>NW_027094101.1:13690815-14394067 GCF_029207755.1 Chamaea fasciata | reverse complement strand
ATCTCTTTCTCTGTGGAGTGTAGTTGGCTTCAGATTTTCTGTAACTTCGACTTTAGAATCTCAGTGGTCGGCCTCGGGTCTCTCTTGGCACCTTCTGCCAAAGGCTCCAGGACAAACCGTTGTTTTCGGCTGCAGAATAAAGCACATTCTTCACATCTGGTCTCGTCTTGACTGGGCTAAGGGCTACTGCATGAGCAATTTTTTGCTTGATTTGGGCAAAGGCTTGTTGCTGTTTAGGGCTCTAGTGGAAATTGGTTTTTTTGCGGGTAACTAGGTAGAGAGGGCTCACGATTTGACTGTACTCAGGAATGTGCATCTTCTAAAAACTTATGGCTCTTAGGAAAGCTTGTGGGTTTTTTTTGCTGGTCGGTGGAGACATTGCTGTGATCTTATCAATGACTTCAGTGGGGATCTGCCGCCGTTCATCTTGCCACTTTACTCCCAGGAACTGGATCTTTCTGGCAGGTTTTTTGACTTTGCTCTTTTGATGGCAAACCCGGCTTTCAGCAAAATCTGGATGATCCTCTTTCCTTTTTTGAACACTTCAGCTGCAGTCTTTCTCTACACAATGATGTCATCAATGTACTGTAGATGTTCCGGAGCTTCACTTTTTCCAGTGCAGCCTGGATCAGCCCATGGCAGATGGTGGGGCTGTGTTTCCACCCCTGGGGCAGCCGGTTTCAGGTGTACTGCACGCCCCTCCAGGTGAAAGCAAACTGAGGCCTGCATTCTGCAGCCAGAGGAATGGAGAAAAATGCATTGGCAATGTTAATAGTGGCATACCACTTCGCTGCCTTGGACTCCAGCTCGTACTGAAGTTCTAGCATGTCTGGCACAGCAGCGCTCAGCGGTGGAGTCACTTCATTCAATGCACGATAGTCTACAGTCAGTCTCTATTTTCCATTAGACTTGCGCACAGGCCAGATGGGGCTGTTGAAGGGTGAGTGGGTTTTGCTGACCACCTCTTGGCTCTTCAGCTCACGGATTATTTTGTGGATGGGGATCACGGCATCCCGATTTGTCCGATACTGCCGACGGTGCACTGTCGAGGTGGCAACAGGTACTTGTTGTTCTTCTACCTTCAGGAGTCCCACTGTAGATGGGTTCTCTGATAGTCCCGGCAAGGTGTTCAACTGCTTAATGTTCTCTGTCTTCACAGCAGCTATTCTAAAAGCCTATCTGAGTCTTTTGGGGTCTTTATAATATCTATTCTTGAGGAAGTCTATGCCCAGAATACATGGAGCTTCTGGGCCGGTCACAATCGGAAGTTTCTGCCACTCCTTCCCGGTCAGGCTCACTTCGGCTTCAACCAGAGTCAGTTCCTGTGATCCCCCCGTCACCCTGGCAATGGAAATCGGTTCTGCTTTCACATGTCCTGATGGCATTAGAGTATACTGCGACCCAGTATTTACTAAAGCTTCATATTTTTGTGGCTCTGATGTGCTAGGCCATCGAATCCACACAGTCCAAAAAACTCGATTTTCTCGTGCTTCTTCTTGGCTAGAGGCAGGGCCTCTCTAGCACTGGTTATTATTTTCTTTTTGGACATACATGGTAGAGGTTTTTTCGAGGGAATCTGACACAGCATTCCCACTTCTGTAATACCTGGCAGCTTGCTCATGGGAGGCTGAGGCTACCTTTATTCTAGTGGAACTTCCTCTGTTAGCGTTTTTCTTCTTGAGCTCACGTACCCGTGCTGCCAGGACAGAAGTAGGTTTTTCATGCCACGCTCCCATGTCCTCCTCATGGTCCCGCAGATAAAACCACAGGTCAGCTCGAGGGGTGTACCCTCTCTCTCTCGCTGGGGGATGTTGGGCTCTGATTCTGGGGTTTGTGACTCGCACCGGTGCTACATGGGAACTGTTCCTTCTCATCTCCTCTCTCATTTCCCTCATCTTCTCTTTGAGTTCCTTCACCACCGCAGAGACATGAGCTTGCATTGGGCTACTGATTATACTTTTATAATTTTTGAGCTTGTTGGCAACAGAACTCACTGTCTCTCGGTTATCTTCGGCATTAATTGTTGCGATGAATGTGGCGTATTGGGATGGTCCATGAGTTGCCAGATTCCACAACATGTGCCTTGTGTATTTAACCTTGTCGGGGTCATTATTATGCTGTCCAGTCTTCCTAAAAAGTACTTTTAATACTGCCACTTCTCTCAACTGTTGGATTTTTTCTTCAAGGGTCTTCTATCGCATTCTATTGTTGTGCTCTTGCATTCTGTCTCTGTGGACAAATCTTTCTCTCACACTTATTAGAAGTCGTTCCCAAAGGGGAAGGGGCTTTTGCTCTCTTACAAATATTTGATTTATACCTGAGTCTTGGGTCAAGGGTCCCAAATTTCTTGCTTCAGCACTATCTAGTTGCACACCTGTACCCATAAGGTCTTAGACTCGAAGTAGCTAGGCTGTATAAGCCTCACGTTCTCGTCGTGCAATATTTTTTTGCAGATTACGTAGACTTTCATATGTCAGGGACTCAGTGATGATCTCAACCTGTGGCTCTTCTGTGGACTGTGAGGACTCTCCTTTTTTATCCTTAATACTAGGATCTGACGATTTCACTTTACACTTTTTTGTTTCCACAGGGGCGACTGCTGCTGGCTGTGGCTGCCTTTGTGGTTCAGCTGGAACCTGGACAGTTGTAACATCTGTGGGTTCCACTGCTGCACCATCAGTCTCTGCCTTCTCGGGGCAGGGGGAGGGTTTTTTATGAGCTGGGGAAATGTACTCTCTCAGTATCTGGCCTATCTCATGTATTTTTTTTACCAGAACTTCAACCCAATCCGGGTGGGTCTTTTCTGAGGCAGGCTGTGGGGCAGAGTCAGGCTCTGGGGTATCATCCCTATTCTGTGGGGTAGGTATCAGGGTGGTTATCCAGGTCAATCTTCTTTTATCTCTGAATGCTAAACAGAATACGCATATTAGCAGCACCAGCCATTGTATGATATCATTAGCATTCAGAGAGGATTTAAACCCTTCAAAAGGTGGGGCAGACTCAAAGAGATGGGTAAAGGGTTGGGAAAAAGAAACTTCTCCGGTGTCATTTTTTCACAGTAGGGTACTATTGTTAAAGTAACTCCAAAAACACACAGTTAGTGTACAATAGCCTTGAATCCATGTGCCTGCCTTCCAGAGGAAATTAAAAATCCATGAGTTCTTCACCTTATTAAGCCATAAAATAAACTGGATGACAGTCACAGTAGCCTTAGTTATAGGGCCCATGTTTAGATAAGGGCCTGCAAATGGAAGGAATACAGCCACAACCACATGCCACCCAAACCAGGCTAAGTTAGACTACATGATGCAGCCTAATGAGGTTTTTATATCCAACGCACACAAAAGAAAGTACTAGGTTAGTTAAGAACTGCTATTTTTTTTCTCTTTTCTTTTCTTAGTGCCCTCAAGCCGCACGTTGGGCGCCAAAATCTGTCTTGGTTTAGGAAGACAGGTATCTGCTAGGTAAAATTACAATCAGAGGCTCTTTGGCAAAGATTTGGGAAATAGGAATAGCAGTTCTTTACTAGTATGTAATACAAAGCAAACAAACGCAAAAAAACTCCCCCCCCCACCAAACAACTACAGCATTAATGACAAACGACAACAGTACCAAGAACCTTGAGGGCTTTGTTTCACAAAACCCAGGGCCAGTTTGGTTTCGGTGTCCCTGCAGGATCTTCAGAGCACCAAGCTGGAACAGTGGAAAAGTCCCGGGCTGGTAGCTGGGATGGCAGGGTGTCCCGGCAGGCAGGGGGTGCAGGGTCACGCTGCAGCAAGAGGAGCAGCGCCGAAGAAGCTCGAAGGCGAGGCAGAAAAAGCGGCCTAGCCTCCGCAAGTGGCAGAGAAAAACTCAGGATTCAGGTCGAAGGTGATTTTCAACTCAATCCACCCTGAGATACAGATTCCTGTGAGGAAGAGCTGTGGCTGCTCCATCCAGTGTTAATGCAGAGATTTGTGGTCACAGCTGCCAGTACCTTTGTCCAAGGCACATCACCAGTGTCAGCACAGAAACGCTCATGCTGTTCTTCCTTGATTCATCAACATGAAAACTGCTGTGGCTTATGTCTATGGGGGAAAACTCAGGAGATCAACACCCTTTAAGAAGTTTCTCACAAAGCTGCTGCCAGGATCAGTCACCATCAGGTGCAGCCGGGAGCTGAGAGGCTGCAACAGCCGTGTTGGTTGGGCTCAGCTGCCTTCTGTGGCAGCTTCTGCAGCCCAGCAATTCTGTGGGCCTGTCTGAGCACCCCAGGGATGCTCCTGCCCCTTCCCTGCCGTCCCAGGGGATTGCAAGAGCCTTCTGTGGCTACCCAGAAACTTCCTAAGGTCTTGGGGGCGCCCTGGCACAGTGCAGACAGGGATAGAAGAAAAAATTCTTTAGAAGGCACAGGGAAGAGCATATTGCCTGCGCTCTGACTTGAGATGCCCTCAACACCCTTAAAATATTGCTGTGACACTCAGGCTCGACTTTACTGCTGGTCTGCAGCCCATGTACAAAACCATCATTTGAAGTCCACCGCAGTCATAGTTAACAGTAAAATAAAACAGCAATACATAGAAAACATGAACTTTATTGAACCTTAATACTCTTCAAAGCTTTTACACTCCTACGAACTTGAAATGTGTGGTAAGAAAATTACAGGGAAAACTATGACTAATAACAAAAGGGCTTCCTAAGTCCTATGGGCGGGAACATCCCAGTGCCCGGACTCGGCTCTGGGCATACCTTCCCTGCCGTGTCTGGCAAGGCCGGACTGAGCTGGGGCCACAGAGCCAGAGGAGAGGGGCGAGAAGCGGTGTCTCCTCCTCTGCCGAGGGCCAGGCCGGCTTCCCTCTTCCGTCTGAGCACCGGCCTCCGCCGGCAGCTCTGGCGCAGGCAGCGCCTCAGCAGGGCCCAGCACCAGCTGCAGCAGCTCCTCGCAGCAGCCGTGGCCCCGGCAGCACGGCCGTGCGGAGGCCAGGGCGCTCCGGCTCTTCTCCTGCAACACAGGGCGCAGGGCGCCCCGTGGCAGGGGCACAGGGGCCTCAGGGGGCCGAGCCCTCCGCCGCTGCCTTCGGCCCCTCCTGCACGCAGAGCCCGGCCCGGCGCGGCGGCCGCGGAGGCGCAGCGCCCTCGGGGCCCGCCCAGCTCTGCTGCCCCGCGGGGCTCTCGGCCCTGGCCCCACAGCCTCCTGCCCCAAGGCCGTGGCGGCTCCCGGCCCACCTGCCCCCGGCCCTGCCTCACCTCTCCCCAGCGCCTCCTGAGCCATTTGGCCAGCAGCCTGCACAGCCGAAGGCCCCTGAGGAGCAGGGTCACGGCCGTCCAGATCCATGACAGCACCTCCAGGACCAGCATGGCCCCCCTCAGCGTCATCATCTCCTGCTCCTCCGGGGCCTCGGGAAGCGCGTCCCCGATCCCCGCGTCCACGGCAGCGGGGCTGGGAGGATCCACTGACTCCATCAGGAGCAGCAGCGTCAGGGGCAGCAGCATCCAGACCTTCTCCCACAGCATGGTGCTGCTGAAGGCCAAACTGCCGCCGCTCAACAGCCTCGGCACGTCCTTCGCAGCCGCCTTGTGCCTGGGCTCTGACCGCAACCACGGGCTGGGGACACTCAGCAGCCACCGCGCTGGCCCCAAAGGCTGTGATGTCACAGGACCATGGAATCCATTCAGCTGGAAGTGCCCTGTGATATCAGTGACTCCAACCTGGAACCCAGGTCCACTGTGGCAACCAGACCAGAGCCCTGAGGGTTTACACCCAAGCTTATCTTGAACATCTGCTGCCACAGTGAATTCACCACACACATCCACACACATGGGTACCCCATTCCAACATGTGATCAGCCTTTATGGGAAGGAATTCCTCCTTAAATGCGACTTAAACCTCTCCTGACACATTTAAGACTGTGTCTTCTTGTCCTGTCCCTTGTTCCCTGGGAGCAGAGCCTGACCTCCACCTGGCTCCATCTCCTGTTGCACTGTTGAGGAGATTGAGAACATCCCCCCCCAGCCTCCTTTTCTCCAGGATGAGCTCCCCAGGCTCCCTCAGCCTCTCTGCTCAGGACATGTGCTGCACAGCCTTCCTGTCTTGGTTTAGGAAGACAGGTATTTGCTAGGTAAAATTACAATCAGAGGCTCTTTGGCAAAGATTTGGGAAATAGGAATAGCAGTTCTTTACTAGTATGTAATACAAAGCAAACAAACGCAAAAAAACTCCCCCCCCCTACCAAACAACTACAGCATTAATGACAAACGACAACAGTACCAAGAACCTTGAGGGCTTTGTTTCACAAAACCCAGGGCAGTTTGGTTTCGGTGTCCCTGCAGGATCTTCAGAGCACCAAGCTGGAACAGTGGAAAAGTCCCGGGCTGGTAGCTGGGATGGCAGGGTGTCCCGGCAGGCAGGGGGTGCAGGGTCACGCTGCAGCAAGAGGAGCAGCGCCGAAGAAGCTCGAAGGCGAGGCAGAAAAAGCGGCCTAGCCTCCGCAAGTGGCAGAGAAAAACTCAGGATTTAGGTCGAACTGGTGATAGTAGATTTTTCAGGACTGGATCCCTTTGGCCACAGTGAAACTCCTCCGGCCAGCAACAGCCGTTCTTCGCTCGGCGTGCTTTTGCGGCAGCTGAGCTCCTCGAGGAGCGGCAGACACGCGTCTCTTCGAACGCCGGAAGCAAAAAAGCACGCAGCTGCCTCAAGCTTTGTCTTTTACTTGCGTTCTCTTTTTCTTCTATTTTTTGTCTACCTTTTTGTTTCAGTTAAGTACTCTCAAGTATCTAACACTTGGTCTCTTTGGTAACTTGTGGGGAAAAAATTCTTTAGAGAAAGAAGGAACAAACCTAACCCCCAACATTATTCACTTCGAATTTTTTTTTTATACCAACATATTACATTGAGTTTTAACTGTTAAAAATACATATATATATATATGCAAATATGGATGCAGCCACATTGTCATGGGTAGTTCACCTTAAAACAAGGTCTTCTTGAGGTATGCATCGGGTCTTTCCATTCTTTTGCATTACCTACCAGGTGCAACCTGGTCTCTGAGCGAAGACAACCCCACGGATGGGATTGTCTTTGCTGGAGGCAGGATTAATTCAAACAGTTTTTTTCAGCATACTTCTTATGTGTACCACTGGAACTTTATTTCTGTCTGTCTTTTGCAAGGGCTCAGATTGGGCAGGACTTGCTCGGTTGGTGGAACCTCGAGTGTTTACCAACTAGGTGGCCTTTGCTAAATTAGTATCTCAATTTTTAAAGGTTCCCCCACCCAGTGCTTTCAAGGTAGTTTTAAGCAGGCCATTGCACCGTTCAACTTTCTCGGCCGCTGGTGCATGATAAGGAATATGGTACACTCACTCAATGCTATGTTTTCTAGCCCAGGTGCTTATAAGACTATTTTTGAAATGAGTCTCATTGTTTGACTCGATTCTTTCAGGGGTGCTATGTCTCCACAGGACTTGTTTTTCTAGGCCCAGGATGGTGTTCCGGGCAGTAGCATGAGGCACAGGGTAGGTCTCTAACCATTTAGTGGTGGCTTCTACTATGGTTAGCACATAACGCTTGCTTTGGCGGGTTTGGGGAAGGGTGATGTAGTCAATTTGCCAGGCTTTTTCATATTTATATTTGGACTACCGCCTACTATACCATAAGGGCTTCACTCGCTTGGTTTGCTTGATTGCAGCACATGTCTCACAGTCATGGATAACTTGAGAAATACTGTCTATGGTTAAATCTACTCCTCGGTCTCGGGCCTACTTATAGGTGGCATCTTTGCCCTGATGACTCGAGGCATCATGGGCCCATCGGGCTAGGAACAACTCTCTTTTGTGTTGCTAATTTAAATCTATCTTTGACACTTCTATCTTGGCAGTTTGATCTACTTGCTTGTTGTTTTGGTGTTTCTCATTAGCTTGACTCTTGGGAACATGGGCATCTACATGGCGGACTTTTACAGGCAGCTTCTCTAAACGAGTGGCAACGTTCTTCTATTCATTAGCAGCCCAGATTGGTTTTCTTCTACGCTGCCAGTTGGCCTTTTTTTACTTTTTTAGCCAGCTTCACAGAGCATTAGCTATCATTCACGAATTAGTGTAGAGGTAGAGCTTTGGCTACTTTTCTCTTTCAGCAATGTCAAGGGCTAATTGAACAGCTTTGAGTTTAGCAAGCTGACTTGATCTCTCTTTTTTTTTAGTGGCTTCTGCAACTTGTTGTGTGGGGCTCTATACGGCTGCTTTCTACTTACGGTTCATTCTCACGATGCGACAGGAACCGTTAGTGAAAAGAGCGTAGTGTGTTTTTTCTGCTGGCAGTTGGTTGTACGGAGGAGCTTTTTCAGCTCGTGTCACTTGTTCTTGCTTTTTTTCGTCCGTGAGACCGAAGTTTTTTCTTTCCGGCTAGTTTGTAATTATTTCTAAAATCTCAGGGCGATTTGGGTTTTCAATACGGGCACGCTGTGTGATGAGGGCAGTCCATTTGCTCTATGTGGCATTAGTGGCATGGTGCGTGGAGGGAGCCTTTCTTTTAAACATCTACCCTAGCATTGGTAGTCGGGGTGCTAAGAGGAGTTGTGCTTTTGTGCCAATCACTTCTGAGGCGGCTTGAACTCTTTCATAGGCGGCCAAGATCTCTTTCTCTGTGGGAGTGTAGTTGGCTTCAGATTTTCTGTAACTTCGACTTTAGAATCTCAGTGGTCGGCCTCGGGTCTCTCTTGGCACCTTCTGCCAAAGGCTCCAGGACAAACCGTTGTTTTCGGCTGCAGAATAAAGCACATTCTTCACATCTGGTCTCGTCTTGACTGGGCTAAGGGCTACTGCATGAGCAATTTTTTGCTTGATTTGGGCAAAGGCTTGTTGCTGTTTAGGGCTCTAGTGGAAATTGGTTTTTTTGCGGGTAACTAGGTAGAGAGGGCTCACGATTTGACTGTACTCAGGAATGTGCATCTTCTAAAAACTTATGGCTCTTAGGAAAGCTTGTGGGTTTTTTTTGCTGGTCGGTGGAGACATTGCTGTGATCTTATCAATGACTTCAGTGGGGATCTGCCGCCGTTCATCTTGCCACTTTACTCCCAGGAACTGGATCTTTCTGGCAGGTTTTTTGACTTTGCTCTTTTTGATGGCAAACCCGGCTTTCAGCAAAATCTGGATGATCCTCTTTCCTTTTTTGAACACTTCAGCTGCAGTCTTTCTCTACACAATGATGTCATCAATGTACTGTAGATGTTCCGGAGCTTCACTTTTTTCCAGTGCAGCCTGGATCAGCCCATGGCAGATGGTGGGGCTGTGTTTCCACCCCTGGGGCAGCCGGTTTCAGGTGTACTGCACGCCCCTCCAGGTGAAAGCAAACTGAGGCCTGCATTCTGCAGCCAGAGGAATGGAGAAAAATGCATTGGCAATGTTAATAGTGGCATACCACTTCGCTGCCTTGGACTCCAGCTCGTACTGAAGTTCTAGCATGTCTGGCACAGCAGCGCTCAGCGGTGGAGTCACTTCATTCAATGCACGATAGTCTACAGTCAGTCTCTATTTTCCATTAGACTTGCGCACAGGCCAGATGGGGCTGTTGAAGGGTGAGTGGGTTTTGCTGACCACCTCTTGGCTCTTCAGCTCACGGATTATTTTGTGGATGGGGATCACGGCATCCCGATTTGTCCGATACTGCCGACGGTGCACTGTCGAGGTGGCAACAGGTACTTGTTGTTCTTCTACCTTCAGGAGTCCCACTGTAGATGGGTTCTCTGATAGTCCCGGCAAGGTGTTCAACTGCTTAATGTTCTCTGTCTTCACAGCAGCTATTCTAAAAGCCTATCTGAGTCTTTTGGGGTCTTTATAATATCTATTCTTGAGGAAGTCTATGCCCAGAATACATGGAGCTTCTGGGCCGGTCACAATCGGAAGTTTCTGCCACTCCTTCCCGGTCAGGCTCACTTCGGCTTCAACCAGAGTCAGTTCCTGTGATCCCCCCGTCACCCTGGCAATGGAAATCGGTTCTGCTTTCACATGTCCTGATGGCATTAGAGTATACTGCGACCCAGTATTTACTAAAGCTTCATATTTTTGTGGCTCTGATGTGCTAGGCCATCGAATCCACACAGTCCAAAAAACTCGATTTTCTCGTGCTTCTTCTTGGCTAGAGGCAGGGCCTCTCTAGCACTGGTTATTATTTTCTTTTTGGACATACATGGTAGAGGTTTTTTCGAGGGAATCTGACACAGCATTCCCACTTCTGTAATACCTGGCAGCTTGCTCATGGGAGGCTGAGGCTACCTTTATTCTAGTGGAACTTCCTCGGTTAGCGTTTTTCTTCTTGAGCTCACGTACCCGTGCTGCCAGGACAGAAGTAGGTTTTTCATGCCACGCTCCCATGTCCTCCTCATGGTCCCGCAGATAAAACCACAGGTCAGCTCGAGGGGTGTACCCTCTCTCTCTCGCTGGGGGATGTTGGGCTCTGATTCTGGGGTTTGTGACTCGCACCGGTGCTACATGGGAACTGTTCCTTCTCATCTCCTCTCTCATTTCCCTCATCTTCTCTTTGAGTTCCTTCACCACCGCAGAGACATGAGCTTGCATTGGGCTACTGATTATACTTTTATAATTTTTGAGCTTGTTGGCAACAGAACTCACTGTCTCTCGGTTATCTTCGGCATTAATTGTTGCGATGAATGTGGCGTATTGGGATGGTCCATGAGTTGCCAGATTCCACAACATGTGCCTTGTGTATTTAACCTTGTCGGGGTCATTATTATGCTGTCCAGTCTTCCTAAAAAGTACTTTTAATACTGCCACTTCTCTCAACTGTTGGATTTTTTCTTCAAGGGTCTTCTATCGCATTCTATTGTTGTGCTCTTGCATTCTGTCTCTGTGGACAAATCTTTCTCTCACACTTATTAGAAGTCGTTCCCAAAGGGGAAGGGGCTTTTGCTCTCTTACAAATATTTGATTTATACCTGAGTCTTGGGTCAAGGGTCCCAAATTTCTTGCTTCAGCACTATCTAGTTGCACACCTGTACCCATAAGGTCTTAGACTCGAAGTAGCTAGGCTGTATAAGCCTCACGTTCTCGTCGTGCAATATTTTTTTGCAGATTACGTAGACTTTCATATGTCAGGGACTCAGTGATGATCTCAACCTGTGGCTCTTCTGTGGACTGTGAGGACTCTCCTTTTTTATCCTTAATACTAGGATCTGACGATTTCACTTTACACTTTTTTGTTTCCACAGGGGCGACTGCTGCTGGCTGTGGCTGCCTTTGTGGTTCAGCTGGAACCTGGACAGTTGTAACATCTGTGGGTTCCACTGCTGCACCATCAGTCTCTGCCTTCTCGGGGCAGGGGGAGGGTTTTTTATGAGCTGGGGAAATGTACTCTCTCAGTATCTGGCCTATCTCATGTATTTTTTTTACCAGAACTTCAACCCAATCCGGGTGGGTCTTTTCTGAGGCAGGCTGTGGGGCAGAGTCAGGCTCTGGGGTATCATCCCTATTCTGTGGGGTAGGTATCAGGGTGGTTATCCAGGTCAATCTTCTTTTATCTCTGAATGCTAAACAGAATACGCATATTAGCAGCACCAGCCATTGTATGATATCATTAGCATTCAGAGAGGATTTAAACCCTTCAAAAACTGGTGGGGCAGACTCAAAGAGATGGGTAAAGGGTTGGGAAAAAGAAACTTCTCCCGGTGTCATTTTTTCACAGTAGGTACTATTGTTAAAGTAACTCCAAAAACACACAGTTAGTGTACAATAGCCTTGAATCCATGTGCCTGCCTTCCAGAGGAAATTAAAAATCCATGAGTTCTTCACCTTATTAAGCCATAAAATAAACTGGATGACAGTCACAGTAGCCTTAGTTATAGGGCCCATGTTTAGATAAGGGCCTGCAAATGGAAGGAATACAGCCACAACCACATGCCACCCAAACCAGGCTAAGTTAGACTACATGATGCAGCCTAATGAGGTTTTTATATCCAACGCACACAAAAGAAAGTACTAGGTTAGTTAAGAACTGCTATTTTTTTTCTCTTTTCTTTTCTTAGTGCCCTCAAGCCGCACGTTGGGCGCCAAAATCTGTCTTGGTTTAGGAAGACAGGTATCTGCTAGGTAAAATTACAATCAGAGGCTCTTTGGCAAAGATTTGGGAAATAGGAATAGCAGTTCTTTACTAGTATGTAATACAAAGCAAACAAACGCAAAAAAACTCCCCCCCCCCCCCCCCCACCAAACAACTACAGCATTAATGACAAACGACAACAGTACCAAGAACCTTGAGGGCTTTGTTTCACAAAACCCAGGGCAGTTTGGTTTCGGTGTCCCTGCAGGATCTTCAGAGCACCAAGCTGGAACAGTGGAAAAGTCCCGGGCTGGTAGCTGGGATGGCAGGGTGTCCCGGCAGGCAGGGGGTGCAGGGTCACGCTGCAGCAAGAGGAGCAGCGCCGAAGAAGCTCGAAGGCGAGGCAGAAAAAGCGGCCTAGCCTCCGCAAGTGGCAGAGAAAAACTCAGGATTCAGGTCGAAGGTGATTTTCAACTCAATCCACCCTGAGATACAGATTCCTGTGAGGAAGAGCTGTGGCTGCTCCATCCAGTGTTAATGCAGAGATTTGTGGTCACAGCTGCCAGTACCTTTGTCCAAGGCACATCACCAGTGTCAGCACAGAAACGCTCATGCTGTTCTTCCTTGATTCATCAACATGAAAACTGCTGTGGCTTATGTCTGCGGGGGAAAACTCAGGAGATCAACACCCTTTAAGAAGTTTCTCACAAAGCTGCTGCCAGGATCAGTCACCATCAGGTGCAGCTGGGAGCTGAGAGGCTGCAACAGCCGTGTTGGTTGGGCCCAGCTGCCTTCTGTGGCAGCTTCTGCAGCCCAGCAATTCTGTGGGCCTGTCTGAGCACCCCAGGGATGCTCCTGCCCCTTCCCTGCCGTCCCAGGGGATTGCAAGAGCCTTCTGTGGCTACCCAGAAACTTCCTAAGGTCTTGGGGGCGCCCTGGCACAGTGCAGATAGGGATAGAAGAAAAAATTCTTTAGAAGGCACAGGGAAGAGCATATTGCCTGCGCTCTGACTTGAGATGCCCTCAACACCCTTAAAATATTGCTGTGACACTCAGGCTCGACTTTACTGCTGGTCTGCAGCCCATGTACAAAACCATCATTTGAAGTCCACCGCAGTCATAGTTAACAGTAAAATAAAACAGCAATACATAGAAAACATGAACTTTATTGAACCTTAATACTCTTCAAAGCTTTTACACTCCTACGAACTTGAAATGTGTGGTAAGAAAATTACAGGGAAAACTATGACTAATAACAAAAGGGCTTCCTAAGTCCTATGGGCGGGAACATCCCAGTGCCCGGACTCGGCTCTGGGCATACCTTCCCTGCCGTGTCTGGCAAGGCCGGACTGAGCTGGGGCCACAGAGCCAGAGGAGAGGGGCGAGAAGCGGTGTCTCCTCCTCTGCCGAGGGCCAGGCCGGCTTCCCTCTTCCGTCTGAGCACCGGCCTCCGCCGGCAGCTCTGGCGCAGGAAGCGCCTCAGCAGGGCCCAGCACCAGCTGCAGCAGCTCCTCGCAGCAGCCGTGGCCCCGGCAGCACGGCCGTGCGGAGGCCAGGGCGCTCCGGCTCTTCTCCTGCAACACAGGGCGCAGGGCGCCTCGTGGCAGGGGCACAGGGGCCTCAGGGGGCCGAGCCCTCCGCCGCTGCCTTCGGCCCCTCCTGCACGCAGAGCCCGGCCCGGCGCGGCGGCCGCGGAGGCGCAGCGCCCTCGGGGCCCGCCCAGCTCTGCTGCCCCGCGGGGCTCTCGGCCCTGGCCCCACGGCCTCCTGCCCCAAGGCCGTGGCGGCTCCCGGCCCACCTGCCCCCGGCCCTGCCTCACCTCTCCCCAGCGCCTCCTGAGCCATTTGGCCAGCAGCCTGCACAGCCAAAGGCCCCTGAGGAGCAGGGTCACGGCCGTCCAGATCCATGACAGCACCTCCAGGACCAGCATGGCCCCCCTCAGCGTCATCATCTCCTGCTCCTCCGGGGCCTCGGGAAGCGCGTCCCCGATCCCCGCGTCCACGGCAGCGGGGCTGGGAGGATCCACTGACTCCATCAGGATCAGCAGCGTCAGGGGCAGCAGCATCCGGACCTTCTCCCACAGCATGGTGCTGCTGAAGGCCAAACTGCCGCCGCTCAACAGCCTCGGTACGTCCTTCGCAGCCGCCTTGTGCCTGGGCTCTGACCGCAACCACGGGCTGGGGACACTCAGCAGCCACCGCGCTGGCCCCAAAGGCTGTGATGTCACAGGACCATGGAATCCATTCAGCTGGAAGTGCCCTGTGATATCAGTGACTCCAACCTGGAACCCAGGTCCACTGTGGCAACCAGACCAGAGCCCTGAGGGTTTACACCCAAGCTTATCTTGAACATCTGCTGCCACAGTGAATTCACCACACACATCCACACACATGGGTACCCCATTCCAACATGTGATCAGCCTTTATGGGAAGGAATTCCTCCTTAAATGCGACTTAAACCTCTCCTGACACATTTAAGACTGTGTCTTCTTGTCCTGTCCCTTGTTCCCTGGGAGCAGAGCCTGACCTCCACCTGGCTCCATCTCCTGTTGCACTGTTGAGGAGATTGAGAACATCCCCCCCCAGCCTCCTTTTCTCCAGGATGAGCTCCCCAGGCTCCCTCAGCCTCTCTGCTCAGGACATGTGCTGCACAGCCTTCCTGTCTTGGTTTAGGAAGACAGGTATTTGCTAGGTAAAATTACAATCAGAGGCTCTTTGGCAAAGATTTGGGAAATAGGAATAGCAGTTCTTTACTAGTATGTAATACAAAGCAAACAAACGCAAAAAAACTCCCCCCCCCTACCAAACAACTACAGCATTAATGACAAACGACAACAGTACCAAGAACCTTGAGGGCTTTGTTTCACAAAACCCAGGGCAGTTTGGTTTCGGTGTCCCTGCAGGATCTTCAGAGCACCAAGCTGGAACAGTGGAAAAGTCCCGGGCTGGTAGCTGGGATGGCAGGGTGTCCCGGCAGGCAGGGGGTGCAGGGTCACGCTGCAGCAAGAGGAGCAGCGCCGAAGAAGCTCGAAGGCGAGGCAGAAAAAGCGGCCTAGCCTCCGCAAGTGGCAGAGAAAAACTCAGGATTCAGGTCGAAGGTGATTTTCAACTCAATCCACCCTGAGATACAGATTCCTGTGAGGAAGAGCTGTGGCTGCTCCATCCAGTGTTAATGCAGAGATTTGTGGTCACAGCTGCCAGTACCTTTGTCCAAGGCACATCACCAGTGTCAGCACAGAAACGCTCATGCTGTTCTTCCTTGATTCATCAACATGAAAACTGCTGTGGCTTATGTCTGTGGGGGAAAACTCAGGAGATCAACACCCTTTAAGAAGTTTCTCACAAAGCTGCTGCCAGGATCAGTCACCATCAGGTGCAGCCGGGAGCTGAGAGGCTGCAACAGCCGTGTTGGTTGGGCTCAGCTGCCTTCTGTGGCAGCTTCTGCAGCCCAGCAATTCTGTGGGCCTGTCTGAGCACCCCAGGGATGCTCCTGCCCCTTCCCTGCCGTCCCAGGGGATTGCAAGAGCCTTCTGTGGCTACCCAGAAACTTCCTAAGGTCTTGGGGGCGCCCTGGCACAGTGCAGATAGGGATAGAAGAAAAAATTCTTTAGAAGGCACAGGGAAGAGCATATTGCCTGCGCTCTGACTTGAGATGCCCTCAACACCCTTAAAATATTGCTGTGACACTCAGGCTCGACTTTACTGCTGGTCTGCAGCCCATGTACAAAACCATCATTTGAAGTCCACCGCAGTCATAGTTAACAGTAAAATAAAACAGCAATACATAGAAAACATGAACTTTATTGAACCTTAATACTCTTCAAAGCTTTTACACTCCTACGAACTTGAAATGTGTGGTAAGAAAATTACAGGGAAAACTATGACTAATAACAAAAGGGCTTCCTAAGTCCTATGGGCGGGAACATCCCAGTGCCCGGACTCGGCTCTGGGCATACCTTCCCTGCCGTGTCTGGCAAGGCCGGACTGAGCTGGGGCCACAGAGCCAGAGGAGAGGGGCGAGAAGCGGTGTCTCCTCCTCTGCCGAGGGCCAGGCCGGCTTCCCTCTTCCGTCTGAGCACCGGCCTCCGCCGGCAGCTCTGGCGCAGGAAGCGCCTCAGCAGGGCCCAGCACCAGCTGCAGCAGCTCCTCGCAGCAGCCGTGGCCCCGGCAGCACGGCCGTGCGGAGGCCAGGGCGCTCCGGCTCTTCTCCTGCAACACAGGGCGCAGGGCGCCCCGTGGCAGGGGCACAGGGGCCTCAGGGGGCCGAGCCCTCCGCCGCTGCCTTCGGCCCCTCCTGCACGCAGAGCCCGGCCCGGCGCGGCGGCCGCGGAGGCGCAGCGCCCTCGGGGCCCGCCCAGCTCTGCTGCCCCGCGGGGCTCTCGGCCCTGGCCCCACAGCCTCCTGCCCCAAGGCCGTGGCGGCTCCCGGCCCACCTGCCCCCGGCCCTGCCTCACCTCTCCCCGGCGCCTCCTGAGCCATTTGGCCAGCAGCCTGCACAGCCAAAGGCCCCTGAGGAGCAGGGTCACGGCCGTCCAGATCCATGACAGCACCTCCAGGACCAGCATGGCCCCCCTCAGCGTCATCATCTCCTGCTCCTCCGGGGCCTCGGGAAGCGCGTCCCCGATCCCCGCGTCCACGGCAGCGGGGCTGGGAGGATCCACTGACTCCATCAGGAGCAGCAGCGTCAGGGGCAGCAGCATCCGGACCTTCTCCCACAGCATGGTGCTGCTGAAGGCCAAACTGCCGCCGCTCAACAGCCTCGGCAAGTCCTTCGCAGCCGCCTTGTGCCTGGGCTCTGACCGCAACCACGGGCTGGGGACACTCAGCAGCCACCGCGCTGGCCCCAAAGGCTGTGATGTCACAGAACCATGGAATCCATTCAGCTGGAAGTGCCCTGTGATATCAGTGACTCCAACCTGGAACCCAGGTCCACTGTGGCAACCAGACCAGAGCCCTGAGGGTTTACACCCAAGCTTATCTTGAACATCTGCTGCCACAGTGAATTCACCACACACATCCACACACATGGGTACCCCATTCCAACATGTGATCAGCCTTTATGGGAAGGAATTCCTCCTTAAATGCGACTTAAACCTCTCCTGACACATTTAAGACTGTGTCTTCTTGTCCTGTCCCTTGTTCCCTGGGAGCAGAGCCTGACCTCCACCTGGCTCCATCTCCTGTTGCACTGTTGAGGAGATTGAGAACATCCCCCCCCAGCCTCCTTTTCTCCAGGATGAGCTCCCCAGGCTCCCTCAGCCTCTCTGCTCAGGACATGTGCTGCACAGCCTTCCTGTCTTGGTTTAGGAAGACAGGTATTTGCTAGGTAAAATTACAATCAGAGGCTCTTTGGCAAAGATTTGGGAAATAGGAATAGCAGTTCTTTACTAGTATGTAATACAAAGCAAACAAACGCAAAAAAACTCCCCCCCCCTACCAAACAACTACAGCATTAATGACAAACGACAACAGTATCAAGAACCTTGAGGGCTTTGTTTCACAAAACCCAGGGCAGTTTGGTTTCGGTGTCCCTGCAGGATCTTCAGAGCACCAAGCTGGAACAGTGGAAAAGTCCCGGGCTGGTAGCTGGGATGGCAGGGTGTCCCGGCAGGCAGGGGGTGCAGGGTCACGCTGCAGCAAGAGGAGCAGCGCCGAAGAAGCTCGAAGGCGAGGCAGAAAAAGCGGCCTAGCCTCCGCAAGTGGCAGAGAAAAACTCAGGATTCAGGTCGAAGGTGATTTTCAACTCAATCCACCCTGAGATACAGATTCCTGTGAGGAAGAGCTGTGGCTGCTCCATCCAGTGTTAATGCAGAGATTTGTGGTCACAGCTGCCAGTACCTTTGTCCAAGGCACATCACCAGTGTCAGCACAGAAACGCTCATGCTGTTCTTCCTTGATTCATCAACATGAAAACTGCTGTGGCTTATGTCTGTGGGGGAAAACTCAGGAGATCAACACCCTTTAAGAAGTTTCTCACAAAGCTGCTGCCAGGATCAGTCACCATCAGGTGCAGCCGGGAGCTGAGAGGCTGCAACAGCCGTGTTGGTTGGGCTCAGCTGCCTTCTGTGGCAGCTTCTGCAGCCCAGCAATTCTGTGGGCCTGTCTGAGCACCCCAGGGATGCTCCTGCCCCTTCCCTGCCGTCCCAGGGGATTGCAAGAGCCTTCTGTGGCTACCCAGAAACTTCCTAAGGTCTTGGGGGCGCCCTGGCACAGTGCAGATAGGGATAGAAGAAAAAATTCTTTAGAAGGCACAGGGAAGAGCATATTGCCTGCGCTCTGCCTTGAGATGCCCTCAACACCCTTAAAATATTGCTGTGACACTCAGGCTCGACTTTACTGCTGGTCTGCAGCCCATGTACAAAACCATCATTTGAAGTCCACCGCAGTCATAGTTAACAGTAAAATAAAACAGCAATACATAGAAAACATGAACTTTATTGAACCTTAATACTCTTCAAAGCTTTTACACTCCTACGAACTTGAAATGTGTGGTAAGAAAATTACAGGGAAAACTATGACTAATAACAAAAGGGCTTCCTAAGTCCTATGGGCGGGAACATCCCAGTGCCCGGACTCGGCTCTGGGCATACCTTCCCTGCCGTGTCTGGCAAGGCCGGACTGAGCTGGGGCCACAGAGCCAGAGGAGAGGGGCGAGAAGCGGTGTCTCCTCCTCTGCCGAGGGCCAGGCCGGCTTCCCTCTTCCGTCTGAGCACCGGCCTCCGCCGGCAGCTCTGGCGCAGGAAGCGCCTCAGCAGGGCCCAGCACCAGCTGCAGCAGCTCCTCGCAGCAGCCGTGGCCCCGGCAGCACGGCCGTGCGGAGGCCAGGGCGCTCCGGCTCTTCTCCTGCAACACAGGGCGCAGGGCGCCTCGTGGCAGGGGCACAGGGGCCTCAGGGGGCCGAGCCCTCCGCCGCTGCCTTCGGCCCCTCCTGCACGCAGAGCCCGGCCCGGCGCGGCGGCCGCGGAGGCGCAGCGCCCTCGGGGCCCGCCCAGCTCTGCTGCCCCGCGGGGCTCTCGGCCCTGGCCCCACAGCCTCCTGCCCCAAGGCCGTGGCGGCTCCCGGCCCACCTGCCCCCGGCCCTGCCTCACCTCTCCCCGGCGCCTCCTGAGCCATTTGGCCAGCAGCCTGCACAGCCAAAGGCCCCTGAGGAGCAGGGTCACGGCCGTCCAGATCCATGACAGCACCTCCAGGACCAGCATGGCCCCCCTCAGCGTCATCATCTCCTGCTCCTCCGGGGCCTCGGGAAGCGCGTCCCCGATCCCCGCGTCCACGGCAGCGGGGCTGGGAGGATCCACTGACTCCATCAGGAGCAGCAGCGTCAGGGGCAGCAGCATCCGGACCTTCTCCCACAGCATGGTGCTGCTGAAGGCCAAACTGCCGCCGCTCAACAGCCTCGGCACGTCCTTCGCAGCCGCCTTGTGCCTGGGCTCTGACCGCAACCACGGGCTGGGGACACTCAGCAGCCACCGCGCTGGCCCCAAAGGCTGTGATGTCACAGAACCATGGAATCCATTCAGCTGGAAGTGCCCTGTGATATCAGTGACTCCAACCTGGAACCCAGGTCCACTGTGGCAACCAGACCAGAGCCCTGAGGGTTTACACCCAAGCTTATCTTGAACATCTGCTGCCACAGTGAATTCACCACACACATCCACACACATGGGTACCCCATTCCAACATGTGATCAGCCTTTATGGGAAGGAATTCCTCCTTAAATGCGACTTAAACCTCTCCTGGCACATTTAAGACTGTGTCTTCTTGTCCTGTCCCTTGTTCCCTGGGAGCAGAGCCTGACCTCCACCTGGCTCCATCTCCTGTTGCACTGTTGAGGAGATTGAGAACATCCCCCCCCAGCCTCCTTTTCTCCAGGATGAGCTCCCCAGGCTCCCTCAGCCTCTCTGCTCAGGACATGTGCTGCACAGCCTTCCCCAGCTCCCTTCCTGTCCCTGCACCCTTCCCCAGCCCCTCAATGTTCTCCCATAATTGAGGAGCCCACAACTGGACACAGCACTGGAGCTGTGGCCTCACCAGTGCCCAGCACAAGGCCACAAGCACTGCCCTGCTTCTGCTCATGCCACGTCTGACACAGGGGCCATTGGCCTTCCTGCCCACCTGGGCACAGTTGTTGCAGGTTCAGCCATGGTCTAACAGCAGCCCCAGGTGCCCCAAGGTCTTGAAAGCACCTTCTGGGACAACTGAGAACTGTCTCCGTGCATTTTGGTGCATTTCTGGTACATTTTGGACAGTAATAGAACAAAACATAATTTGTAGTGGTTATCAATAAAATATTTCTAGAGATAGGATTCTCAGTTTTTCCATAAAAATGTACCTGTACAGGTTAATCGACCTTTTTTCTGAAAAACTTTCAGAGTTTTGAGTCATGGGTGATGTACAGGATACAAACTGTGAGCTGGAATGTTGGCATGAGCAAAGCCATGACCTGCCCAGATGCTTACAGATAAAGTGAAATCCAGGACAGAAACGCACACCTGGCCACAGGGATCTGTGAAGATATATAATGCATACTGTAGCAGGGTTAGGAATTTTGCATCTTGTGTTTACGATTTCTTCGTGACAAAGGGAAACACACTTCTCAATATATAGGCTGCCCTTAGATGACTTTCTTGCAGCTTTTTTCCGTCTTCTTCTGAAAAGACGTATTTCTCAGCCTTGTTGAACGAAGTAAATTTGTTCCTTATCCAGAGTGGCTGAAGAGGTGTATTCAGGACCCCCCAGCAGCAATTCCTGCTGGTGAAGTGGGTCAGGCTTTACGCGTTTCGCAGTTTGTACACAAACCCACTGTGTGCATTCCAGGGTCCAGAGACCCCAGTCTGCAGTAGGAGATTTATCTTCTAGTCTCATTAGGGCTTCTTTTGTTTGATTTTTGCCGGACAAAAGCCAGGCTCTTGCCCTGGGAGAAGTCCTCACCGTGCTCTGCAGAGCACACGGAGGGCGTATGGATCCCCGGGATGTGGCCGGCGGGTCCGTGTGCGCTCCGGCCGGGTGCAGACCGGGCTCCCCTCACACCGCACACACGGCCGGTGCTCCTCAGAACCCCTCGGGGATGGCTCCCAGCCCTCCCTCCTAAGTCACAAACCCCATCCTGGCTCAGCCCGGGTGTTATAAACGACTCAGACCCCAAGTGGGAATGAGTTATAAAAGTTTTATGAAGAACAAATAAAAATTTCACAAAGCAAATGGGACAGCACTGACAGCGTGGCCGACAGCCAGAGGCTCGGCCACAAAATGGCGGCCCTGACTGGCAGAGCCAGGGCGGGGGCGCAGGGAGTGACCGGCAGGAGCGGGGCAGTGCTTGTGGCCCTGTGCTGTGCTGTGCAGTGGGGAGGCCACACAGCTCCAGTGCCGTGTTCAGCTGTGGGGCCCTCAGTTCAGGAAGGACACCGAGGGGCTGGAGCAGGTGCAGGGAAGGGGTATGGAGCACATGTCCTGTGTGGAGGGGCTGAGGGAGCCTGGGGGGCTCATCCTGGAGAAAAGAAGGTGGGGTGGGCGACACCTTCTCACTCTCGGCAGCTGCGTGGCAGGAGGGTGCAGCCAGGTGGGGGCTGGCTCTGCTCCCAGGGGACAACGGACAGGACAAGACGACCCAGTCGTAAGTGCGCCAGGCGAGGTTTATGTTGGACACTAGGACGAATTTCTTCCCTGAAGGGGTGACGTGACATTAGAATGGGCTGCCCGTGCGTGTGGTGGATTGGCTGTGGCGGGAGGTGTTTAAGGAAAGCCTGGACACGGCACTCAGTGCTGTGAGCTGGTTGCCGCGGCGGCGATCGGTCACACGTTGACTCGCTGACGTCAGCGCGCTCTTCCATCCCGCGATGCCGTGAGTCAGTGTCCGGCCCGCCGCACACTTCGCTTCCCGCGGGGTTTGGCCCCGCCGCGCCGCCGTAGCCCGTTGCCTCAGAGCCGCGGCGGCCGCGGGTCCCGGCGATGTCGTTCCGCGACCTCCGCAGTGAGCGCGGCCGGGGCGGCGGGGCCGGGCCGGGCGGGACGCGGCACCCTCGGCTGGGCCTCCCGGGGGACCCCGCTGCTCCGCTCGGCCGCACACGGCGCTGCCGGCGGGCGGACACAAGACCGGGGCTGAGCCCGCCGGTCCCTGCCTGGGAGGGGTCCCCGCTGCCGGGGGTTGGCACAGCCCTGCACGGGCGGGATTCCCCCCGCCGTAGGGAACACAATTGAATGCTGTGTTTGTAGGGAGAGGCTGTGTCTGCGTTGTTTCAGCTCCGTGAATTTCGTTAAAAATGCCTGTTTTCACTTTGGCGTGTTTTCTGTTGAAATGATAGGATTTATGTTAATTATTAGGGTTTAATTTTTTAACAGTGCCTTGCACTGGGCGTATCTCATGGTAACTAAGCAGCACTCTGTGGGAGATGGCAATCTTGGCAAAGCCCTTATTGGATATATAAGAAGGAATTCCTGCTCTTGCTCATTTTTCAGATTTTACTGAGATGATGAGGGCGCTGGGGTACCCTCGAATCATATCCATGGAGAATTTCCACACCCCAAACTTCATGCTTGTCTCAGAAGTGCTGCAGTGGCTGGTGAAAAGGTTGGTGATGAGACCAGCAAATTTTGGGCTGATGGTGGGATGCGGGGAGCATGCTTGGACCTGATAGTGTGCTGTGACATTAAGGAGCTCAGTGATACTTAGTCATTCTTGGAGCTCTGCTCTTTTAAATACCAGGTAGAAATGTGGTCATTTGCAGGTTTTAGCTTAATGACACAGCCTGGAGTAGCAAACCCAGGGGCAGAGGTTGCACCCTGACTGTGGGCACACTCATTCAAAAGTAGCATTATCTCTCTCACATATTCTTCAAATTCCACAGCCTGCCCATGTCTGACCTTTTATCCAAACGGGGTGATCCGGTGTGGGAACTTCACCAAAGCCCAGCCAGTTCTTGTGTTGTTGCTACAGCTGTTGGCTCAGCCTGGCACTGTCCTGCATCCACCGCATGTTTAAAAGAAATAAAATGATTTGGTTCTAATCCGCTACTGTCCAGTGGCAGTTTTACACTCACTTAACCCATTGACAGACTTTGGTTGAATATTTCTGGATTATGAAGTGCTATCTGAATTATACATTATCTTCTCCCTCCTGCTTAAGTGTAAAATTAAGGGTTTTTTTAAGATGGTAAGGTAGAACATTATAATTGAAACCAGCATTGACCAGTTTGCTTGATTGCTAGTTTTGGCCTGGATTAATAATTAATATCCATTAAGTTTGATTACCAAGTCATTAGAAATTTGCTGAATATTCTTGCAGTTGTAGTAAATGGGGATATACTCACAACCATTCAAAATTACTTGGATTAAGTTGCCTAAATAGTCTTCAAAATGCTGCTGTTACAATGAGGGTTCAAATCACTGAATTTCCTTTTATTCTTCCCTGGTTCCTGCATAGTGGCCACTTCTAGAAGTTTCTGCATCTCACTCATGGTTTTTTTAAGCATTTCACAGATTTCAGTTTATTTTTCCATACATTTCCTTCACTTGTGAAAGGAGTATGTTTGAAATGATGTCGGGGTATGAGCTTGTGCAGCGTGTCAGGTTTTACACTCTTGCGGTTTGTACAAACCCACTGTGTGCATTCCAGGCTCTGGATGCCCCAGCCTGCAGCAGGAATTTATTTACACATTTATTTTCCAGTCTTGTCCATGCTTGTTTGTGTTTGATTTTTGCCTCACAGATGAGCCAGGCTCTTTAATGTTGCCAGAACGTTGTTGTAATCTCCAGCTGTTGTTTGCACAGGTATGAACCTCACAGTGACATTCCTGGGGATGTGGACACAGAGCAGGACCGGGTTTTCTTCATTAAAGCCGTGGCTCAGTTCATGGTGAGTCTGCCCAGGAGCTGTGCTTGGGCTGGAATCCTGAAAATCTGAAATCCTGGTTCCATGGCAGCTTTAGAGCTTTCTCTCTTAGCCCCACCGAGTTTCCCTGCAAGGGGTGGCTGAGTTTGTGTTGCATGCTGGTGCTGCTTTATCCCTGGCAGTGTCCAAGGCCAGGCTGGACAGGGCTTGGAGCAGCCTGGGACAGTGGAAGGTGTCCTTGCCCAAGGCAGGGGGTGGAATTGGATGAGCTTTAAGGTCCCTTCCAACCCAAACCATTCCCTGATTCTGTGGTCCTGTGTCTTGTGCTGGTGGAAATTTGAAGAGGCCAGGACATGCTGTTACTGACATTCTGTACTTATCTCTGCAGAACTGGGATCTGAATATGATACTGGGATCTAAATTGAGATACAAAACAATATTCATCCTTATCATTCCTTATTTATAAAAGGTGACAGTGGAAAACACAGCTGTAGATGGGAAATGTTTTTAAACCGTTTAGATTGTTTTAGGAGCGATCCCACCATCGTTATTGCTAGCTTTGAATGCCTGATTCTTTCCTGTGCTTGAGTAATCATAATTTCTGAAGTTTTCATTATGATATAAAATAATATATTGGTATATGTTGTATGAGATTTCGCACAGATCAAGGCACATGTTCTTTTCTCAGATCTTTTTTTTTATGCATGAGCATGTTTGGATTGGGCCATCAAATTTTTTAGTCTTTTGGAGTAAAAGAACATTTTCCTTCATAGAATTCATGTTACTTTGAAGCAGTGTGAGCTTTTGTTTTGATGTTATCACTTGCTTAAATTAACACCTCATCTGAAAAAAACTTTCTGGGGCTGGAGGTGAATCTGGAAGCGATGCAAGTTTTTATGCTGATACCAAAGGTGAATTACAATACTTTTTAAAAAAATCTTAGAACTTATTAAAATGTCATTTTAACAATATTTCCCTCATCGTTTGTGAATACTGTGCACCGTAAATTCTCTCAATTGTTAATTTTGCCATGTTCAGAGCAGGGTACATTCCTGTGCATGTTGGGGTGTACTTTTGAGCCCTGGATCATCATGAGATGGAGTGAGCAGGTCTGCTTTGTTTGGAAGGGTTTTCCTCTCCAAGCACAAGTCTGAAAGCAGAAATAATGTAATGCTTTTCAATAGCTGATTTCATGTCAAAAGTCCCAGGGGTTTTGGAGAATTACATGATATGATTCAGAAAATGAAATTAATGGAAATTACTTTAATCATCCTGTACTTAGTCTCAGTTAATATTACAAGTTAATGTGAGGATTATTGTAGGTTTTCAGCATTTCCAGGATGAGAGAAGCTTGTAGACATTTCCTTAATAATTCACTGTCCGTGCAATCCACAATTATCTTCCCCAGGAGTTAATGGCTTTGTGCATCCGTGGGCAGATGGGAGATATGATGGAGACAGAATTGTCTCCGAAGAGAATGTCAGCACAGATCCATCACCGGGGAATGGAACTGGAACTTTGCTCTGCTTTACTGAACAAGGAGTGAGGAGGTGTTAATTTTCCACACAAATTAGCTACTGCTCTGTGTTCCTGGCAGTTTGAGACTTTACCAAATGTCTCCTTCCCAGACCCAAAAATTCTGAAGTGCCTGCAAGGTTGCCTTAGGTGGACTTTTAATCAGTTCACCCTCTAGAGCCACCCTGATCAGTGGGGCTCAATACCTGGCTCCTGTTCGAGCCCACCTGGGTCTCAGTTTGAAGTAGAGTGCAGCAGAAAACCTCCAATGAGTTCAGCTCCTAGAAATTCGTTAATGAAAACAAACTCAGCCATCCAAGGGGGCAAAACCTTTTGCAAGAGTTAGACATCACAGACAAATTTGGCTTCATGATATTAATAAAGCAAATTGTGAAGTTAAACAAATTTTCTGGCTGTTGCTGCCGTTCTTGTTGTCTATTTATATTTTTTTTGGTTGCATTTTAGCTACCTGATCTTTAGAATAAATAACTGTGTTTTCTAATGGTTCTATAAAATTAGAAATGTTACAAAATAAAACAACAAATAGGTGAGTGTCTCAAACATGAAGTGATGGAGGTGACTTTCCAAGTGTGAAGTTGTCTTCTTGTCTCCACAGTGCCATTGTGCCAGTCTGAAAAATATATATACTTGTCTGTGTATTTTTTCTGGTTTTAAGTAGTCTTCGAATGAAAAAACTTTTTTTTTTCCTCTTACTAAACATTGATTTTACTCTCTTGAGGGTGAATGGAGCTGAAATTGGAACTCCTGTCTCTAACAACATCCTTTGTAATTTTAGTGTATCAGTCCCCTTTGGATAGGGGATGTTTAACAGA
Source organism: Chamaea fasciata (assembly GCF_029207755.1). NCBI lineage: Eukaryota > Metazoa > Chordata > Aves > Passeriformes > Sylviidae > Chamaea > Chamaea fasciata. The sequence goes on along the minus strand of NW_027094101.1, from coordinate 14,367,871 downwards.
GTCTGTCAATTTAATGACCACTTCTCCGAAAATGGAATACTTGCTGTTTCTGCAATTAATTTTTTAGATTGCTTCTACTGCAAGGGAAGGGAGGTGAATGTACCAGGCTTTTCACTTTGTGTCTTGGCTAATTTGAGGTCATTCTGAGACCAGCACTTCAAAAGCAGTGAGGTATTTTTTGTGCTGTGAGTCTGGTATTCCCCTGGCTCAGGGTGCACAACATCAGGAGCCTGTTCTGGAAGTTTGGGCTTCAATTTTCAGGAGCCACAGAAGCTCCTGAGTTGGGACCTGGAGCTCTGGCAGTCTCAGGGCTGTGCCCATTCCCTGGGGAGCCTGTTCAGTGCCCCACCACCCTCTGGGGACAGGACCTTTTCCTGAGATCTAACCTGCCCCTCTCCTAACACAACTCCAGCCATTCCCTGGATCCTCTCTCTGCAAACAGATACCAAGAGTCATTTTCCTCTGCTGGGCTGAGATTTTGGGATGAGATAGGCAAGAGGAAAATATTTACTGGAAATTAAAATCTGATTTTAAAGTGACAAAGTCTTGACAAAATATACCTGAATAAACATGAGCCAACATCCCTTTGCTTTGTTTCTTTGGAAAAGCTGGAGCCAAATCCATGGTTTGAAGCATGGTGCTTTCTCTCTTGAGTTTCACAGGATTTTTTCCTTCAGTCCATTATTCAGTGAAGCTCAATGCAGAGCTTATAATTGTGTTGTACTAAATATTGTAATATCTGAGTCTCTTGAAGGTCCTGCACTGTCAGAGCCTGAGGGAATCTGAACTCCTCCGGGAACACTGTAAAACCAAAGCTGTGTAATGCCACCAGTGACTCATGAATGGGCTCTATCTGCTACAGCATTCCCAAAGAAAAAACATTTCAGCAGAAGTATATCTTAAAAATACATTGAAAATATGCTAAGTCACTTTTGTGCTTCATGTGTCATTCTTAAGCTTCATTTTTGGATCCATAGCTGGTGATCAATATTTCTCTTTTTGCTCCCTTGTTTAGTTATGCCACCACAAAGATTCCCTCAAAATTTAATGTGAAATTTGTGGTTTTCTCCTTGTGGTTATTTATTTATAATGTAAACTTACCAGGAATTTCAAGAACAACATTTGTGTTCTTTGTGTGACAGATAGTAATTTCCCCCCTTTATTATTTGGAAGCCCAAAAAGAAAATGTTAGAATTCTTAATTTTTTTTTTCCATATTGTTCTGTCTGTACCTTTCAGAGATGGGAAGGAAGGGAATAAAATCACTAATATCATAGCAAGGGAAAATTTGAGATAAACAATAAAACATTTGGAAGGTGCCACTGGAAGAGAAGACAGTTAAATTAGGATAACTGATCTTATTCTTGCAACTCATTAAGGGTGAATTTTACCTCTCTGCAGCATCATCACAAGACCTGGGCAGCACTTACTTTCCACTTAAACTTAATTTGAATTTAAGTGATGCATAGGATTTTTTCTGATCTTTATTCAGCGAAGAAATAATGATAGTTTGTGGGGTTTTCTGTAAATGTTCTGACATGCAGAAAGTGCACAGCTTTCAGAAAAATTTCCTCTAGAAATACCAGTATTATGATGAGGCAAACTGGGTGTCCAAACAGGAGGAATTACTCTGTACTGATGCCTCGTGGACACTGACCTGACACAGAGACTGGACAGAGCTAGACAATAAAGTAGGGATTTATTGAAAGGCCTTTAGGGTACACCTTGGGCAGGACAAGAGCCTGGCCAGGGCTACACCCAAGGTAGACTTGGAATGGTGACAAAATGCACATCCGGTCACAAGGTCTTATGTTTTTAATAAGTTTTGGTCCATTTGCATATTGGGATTTAATTGTCCAATTACAGCTTCGGGTTGTGACGTCCCATCCTTCTTGTTCCTCCCTTCAGCCCACTCTTGTTTGTGCTTTTGGGCCTGAAAGTTGTCCTTGGTGTGCAGCAGGAAAAGGATTTGTTTTGTCTCCCTACTCTGTGAAGAGGGGGAATACGAGGCTCAGAACTGCACCCCTGGGCAGCACAGAACCTGAGAAACATGAAAGCTCAAACTCAAGCAAAGCCCAGTGCCCCCAAAACACCTTTGAGTGCAGATAAGTGAGGATTTTGTTCTTTGTGACTGCTGTATCCCTTCTTTGTTGCCCAAGGCCACCAAGGCTCACATCAAGCTGAACACCAAGAGGCTGTACCAGGCCGACGGGTACGCGGTGAAGGAGCTGCTCAAAGTCACCTCGGTGCTCTACGGTGCCATGAACACCCAGGGAGGGGAGTGTGCACAGCTCCCCGAGGAGGACAGCACCAAGTTCAAGTTTGATCTGGGCTCAAAAGTAAGCAAAACTGGTGCTCTTGTGTTAATTTGGGGAAAAACTTGTCTGTTTTCTAGCTGAAATTTAAGTGGGGAATGTTATGGCAAGGCAGTAGGCAGGGTTTTAAGTCACACTTTCAGTGATTGGGGTTCGGTTCTCTGATTTGTTTTAATCTCTGAATTCTCAACCAGAAGCAAGGCAACAGTGGCACAAAATTGGTTCTCTTTGTATTGAAATGCTGTTGACACCATAGAAATATTGGAGTTGGCTGTAATAAAAATTCTTTTCTGCCTACTAAAACTTTTGCAACTGGAGGAGCTTGCAAAATACTGACTGAAAGTTGATTTTCAGTCCATTTGCATTGAAAGAGAAATCTTCCTGTGACCCTAAGAGACATCAAAGCTGTTCAAGCCCGTAAAATAAAAGGTATCTCTAGATATTTTAAAAGCACCTTCTCTAAATATTAATAAAGAAAAAAAAACCAATATAAAACAATAACCCTGCACTTTGCTAAATAAGAGGAATTGCTGTTACTACTTCTGTGGAAGATGTCCCTGCCCATGGCAGGGGTGGGACTGGATGGGCTTTAGGATCTCTTCCCACACAAACCATTCTGTGGTTCTCTGTTCCTGTGATTCTTGAGAACATGGCAGACCCACAAGTGGTTTTCCTCTGTGTAAGTAGCAAAAATAACATAAACCACTAAAAAAATAACAAAAAAACACTTGGTAGATGCTCAAAATTGCAGGCTTGTCCCATTCTTTTTGGTAAATGAAGTTTTTACTTCTGCTTATGAAAAGGGTGATGTTTCCCTTTGTCCTGGGCAGCACATGAACCAACAACTGGTTGAGCCCCAGTTCTGAGGAGATTTGTGGGGTTTTTTTCCTTGGCCTAAAATATTTGGGGTTTCACTCAGAAACCTGTACCTGACAGGGCCTCACCTGGACTGTTTCAAAGCCAAGACTCTGTCCACTCTGATTCTAGTGCACAACCTCTGGCACAGTTTTGACCTCCAGTGCAAGTTTTGACATCAAAATGAGAATTACCGTGGATATTCTTTGTGATGTTTGGGATTCTCCTGCTATTCAGTGCTGTTGCTGTGTTCCCAGATTGCTGACTTGAAGGCAGCTAGACAGCTTGCTTCTGAAATCACCTCCAAAGGAGCAGTCTTGTATGACTTACTTGGCAAAGAGGTGGAACTGAGGGTAAGTACACGCTGGAGAGCATGGAAAAACTTGTGTTCACTGAGTGCCTCAAAGGAAAAAAGGGGAAAAAGTCTCAGTTCTTACTAATGTCTGCATCTGACACGAGTATTCTGTGATTTTGAGGGAATGGGCCTGGCAGTTTGCATTTCCTTCCTACTCTTATTTGTGACTGGACTGCAGGCAGCCTGAGAGAGCAGCTTGGCATTTTCTCTTCAGCAGAAAACTGAAATACTCTCTGTTTGGCAATACATATGCAGGCTGTAATGGTGGGGATGGATATTCTAACAGATTAATGATGAATGCTGTTAGTTTTCCAAGGGCAGGGCTCATTATTTCTGTGGCAGGAGCTGGAGGCATCACAGCCTGCAGGGTACATGTTTTTCAGCTTAGCTAGAGATGTGAAGAAGGAGAATCAGAAGCTGTTGTATGAAATCACTGCACACTGCCAGGAGGTCTTGCCATTATTTTCTTCAATGCCTTTATCTGGAGGTTCTTCATTTTCTGGAAAGGGACTTCAAAGGAGACAGACCCTGCCTGGTGTGGGAAGTGTTCAGAGCTGAGCTGTAGGGAGTGCACCCTTAAGAGCTGTACACTCTGAGCCTGGACAGTTAATGCTCCCAGATCCTTGTTTGATGGAGTACAGTGTTTCAAAGGCTGGCTGATACCCTGGGAAGTTCCTCCATGGAGCACTGCCTTTCCTGCTGGTTCCATGCACCACTGTGGTGTGCAGGGTGTTAATATTTCAAAAGAGAGGGAGAAGTGATAATCCAGTTTAACTCTACATGCACTCATGTCACAGAACTGTCCATCATTTACTTCTCTTGCACTCTGCTAATTTCTTGGCTTTGAAGGAGTTTTACACAGCTGCTGTGTGATGTGTTAATATTTGCTTTAGTGGAAAACTGGACCCATTTGCTCTGAGTACAGCATCCCTATAACTGCTAAAAGTCAAATAAAGATCAGTTCAGGCATTTTTAAAAGTACTCAAGCATTGGTTTGAATTGGGTGCTGTTTGGTCACTTGTAATCAAGGTTTTGAGGACACCGAGTTTATAACTGGGCCCTGGAAAAGGGCCAGGCACACATGGAGTGTGCTGAAAGCGTGAGCTGGAAAATGAAGAGATGAGAAAGTGCTTCAGTGCAGCCACTTCTCAGTGGGGCCATTAAGAACTCTAGAGTAGAAGCCTACTTAGAGGTATCATTCCTGAAAGGATTGGAGTTCTTAGAGACAGCAAGTGAGCACGTGTTTCTTGTGGCTGAGTGCACAAAATGGGGCAAACTACTGCTGTCCAGGTGCACAGGTGTTCTGCAGAAAGGTTTGGCAGATGGAACTTGTTGTCTTTAGGAAATGCTGTCCTGGGAAAGGTGACCTTCTGTGCCATCAGCTCTGACTGCATCGCCTAAAGGCAGCAGGTGACAGTGACAGCACAGGGAGAGCCTCCAGAGAGCTTCAGAAGGGGCTTTTCAGCCCTGTTCCTTATGATCTGGGGCTGGTTCCAGGGCTTTTAGTGATTTGTTAATCCCGAAGGACCCATTTTTGGCTGGCCTGTTAAATGTCAGGTTTGGTACATGCAAAAAACTTCAGACTTGAGTGTGTAGCAAAGCAGAAAGGTTCAGGTTAAAAGTCAGGAGGTTGCAGGAACCAGTTTGGCAGTGGAATTTGTAATTTTTAATTATCAGCCCCAACTGTGCCTTTCACTTGAAGTATGAAATTTGCCCATCGCAGGAGAGGCTTAAATCCAAACACTGCTGGATTTTTCCATCACTGTTGGGTCTGGGGTTCTGGTCAGTGCTGAGGCCTGTCAGGAGTTGCCTCTCCTTATCTGCCACATCCTCCCTGGATCCTTCACGGGGAGGAGCTCGGGAGACCTGAGGAATGGCATCCTCTGCCTGCCCCTCCCTCCCCATTCTAGGTGGGGAAGAATTGAAGTCCATTCCGGCTTTGGGTGGGGAGTACAGCTTGGCTGGTAGACACCAAATTAGTTGCCATTAAACCAAGATTACTTTTATTGCTTTTTAATGTGCAGATGATTGATTTCCATTGGTAATATTCTTCTGGCGGTGCCTGGCTAATTAATGCTCACACTAAGTGGCACTGCCAGAGGGTTTGTGCTGTTGAAGGGCAAGGGAGCAATCTGGTGTAGCTTTTTATTCCATTTTTTCTCCTGAAGTCTGTTGCATGTTCTAAAATCTATCAACAGCTGTCATAGTGTTTAAAGGAATTTGAAAACATCAGTGTTTTATGTTCCCTGAACCTCTTTTCTCTTTCTTTTCCCAATCCATTCATTTCCAAATACTTAAATAAAAGCTCTTCCTACCTAAGCTTCAACAGACTGATGATAAATCTTATTTCCATCCTAAGTGAAGATGGCTTAATTTTCCAGGAACTATAAAGGAAATGCCAGCATTTGGCACTAATGGGTTGACTAGATCTGTTTTCATAGTCTGAGCAGCTTTTGGGGAAAGATCATTGGGGAAAAGTGAAGTAAAACTCATTATTTCGTTTGGAAATGTTGACTCTAATTTGCTCCACAACCTTTACCTTCTCTGTTGGAGTCTTTTTGTACATAATTTGTATAAAATTGTGTAGAAAAATTTCATACATTAGATAAATTTCATTGCTCCACACCAAGTCATGAAACACTTTTTTGAATAAATTGCTTTTTGAATGAAAACAAATTTCAGCTAGAGAAGAATTTAGGGGAAAGGTTGGGTTAGATTTATTGGAGGTAGAGAGTGCTGTAAATGTATGTACATATTTTTGGGGAAGAGTTGAGGTCTGATTTCTTGGAAATGTGGTTCTGTGCCTTTCTGAAGCCTTTGCAAATACCTTATTCCCTGTCTGAATATGCAGTTCTTCTGTATATTTAAACTGCTTCCCAAGTAATGCTGAAAAAGAATCTTTAATTAACAACAGAGGAAGAGAGAAAACCTTCAGGGTGTGCTGAATTCAGACTATGATGTTGTTAAGTTGTGTGGGAGAAAAAATCCCAAACAACCCCCAAAGCTGTATTGGCAGATGCAAATCCCAAATATAATTACTGAGTTCCATGGAAGCTGGGTTGTTTCTAGCCCAGCTGTGGGTGAGCACAGTGCAGGTTATTGGTGTCCTGTGGCAGTGCTGGAGACACAGAATTTTTATTTTAAAACGCATCTAAGCATTACATTTGGAAGGTAATTTGCAGCTTCCAGTCTTGCTGGTCCAATCTGGGAGCACAGAAATTGCAGTTTTGGGATTTGTAGTGTTTAGTGGAGCTGATGAATGAGCTTGGTACCACACAGTGATATCCCTAAATGAAAAGCCAATTCCATGCAAATGCCATCCATGGAGAAATACATCTTCATCTTTATTGTTTCTTGTTGAAGATATATTGAAATACATCTTCATCATTATTTCCTTTCCTGCCAAGGGCACTTTCTCTGCATTTCATTGCTATGTAACTGTAAGTTTCAGAATATTTACAGTTACCTTTGGAAGAGTAACCAGGCATGTTGAGTTCTGGTTTTCTGTTTTGGTTTTTTTTTTTTTTTTTTTTTTTTTGCATGAGGTAGGTGGGGTTGATTTAGATTTGAGATGGGGATGAGAGATTTTGTTTGGATTTCTTTCTCTGTCTTCCTACACGGTACTAAATGAATGGAGAAAAGAAGTTGAAAATACCAGTCTGTCATTATGGCTGTCAAACTCCAAATCAAGAAAAGTAGCGAGAGAATTAATGTCAGCACTCAGGCAAAATGCAGCACTGCTTGCTTACGCATTCCCTTCTCTGGGATCTACACAGCTGCCATTCTGTACTGGGAAAAAGATGTTGGAAAAGCTGGTAGTGCTCTGTATCCTAAAAACATGGCAAGGTGGGGGAAATGGCCAGATTAACCTTTGGAGGAAGGGAGGGGTGATGAGCTGGTCCAAATCATTCTTCAGCTCAAAGCAGTAATAGGACTTCCAAGGGCAGTTGTTCTCAGTTGAGGAAGAGTTCTCTTGAATTATCCTACAGTGGAAATCCAAAAGGAAAATTTCCTGGCTGTTTATACCTCTGAGTGCCTCCCACTCTGCTTCTGCCAGATGTCCTGGGCCACAGTAGCAGGAGCCTGTCAGGAAGCTGCCCTGCTCAGACTTCCTGAATTATTGGACACGGGAAGATAATGGAGCAAAAATAATTCCAGAAGAAAACTGCCTCTGTGCTGCTGGTAGGCAGAAAGATTTCTGACCTTCTCAGGCTTGTTTTCATTTTATTTACCTCTTAATTAGCTGGAAGCTCTGTAAAACTCAAGAAAAAAATGAAAATAATATTTTCTTTTAAGGCTTTTAGCCGGTGCTGAAGATGGACGATGCAGTGGATTTGTTTTCTAATGCTCCTCTTGGCACTTATCCCGTCTGCGCCCTTGAACAAAGTGTTTACTCCCTGTATCCGCTCCTGTAAATAAAGGAATTGCTGAATTTGGTAGATTAAAGCTCTTAACAGCCTCATGAAGTGTTTTCCACTCTGTGGAGGATAAATTAAGGAGTAAGTCCAGGGCACTGCTCCCTGTTATTGTTTTGGGTGCCCACAGCACCAGCTTGTTCCCAAACTGATGGGAGTCATGGAGAATCTTCTTACCATCTCAGCTGGGAAAGGCTGGAATTAAACTCTTCAGAGAGCCAGAGGCATTTAGACCCAGCTGTGGAACTGAGGCAGTGTTAGTTCAGCACAAAGCCTTGCCACTGAAGACGTTTCACTTGGATCTCTTTATTCCCAGCTTTTGGATTCAAGAGCCTTTCCTCCCTTCCTTCCCCCTCCTGCCGCTGCTGCTCGGGGGGAGAGGGAGATGTGATTTCAGAGACGGCTGCATCACTCCCTGCTCTTTGGAACTTAACTGCAAAAAATCATTTTACTGGGAATGTTGGAAGGATTTTTCTGCCTGCCAAATGTTACTTCTGGATACGAGACACTGCCTGAGGGAGGCTGATAAATGAATTTCTTTCATTTCCTGGGCTTTGATTACAGAACTGCCACACAGAGAACTCCTAGTGGAAATTTGTAACTTGAAATTGCCACAACTCTGGAGAATTACTTGGTTTGCTTCAGTTTTTTTGAACAGTCCTGCTTCTAACCCAAGCCTAACCTCTCACTTTGAGGAAGAGGGCTTATTGCAAATTGGGAAGCCAGAATTAAGCCTTGCACCTGTGATCCAGTGTTGAATCAATATTAGATTGCTTTAAGCAGAACTGCAGTTGTGTGTATGTATTTAAAGTCAGAGTTTATTTTGTATGACCTTCCCAGGAGCATCTAGCTTGAAGAAATGGCATCAGCTGTAGAGTACTGGTTGGCACCTTTCTCCTGGCATTTTGGGGGCCTGTTATGTCCAGTGGAAGGTGTCCCTGCCCATGGCAGGGAGCTGGAACGAGGTGAGCTTTCAGGTCACTTCAAACACTGCCCCTTTTTCCTTTGTAAACCAACCAGCAGTGCCCAGGCAAGGACATTTCTAGCTGATTGTATCTGGAATTTCACTGACAGGCTTAGCTTCTGCTCTAGAACAAGAAGTTCCTTGTCATCTTGCCACAGTCTGGAGGAGACATCCCAGGCCACCTCCTGGCCAAGGAGCCATGAAGTGACCCCCTGTAGTCCTGAGGACTGATCCAAGCTTTACCAGTGCAGTCTGTCCTCAAACTTTGCACAGAGTAAATGAAAGGTGAGCATTCTTAGGGTGTGGAAAGATCACAGGAGGCCCATCCTGGGGTTTGTGAGCTGAGGGTGAAACAGTGGCATCAACTCCAGAGCCAGAAGATGGATGGACCTGGTGAGGGAGGGAACAGAGCAGTGTAAAGTCATCCCTGTCAGAAAGCTTTAAAGTTCCCTTTTCTGCCTCAGCAGAACCACATGCAGGTTACTTCTGATTATTTTTGATCCATTGAAAATTACATTTTCCAGTTGCTTCTCTCTCCCAGACCTCCTTGTGACATGAGTTTTACATGAGGGTTTGGGCCACTGATGGAGGCTCTGCATTGCTGAGTAGGGAAATGTCTTTGTGGGCACCTTTAGGAGGCTGCTGAGATGAGCATGAAACCAAGCAGCATAGTCTGGAAGCAGCAAAATTCTCAATTACCATGACTTTAATGCTGTGAGGGGGAAAATGGATGTTGGGGAGGGTCAGAATCCTTCAGAAGGATTAATGTCCCTCATGAACCTTCCTGTTCCTATATAACTGCCAAATCATCCATCCCCTGGACTGGCCAAATGCGATCCCAGCGTGTGTGAGTGAGCTCCCTGAGTAATAAACTCCTAAAGGAGAGCTTTGTGGCCTGCATGGACAGCTGGATTTGCCAAGGCCCTGTCTGCAGGGAGCAGGGGATGTGGGGCTGCCTGGATTGAGGCTCAAGGGGCAGTGAGGAGTGCACAAACTTGTGTGTGCATTAGGCTTAGAACTCCTGGAGAACAAAGATTTAACCTGTGGTCAAAAACTCAGAAAAAGAATCGGGTTGGGTTTGGAAGGACCTTGAAGATCACCCAGTTCCAGCCCTCCATGGGCAGGGACCCCTTCCACTATCCCAGGCTGCTCCAAGCCCCATCCAGCCTGGCCTTGGACACTGCCAGAGATTGAGGGGCAGCCACAGCAAGACCAGTGTATTAGGAAGAAAGCTTTAATTTCTGTTCCTTACCACAAAAAAAAAAAAGGTGTTTAGAAATCTCTGCTAGACCTGGAGCACACCAGAACATATTACACCCCATTTATCATCAGTCACTTGTGTGCTTGTCATGCCTTATTAACTTGTCTTGGTTTCATCCTGCAGGAGGAGGAGTGCATCCATTTTTCCATACATCAGGCACACTGGAAGCTGCTTTATCAGCTTTTGGTCCATGAAAATGGAAATCCATTACCAGTTGAAAATACTTCTCTGGGCATATTTGCAGAGTGGGTTTTGCAATAGTGGCTCTTCATTGTTAACTGGGAATGAAGCTCTTGGGGAGAGATTCCCAGTAAGGGAATTGGGGATGCATTTGCAAAGGGTCCTTCTTGAAAAGAGACTTTAAAGATAAGACTTCCCTCTCAGAGAATGTTCATAGGGTAACAGGAAAGGACCCAGTGTCACAGGGAAGCTGTGACAGACATCCACAAAAAACAAAATCAGTGGTTTTGATAGACTTACAATATATTTATGTTTCCATTATATTTCCACTATTTTCCCATAATATTTAATATCTTTTCCGCTTAGACTTGTTACTCTAGAGAGTCAAAGTTAGGTTAGGGGCTCTGTTGTAACAGTGAAGTTACTCTGCCCATTCCAAGGCAGAGTTTTAGGGATGAGCTGTGTGTACAGAGGATTCTCCTCTCCATCTCTTGGAGTGTGAGGGGTTAATTGCCCTGACCTTCTCCCTTTCCAGTCTAACCTTGATTCCACAGTCTGGAAATACAAATTCCAGCCTTTCCACCACTCTGCATTTCCCTGACAGATTTTTCCAGGCAGGTGTGGCTGTGGGGCTGAACCTTGTTGTGGAAAACAACGTGGATTTCTGTGGAAGACTGTGGTGTGTACATGAAACTTCAGGGCTGTTAGAAGGAAGACAGAAGAAGGAAAGACATTAAACTTGCATAAATTATTCCACCTAAAAGGGCAGATCCTCAGAAGTTTCTCCCAACCCATCAGCTCCCTGCCCTGCTCCATTGCAGTGCCCTGTGCATGTTCTGGGGTGTTTCACCAGGCTGCTGGAGGGGAGTTGCTGAGGGAGTTGTTCATGCTTACACTCCTTGCTGTTCCTTTGACCTCTTTGCAGGTGGAAAGGACAATAATTCCTGTTCTCTGCTGTTTTGTTTGAAGTGTGCTGGCTCTGTGGTACAGATCCTCTGAGCCCAGTGCTGTTGGCAGGGCAGTGTCTGCACCAGGCTGGGCCTGGCAAGGGCCTCACAAATAAACAGTGATTTTGCTGAGCTTCTGAAATGCTAAATGTTCCCAGAATAACAGCTGAGCTACACTGTTCTTCCCCACCCTCCTCCAAAAACATCTACCTATGGAATTATTTGGGAATTTGTATTGCACAGATGATTTGTATCTTATTTTTGCCCAAACAAACTTTCTGCTTTTGAGTTTGTTTTTCTCTGTGGAGAGAGAGATGTTCACAAGCACTTTGGGGTGTGTGCAGTCACTGCCACCAACACATGTAACTCCTGTCACTCTCCCCAGCAGAATGTTTGTTCTTCTTTTCTCCTGCCAGGAAAATGAGCCTTGGTGCAGCATGTGGTGGGATTGCTCAGAGACCTGATCCAGCACAGGAATAGGCTCAGCACAAAAAGCTGCTTTTATTTTTTTAGCTGGATGAGCTCCCAGGTTGGGTTCACCCTGCAGTTCCTGGACTGAAGTTGGTGGGAAGGGAGCAGGCTCTGCTGGAGCTGAGCTGTGCAATCTGGAGAGTCTGGCACAGCATCTTAGCAAAGTTATCAGATCTGCTTCCAGAATTCCTCCTGTAGTGGGCCGGGTACAGCCTGTGGCAAAGTGTACAAAGCATTTTTAGGTTCTTAATGAGATATTTTCTAGAGAGATACTTTCTCCATCTTTATCCACCTGTTACCAAGTGTTTTGCCAATGTAAGATTGTTTTAGGGACATGGAGCTGCAAAATTCCCTCTCTTCCCTTCCAGTGCCAAGCAACTAATCCCAAGTTTTTTATGTAATGACCAGTCAGTGTTTAAGGCATCAATTAGACAAGTGCACACCCAAGCCCATGTGTTCCCAGACCTGCTGACAGGGGAGGTTTTTTTAATCCTTTGGGTTCTAAGCAAGGATCACTGCAGGGTTTTTAGGAGTCTGACTCACTCATCAGGAGAAATGCCATAGGTCTGCAGCCTGTGATTTTCACATGGGCATGGGAGGCTCATGGAACCATGGAATATCCTGGGTGGGAAAGACCCACAGGGATCATTCAGTACAGGACACCCCACAATCCCAGCCTGGGCCTGGGAGCATTGTCCAAAGGCTCTTGGAGCTCTGGAAAGGTCAGTGCTCAGTGTCCACCTGCCTGGCACAGTTTGGTGGCTTTGTAGTCCTTGTAGCTCCACACTTCTGGGACACTGTGCTCCTCTTACCTGCATTGGTGTTTTCATGGGTTGTGTTGTGCAGGTAATGGAATCTTCTCTGCCCTGCTCCACATGTAAAATCAGCGCAGTTGCCAAAAATCTGCCTTAAAGAATACCCGCAGTCAGACACAGCACTCACCTCATTTGGAAAAGATGCCTTGATTACTCCCTCCTGCTAATTTCAATTCACTTAACTTTGTCATCATCTCCTGGTCTCTAAATCATCTCAGCCTTGGTGAATAAACACTAAATCCTACCCCATTTATTATGCAGATGATCCTATCATTGTTGCTTGATCACTCTCAGTTCTGCATTAATTAGTTCCTTTGTGTAGTGTTTAAATATATTGGTTCATTTTATTTCATAGGAAGCAAGGACAGAATCTATTGCCAGACCTTTGGAGATAAATGAGGCTGAGAAGGTGATGAAAATTGCCATTAACAGCGTTCTGGTAAGCAAAATACTGTTTATTTGATTGTAAAATTATAATTTTTCTGCTGGAAGAAGAAATTAGCTCTTCTTATCAACAGCCAGGGGTAAAGAGTGCCAAAGCCATCACCTGCAGCTGCAGTTGATGCATCTAAGAGCTGCTCTTAGCCCCTCTTGTGGGGGAAAACAGATTGTAGTAATATTCCCTGCCTCTGTTAGGAGCTTCACCCCAAAAGCTCTACAGGGGGGATAAAAATTGCCCAAATCAGCACAGAAATCTACACCTTCTACCTTGTGTGGGCCCAGTGACCTCTGCAGAGTCAGGGCTGCAAGGAGTGACCTGGGTAGCTCCAGGAGTGCTGGTGCCTCTGGAGTTGGGAAGCTGGGCTCTGGGAGCAGGACAGGGGGTGAGTGAGGAGAGCTGGCACTGGGCTAATGAGGATCCTGCCAGGGCACCCCTGGGGTGCTTGGTGTGAGGGGCTTTCTGTCTGTCCTGCATTTGCCTGTCCTGTCCTTGCTCCAGTGCCTGGGTTCTGACTTTCTTAACCTTCAGCTGCACTGTGTGAGGAGGGAGGTTAATTAACTCCCAGGGATTCCTATCAGTTATTTCACTGCAAACTGTATCCAGTGCAAGTGTTTGATTACAGGAGTGGAATTCCAGGTTTAAACAGCCAATTAATATTCAGGAGAGATTCCAGGCAGTCTTCCCTTCTGTGTGGCTCCTGCACACAGCCTCTGTGAATACTAAATGTTCATAACGTGCATTTCTTACTCCAGCTGTAGAACTGATGAACTGAGAGCTGCATGAGAGAGGGACTGGCTTCCTGGCAAACAGCAGTGGCACACACTCAGCTCCTTAATCCTGGCCCAGCTCATGGAATGACCTGTTGGAGCTGAGCAGCACCAACACTCACTGCTGGAATTCGAGCAGTGGAATCTTCCCTCTCCCTCTCTCCCTCAAAAGATGCTCGTGGTTTCTTGAGCCTGAGCAGACTGGATATACTCAGCTCATTTGAATCAATTGGAATATTCCACTTCCCCTCCTGGTTCTTCTAGCACATGTTGAAATGTTCAAGATGCTTCCCAGATTTTGGAAAAAAAATGGATAAAGCAAAACTTAGGAAAGGATGAAGATATTCAGATATAGGAAGTTCTTTATAAAACTGACTTGTATCTTGAAGAGAAAAGAAAAATAATGGAAGCTTAAAATTCCCTGAAATGGTACCAAGAAACAACTGCATATCTCATCTGTTAATACAGAGAGAATCATGGAATCATTAAGGTTGGAAACAACCTGAATGGTTCCATTAAGATAAAATCCAAAAAGACCTTGATGATTCCAAAAGATAGGCTTCTTCCTGCCTTCAACTGCTTCTTCAGTGAGAAGAAGACTAAAGTTACAGCTGTGAGGTTTTTCCTTTTTTTAGAATGTTGGCAAAAAAATCAGGTATTTTACATTTGTAAATGTCCAGTTAGTTCATTATCCTGGCCATAAAAGAACTTTTTGAATGAATTTCCATTGCCTATTTGAGTAAACACAGATGAGATTATCCAGAACAATGTTCAGCATCTGAAAGATAAAATTAATTATCCCAGTGCCAGCCATGGTTCACCGTCCTTCTCTTCCAGGAAGAAGTCCAAAAGACTAAAGACATGTTGAATAATGTGGCTTTGGATGAAGCCAGTTTGGAAGCCAAGATTGAGAAACGAAAATTGGAACTGGAGAGAAGCCAGAAGAGGCTGCAGACTCTGCAGAGTGTTCGGTAAAGATCATGAGCTGATTATCTACTGCAGGAAGGAGTGTGAACATAAAGGATGGAACTGTTGCAAGCTCCCTGTTCCCAGAGGCTTCTGGTGTTCACCACATATTAAAAAAATTCATCCTGCAGCCCTTGTAAGGATCAGATCCTCTGGGCACTGGTACAGTCTGCCAGAAAATCTGTAGAATCACGGAATCCCAGACTGGTTTGGGTGGGAAGGGACCTTAAAGCTCATCCAGTGCCACCCCCTGCCATGGGCAGGGACACCTTCCACCATCCCAGGCTGCTCCAATCCCCAATGTCCAACCTGGCCTTGGACACTTCCAGGGATCCAGGGGCAGCCAGAGCTTCTCTGGGCACTCTGTGCCAGGGCCTCCCTACCCTCTCAGGGAACAATTCCTTCCCAATATCCCCTCTAAATCTCTCCTCCTTCAGTTTGAACCCATTGCTCCTTGTCCTATAACTGCAGTTCCTGATGATAAGTCCCTCTCCCTCCTTGTAAGCTCCTTCAGATACTGGAGGTCTCAGAGTGTTTGGGTTTACAGTTTGGGTTGATTTCTGGCCCTTAATTAACCTGCAGGTTTATACAATCTGCAATCTGACCTAGTAATAAAAAAAAAAAAAAATGAAATATTAGACAAGGGAGTGGTGGAAGGAATGACCTGGATTCACATCTGTTTTATCAGCAGCACTCTGCAGGAGGTGGATTGGGTGGTGTGAAGCTCTGAGCAGCAGCATTGGTTTTTGGGGTGCCTCAGTCACCTCTGAGGTGTACTGACATCCTCACTTCATCATCCTGTCTAATTAAACCTGTAATGACCCAGGACACTCCTGTAGCAAGTATGTCCCCAGCAAAGTAGATGATCTATCAGCCATGCTACACACCAACTTTGTGCAGTTATGGAACAGCAGGATAATTAATGTAACATTGCCTTCTAAGGGGGCCAAAATGCTGCCTTTGTGCCTATGTGAAAGGAAAAGGGAGTTGTGCACAAAAACCTTCTCTTTGCTTTATGTAATTCCCAGGATTGCTTAGTGAGGAGCTTTGTCTTGAGCTTTTATTCTCTGAATATTCTCCGAAGCAGTGTGAGACCTTAAAAACAGGAGTTTTTTTTGTTTTAGTGCACATGGAAGGGCAGCTGCAAATCCAAAATTGCATTTCAGAGTTCTGTATATACAGAGCAATATTTATAGACTCCTAGAATCACAGAGTGGCTTGGGTTGGAAGAGATCTTAAAGAACATCTCATTCCAAGTCCCTGCTGTGGGACATCTTCCACTGTCCCAGGTTGCTACAAGCCCCATAAAACCTGGCCTTGAGCACTTCCAGGGATGGGGCAGCCACAGCTTGTCTGGACAGATTTCACCGAGTTCTCTTTGCTTGCTCTCCCCAGTCCTGCTTTCATGGATGAGTATGAGAAGATTGAGAAGCAGCTGGAGAAGCAGTACAGTACTTACCTAGAGAAATTCCGAAATCTGACCTACATGGAGCAGCTCCTGGATGATCAGCGACGGACGGAGCAGGAGATGTTCGAGGTAGGACAGTTTGGAAATGCTTAGCAGGACTGTACAGCCGGCAGATCTTGGCCTTACAACAGCAAATGTTTTAATCCCCTTTTCCAAGGCAGCACGTCAGGAGCTGATGGAGTGACTGGCAGGTGAGGGACAGTCCAGTGACTGTGGCTGCTCCTGGCCAAGCGCAGCAGCACAGCTGCATTTTCTCAGTTAATGAGGTTAACCCAGTGTAGTGATGGCTCTTGCCAGTCTCTGCCCCCCTGACTCATTTTCAGCTGCTGGGTTTTGTTCAGGAAGAATGTTTTCAAAATTCCTGATCTTCCTTTTGCTGCTTACAATGGATGTGCTTACTACTTCTGTTGTCCGCTGATGTATAAGGGTTTCTCAGCACAAGGCTCTTCAGTCTCCTCAAAGTACCAATGGAAACAGCCAAGAACATCAATGAGATCAGATGTGCTGGGATCTTCCCCCTCATACACTTCAGTTTTGTTTGGCAGAATTCTGCCTTCCCTTGAACTTGCTGAGTTGTGTCAGTTCAGTGTGATTCTCTGCATGGATAATCTGCATCTGTATCCTGTTTTCTCCAGATTTTCTACAGGGGTTTACTGGACTGCAGTGCTTTCAGCCAGCCTTTCCTTCAGCTTCCAGCAACTTCTTGTTTTACTGTCATCCTTCTCACTGTCATTACCCACTCTGTCTTCTGTTCTTCATTGAAAACATGTTTGAGTGAACCCTCTGCCCTGGGATCTTAGTGCTGCTGGGTGTACTGCACCTGGAATTGCAGAATCACAGCATCCATGGAGTTAGAACTAAGACCTCTGAGACCATCGAGTTTCACCTGGGACCCATCCCCACCTTGGCACCAGCCCAGAGCCCTGAGTGCCACATCCAGGCTTTCCTCAAACACCTCCAGGAATGGGGGACTCTACCACCCCCTGGGCAGCTCCTTCCAGTGTTTAACAACCCTTTCCATGAGGAAATTCCTCCTGATGTCCAACCTGGACCTTCCCTGGCACAACTTGAGGCCGTTTCCCCTTGTCCTGTCCCTGTTCCCTGGGAGTAGAGCCCTACTTCCCCCAGCTGTCCCCTCCTGTCAGGGAGTTGTGCAGAGCCACAAGGTCCCCCTGAGCCTCCTTTTCTCCAGGCTGAGCCCCTTTCCCAGCTCCCTCAGGAATTCTTCAGACCCTTCTCCTTGTGCTCCAGACCCTTCCCCAGGTCCCTTCCCTGGACCCACTCCAGCCCCTCAGTGTTCTTTCTGTTCTCAGGGGCCCACAACTGGACACAGCACTGGAGCTGTGGCCTCATCAGTGCAGCCAATTAACCCATTGTTAATCAATGCTTCCTCATTCCTCCACCACCTTTTGGACACAGGGAAAGCCACACTGTTGAAAAGTCTTGAATATTTTGCTGCATTTTTTGCTTGAGGGATAAAATACCTTTTCAAAGCCGATGTGGGGATTTGGCAACTTCTTCATCCCTGTTTCTCATCAAGCCCCTCTTTTCACAAGCACTGTCTCTGTAGATGTTTTTCCACCTTATATCTGAAGTCAGTTCTAGCTCTCTGTTCCAGTTCTTCACCATATCCTTGCCCCTGATCAAAAAAAGTCTTCAATTAAATCATAATCTTGAAGTGAAGCCTAAAATCTGATTTATCCCTTCTGTTCAAATGCCACTGAGACTTCACAGCCAAAGGAGAAATGCTTTAAACTGAGCTACCTGAAACTGTTTATGAATTCAAGTGCAGAATTTTGTTAATGAGTTGGTGCTCAGCTCTTTGGGGGATTTTTATTAAAAGATAATAAGACAAAGAAAAAGCCTTTGTCATTCACGGCTGTGCCATGATTAGAATATGGAGAGCACACTTTATTTTTCTTTTTTCTCCTTCTTTCTGTGAGACTCCTGGGACCCTACCCATATGGTTTGGCTTGTGGTTTCCTAGGATAAGCAGGGAACAATGCCTCAGCCTAATGCAGAATTAAAGAGTATTAAAACTGGTGACAAAAAGATGCTGTTTTGCTTTGCACATTTCTATCAGTTGTACCTAAAAATACTTGGAACGTATAAAGGATGAGACTCTGCCCATCTCTTTGTGGGCAGGAGTACAGTGAGTCAGGCAGCCACGAGTGCTTTGCTGCAGAAGCTGTGGCTTTGGAAGGAGAAGTGGGGGTGTATGTGTCTCTCTTTGAGGCAAATATTCAGGAGTGCTGGAGTCCAAACTGGGATTTGAAGTCATTATGAGATGTCAGTCCTCAAAATCAAACTCCAGGACTTGGGGACTGAAATAGGGTGAAGAATTTCATGTGGAGAAGTCTCTGGGGAAACTTCAGAGCAGCCTCCAGTGCCTAAAGGGGTTCTTGGAGAGCTGGAGAGGGACTTGGGACAAGGATGGAGGGACAAGACACAGCCAGAGGGCAGGGTTGGAAGGGACATTGGGAAGGAATTGTTCCCTGGGAGGAGCTGAGGCCCTGGCACAGGGTGCCCAGAGGAGCTGTGGCTGCCCCTGGATCCCTGGCAGTGTCCAAGGCCAGGCTGGACAGGACTTGGAGCAGCCTGGGATGGTGGGATCTGCCCCTGCCCATGGCAGGGGGCTGGAGGGAGATGAGCTTTAAGTTCCCTCCAACCCAAACCATTCCATGATTCTCATCTGGGTCCCAGCTAAATCAAGAGACTTGCTGGTGCACTCCGACTTCCAAACCAGTGAGGGGATGCACTGTTTAATCCATTTTGGTTTAATCTCTGGCCAGCCTGGAACACAGGGATGTGTCTGTCACTTCTTTCAGTCTTGATCTGCTTTTCAGGTAGTGCTTCCACTTTGGCCACTTTATGGTGAAGCAAAACTGCAGGTTATTACATTCTTTTAAAAAAAAAAGAGAACAATTTGCTCCAAAACAATGCTTTGCATGTTGTTCTACAGTTTATAATCTTGTGTCATTTTCAGCATCAACAGAGGAAAAAATAACAAGGATAATTACATTTAATCTATTTTAAAACACACTCATTCCAGCTGTCAGAAACACTGAAAATTATGTTGATTTTTTCCCCAGCCCTGATTTGTCTTTTGTTCCACCAAACAAATCTTAATTAACTTCTGCAGTAGCAGCATGAGGCAATTCTTTTATCATTGCTGTGTATTTGCTAAAGAGCTTGCCAGCAAAAAGCATCAGGAGTGTAATTAGATTAATCCAGCACTCCCTGTGCTGTTCTGAGCTCTGGTTCCTGGGCCCCTTTCCTTGACTTAGTCCATGTTTTTAGGAGTTTTTGTTCTGACTGAGAGCCTGTTTCTGTTGCTGAATAATGAGCCAGATTTGTGCTGCAGTTGGACTCAAGAGTGGTTGAGTATCCACAGCCACCAACCTCGGCCTGAGTGCAGCTCCTAATTAGCAAAGTGATTTAAAGATTTTAATTAAGTGCCACTAAGCAGTTGAGGCACTCCAGCCCCTCCAGAGCTGGCAGCTGTGTACATTTTTTTGGTGGTTTTTCCATGCTGTGGGTGTGCAGCCCCATGTGGCTCCTGGCGTTGTCCTGATCCTTTGCCTGTGCCAGTCACAGGGAGCAGTGGTTGGAGTGTGATCAGTGGGAGGCTCCTGCCAGGCACTGGGCTGAGAAATCTGTGCTAAAGGAACTGACAGAGGAACTGACAGGCTCGTGTTGAGTCTGAGCCCAACAGTTAATTGGTGATGAAGTTGCTCCTGCTGAGCACCTGCCTGTCTGGTGTGGGAGCCCATTGAAATATATGAAGAATACAAATGATGTGGCCATTATCACCTGCAGAAGGGCAGAAGTCCACACATGACTCGTCTTCAGAGTGGGTTTCTCACACTTATTGACAACTGTCATGCACTACTTACTCATGGATCCGAGGAATTTAAACAAGGGCCTTTTGTCTTTGCAGTTTCCTTCCCCTTCTTTACCTCTTTTATTATCCTTCTGTTCCTTTGTGCTGTTCATGGAATTAATCCATCTTCCTGCAGTTCTGTGCCAAGGCAGGGATTTATGAGCCATGTCTCCTCAAAGATTGGGTCTTATTTTTCGGCTTTGTAAAAAGATTCAGCACAGTTAATTCATTTTTACCCTGTTCCTAAGATGGAATAATTTTGGGTGTTTAGACACAGAAGCTATTAGAACTTTGGCTGTTCTAAAAAAACCAATTTTCAGGGGTTTTTCAGATTTGGGGGTTGAAATTCTCTCTGGATTATAAATGAATGCCTCTCTTTTAAAGGACAACACAGACTAATACAGTTCAAAAAGGTGGTTTTGGAATTAGTTTATGTAATGCCAGAATAACTTGGCAATTTCCTTCAGCATTTCCCTTTTCCCTGGAGAGAATGTGCTTATTCCTTCTTGTGCTTCTCAGAGGACACCCCAGAAGTACTTTCCTCTTCAGCTGCTTTCTCCTAAGGTATTTTCAGACTGTTTTATGCTGTTAGGGTGTAATCTCAGCTGAGGAATGCCATGAAGTGGTGGACACGGGGGTGAGGATGTTCTTAGCCACTCAGTCTTTATCTTTAGTTTGGGATTACTTAAACTGCTTTTCTTTTCATCATTATGGAATTTCCAAGGACATGTAGCGGTAGAACAAGGGGGAATGGCTTTAAACTGAAGGAGGAGAGCTTTAGATTGGATATTGAGGAGAAATCCTTCCCTGTGAGGGTGGGGAGGCCCTGGCACAGGGTGCCCAGAGAAGCTGGGGCTACCCCTGGATCCCTGGAAGTGTCCAAGGGCAGGTTGGACAGGGCTAGGAGCAGCCTGGGATAGTGGGAAGTGTCCCTGCCATGGCAGGGGATGAAATGGGATGAGATTTGAGGTTCCTGCCAAGCAAAACCATTCCATGATTGATTCTATGGATTATCAGTAAGCAGTCCTTCATGATTAATCATGCATGTCCAGATAAACATACTGTGTTGTGACTTACCCTTTGCAACCCACCCTCCCCAAATAAAATCCCTTTTTCACTAAACTCTTTTTTTATCAGAGCTTCTGAATATGCACATAATAATAATGACTAGGGATGTCTGAGTTCTGCTCCACTGTGAGGTGCCCATTGGTTCTGTGCTTTTTGCACTGAACTGTCCCTCTTCAGTACTAAATTCAACATTCCCATTGTGGCAGCTGTTTGCTGCAATAGCCAGCACAAGGTTAACATGAAAAGCAGCTGGTTACAGTCTTTAATCTTCTAACTAACGTGTATCTGAATGATGGCTGCTTTAAACATTTTACACGTGCCAGGAGAGCACTCCTGGTCCAGCATTGCTGAATTGTATGGAATATCAGATGTAAAAGTAAGCCCAGGCTGCTGTATTGTTGGTTGCTTCAATTTTGGTCTTCAGTTCAGTGTACAAGGGTGACAGTATTAGTGCACTGAGACACAGAAACCAGTGGGGAAATGTGGAAAGAACTAGAGCAGGGAGAAGGGAACGCACAGAAAGAGAAGGGGCAGTGGAGCGTAGGAGAAAAGGACAAAAGAAATTATTGGCTGAGAAATGATGATCACAGAAAGGAGAAGCTGGAGCTAGAAGGTGGGAGGGTGTGTGGAGAGTGCATTAAGGAAGATGAAAAGGTTCTGTGTGCATTCATTCCACTGAAACAAAATTCTGCACTCTCCTGCCAGTACCATGGCAACTGCCCTGAGGCAGGTCATGCTTGCCTGTTCCTGGGGCTCTGTTGATACTCTCTCCCATGAAAGCTGTGGGAGAACTTTCTGGGAAATGCAAACATTTGAGTCAGTTCAATTGATCTCAGTCAGATCAACTCAGTGCTCAAAGATCCATGTTTTCCTAGGGATTATCTGGATATCTGTTGTGCCAGGTGGGTGACAAACCTGCCTTGGGATCCCAGATTTGGGGCCATTTGACTCACAGCTTCAAGTTCTTCATGTCTGACACACTCCAGAGCTCATTTTATCACAGAGCTAGAGATCAGACAAGAAATTATTGAATCCCAAGTCACTTACAGGCTTTTCTGAGCAGTGCAAGGATTCATATTCTGCCTCCAGCAGCCCCTGAAGGGTAAAGAGGTTCCTTGTGCCTCAGGGTTGGTGCTGTGGTTGGATATGAACCCCATGTAAAGGTTGCTCAGTCTAGTTCATTCTTGCTGCTGTTACAAATCTGGGCTAATTCTTTTATAAATTAAATACTCTGCACTTGGGGAAGGAGCACAGAGAGGATCTGCTGAGTTCTGCAGCCAGGGTGAGTTTGTCATGACAGCAGCTGTTTCTGTGAAGGGTGAGATGTAACAGATCTCACTGACATCATGGCTGGAAATCCATGGATGACTGTCACAAAGAGAAATCACAACTATCTGATCTCGAATAAATTCAGTTCTTAACTTGTCTCACTGAATTTCTTGTGCAGTGACTCCAGTGGAGAAGAAGCAATGCATGAGAACAATCTAGTGCATTCCAAAGTGCTGCCTTGTAAGGTTTTGCATCTCCTCTTTATCCAGCTTCATTTGGGAAGAAGATGAACAAGTGTGTGGTTCATATTATGGTCTTCCTGCCTTCCCTGCATTATCCTTTTGAATATTCACAAAGACATTATATGTCTGAAATATGTAAGAGAAATCACTTGAAATTCACTCAGAACAGGAGACAATCAGATTACTTGAAACAGCACTGATCAAGAAGATCAATTTCTATTTTTCCCCACAGATCAACATTTAAATCATTGAGTGACATTTAAACAGGGCATTGAAAGAAAAAGCTAAAATAACTCTTTATTTGGGACTGATGTTTGGTGCTCTGCACCAAATGACATAAGCGGGTAGTGTTAAATGGAAATTGAGGTTTATGCTCTGCTGCAGGTACTTAGTGGGGAAAAGGAGCTGTGAGAGTGGCATTTTGATTTGCATAAACATGCATAATCTCATCAGGTGCAAAACGTCTGAGTTTTTAAATAGGAAAATAATTCTCAGTTTTCTGGCTGCCTGAGAGCAATTCCTAGTTGAGTTCTGTGAGATGTGGAACGCTGTGCACGTGTGAACGGTGGCCCTCTGAGATAAATGTCCTGGCAGAAGCCTTGGCAGGGCCTGGCAGGGGCTGGCAGGGGCAGGATTCTGATGTTGGGATAACCCATGGGCCCAACTCTGCATTTCAGCAGCTTTGCAGCAGGGTCAAACATCAGGACCAAGGAAAGGTGAGAAATCTCAGAATAAACTGCACACCTTTCTGCCTGGGGGCTGGGATCATATTTATTTCACTGGAAATCCAGTTCCATTCCCATTTGGACTTATCTTGAGCATGATGTAGTTCCAAAACCAGTGGAAACCTCCATTGTAGGACACTACATTGTGAGATTCTCCTTGTTTTTTTTTTTTTAATTTGCTGACCTGGAGAGCTATGAGTCTGAGTCTGTTCCTCAGACTTTATTCCATCTGTGAGAGGAGTGAGGAGGAATGTGAGGAGGAACCTGCCCTGTTAAGCAGGGTCTGAGTCCCCTTGGCAGGGCCACATTCCCTGGAAACACCTGCTGGTGGCCACCTTCTCCTGGGAAACTTCAGAGATTGCATCCTGCATCTCACTTCCTGCTCAGCCACCAGGGTGTTCAAACCAGCAGCTCCAGTTTCTTAATCCATAGAATAAACTGGCATGGAGCTCTCCTGTGTCCCTGTTACTCCACAGAGAAGAGCAGAGCTGTGGAAACCAGAGAAGCAGGATGTGTAAGGTGAAACCTGCTGCTGTTGTCCATTGCTGCTCCCCCAGAAATGATTTATCTGCTCTTTTGTGTTAAAGAATCTGAGCCTGATACATGAGCAGTCCTAGAAGCAGTGCTTGTCGCCCCCTTGCTAAAGAGGTTTGTCTGCACAATTACTCACCTGCACTTCCTTCTTCCGCAACCCACCACAAGGAGATGTTTGAAAATAGTTTTATTCCAGTCGTCTTAGGAGTATTGTCCTGGGGAGCAGGAAGTAGGAGTGCAAATGGTAAAAAATGGTGAAAAAACAGGTCTGGGATTCCTGTGCCTGGGCTCTGACGAGAGTTAGAGAGAGGCTTGATGGTGCTGCCACTTCATTTGGGTGGGAGATCAGGAATAAACTGAAGTGTGCATCAGCCCCCTGTTGAAGAGGCTCTTGCTGTGAGAAATGGGGGCTGGTTGGAGCTAATTGATCTCAAGATAGAAGGCAGCAGAGTCCATTATCAGTTCCTGGAACCCTCAGGTTCACCAAGAGCAGCTGCCCTTTGATATTGTAAACACTCTCCTTGAAAGGCCTGAGTAATCCTGACCCCCTTGGAACACTTGAGCTTTGTGCCACAGGCAGAGGATAATTCAGGAGTTGGAGTCTGGCAGGGACGAGGCAGTGACTGCTCTCTGGTGCTGAACAAGACACTGCTCTGCCTCCTAACTTCCAATCAATGTTAATTTGGATGATGATTTCTTCAGGCACTGCAGACTGACCCCAGGTTTACACTGCAGAATTGTACCTTAATTCAAATAAATTACACATCCAAACAGTACCACTTGTAAGCTCGCTACAATAAAGATGTAATCCACGAAGGGAATGTTCAATGAGCTGTTATTGAGTCATTAGAATTCACAAAAGGAAATGGAAAAATGGAGAGTTGTCGTTAGGGGAAATTTACATGTATGTAATGCTGAATACAGAACACATCTGATCCACAGGATAAAGTCCATCCTCTGTCATGTTATTTTAGGTAGTAGTGAATTTGTCTGTATTATTGCTGACTTGGAGCTTCTTGTATGAAAGGATTTTACCTGGAAAATTCTGGGCAGAAAATATTAGTCTGGATCTTTTTTTAACTCCATTCCTTAGTTCTGTTTAGATTTCTCTCAGTGCTGGCAGATGATTTAAAGGCCTGTACCCTGCACTGGTCTCATGCAGCCTCTGCCAGTGCCTTCCCAATCCTACTGTCTCCTGTGTCTGCACAGTCCTCCTGAGCTGTGTCCTTCCATGGACAGTCACACAAATCCTCAGCAGAGAGGTCAGTGCTGTTTCCTTGGCTCTGACCTGTGGTTCCTGGATGGGTCAGGAGTGTTTCTGGCATCACAGAATGGTTTGGGTTGGGAGGGACCTTAAAACTCATCCAGGGCCGTGGGCAAGGACACCTCCACCAGCCCAGGGTGCTCCAACCCCCCCCCAACCTGGCCTTGAAACCAGCACAGCAGTGCAGAGAAGTGTTTGAGGTGGAAAGTTTTGAGTTGGGCTTTGTTGTCTTCTGGGGTTTTTTTAATAGAAAACCAGTCAACTAAATAAATCACTTTTAAACCTGCTTTCTTGGTCATTAACTGACAGATCCATTGTATTCCAAGCAAGGTCAGCTGTGGCATCAGACTTCATCCAGTGCAGTCCTCAAAGCCTCCAAGGGCAGAGACTGTGCAGCCTCTTTGGGCCAGCTGTGCACTCCTTGATCATTCCAACAGAAAATATGTCCTGTGCACAGTAAAACGTGCAGTAACCTGTGCAGAAAGGTTTTCTATTGCATCAAAAGTCACTCCAGAATTGTGCCAGAGGGAGAAGAACTCATTTACTCTGTGAGGATATGAAGGAAGAGCTTAGAGAGAGGCAAGGAGAGTTCACACAGAGCATGAGCAGAGTGCCCAGGTCAGCAAACACATCCCACAGGGTGAGAACAAACAATTACCAAGCTGCCATTCCTCACCCTGGATAATCTCCTTTTGTTGAGTTCCCAGAGGGAAGGTGTTGATGTCCCGGTTGTGGATTGTGCTGTTCCCTTCCAACTCCAGTTAGCTGTGGGTATTGCAGTGCTGGGGCTGGATGAAGTCAGAGCTTGCCAAGTAATTATGGGAGCTTTAGGAAGAAATGTGTGGGAAATGTTAAACCAATGTGATTTTAAAACAGTTGCTGTGGGTTGCTTTTGAGTGCACTTCACATCTGGCTCTGTGCAGCCTGAGCTGGTGTCATTGAAAGCTGCATTGGTGTATATCAGCCAAAAATCCCACCTTTTCCTGCCTCTGCCTTCTGCTACTCATGTGACCCCATGTGAAGGCTCCTGTGAAGACCTTTCCCACACATCCCTGATGGAAGTTCTCCTTCCTAAAGACTTTCCCCCAAAGCAAAGTCATCATAGCTGGCAATAGAACAAAGGGGAATGGCATCAAGCTGTGCCAGGAGAGGTTCAGGTTGGATATCAGGGAAAATCTCTTCACAGCAAGGCATTGGGACATGCAGTGGTGGGGTCACCATCCTTGGAAGCACTCAGAAAACAAGTGGATGTGGCACTTGGGGACATGTTTGACAAAAAACCCCCTTGATCTCAGAAGTCTTTTCCAACCTTAATGGTTCTGTGATTCTGTGAAAACCCATGCTAGGGTTTTTTACTCTAATAGCTTTCCTTGATGAAACATTGCCCTCACATTAGAAAGCATTTGTGCTTTCCTCTGATGTTATTGATGGCATGAAAGATGCTCCGTTAATTAACACATTTGTCCTTGAGAAAAGAAAAAAGAAACCTTTCAATGAACTTCTGAGGTGTTTTTGTGACTCTTCTTGATGAGACTGCCCTTCAGTAGTGATCTAACAGGTCTGATTGATTCTTTTGATAGATGTGAGCACTGGAGCTGGTGTGCCAGAATCGATTAGGAGACACCAGATTTCTGTAATCCCTGTGGGATCACAGCTATGCACACTGATTCCTCCTGGTTTGTTTCCTACGGTGGATGTGCTTGTGTTCAGGCACATGAGATGGGATCCCACTTGTTTTGTCTTCACAAGGAACGCTCCAGAGCTTGTTCACAGTGCCCTGTTTCTTGTCAGGATCATCATCATCATCATCATCATCATCATCATCATCATTCCGTGCCAGACCTCGTTCAAAGCCCTGCTCGCAGCTGAGCAAACCTGCTGGGGAAGGTTCTTCTGCCCCACTGTTTCAGGTGGATCTTGTCTCTGTCCCACCATTCCTCAACAGAATTAAAGGGAACAAACACTGCAGCATTGTAGTCAGGTCTTGTCAAACAGAGCTATAGCCGTTTTCCCATTCAGAGTGTGGATTTTAGGGGAGGTATTCAATAGTAGTGCAGCAGCCAGGAAACATCATCTCTGCTCTTGAAGAGCAGCTCCAGGTGGGTTGGTACCTCCTGTTTCCATGAACTTTAGTCCCTTAGTCATTCACCTTGGCAGATTTCCTGTCATTGAGAGTTGTCACATTCTCATCAGGCTCCTCATGCTTTCTCCTCATCCTTTATCTCCCTCCTGCTGAATGAGTGCCACTCTCCTATCAAAAGCAGCTACCTCAAAGTAGCAGGAGCTGATCTCAGGTGCTTTGTTCTGTGACAAAGCAGAGAGCAGTTGCCCAGCTGAAGTCAGGGTGAGCTGAGCCCTTCAATCCAACAGCAAATTGGTTTCCTTCCTTCCAAGGGAAGCTCCAGAGCAGTGGGAGCACTGTGAATCACTCCAGTAAAAAGCAGAAGGAAACATTGTTTTCCCTTGCTAAGATGAAAACATTAGACAGAGAGAAATTTCTGGGATTGGGAGAGTGTCTGAGAGCAAAAGGAGTAGCTCAGGCAGAAATTGAAATGCTTGATCCAAATGCAAAAAGTCAGTGAGCTCCAGTTGTTGTCCTGTGCTTTTGTGCTTATTCCCTTCCTATTTCACCCACTCCTTTCCCTTTCCTTTCTATTTAGTGGTAATTGTGTCTGCCAGCTGGCTGCAGGGCACAAATTCTTTGTATTAAAAATCCTGCTGGTGTTTTTCAAAAAAAAAAAAAAAAAAAAGAAAAAACTTTGAGGTTACCCACAATCTAAAAAAACAAAACAAAACAAAACCTGAGCTGTTTTAAATGGTTTGAGGTGTTTCAAATACTGCATCATTTTTATTCTTCCTGGTTTTGAGCTGTCAGACTTGCTGCTTTGCAATCTGCAGGGGCAGAGTTGTCTTCAATCTCATGACTTCTCATGAATTCCAGCTTGGTGGAATTTATGGTTTAAACCAGAACTCGGGAACATCAGGTACATCATAAAGGACTAGGATGAGGGACTGGCAGTCCAGTCAGTCATGTGGCTTAACCAAATCCTGGATCTTGAGGCAAACACTGGCAGAGCAAGTTGTCCGTGGGTCTCCTGCTGGGGGATGTTTTCCGTGGCCTCTGTTAAACAACAGAGTCACCCCCACCACCCTTCCTACCCCAGAGCCTGCACACTGGAACTCAAAACTGTTTTACTTGTGCAGAGAGCAATAGATCAGATCATATTAAAACATCCTGACACAATTTATTGCAAAGACTTGCATAGGTATTAGGTGGAAAATCATCTGCTTTGCCAGTTGAAGAAGATTGAGATGCAGAGTATCTGTATTGTCTCATTCCAACTCCAATCTACAAAAAACATTTTTCTCGTGTGCTGGACAGGTAACATTTCCGTAACAACAGAAAATGGGCATGAAAAAAAGCCCAGCTGATTGTAAACATAGGTGAAACTGATTTGATTTAGAAGCTTTTGTGTGTCACCAGAAGGGCTCTGCATTTCCTGTGCTCCTGTGTGGGCTCTGTCAGCAGCCAAGGCCCTGCCTGGAGAGCGGGGGCATGACTGGTGACTGAGGACACCTGAGCCCTTGTGCTGAGGGCAGGGACAGGTCATTAGCAGTGAGAAGTCATTCTGCACTCTTTGTACACACAGCCAGTGGAACAGGTTGCCCAGGCAAGTTGGTCAGTTGATCTCGCCCTTGGAGATCTTTAGGACCCAATAAGCTCCAGCCCTGAGTGCTGGGATCTGGTCCCACTGCTGGTCCTGCTTGGAGCAGGAGGTTGGGACTTTGGAAGGTCCCTTGGAGCCAGGGTTATTCAGTGGGTCTCGGTGTCAACCCTGCCTTGCTGCCCATTTCCCTCAGCTTTTGGCAAAAATTACTCCTTTGGGCAGATGTACACCCAGGAGAGGCTGCATAATATGTGAGGCAGAGAAGGCGAATTTCCATATGTCTGCCCCCAAAGCAGAATTTTCAGGCCCAGTGATCCCTGGTACCCTGAAGGCCCTGGGAGTCTCTGAAGGGGCAGGTTGGTTTGGATTTGGTGTTAATTGGTACTTAAATTGATTCCTCAGTGGGAGCTGCCTCTTCATTTGAGTAAAATTCACTTGTAGAGGACGATCCAGAGAGTGTTTGCCTGCTGCAGCTCCTGCTCTTTGGTTACTGGAGAGACTGAACAGGGGCTTAAATCGTGGCTCCTTCCTATCCCATGGCACTCAGGCTGTTCCCTGTGGGAGCTGCAGCAGCAGAGAGACACATCTCTGTTTTCAGGGAGGTGTCACCCTGCCGCTGCAAGGGAAATGTGACACTTGAGCAGTCCGTGGGCCCTGCTACAGCCCCGTGTGTTGGAAGAGCACGTGCAGTGTTCCAGTCCATCACCCCCAGCTCCTGTGGCCTGTCACAGCTCAGGAGCTCTGCATCACACACAGGTGCCCAGCCTCAAACAGAGCAGCTCTGATGAGCACAGGCTGGGCTTTGCTGAGCTGCCATAAATCACATCTGCTGAGGTGGCGTCACCATGGAAGGTGGGAGCTGCTCAGGCCCAAAAATGCAGCTGTGGTGATTGCAGGCGTTCAAAACTTTAAAAAAACAGTGATTAATTCTGTTTACTTTCTAGATTTTTGAATTGCCATCCCTTCTGCCCCCTCTTTGAAGATGTCACTTGTTAAGGACAGTAACCAGCAGTTCCCTGATGCTCTCCTGGTTCTGACTGGTTTGGAGCTGCCCTTTTAAAACATTTTCTGTTGCTGCAGTTTTGATGAGCTTCTGCAGGATGTGGCAGTGATGGAGCCAGGGGCTGCTCTGGAAGGGAGGATGCACAGGCTCAGCAGGTCCCTTGGGCTGATGGTGCCATTTGACCAGCCGTGCATCAAATTATTCAGAACCTAAACCAGCAGAAAAACAACATTTTTCCTGCCAATTAAGTGTCTGGGCTGACTTGCAATGAGATCAGCTGAGCTGCTGGCAGCAGCACAGGTGAAAGGCTGGGGAAAGGGGGAGAAGTGGCTCATCTGTATGGGTAAACATTCTTTTAGCCTTCCTTTCTCTTGTAGTTTAAGTTCATAAACCCCTGCTGTTTTCCCCATGGATGCAGCCCCCCATCCTCCAGTCAGGACCTTGGGTGGGCACATGCTGAGCTGCAGTGGAGAATTTGCCCGGCTTAATTTTGTTTGGATGGATTAGTTTGCAGCAGGTTCCTTTTGTGTCGCTACACAAGTGCTTTTCTCAGAGCTGGAGAGGGGAAGGAGCTCAGGGAAGCAGGGCAGGGGAGCTGCTTATTTGTCTAAATTGGAATTGCCAGCTTCAGCTGTCGTGGTGTGTGCCTGGAATTGCAGTGCCAGGCAGTGATTATGTCCGTGCTGATTATTTCACTGCTCTGTGAACATTCTGAACGCGCTTCCTGGGCTTATGAATTTGTCCCCATGACGTTTTGGAAATGTCCTTTCCTTTTTATCCTGGATTTTTCTTTCTTTGCCATATGCACTGTGTGGGCTGCAGCAGGTAGTGGGGTTGGGATCCAGGTGGGGGATGGATCCCTCCTGTATCCATTTGTCCCAGGGACAGAACAGGGGGGAGGCTGCCTTGGGAATGGGGGCAGGGGCTTATTTAATTACTGACCCTATTTAAACCTTACAGTTGGCTGGGAGGAAGAGGTAAAGAAAAAAATACAGCAATTGTGAGGCTCAGTGAGGAAATACTGGGACTCACTGATGCAGAGGGAGGCCTTGGAATAACCAAAGAAAACGCTGTTAGCTGAGACCTCTGAAAATGCCACAGGTCCACACATGTTTCAGTTTTCATCATTTTTGAAAAAGCTTTGCTGGCACTGAATGGACAGGGAGTGTTAATCATGAAGAAGGAATTCATAAAGAGGAGCAGTTTCCTCTACACAGTATTTCAAATGTTCTGAGTCTCCATGGAATGAGTTAAAAAACATGCTTGTGTCTTTCCCTTGCTTGTTTTTGTAGAAATCAGCTTCTCCCTGCAGAACTCACCCATCAGTTTGGAGGTTTCAGTAGTCCTGTTGATGCAAGTTGCTGCTGGAGGGTCTCATTCTATGGGATTTGGCATCCTGACCTTTCTGCTTTATGCCCCTGGACACAGTCACAGTTTTGCAGGGTTCTTCCTTTGGTCCCAAGGCTCCATTAGCAATATTCCTGTCTCCGTTAGCACTGAGAGTTTGTAGAGCAGACAGTTTGTGTGACTGTCCAAAGCAGATTTTTGGATCAGGATTTATTTCCTTGAAAGAGGTGTTGAGCTGTGTTTCTCACCAAGTACAGGTGAGAAACACACTCACCTCACTCACCTCACACTCACTCACCTCACTTCCACCTGGGAACATCTCGCCTGCAGGAAACATCTTCCCGTTCCTTTTCCAGCATGAATTTCAATTCCCAGGACAGATAGTTATGCCAAGTTGTGTCAGACCATTCCAAGTCTGTCCCCAGGCCTCTATTTCCAGCAACTTCCTCATGTGCTGGGTGGGCCTTGGACTTATGAAAACACATTTCCACATGAAAGTGTAAAGAGCTTGTGCTCCATTCCACATTTCTTGCTCTTCTTACTTTCTTCCCTCTGTCCCTTGGATATTCTTGAATCCACGTTTTCTTCCCACAAGTGCACTGTAAGTGTGGAGGTCCAATCACATCAGAACAACTGGTTTTAATTATAATCATATTTTGCATAGAAAAATCAAAGACTCAGAAAAATCTTACTTCAATCCACAATTAATTAACTTTCCTCTCCCTGACTGGAATTGAAGAGACTAAAATTAGCAAAATTTGTGGCTAAATCTCCTATCAGCTGTTGCCACTTGTTCATATTGTGGGTTCTGGCTGTGCCTGATTCTGTGCTGTCATATCTTGCCTACTCTCTCATGTTTAGTTGGCTCTTCATCATTAGCATTACCCAAATTTAAACTAAATGCCATTAAAAATGGGCTAGAAAGGTCCCATTCTGTGACTTTTTTAGTGTCACTGGCCTTCATTTGGTTGGATCTCCTTTGCACCAGAGTGGTATAATAAATGCATGGCTGTACTTTTCCAGCTCATTGATGGGGTTGTTTGCTCCGGCTTTGTTTGCATGCTTGGGAAGGTGTGGATTCTTTCTGGTTTGGATGTGTGTTAGGACGTGCAGTCATTTCACAAACCAGTTCTGCTGTTTAATGGACTGTTGGCTGAAAACAGCTACCAAAGCCTGCTTTTCAAAGCAACAGCAGTCATGTTCTGTGGGATGAAGACAAATAAACTAATTTTCCATGGGATAAGTGACGCTTCACCCAGTGGGGATGGAAGGTTGAATTTCAATGCACTGGTTGACCTGGGCTTTCTATCCTGACCCTCACGAAGTAAGCAGGAGCTCCATGTTTCAGATCAGACCTGTTTTTCCATAAAACATTCTCAATGCTCACATTTTCTAGTCCCATTCTGCCTGGTTCAGCTTTCCCAAGGCAGCTCTTTTCTCCTCTTGCAGGAAGCAGCCAACATGTTACGTCTTATTCAGAACAGGCTGAAGGAGGAGGAGCAGCACCTGCTGAAGAGTGGAGGTAAGTGGGATTTCCTTCACCTCTTAGAGTACCAGAGGAGTTGCTATGTGCTGGCTACTTCATGTGTAAGTGGCTGCTTCCAAGGGGATATGGGGTGATGACAGGGGCAGCAGGCAGGGGCAGAACAAGTGGAGACATGACAGCTTTAAAGGACAGCAGTGAAATGTTCTGGGAATGTTCCTCTGGGAATGCTCCCCTGCCTCGCCACTTTCACCTGCAGATCTGAGGAATGACCAGTCAGGCACTGGAAGCTGGGCAATCCCAGAGCAGATTTAGGCTTCGTTTTACTGTTCCCACCCCTGCCTGGGCTGCCTGGGGGACACAGACTTGTCCCAGCACCAGGGGATTGCTGGCTTGAGAGCAGACTTGGACAGAGGATTTTTCTCAGCCAAATGCTTCATGGAGGTGAGTAGTCCTGCTGGTTTGTGCCTCATCACACACATGCTGGAGTGTCCTGCAAAACCAGAGTGTCCTTTCTGGCTCCAATTTCTGTTCTCAGCACCTCCTGAGGACAGAGTTTGGTTCTGTGTTCAGAGTGATTCCTTATGACACAGATCAGAACTTTCCCAGATGAAAACTCACAGCTTAAAATCCTCTCTAATATCATCAGTCTTCTCAATAGGATCCACATTTGCCTCCCTGCATTTGTTTCATTTTAGTGTTCCTGCAAAATGGGAATGGAATTAAAATTTGGGATTTTTTTTTTTTCCTGAACTACTTCTTAATTAATTGGGATCAGAAGAGAATTTACCACCTCTTGAGACTCCGTCGAAAGCTCACAAACCAGATACTGCTCTTTTTGAGCCAAACACCAGCCAGAACCTCATCATGAACTACCCCTGTGAATTTAATATTGCAGTCTGGGCATTTTTATTTGATACTGGGAGAAACTAGGAGGAAAGTTAATTCTCAGGATCAGAGGGAGAGTTCAAGAAAGCTGAAATCGAGTAAAGACATAAAAGTTGCTCTTCAGTTTGTTTGGTGTCTGAGATTTCCAGAGCAAACTCATGAAAGAGGAAGTTCCCTGATTTCTGCCCATCTTTGATATGGTATCAGGGAGGTAAAGAGTGCAGAAGTTTTAGCTGAAATAGAGGATTTGTAATGTAAATTACAAGAATGTGGAATTATTTCAAGGATTTATTTGCATGAAAAAGTCGAAGTCCCACTGTCTGACAGTTTTTGGGGTAAAAAAGTTCAAGAGGAGATGGACATCGGTCACCTGTAATTGGTAGTGTGAGGTATAGCATGAAAATTTGCTGCCCTGCTTTGTCCTAGTCTGTGGATTTTCAGCTGGAAAACTGTTCCGTCATTTTGCCTCTCTGAAATAAAAGGAACTTTGCCTTTTTGTGACTGATTTAACTGCCACCTAAGAATGCGATTATTGCTTTTAATAACCTCAAATATTACCATAATACATCTTAATTCAAGTACCTAATTGTCATAATTAGCATTTATTCTAGTGAGAAAAGCACCAGGATCCTGCTTTCCAGAGCTGGCTCATTTATTGGCTGGTCCCATCACCTTGGCAAATCGAATAATCTCTGTCAGCTCTACCCTGCCTTTGTGAAAGTCTGCAGGGGTGGAACTGAGACAGGAAGTTTGCTTTTCCAGGTTTTCCAGTCAGGAGCCCAGAGGTTAATTAATGGAATGTTGTAAAAGTCCCCAAGAGCACAGTCTGCTCACACTTAGCAACCTGGGCTCTCCCCTTAGAGCAGACCCCCTCCTCCTCTTGTTATTAATTAAATGCTGCCCTTTAAACAATTCAAACCCAGGAGATTTGCTTTGGTGAGAGAATGCAGAAGTTGATGTCTTACATGGCCCAATTTGTTTCCAGAGCAGCTGTGTTAGTCCCGGGATCCTCATCACAGGAAAAATACACTTTTGGCACAAGAGGAAACAAAGAAAGAGCAGCGGAGTGGGCTCAGCACCACTGAGCAGCTTTGCCTGCCCACCCCCCCCCCCAGGGTTAACCAGAAACAGGGATCACCTGAGGGATGGAGTTTCTGCTGGAGAGGATTCCCCAGGGGCCTGCAGCTGGATCTGGCAGTGATTTTATCAAGACTGCTGTGAGCACGGTGAGGAAATGGTGTGAGGTGTGCAGCCCTGAGCACTTCAGCCTTCCAGCTGTTTGGAGGTTGGGTGCTGCATGCTCCTGAGAGAGGATGAGCCCTGTAATGAGCCAGTGACAGGGAAGAGTAAAGAAGGATTTCACCATCAGAAACATCTTTCTGAAGCAGGCTTTTGGAGGGAAAAATATTTCATAGACTCCCAAACTGCTTTGGGTGGGAAGGGAGCTTACAGCCCATCCCATTCCACCCCTGCCATGGCAGGGACACCTTCCAATGTCCCAGGCTGCTCCAAGCCCTTTCCAGCCTGGCCTTGGACATTTCCAGGGATCCAGGGGCAGCCCCAGCTTCTCTGGGCACCCTGTGCCAGGGCCTCCCCACCCTCCCAGGGAAGGATTTCTTCCCAATTTCTTGTCTAAACTGACCTTCGTTCAGTTAAAACCAGCACTCCTTGTCCTGTCACCACAGACCCTGCTAAATACTTCATTATTCCACTTACGTTTTTGAGTAATGCCCCCACACAAAGCAAGGTGGTTTTATCTGAAGTTTTATTCCATCTTCAGTTTGTTTGGAAACTTAGGACTCTGTTTTCTGGGCCTTCAACCCAACAGACACCAGGATGGTTGAAGTGGGCCCTGCTCTGATTTGGTTTTGCTCAAGCAGCAGGTTCTGGAGATGAAGGGATGAGCTCCTTCTCTGCTCAGTGGGCAGGCCGGGCTGATTCTCCCAGATCCCGGGAGTTCCTGGCTGATTTGGGAATGTTGGGGTAGGGGAATGAACTGCCTTGGAACAGGTTCATTGCTTCCCTCCTCAGAGGGGCCACAGGGGCAGTGCTCCAAAGGAACAGGGCAGCTTCACTCACTCTGTTAACACTTTGCCCCTGGGAACTGTAAAACACTTAATGAGGCCTTTCTAACAGCATGGGCTGGCAGGTGGTGATAAATTTGTTGCCATTAACTGATAAAAGTCAGCATCCTGCCTGCCCTGTGAGCAGTGTTACCTTCCCCAACCCACGTAATTGATCAGCTCTTGCACTGTCTGCATCCTCTGACCTTATCTCCTGCTAATTTAGTAAGAGGGGTTCTAAATTAACACTTCATTTCTCTCTACAATGGAGCTGCAGGAGTTTTGGACGGCTCTCAGTTGAGTTTCAGGCTGAGAAGCCTAAATTCTGTTTGTCATGAAGGAGAGCTGTGGGATGGAGGTTGAGCTGTGCAGGTCTGTGTTAAGAGTAAAGAAAGTCCGTGGATATGGTTCTCACATAAAACTGGCAAAATTGTTCAATGTTACTGCTCAACAGCCTGGTTCTTTTTTCCTTTGCTTCCACACACTGCAAATCAACTTTTCTCTCTGACAGAGCAACTCCATAAAACCACTGCACTAAAAAAAAAAAAAAAAAATCACCACAAAAAAACCCAAACCAACGCTAAATTGTCTGAAATGCTGTTCTTAAACAACATAAAGATTTTGAACTCTAGCTACAGATCAGGTTCTGAGTGTTACCTGCCTGATGAAATACACACAATTAAGTATTTGCAGCAGTATAAAACGTCTTTTGTGCTGAGCCGGGAGGAAATTGCTGTTATTTTTCTAATCTTTGCTTGGCAGAAGATGCTCTTAGAGAGGCTGATGCAGGCAGTGGTGTGTCACACATCTGCTGCCCCTGTGCCACATCCAGGACTGGTGCCACGTAACAAATCCAATGGCCGGAAACTCAAGGTTTGGTTTCCTTGTTAATGGCTAAGTGACACTTAAAACAGTGTATTAGATACTGCTTGAATGAAGACTGGAGAGAGCACTCCTGTCAGGTGTGGGTACTGGATGCTCTGATACTGGATTGTGGGAGAGGAGAGGCCAGGGAAGGTCACTGACGACAGCAGAAATTCAATTTATTTCCACAGGTTTATCCAAAATTGCAAAAACTTTGTTGAGAAAAAAGGAACAACTTGGAATGGTTCTAGACTGAAATATTTTCTCAGACTCTTCAACTTACTGCATTTACCGATCTTTCTTTTTCACTTTTTTACGCACTTTCCAATGCATTTTCTCACATTCTTCAAGAACTTTTTATCAATTTAAATGGAGACAATGCAGAATCACAGGATCCCAGAGTGGTTTGGGTTGGAAGAAACCCCAAAGCTCATCCAGTTCCACCCCCTGCCACGGGCAGGGACACCTTCCACCATCCCAGGCTGCTCCAAGCCCCAATGTCCAGCCTGGCCTTTGGACACTTCCAGGGATCCAGGGGCAGCCACAGCTTCTCTGGGCACCCTGTGCCAGGGTCTCCCCACCTCCCAGGGAACAATTCCTCCCCAATATCCCATCTATCCCTGACCTCTGGTAGTGGGAAGCCATTCCCTGTTGTCCTGGCACTCCAGGCCCTTGTCCAGAATCTCTCTCCACCTTTCTTGTAGGAATATATATGAACTATGTTTTTTTAAAAGTAAAATGTTTTGTTTTGAAAGTATAAAAACATAAATGCTTTGAATTTTTCAAGGTATTTCCTGTATTTCTTTTCGGCCAATGCTGTGCGCAGGATTAATTTAAATATGCAGAAATATTTGCTGTAAAACTGAATTTTTCCTTGACTCTGCCACTTCCTGTTGTGCTGCTCCAGTCAGTCCACCCTGCATCCTCCTGCTTGGTCTGTAGAATGAATAAACATTCATTTTCCCCGGCATTTGGAAATCTGCACTACTTGAATCTTGTTCAGCAGTAACCAGTGGATTTGGATGCTCCTGGGTGCACCCTTTTCTACTCCAGAGCTGATGCTTTAAAATCTACCAGCAGACAAACAAAAAGCCCCATTGCAGCAGCTGTGGGATTTGAGGGGTAACTCCTGGATGATTCCTGGATGATATTGCTGGTGCTCAGGCCATCCAGCTTCTCGTAAGAGACACTTGGAACTGGTCCACAGGAGCTTTGTGTTGTGCTTGTTGGGTAATTGCAAATTCATGGTCTAATTTAATAGTGCTTGGATGGATTTTTGGCTTGTAAGACTGTTAGAAACAGTTCTGGTCACCAAATATGACCTCTTTATCAAATGGGCTCAAAAATAACCTAACTGCTCACTCCTGCTAAGACTCCAAATCTCAGTTTAAGTGGAGCTTGTCATCCCGAGTTAATTTGAATTATTTCAAGTGGCTGCGACCTGTTGGTTCCCCAGGCAGTGGTTAATCATCCTTACTGATAAACTGGGAGTTGGGATGCTGTAGATAGACCAGGCTGGATGGACTTGGAGCAGCCTGGGTTAGGGGGAGGTGTCTCTGCCCATGGCAGGGCTGGAATGGGATGAGTTTAAATCCCCTTGCAACCCAAATTATTCCATGACTCTGTGATCTTAAAATGACCAGGCAAGGTAAGTAAGTGCACTTAGAGCTACCTCTGCCACCTGCTTGTTGCCATATGTTGCTGTTACTGCCCAGCTTTTAGCTACGCAGCTCTGAACATCCAAGTTTTCCACTGGAATTCCCAGGAGTTGGACACATCTGGACCTTGCTCAGTAGCTCTCAGTACCAGGCTGAATTTTTCTGAGAGATCAGATGACAGATTTCGGTTTTGTGCTAAGGACAAAGGACATTCCCTCCAGGTATTTTTATATCCAAGCCTTTCTTTCCCTTCAGACTGCAGAGCTGTGGGTTTAGGAGTGTGCAGGCTGATAAAGAGCCCGGTGGTGTGAGTTTGGTGTGACAATAGGATGGGTTAGACAGAGCTGAGGCATTCAATAGGCACTGGGCTTCACTGTCCTTCAGCACATCTAAAATCCCAATCCCACCCCCTTTGCTTTTTGCTGTTCCCTTATTTCGTGCTAGCAATTAACTGGATTTCATTTGGGATCAGGTGGCTGTCAGTTGCCCATTTGATTGTTCTAGTGATGTTTTCTCACCAAAACCAGCATCCTGCTGCGTGCAGTAATTGCTGTGGGGCCAGTGCCTGTGTTCCCAAGGCAGTGATTTTCTGATGAAATTGGACACTGCACAGCACTTACTGCTAATTCCAGGGCATATCAATAAACAACGGCCACTGTGCTCATTATCCTCACCACAGTAACTTCCTATTTTACGGCTGGATACCTTTACTTGAGTATTGCTACAAACTACCAAATCTGCAATGAAATCACTGCTAAGTTATTAAACCATGCAGCTTTTCCTTCAAGCATTGCAAATTACCAGAAATTAAATAATTTCATATAGTATTATCTGTCCAGGTATCAGCTCTGGCTTTTTTCTGGGAGCAGTGGGAGCAGGAACAAAAATCCCACTTTTGGAGATCAGTGGAACCAGGATGTATTTTTTATGGCTGGACAGCTTTAAAGGAAACTAATTCAGTTGACTGTAACCCATCTTTATGAAATAGAAATGTTGAAATGAAAGGCAAGTGGGGTTTAAAATCCCAGTATATCCTCTCTCAGGTAGGCTGATATTTGGAGTGTTTTCTGTGCAGCAGAGGCAATCACAGCCGTGGGGAAAAGGGCCCAGCACAATTTACAGACTTGTTCTGCTGATTACCTTTTCATAATAAAAATACAAGAGCTGCTTAAAGCCTCAGTCTGAAGCTTCTGGAAGCTGCCAGCTTGAACTCAATTGGGGCACATGGATGGCTGAATAATAATAAATAAGTCTGTTGTGAGAATTCCAATAATCCTCATGTAAACCCATATAAATCTCATAAGCTGGCTCCATTCAGTGCATTCTATACTCCGTGTACAAGCACCTGGCAATTTGTGGTGCTGTGGTTGATTGTCTTCATGGCTTTGTGCTGATCCTGAGAAAAATCTGGGTTTTTTTATAAGAAATGTTCCTTGTCTCCCCAGAAGTGATTATAGTTAGCTGTGCAGTGGTACACGAGATTGTGGCTTCTTCTAGGGCAATAAGTCTTTTTGTATGTTGTTAAATGAAACTTTCTGAACTGTCACCTTTTATGAATACCAGGAATATTCTGGTGAGATCTGGGCACACTGGGTGTAGAGTGGGGGGTTGGTGGTGTAACACTGTCTAGGACAGGTCACACACAGCACTGGGCTGGTGTTTAATCCTGATAAAAAGCCTTTACTCAGCTTCTCTTCATCTTGTGTATTCGAATAATTTTTTAGCACTGTGCTCCGATTCTGTGTCCTTGGGATTTTGGCTCAGCACAGTTCAGCTCAGCTGATAACTCACATTGTCCATGGGCAGAGCTGGGTTTGGTGATAGCAGCCTTTGGGCTGGATTGGAGCAGTGTATTTGTTTTTGGGGAGTGAAAAAGGTGCTTGATTTCTTTTCAAGAGGGAGCAGGAGGCTTGAAGGCAAGAATTTTGATATTGCTGAATTTGCATTTGCAGCTGTCACTTCTCTGAGCCTCTGGCACAAGTTCACTGCAGTAATGCTCCGAGCTGGGCTCTGTGCTCCAGGATTCCAGCCAGACTGTTCAAGGAAAACCCAAACTCCTACCATGGATCCATAACAAGATTTGTTTCAAAGTCACAACTCAGCAGGAAAAGTGCTGTACTGTGGTTACTGGGAAGAATCCTTCCCTGTGAGGGTGGGCAGGCCCTGGCACAGGGTGCCCAGAGAAGCTGGGGCTGCCCCTGGATCCCTGCAAGTGTCCAAGGCCAGGCTGGATGGAGCTTGGAGCAACCTGAGATAGTGGAAGGTGTCTCTGCCCATGGCAGAGGGTGGCACTGGATGGGCTTTAAGGTCTCTTCCAAGCCAGGCCATTCCATGACATGCTGGGAGTTCAGTTGATGAATTTGTATTTTCATTTGGCTTGTAAGGCAGTCCAGGCTTTTTAAAGGCACAGGGAAGAATTTCTTCCCCATCTCCCATCCAGCCCTGCTCTCTGGGAATCTGTTGGTCCCTGCTCAGCTGGCAGCTCATGCTCAGGAGATCCCAAGACAGGAGCAGGAAGCAGGGATGGGCATGGAATGGGAAAAGTTTGGCCAAGTAATCGATGGGCTCCCTGCAGCATCCTCAGCTCTTGGCAGTGCTGCTACCTAACAGGAACACAAATGACAAAGCCTGAAAGGGAGAAATTGCTGCTAAAATAAATAACCAAGAAGGAAGGAAAAAAAAAAAAAAAAAAAAACCACAAAATAAGAATGAAGGCATTTTAGTAGCAGTAAGAGCCATCACAGATGTGATAAATTCATTCTTTAATATACTGAGCACAAACCTGAATCCTTTCTCTAAGCTCCACCTGCCTCCCCCCAAGGAGTTGCCCATGCAAGGCTGAACAAAACCTCAGTTTCCAAAATGCCAGGCAAACAGAAGTAGCATCCAGGTCACACAACAGTGAGTGATTCCCTCACCTGCCAAAGAAGAAAGTACAAATAGAAATTGCGGCTAACTCTGCTGGAGCCTTGTAATCTTACCAGGCTAGCAGATACTTCCCTTGCCATTTTCTCATTAACTTAATATTGCAGTGAAAAAGAGGATGGGAAAATGTCTAATATTTGTATATTGTCCGATAATTAAATACTGCAAAGATGTGTCAGCTCATTACTAATCCTAATTGAAGTAGTAATTTCCATTTTCAGCTCAGACATGTGTGTAATTAAATGTACCTGGGAAAGAATTGCCTATTTTCTCTAAATAATCAGCAGCAAATGTTGCTGTGCTGGGTCCTCCCATGGGGTCCTGTTGGGTTTGTGCTGGCACTGGACTGGGAACTCTGCTTTGGATGGGGAGAAGGAAACAAAGGCTGATGGTGAAAATATCTGAAGAAGTTCCTGCATCTTTGGAAGCTTCCCTGTGTCTCCAGCATCTAGGGTTTGGCTGTAGCTGCATTCTTTTATCTGGGAATGTGGAACTGTGTTTATCTAGGATTAAATGAAAGGCAAATAATCCAAGGAGATGGGTTTTGACACTGCTGGTGTCAGGGTAAAACCAGGATGATAATAAATACACGCTTCCCAAATGCTTTTCAAAGAGTTTTATCTTTAAATCACTTGCTGAAGTAGCAGCTTCTCTTCAAACCCAGAGGGGGTGTTTAAACAGCACCTTTATGGTACAGTCTGGGATTGTCCCAAGGCTCTTTTTCACAGTGAATGCTGCTTTGGCAATCCCATGCTGAAGGATTTTTCCTTGGGATGTGGATATTGGCCATTATCCTGTGATCTCTGTAGAGCCAATGCTCTCTGCAGCTGCATTTTCAATTCCTCTTGGGCTTGAGCAAAGGTAGAACTGCTGATAACTCCTGTGTCCGGCTGCTGCTCTGGGCTGGGGGCTGCTTTGGGTGATATTAATCAGCTGGCTTTGTTTTTAACCAGGTAATGATGACTCTGACATAGAAATCCAGGAGGATGAAGGATCTGACAGCGAGGGGGATTTGCAGATCACAAGGCACCCCATCAGTACAGAAGCTCTCCTGCAAGGTATCCTAACCCTTCCTGAGCTGCCTTGATCCACAAAGATGTGCTGGAATTACCTGAGTAGCTGCAAATGTAAGAAGCCCCTGTGACCCTTCAGGATATTGGCACTGCACAGCTCTCAGGAGCTGTAGGAGGATAAAGCCCTGTGTATAAAACAGTGCTTCCAGGGGAGCAAATGAAGGATTATTTACTGGGGAAAAGAATGACTGTGTGGGGAAAACCCCACCTTGGTATTGCCTTACACATTCCTGAAGCAGTTCTATACAAAGCCTTAGGGAAACAATCCGATTCCTCATTGCAAAACATTTATTTCCGTGTAGCTGCTGGCACCTGTTTTAGCTGGGAAACCTTCAGTGAGTCAGTAAAGCCACCTGCACTGATGGGGCACAGGTGGAGCACACCTGAGCTGCTGCTCCCAGGGAAGGATGGGAGCCTTTTGTCCTGTCCTATCCTGCTTCCTGGGGAGTTCAACTGCAGCCTCTGGCTGCTGCTCCCACTGCTCACAGGCAGCTCAGAGGAGCTGCTGTGTGAGGGTCTGTGTTCCACTCAGGTGGGAAGAGAAATGTTCTGCTTAGTCTGGAGTCGAACAAAACACAGCCAGGAAGTCAGGGCAGTTCTTTTTGTTAGCAGTGAGGGATTCTGAACTGTCAGCACAAAGACTCTCTGGGGTCTGAAGGAAGTGCCTCTGTGGGGGATTTCTTGTGCCACCACTCCTGCTGGAATCTGTTCCTTAGATAAACTACAAATATGTGGGGGTTTGTCTGTGGAATTCTGTTTTCCCCTCTCTGACTGAGGCCAGGGAAAGAAGCTGATGTTCTCAAGTCAGTGTAATTTAAGCATTTTTATCCCCCCTTCCTCTGTTTTACTTGAAAATTGAAAAGTCTTGTTAAGTGCTAGGAACACTGTTATTCTCTAAGGGATGTTTTACATTGACATTTCTCAAGGAAGGGTTTGTGCACAGATCTTAGAGCTTTGGAAGGACCCTGTAACTGTCAGCGATGCTTCATCTCAGAGAACACCATAACCTGAGTCCCTGCTGCTCTTAATAGCAGTTCTGGAGTTTTACTCTAAAAGTTGTAGATTTTGCTGCCAGTAGATTTTCTTGTTTCTAGGAAGAGTTTTGTTATCATTAATTACCCTTAATGGAAACTCAGTATTAGTTCATCAGAGTTTAAGACCTGAGATTAATGTCAGAAGCAGCAGCTTCTTTAGAAAACCAGGGCTGAATATTCTCTGCCTGTTTGCTATTAAACACATCACAGATCTGCTGGTGTTCTTCAGCAATTTGCATTTAAAATACACTTAATGATCAAGGCAGCATAACAAGAACATTATTTCTATTAATTACTGCTTTTTTCCTTGACTCAGTTTAAGATATTTCAATCACTTTCTTTTGAGGTTTTGTGTTTTCTTGCATGGTGATGCTGCTGAGCCACGTTTGCTCTCAAACTGAGGAGAAAGGGTCCACTGTGCTCAGTCCCTGTGGCTGCTGGGGTGCACTTCTACATCTCTAATTCCCAGGTTATCCATGCTGGGAGATAAGGCTTCCTCCCTCTCTCTGTGCTGGGCAGATATTCCAGTGTGTTTTGCCATTACAGAGGCAAGATTCTCAGGGAGAGATAATCCCTCTTTTTA
This sequence comes from Chamaea fasciata, assembly GCF_029207755.1. NCBI lineage: Eukaryota > Metazoa > Chordata > Aves > Passeriformes > Sylviidae > Chamaea > Chamaea fasciata. The sequence continues at coordinate 14,324,077 of NW_027094101.1, read as the reverse complement.
GGCCACTTGGTATAATTGAGCAAAATCAGCACACTCACCCTCAAGAGCCCTTTCATCAGCTCTGTCTAGATGCAGCAAAATTCAAGCTAAATGCAGCTTTGGCAATGTTGCTCCTGTTTTTATTCTTTCAGCTAATTAAAAGACTTCAAGTTACAGGATTTGGTTTCCCATGGAGCACCAAAGAGGGAGCTGGGGGAGACTTGTGTGGTGCAGAGAGAAAATCGACCCCTTCCCCACATGCAGGGAGGAACAGGCAGGAGCAGCAGAAGAAGGAAGCTGGAATGGGCTCTGGAGCTTAGACATCAGTGCTGCTGGGTCAGCAAACATGGCAAAAGCAGCATTAGGGAAAGCACGAAGGGATCTGATCCAGGAGGGAGCAGGGAGGTGAGAGCTCATGACTGGGAGAGCAGGGGCCAAGCTGCAGGTGCTGCCTGTGGGCCTGGGAGACTGCAGCTGCTTTATTGTCACAATATCACACTCACAGGAAAGTCCCCTGTTATTTATTGTAGTAAATGTGTCACTGATCATTTGCTTTTGTAGATTAGAGAATACACTGATTTGTCACAGGATCCCGGACTGCTTTGGTTTGGAAGGGCCTTAAAGTTCATCTCATCCCACCCCTTGCCATGGGCAGGGGCACCTTCCACCATCCCAGGCTGCTCCAAGCCCCGTCCAGCCTGGCCTTGGACACTTCCAGGGATCCAGGGGCAGCCACAGCTTCTCTGGGCACCCTGTGCCAGGGCCTCCCCACCCTCCCAGGGAACAATTCCTTCCCAATATCCCATCCAGCCCTGCCCTCTGGCAGTGGGAAGCCATTCCCTGTGTCCTGTCCCTCCATCCCTTGTCCCCAGTCCCTTTCCAGCTCTTCTGGAGCCCCTTTAGGCCCTGGAAGGGGCTCTGAGCTCTCCCTGGAGCCTTCTCCTCTCCACCTGAGCACCCCCAGCTCTCCCAGCCTGGCTCCAGAGGGGCTCCAGCCCTTGGAGCGTCTCCGTGGCCTCCTCTGGGCTCTCTCCAGCAGCTGTGTCCTTCCTGTGCTGGGAACACCAGAGCTGAAGGCAACCTGGTCTCTACATTTTAATTTTAGCATTGTCAATGTGAATAAAATTTCACATCCACTTTCATTCTGTGTGGCAATAGATATTTGAGGCTGTGACAAATATGGCTGTGACTTCCCTGAATTTGTGGTAGCACTTGCAGTAAGATCCTTGTTCTGTCAGAGAGCCAAAGGAAAATAAATTCTTTCAGCATTGAAAGTCTTAACCATTTGCAGTGTAGAGAAACCTCTTGCCTGAAACAGGCCATAGCTGAGTGGTTTGCAGCAGGATGGTTGTTCATGTGCAGCTGGGGTGGACTTTGGGGTAAGGGATGCACAGCCTTGTCCTGGGAATGCAGAAGCTGCTGTGCTGGATCAGCCAGCCTGGTCTCTCCCCAGCCGTGGCCGAAAGAAAATGTCTGGGGAAGCACACGGGAACTTCCCTCAGGATCCCTGCTGCTCTCAAGCTGTTTCAACCCCATCACTTCTGGCTTGCACAGGTCTAAGCTAACCCTCAGTACATTCATTTTCTCCTAAGAGCCTGTCCAGTCTCGAACTAAATAGATTTTTGTCACCCACACTATCAGAAGTGACAGATTTTGAAGTGATATGAGCTGGCCAGACCTCAGAGACCATTTCACTACTGAGGCAGGAACAACTTCAGCCTCATTTGATCTTTACTGTAAGAAGACAGCTTTATAAAACCCTGATTTTTTGGCAGTCAGTCAGTCCAAAGGCACACAGTGAGAGCAGCTCTCTTGGAGCCCTTTTCCTTGGCAGAGGTGGCCCAGAGGGTCAGGGTGTTAATGATGTGCTGGCAGAGAGGGCACTTGCTGCTGAGTGCCTGTGGCACCCTGCATGCTGGGGGAAGGCTGCAGAGCCTGAGTTATCCATCATTTTTCTCAGTCCTGTAGGGGAGAGTTCTGACATGCAAATCTTCTCAGGTGAGCCTCCACAGTTCTGTTTCCAATCCTTCCATCCCACAGGCAGGCTGAAAAGCAGGGAAGTCCTGTTCTCAATGGAAATTGTCACTCTGCTTGTGGAATTTCTCTCTCCAGCTTGTGGCCGTGTTCAAATTCCTGCTATGGAATTTCTGGAATGTTTTCCATCCCTCTCAACCTCACCCAGGTGTGAGCCATACCAACACCAGACCTAGTGAAGAACGAGGAGAGGCTGTAGGTCTGAAATGGTGGGAACAGCTCCCTCACTTCCAAACAGATTTCCTTTTCATGGAGATATAAGAAATAAACTGAACTGTGCTCCCCCACGCAGCAGCTGTGCCGTGCTTAATGAATGCCTGGATTTTGGCAATGCCTGGAAAATGCTGCTGAGATCAGGGTCTTGCACCAAGGGAGGGGATTGCTCTGCTCTGCCCTGGTGTGGCCTCACCTCGGCTCTGGGGCAGTTGTGGGTGCCACAGTATCAGAAGGATCTAAAGCTGTTGGAGAGTGTCCAGAGGAGGGCCATGGGCATGGGGAAGGGTCTGAGGAGCAGCTGAGGGCACTTGGATTGTTCAGCTGGAGAAGGAGACTGAGGCAGAGCTCAGCAGGGGCTGCAGCTCCGACCTCTGGGACGGGGAAGGGCTGGAGCTGGGCCAGGGCAGGGTCAGGCTGCAGATCAGGGAAAGGTTCTTCCCCAGAGGGTGCTGGGCACTGCCCGGGCTCCCCAGGGAATGGGCACAGCCCCGAGGCTGCCAGAGCTCCAGGAGTGTTTGGACAATGCTCAGGCACAGGGTGGGTTTGTTGGGGTGTCTGTGCAGGGCCAGGGGTGAGACTGGATGATCCCTGTGGGTCCCTCCCCGCTCAGGATATTCCATCATTTTGTGTTTAGGAGCACAGTGCCCAAAGGGCAGCAGTTCAGAAGGATCAGGCAGAAGGTTCATCCCATTTTTCTGTGTGTGGAAGGGAATGTGATGCAGAGGGAAGAGAGGTGTCTTCTGCAAGCTCATGCTGTGAATTCATGTTAAGCCCTGGAGACTGACTGCAGATCTCCAGACTGGGAGCAAAATGTATCAGCTCCAAATCCACCCAGACTCTCAGGTTGTGTGCTGTGAGGCAGGGGGTTATTTAACCTGTACCCACTGCTGGGTGAGGAGCTGGAAATCATCCCAGCCCTGTGGCTCCATCCTGGGCAGCTGCACAGGTTGGTACAGAGGGAAAATGGGAACGGCTCACAGGCTCCAAATCAGGGATGCACATTCCCTTCTGCTCCCTGAGGGCTTGGTGTCTACAAACCATGGCCGTGCACAGGGAGAAGATTTGACTCCAAGGGTGCAGTGAATCACAGCCTGTTCATTACCAGCATCTTTCCTAATTACTGCTCTGTACAGCCTGTCCCAGCTGGATTCACGTTATCTGTAAGGAAGCAACACAGGCTCCTCTTGGCAGCTGTGTGAGCCCAGGAGCTGAACTGAACCCAGGACACCAAGTGACAACATCCCCAGCTCTCCCTGTGCCATGCAGGTGACTCTTCTGTTTCCTGCCAGCCCCCAGTACACACAAAAACACACCATGGCCGTTCCCCACACAGGGAAATGTGGGTGGTTATGGTCTGGGAGTGAAAGTAATGCTCCATGGAAAATCTGATTTCTCTCCTCTTTACAGCTCAGGTGAAGTCCCAGCCCCTCTGCAGCCTGGGGTCTCTCCTGGCAGTGTCCCAGGGTTTGCTGCAGGACCTAACCCTGCTGATCCCACAGTTGCTCAGTTCAGAGAGGTGCTCCTGGCTTAGACAATATAGGGATCCAAGTCCAGGCAGTACCAGATCCTCGAGTTCCTCCAGGTGGGAGCAGTTACATGTCCATAGGATGTCTGCCCCGTTCCCACTGATGGAGGAGCAGCATCCTGCACACCTCCTGCGAGCATTCTCTAAGATCTTCTCTTGGCATTTTTAACTGTCCTATTCCATCAGCTCTCCTTGTCTGATACCTTGATTCTCTTTTATATTCAGAATCTCTCTCAGTTTTGTCATATTTTAGGAACTCCCTGCAGCTTTCTCCTTTTTGAGGTAGTAATTCCAAGTTTACACTTAATGTTGAGCCTTCTACAGAATAAAATTGCAGTTAAACTTAAGAGTCATTTGTAGGCTGAGCAAAAATGGGGTTATGTTGTCATCTAAGGATGTCGTGTAATGACCTCCAAATTTATATCATTTAGGGTAGCATAAATTAGAGCAAAAGTCTCCAAAGCCTGAAGACAGATCTATCCAGAAATCTTGTAATTCCATCTCCCCTTCCTGTGTTATCAGCAAGTGCTGCATAGAGGTCACTGCTTTTTATATAAAGACATAAAATCCTTTTAATGATCTGCCTTGATACAACAAGGAGTTTTTGGTGAGCTGTGGATGAGTTAGGCAGCTTTTTCCTACCACCAACTCAGCTCAAACTGTGTGGGACAAAGGGGACCTGTCATCTTTTGTGCTTTGGGAAGTAGAAAAAAAAAAAGAGGTTTGCCTGGGTGTATTTTAAAGCTGTCTTGTTTTCATGCTAAAAACAGCCCAGATTGGATTGTTCTAGGTTGGAACAATCCATATTTGGCATGGAGGAAGCTGGTGATGGCAGGAAATGAACAGATGGTGAGATGGGATGGACACAGCTGGGCTGGAAATAGGATCCAGTGCTGAGGGGGTTCTGTGGCTGCAGCAGCAGGGCTGAGTCACGCAGGCAGCCCGCAGGTGCTTTTCCCTGCTCACAGCTCTGCTCTCCCCATTCCCAACACTTCCATGCTCCCTCCCCAGCGAAGGAGACCTGCTAAATCTTCCCACAGCCTCTGGGTAGCCACAAACAGCCCAGCAGGCACACACGTGTGTGCTCCCCTCTCAGAGAGCTCCCTGCAGATCCCCACCTCCCTCTTCAGCCTCACACATCAGACTCCCAACAGGAAATTCTTGAGGTCTGCCTGGGCATGGCCAGGGGTTCCTGTGAGATTCAGTCCATCCTGGAATATCAGAAGGGGTCTGAGCTCCCTAAAGGACAATAGAAAAACCAGGCTTTTGTTCTCTGTGTACCAAAGCAGAGGAAGAAATGTGTCAGTTCATGGATTTTTGGGTTGGAAGGGACCTCTCAAGATCATCCAGAGTAACCTCTCTGCTCTAACAGGAAGTTTGAGCTGCTGGTCCAGCACCACATCCAGTCTGGTTTCGAGTATCTCCATGGACAGAGACTTGGCCTAAATTTCTCATGGCAACCTTGTTCCAGTGTTTGACTGCCCTCACAATAGAAAAAAAAGGTTTCTTGGTTCAGGTAGAATTTCCTGTTTCTTAATGTGTCCATTGCCTCTTGTCCTGCCAGAACCATCATGCTGGAATAAGGTAGATCTGGAAATAGCACCCTGACTGGAATTAGAATCACAGAATCATTAATGTTGGAGGAAAAACTCCAAGATCATTGAGTCTAGTGTTAAGTACTGTCAGCCTTACCCCCCTCCTACCTTCTCCTTAGCAATGAGGCTTAACAAGGGGGGTGACAGCATGATTTGGGATCTCATCCTCTCACTGAGGGATACACCCTGAGCTTTACCCTTCCTCCTCCCTCTCTGCAACCACGAGCCAGGTTTGTGGTGATTCTCTTTGTTTCTGTTACCATGATTCAGGTTTGATGGGAATTCTCTTTATTCCTGTGACCACGAGCCAGGTTTGATGGGGATTCTTTTTGCTCTTGCAGGAAGAGTTGGCACACGGATCGTGGGATCAATGCAAGGTGGAGACATGGATGAAGATGTGAGTAACCATCTCATGTGTCTGCAGAGCTTCTCTGACAGGGCTTTAGATGCCAGCTCTCTCCTCAGCTGGAGAGACACCTTTTTACCTGCTGAATCCTCATACCCCAAGCTTGCTTTTCCCCTCCTTTCCAATGGCTGACACCTTTCCTCAGCGTAGACATGTATTTCCTTATTTTTCCTTTGTTCTTGGAGTCTGTGTGCTCCATGTGCTTTCACCCCATCCTACAGTGCAGAACTAGCAGCACACAGGCTGCAGGAATGTTGTTGTGAGCTGTGGGGCAGATTTCTGGGAAGAGAGACCAGTGCAATGCAGCAGGAGTTAAATACATGGACCTAAATCCCCTTCAATGCTCTTAAAAGTCACTCCTTGGAGCCCTGTCCATGGCCTGTACTGGCAGCATCAGTCCTCAGTCCTCTGGAGGATGGGGTCGGGATGAGAGCAGAACTGTGAGCTGTCCCCTAGCTGCCCCTGGGCTCCTGGCCTTGCACTTGGGTTACATGTGAGTGGACTGTGCAAAAGGCACACACAGGTTTGCACAGGAGGCACTTGCTCTGTGTCTGTGCCCAGCCTTTGGCATCCATGGGCAGCCTTTCTGTGGCTCTGGGCACACCTGAGTGGCTACATCTGCACCAGGAAGCTGAAGCCGGCTGCTGGGATGTGGTTGGCATTTGCAGTTAGCTCTCCCCACCATCCCAAAAGCTGCTGCCATCCCTAGAGCAGTGGGGCTGTTCTCTCCAGGTGACGCTGGAACACTGTTTTGGAGAGTGCTAGGAAATGGTACAGCTGTGGTGACTGTGAGTTTGAGCCTGTGCTGCTGTTAATTCCCAATGTGGATGGAACCTTTCTGTCTCAATCCAGCAGACACTCCTCAGTGCTGCCTGTCTCAAGGACAGGACTTCAGACATTTCTGAGAATCCCAGAATGGTTGGAGGTGGAAGGGACCTTAAAACCCATCTTGTTCCACCCAGAGACACATTTCACTGGACCAGGTTGCTCCAAACCCCATCCAATCTGACTTAAAACGATTTCAGGGATGGGACGACCGCAGCTTTTTGGGCCCCCTTACCTTGTGTCTCAGAGAGGAACTTGCAGCCCACACTCTGCTCTTTGCTCCTGCCAGAATGGGTGTAGTGAAGGCTTATTGTTGCCTCCTGGACATCCAGACCCATTTCTGGCAAGGGCAGAGTGCTGTGCTGTGGGGGAAGATACTGTCATTTTAGTCCCAGTGCTGCCTGATTGTCCTTGGCCGTGTTAGTGACAGATTTGGATGGTCACACTGCAGTTCCCTTCAGACTTCCCTGTTGGCAGCTCTCTCCCTCTCTCCCTGCTGGCACAGCCCCAGCACATCCAGGGATGGAAACCAACCTGTGACTTCCCTCTGCTGCAGCCACTTCAGTTGTCTCATGGCTCTGCCCTCTGACTGCAGCTTCTCAGAGCTCAGGGATCTTTGCAGGCCTCTGTGTCCCAGCTCAAACCAGTGAGGCTGCTTTGAATCCCGCAAGGAATTCATGGAGTTAGGAAGAGCCAGCAGTGTGTGCCCGGCTCTGTAACTTGTTGATGTGGCTCAGGATACCTGAGCTGTGCCTGCCTTTGCTGCCTTCTCCCCTGCTCCCAGCCTGGGTACTTTCTGTTTCCTTTTATGTTCTTGTACATTTTTTTTTCTGCACTGCCTCTGGTGTTCCTCCACTCTGGCTCTCCAAGGGGACCCCAGCCCCAGCACGGCCGGGCCGGCGCAAGGCACAGGTGGGTTCCTCTCCTGTGCTTCATTGTCTTCCACTTCACCTCGGTTCTGTGGTCTCACAGTAGCTGTCACCTGAGTGTTAAACACCCTGCCAGGCTTTCGATAGCCCAGACCCAGCAGAAGTCAGGGAATTTGTGTTCATCAGCCCCGTGGGGTGGGGAAGGAGGTTTTATCCATTGGGAGTGCAGGAGGAAGCCAGCGCTGCCATCCCTCACTTTGGGCTGGCAAAGAGGCCTGGCCATGGCAGAGCTGAGCTGGTCATGGACTCTTGTTTCCTGTCCTGCAGGACGACTCAGGGGATAGTGAGATTGACCTGGATGAAGATGAAGAGGAGGAGGAGGAGGATCTGGAAGATGACAGCATGGAAATCTCCCCAGGCAAATCCAGTCTCCGAGCAAGGAAGCCAGAGCCACTGGAGCAAAGTGATAATGACTTCTGACCCTTCAGTAGCAGGAGGCTTCTTAAAGCACAAACTTTGGAGAGGCCAGGAGCTAATACCCTGCTGTCTGAAAAGTGTGTGTCAGTGTGAATTCTGGAGTTGGTAAATAACGTTCATTAAACCTGAAAATTAAACTTGGATTGCCAGGTTTGTGAATCTCAAAGCATGAGCAGTTTATCCATAATGAGAATCACAGTAATGTTCACTTATTTCCATAATTGCACTAAACTGGCTCTTGTGCACTGCAGTGCCAGAAGTCTCACTCCAGTGAGCATCGTGTGCCTGATTTCCCTGCATTTTATTATGTCCAAATAGATTTCTTTGGCTTAATAAAACTGGATGAAAAGCTGCTCTGGGAATGCATTTCAATTGGTTTGAAATCTGGCTTAAATCTATTTATCCTAAACATACCCTTTACTTAATCAAGGGCTTGTCTGCACAAAGAGCAGCACCAGGTACACTGAAGGAGTGGAGTTAAAACTGGAGAAGTCTCCAGGGAGACCTTGGAGCCCTTTCCAGGGCCTAAAGGGGCTCCAGGAGAGCTGGAGGGGGACTTTGGACAGGGGCCTGGAGAGACAGGGCACAGGGAATGGCTTCCCACTGCCAGAGGGCAGGGATGGATGGGATATTGGGAAGGAATTGTTCCCTGGGAGGGAATGGATGGGCTTTGAGATTCCTCCCAGGCCAAACCATTCTGTGATGATCTAACCCCCAAGACCAGGCCCAGTCTCCCAGTCTGGGCTGCAGTTTGAGTCGCAATTTTCTATTTCCTGTACTGTAGGTCGAGATGGAAAAATGACTCCATACCTGGTGTGCCCAGAGCCAGAGCCTGTCTCTCCAGGCAGCACTGCCACCTAGCCTCCAGCACAGCCAGCAGGCATTTGGCAAAGCCCCTGCTGGCGTTGCAGCTGCTTGTGCCAGGCAGCAGCAGCAGCACCCTGTGCCAGTGAACTGAGCTCTCAGCCCAGGGCAGTGGAGCACAGCCCGTCCCAATGTCCAGCAGTGCAAGAGCAAGGCTGCACGAGGCATCTTCTCATCCAGGAACAAATTTATTCCCAAGTATTTACATCTCCAGAGCTCAGCCCGGTGTTTCTGGGGCCAGCCCCCAGGTCCCTGCAGCAGCCACTGGCTGCCCTGAGCGTGGCAGTGTGTCCTGCCTGGGCTGGGGACAGGGGTCAGTGGCTTCAGGGGCCTCCGGGGGTTCAGTTTGGCTGCTGGGTCACCTGCAAACCTGGCACCTCTGGAGAGTCACTGGGTCTCTGCCACACACACAAAGGCACCTCCTTTGCTCTTCTAGTCAAAATGTGACCTGCTAGGGACCGACCCTGGTTGGGACATCGGGGAGACCTATCCCAAGGTCACAGAACACCAGTGACAACAGCAGGAGATCCAAGAGCTCCAGCCTGAAGCTGAGAGGCAGAACTTTGAGCTGAGGCAGTCCTGGTGAAGAAAGCCCACCCTCAAGCAGTGCAGTTCCTCTTACATTCACCCTCCTACTCCTTCATTTTCCTGAGGACTCTTTATTTCCCAAGGTCTCTCTGGATGGTTCTGCTCCTGTGCCTTAGGTTACCTCTCTCTTCGATACAGAGCAGCTCTACCAAACACTTCAGGTGTGTCTGGCCAGCACCAACTTATTACTGAGGGCACAGCAACAGCCAGGACCTGCTGGAAGTGCCCAGGTCCACAGCCCCACTCCCATCTAAGCAGGGCAGCAGCAAATCTCTCCTGTCCATCTGGAGTTTGAAGGGAAGCCTGCAGGACTGGGCTGTTTTTAGCCAGGGGTGACAAAGCACCAGGGAGATCACAGGAGGAGTTGCCACCAGCAGATAAATCACCCACAAAATCAAGGTCTGGCACATGGCATCTGCCCCTCCTCACTCCTTTTTGCGTTTCCCACATTCCTTGAAGCTCCCTCGGGGCCTGGATGAACACAGACATGGGCATACACATCCCTCAGTTTTCAACGTGAGCCTTGACCCTCTTACACTCCTGATCCGACACCCTTGGTCCTCCTGGGCTGTGCCAGGAGCTCAGGAGCTTTCCTTGCCCCAGTTCTCATCCCTGAGATGGGCTCCAAGGAGCTCTCTGCAGTCCCCCAGGCCAGAGGGACCCCCGGACCTCCAGGCCCCCTCACACGTCCACGATGCAGTCGGGCGAGTTTGTCCGGATGGTGTCTGAGATCATCTTGGCTCCCGACTGCCCGATGCAATTCCCCTGCAGGCTGGGAGCAAAGACAGGAGCTCAGGCTGGGCCACGAGGCACAGCAGGATCCTTTGTGGGGACAGGAGATGCTGCCCAGCTTTGCACCAGCATCCGGCATCACCCGTGCCTGCCCCACTCCACGCAGGACCTTGCTCAAGGGCGCTCTGGGCTTGAGAGCCCTGAGGCAGCCAAGAGAGGAGCTGGAGACAGCCCTGGACAGCTGGAGCGGCTCAGCCACTTCTTCCCTGGAACGTTCTGGAGAGTATTTGTCTTTGGTGGTGGTTCTTTGGCCCAGAGGCATCCCTGGAGAGGAGCCGAGGGGCCTGGAGCTGTGTGGGGGTGGTGGCTGTCACTCTGAGAGGAGCACGGGATGCCCCTGCCCTGCGGGCAGCCAGGGATGGGCCGTGCTGCCAGTGGAGAAGGTCCCTGGATGGTTCCCATGGTCTCCCCATCCCTGCCTTTCCCACCCACTGCAGCAGACACTTACTTGATGTAGGTGAGGCCGTGGTTGCCCTTCAGGGCCGTGGCGATGCAGATGGCTCCGTCCATGCCCAGGGAGTTTTCCTGCAGGCTGCGGGAGGCAGGAGGGTCAGACACCACCACGTGTGGCCACCAGGAGGGAATGCATGCACTGGGCGTTGGGAACAGCCCCCTGCTCAGGGTCTGCCCTTCTGAGAACCGCTGGCTCGGCCATCCCACGCTCTTCCCTAAGGGAATGTCTGGAATGTTCCTGGCCCAGCCTGGCAGTGGGACACTCACCTGAGCCAGCGGAGGCTGCGGTTCACTCTCAGCGCGCTGGCCACGGCCTTGGCCCCCGCCACGCCCAGGGAGTTACCCCGCAGGCTGCAAAGCAAACCAAGGCAGCAGTGAGGAGGGGACAGCCCGGGGTGGCCCCAAATGAGGGCAGGGGGAGAAGTGACCGCACACAGCCAGTCCAGGGACGGGTCTGGGAGATCACCGAGCAAGGGGAGCAGCAGTGCTGGGCCAAGGGCCAGGCTCTCAGACACCCCAGGGGTCAGTGGCACTGCCATGGGCACTTGGTGGCCCCATGGAGCACTTACTCCAGGATCTGCAGGCTCTTGTTGACCTTCAAGGCTTCTGCCAGGGCTTGGGCACCGGCCGCGCTAACTGAAGCCACTTGGAGGCTGCAAGGGAACAGGGACCCTTCAGCACTTTATCCTGAGGTGGCCATGATGTGTTAATTAGGATAATTAGGCTGTGACACCAGGGCCCTGCTGCGGCCCGGGTACTCACTGGAGATCTGCCAGGGTGGTGTTGACCTTCAGGGCAGCGGAGAGCGCAGCCATTCCCTCGTCTCCAATGGCATTCTCCTGCAGGCTGGGACAGAAGTGCTGCCTGTGCCTGTGGCCTGGGAACCAGGAGCAGGGACAGGGCAGCCAGCACAGGGCCCAGCATTCCCAAATCCCTTGGGGAAGCTCCTGGGCCGCAAGGCATTTAGAGCATCCCCAGCCACGGACACGCAGTGGGGACACAGCAGATTTCCAGTGCCAAAAGGGACTCCAGAAGGTCTGGAGAGGGACTTTGGACAAGGGTTTGCAGGAACAGGATGAGGGGGAATGGCTTCCCACTGCCAGAGGGTAAGACTAGATGGGATATTGGGAAGAATGAGGTGGGGAGGCCCTGGCACAGGGTGCCCAGAGAAGCTGTGGCTGCCCCTGGATCCCTGGAGATGTCCAAGGCCAGGTTGGATGGGGCTTGGAGCAGCCTGGGATAGTGCAGGTGTGTCTGCCCATGGCAGGGGTGGAACTGGATGAGCTTTAAGAGCCCTTCCAGTAGGGCCCAGGAGTCATCCACCTGTGTCTCACTTACTCGAGGCTGGACAGGCTGCTGTTGGACTGTAGTGCTTGTGCCAGGGCCGTGGCTGTTTTGGCCTGGATGAAGTTCCACTGCAAGCTGCAAACAGGAGAAAATGAGAGGTGTAGCCTTGAGCTGTGAGCGTGCCCTGATCCATCCAGGCTCCACACCCATCTGCACCCATCCAGGGATGTGCAAGACCCCGTGGGTCCATCTGGGATGTCACAGCACCCCTCCCATGGAGGATGGCCCAGGAGTGCCACTGTCACAGCCTGGAGGGGCTGAGGGCCAGGAGCAGTGTCCCTGCCCATGTCCATGCAAGGGGCCCCAAACCCAGCCCCTTGCAGGGGAAAACTCACTGCAGGGACGTGAGTGCCCGGTTCTCTTTGATGGCCAAAGCGATGGCCCTGCCCCCGTCATCCTGCAGCAGGTTGGCCGCCAAGCTGCGGGGACAGAGCGCTCAAGTCACACAGGAGAAGTTGAGGACAGCTCCAGGGACACCACGGGGTGGTCTGGGTGCCCTCCTGGGGCCCATGGCACTTACTCCAACTTCCTGAGGGTGCTGTTGCTCCGCAGGGCACGGGCAATGGCAGGGCCGCCCTCCTTGCTGATGGAATTCTCCCGGAGGCTGGGGAAAGACATGGGCTGGGGAGGAGCAGCCAAGGCAGGGCTGGATCAGCTGCTCCCCCAGTGCCCCCTTTGCCTCCTGCTCTGGGCCTGAGGCCATCAACCAAGTAAAGCAGCTTGCCTGACCACCCCCATCAGCTCCTGCACCTCCATTCCCTGTTTCCTGTGGGCACGGGTGGCCCATCAGGGCCTCCCATCCCCGCTGCCATCCTCTCATTCCAAGACGTGGCTGAATGAATATTGTCCCAAAGGGAGAGAGATAAAGACGGAGGGAAGTTCCTCACAGCTGGAGGAGGAACCAAAGCTGCTTTGAGCATCCCAGAGCACTTGAAAAGCTGCTGAAAAGCTCCCAGGTGTCAGCAGCAGCTTTTGGCCAGGGTGGCTGGAGGGGCTGTCACTTACTTGAGGCTGAGGAGTCCCCTGTTGGAGCAGAGAGCTGCTGTCAGTGCTGTGACCCCTGTGCTGCTGATGGAGTTGCTCTGGAGACTGAGACAAACAGGGAAGGTGTGAGGATGGGCCAGTCTTGGCATCACAGGTGGGCTGCAGGGTCATGTTTGGGGTGGAAAGTGCCCATTTAATTGAGAGAAAGGCATCTCCCAGCCACAGGGAACGGGGAGCCAAGGCAGAAGGACCAACACTGGAGAATCCAGGGTGGGATCAGCCATTCCTGCTCGCCATGGCAGCGCCAGAGGGGACAGGGTTTGCCAGCCTTGTCCCCACCTGTCACTGTGGCTGCTGGCTCAGCTGGGAGTGTGGCTCCCGTGGGTTTGGGATCCTTGTCACAGGGCCAGAACAGGGCACAGCCGCTCAACCCCAGGAGCCATCAGCCCTCTCCAGCTGCTGTTTCCACCGGGAATGAAGGCTGCACCATTCCAGCCTGATTCTGCCAGGCTCCAGCCCATTACCTCCCTCCTTAGCCAATTCCCTACACTTTCAAGAAAGAGAGCACCCAAAGCTACAGATTTCCTCCAAGCCAGAATAAAAAGTCATCACTGGATTTTAGGACTAATTCTGCCAGTGCCCCTTGGTGCAGGCAGGGCCAGCCTGGCTGCTGCTGGAGCTGCCACATCCAGGGAATGTGGAGTGGGACAGACATGGGGAGGGGCTGCGGGCTTGAAGGGCAACAGATTTTGCTGTAAGGAGGAGGCTGGGCTCTGGTGTCAAGGAGTCCAGGCACGGAGAGGGAACTTACTCAAGGCTTTGCAGGCTGTGGTTCACCCTCAGAGCTTCGGCCAAGGCAATGGAGCCGTTGTCTCCCACCGAGTTGCTCGAGAGTCTGAGACACAAGAGGAAGCCTGAAACTGCCAGCAAGGGATTTACCTCCCCCAGGCTCTTCCTGCTGCAGCAATGAGCATGAACTCGCTGCCACCTCATTTCCCACCTACATACACCTCTGTTCTCCTGGCTGGTTTGAGCTGGAATAGCTTCTAATATTTCCCCAGGGCATGGAGCCCTGCTGCTTCCCTCTGCCAGAGGGGAGATGGCTTCTCCTTTCTTTAAGCGGCTCCCTGCATCCCTGCAGATACAGAGAGCATCTCCACAGGGCTGTTCCAAAGGCTCTGCTCTCTCTATCCACACCAACCCCCTGGGCAGAGCCAGCGGTGTCCCTCCCGCCTGTCACATGCCCCTTTCCTGCCACTCCTGCCCACAGATCCCGGGAGAAGTGGCACTGCCATCCCTCCACCTCATGCCGTGCTCACTTCAGCTCCCTCAGGCTGCAGTTCTGTTTCAGCGCCTCCGCGATTTTCCGGGCGCCCTGGGCTCCGATGTCGTTTTTCTGCAGGCTGCAAAAGTGAGGGAGGCACCTGTAAATGCCAGGTGCCACATCCCCATCGGTGGCACCACACCCTGCTGGGTGGCCAGAGGGGGCCACCACGTCCTGGTCACTCACTGCAGGGTCACCAGCCTGTGGTTGGTCAGCAGGGCCTCGGCCAGGAAGGCGGCCCCGTCCTCCTTGATGGAATTGTGCTGGAGGCTGTGGGAGACAGGAGTGAAGCCGTGTGCGGATGCTGCCACAGCAGGGCCAGGGGCTGTGCAGGGCTGCAGGGCAGTGGCCGCCTGCCCTGGAGTTTGCTCGTCCTTGTCCCTGGCTCGAGAAAGGGGTCTGACCACCAAGCATCCCTGACCAGGAGTCTCCTTCCCTCCTCTCCTGTGGGATATCCTTTCTTCCACGAAACAGCACCCTGGGAGCTCCCATGGCCAGAAAGGGCCTCAGTCTGGACCTCAACCCCAGCCCCAAGGCACTGAAGGCAAGAGGCAGGAGAATCCCAGTTTCTGGCCCGGGGCTGCCCCAGTTCCTGCTCTGTGCCAGCTGCTCTCGTGTTCACTGCCCAGCACAGCTGACCCAGGGTGTGCCCAGGGTGTCCCCAGGTGCTGCCCCTGGAGCCTGGGGAACCCCAGCGGGACAGAAGAGGGATGGAAGGAGTCCTGCCCTGGGGATCTGCTCCAGGTGGTGCTACAGAGGTTGACACTTACTTAAAGGAGAGCAGGATTTGGTTATTTTTCAGGGCATCGCCCAGGGCTTTTGCTCCGGTGGGGCCGATGGCGTTGCTCCGCAGGCTGGGGTGGGACGGGCAGAAAAGCCAAGGTTAGCAAAGCTGGACTGGCACGGGCCCAGTTTAAGCCAGATGCCTCCACGTGGCACCGCCGAGGTGGGACACCAGGGCAGCAGCTTGTGGTGGTGGCTTTAGGGGCTGCAGACCCTCCCCAGCTCAGTCAGGCCAGGTGGGATCCAGCCCTGCCGTGGGCAGGGAATGGTTCCCAGTGGGAATGTGAGCTGGGGAAGGGGGAATACTTACTCCAGCACCATCAGGCTCCTGTTCACCAGCAGAGACCTAGCCAGAGCTTTGGCTCCCTTGTTGCTGATCTGATTTTCTGCCAAGCTGCCCAGAAAAAGGAAAACTGGGTGTTTTTCCAGAGGAAAAGGAGACTTTCACAGACCCTGGCATGTCCCAGGACACAGCTGGGATGGTGAGCAGAGAAGAGCCACGGGGAGCATTTGGTTCATGGTACAACCAAAGTGATGGATGTTCTCCTGGGGTGGACACCAGGCACGGGCTGCAAGGACCCTTTCTGGACATAAAATTCATTTGTGTCCTATGAAGGAGCTCAGATGGCAGCATGGGGAACTCTGTGAAGCCTTGAGGAAGAGCAGGAGGTGGGGAAAGCGGGAACCCCTGTCTGGGATGAGGCACCTCCCTCTATGGGGGCCAGGAGCCCGTCCCCTCCATGCTGCAGGTGCTCCATGCAGAGCCTCGAGTGCCCAGCGATCTGCTGTGACCCTGGGGAGTGGTTTGTTGGGATAACCCAAGGATTTATTGACTTTTTTTTAGGAACCTTGAGGAGGCAGAGGTTCCAGGAAGACTGGGCAAGACAGCCCGGGGTAAGGTCACTGTGCCTGGGCGCAAGGGATCGTGTGGGGCTGTCCTTGTCATTAGGCACCCTGGGGAGCCGGTGGGAGAAACACTCCTGGGGGATCCTCACCCTGGTTTTACCTCACCCCCAGCTCCATGGTGCATCCCCAGGACATCCCATCTGCTCTGGGCCACGTCCTACCTGAGCTTCTGGATCTGGCAGTCCTTCACACTCAGCACACTGCCCAGCAGCTCCATCTCACCATCCTTGAACTGGTTATTGTCTAGCCTGCAGAAGACACAAGGAAAGAGCAAGAGCAAGGGTTTGGAGAACAAACTGGAGAAAGGAGGATCCTCCCATGACATCTGCCTGTCCCAGGTGGAGAAGCTCAAGGACAGAAGCGGAGCTGACCCCAGTGCCACCCCCAGGGCAGCTCTCTGCAGGTGGACATTTGGTGGACCCACATCTCCACTGACACCTGGGATTGTGAGTCACAGGGGAGAGAGAGCCCATTGCAGCCTCCAGTACATAGAGGAGACTTACAGCAGGGAACAGGATTAAACTAAAAGAGGAGAGATTTAGATTAGAAGTTAGGATGAAATTTTTCCCTGTGAGGGTGGGCAGGCCCTGGCACAGGATGCCCAGAGAAGCTGTGGCTGCCTCTGGATCCCTGGAAGTGTCCAAGGCCAGGCTGGATGGGGCTTGGAGCAACCTGGGATAGTGGAAGGTGTCCCTGCCCATGGCAGAGGGTGGCACTGGATGAGCTGTAAGGTTCCTTCCAACCCAAACCGTGCTGTGATTCCCCAGTCACAGCCTGGCACCTCTCCTTGCTTCTCCTGGTGCAATCCCGGCAGGACTCACCTGAGGTTGCGGCAGAAGAGGAGCTGGGAGAGCAGGCTCTTACAGACATTGTAGGTGAGGCAGTTGGAGAGGTTTGTCTCCTCCAGGCAGACATCAGAGACCTGCAGGAGATAAGCCAGGGCAGAGCAGTTGATGGGGGTGAGCATCCCGGCCAAGCTCTCGCTCCTCATGGCCTCCTCCACGGCCTTGGCCGTGTCCGTGTGCTGCATCTCGTGCAGGCAGCGCATGGCGTTGACGGCGCGCGAGGACACGGCCAGCTCGGCGTTCAGGCAGTCCTGCAGCACACCGATGGCCTGGCTCCTGAGCCCAACGTGCTCGTCCTTCACCAGCAGCCACCCCGAGAGCAGCTTGTTCACCCGCGGGGACAGCAGCCCCGAGAGGAAGCGGATGAAGACGTCCAGGTGCCTGTCCTCGGCCTGCAGCGCCCTCTGAACCGCGCTGCGGAAGTGGCTGAGGAGGCCCAGCTTGGGCCAGGACACGCCGCTCTCCGCGAACAGGTCGAAGATGGCCCGCTTGGCCGCCGTGTAGTAATAAAGGGCCGCCAGGAACTCCTGGATGGTCAGGTGGGAGAAGTAGTAGGCAGTGGAGGCCTGCATGTCCTCCTTGAGCAGGAGGCAGGTGGAGAGGCTGCCGTGCAGCAGGGACAGGTCGATGCCGTAGGCCTTCATGTCCTGCTCGTAGAACACGTGTTTCCTCCGCAGCAGCCCGTAAAAGGCCAGCCTGCCCAGGCTGCCCACCAGCTTCTTGCTGGTGTTCACAGCCTGCTCAGTCCTGAGGGTTTCTCTCGGCTTTTCCAGCCAGTCACCGCTCAGAGCCATTTTAAAATAATAGGAGTAGATTTCTGTCAGGGTGCTGGGGACCACGGATTCTTCTTGGGATTGATCGCTGCTGTGGCTCAGGAAATAAGCAATTGAGGAGCCAGAAATCCAGCAAAAGCCAGGAATGGTGCACAGGACGCGTAGTGATCTGTTAGCCCTGATGTGCTGCAGGACTTGGCTGGACAGATCTCTGTTGTCCAGGAACTTCTGGTCCAAGAAGTCCTTCATCTCTGCATCCCCAAACCCTCGGATTTCCGTCATCCGGTCCACCAGCCCGCTGGGAATCTGCCTGGCCGCCGCCGGCCGCGACGTCACCCACACAGAGACCTCCTGCAGCAGGTTCCCCCTTATAATGTTGGTGATCAGGTTGTCCACTTGGATCTCCTTTTTGGGATCGGTGCAAACCACCGTGTTGGAGAAATCCAAGGGGGTCTTGAACTCATCCAGGCCGTCGAGGATGAGCAGGGTGCGGGCCAAGGTGCAGCCGGGCTCGGTGATGTGAGGGAAGGCCAAGCAGACGAGGCGCTCGGCAGAGAGCTTCTCATGGGTGTTCAGCTCCCGGAAGGTGAGGGGCAGCACAAACAGGATGTCCCTGTTGATCTCCCCCTTGGCCCAGCTGCGGACAAACAGCTTCACCAGGGTGCTCTTGCCCATCCCGGCCACGCCAATGGTGACAGAGATCCGAGGGGGGATGCTGACTTTGGAGAGAGGCAGGAACAGCTTCTCCAGGGGGATGCTCTTGGACACGTTTGGCAGGCCTTTGGTGGTTTCAACCTGCAGGATGTCGTGCTCCTTCTGCTGGATGTCGGTCAGGCCTTCCACCAGCAGCAGGTTGGTGAGGCGCTGCAGGGCTCCTGTCTCCAGGCCATTCCCACAGGAGCTCTGGAGGTTCTCCAGGTGCTTCTCCACCATGGGTTCTGCACAGAGAAATGAAAAAGGGGTGAGGAGCAAGAGGAGGAACCACAAAGGCCAAGAGGAGGAACCACAAAGGCAAATGACAGGAGCTGCTTCACTTTTCTGCCATGCCCATGCTGAGGGAAACCTCGTGGAGCCCTTGCAGCCTGGTGGGAAGGATGGCAGGGCTCAGAGGGCACCAGTAGGCCTAAAGGGCCCTGCTCAGCGTCACAGTCAGTCCAGGAGCCCCTTTAAGGTCAGCCCTGGGCTGTCATCCTCAGCTAAAGCTGTTGGAGCTAGATCTTGGTCTTGGACCTCATTACTCTGCCCTTGCCTGGTGGCCACTGGAATGTGGCTGAAGCTGGTTGCCCTTGCTGGGCCTGATCCTGACCTCTCGATTGACTTCCCAGCTTGACTTAATTCCTGCCTCATTGCTGTGGACCCTCTGATGAACTCAACTCTTGACTGAGTTGGTGGTCACCTCTGGACCTGTCCTGCTCACCCGGCTCAGGTGTCACAGTGAAATAAAACCCTCCAGCAAAGGCTGAACAAGCAGAGGATAATGGTGTGAGGGATTTGGAGCAGACAGCAGCTGAGGCTGGAGCCTTCCAGCCAGGAGGGAAATCAGGGAGACCTCTCCTGGCAGGAGGGTTGCACAGGGAGCCTGAAATTGGGGCAGCCACCAGCGGCCGGGTGAGGGTCAGCCGTCCTTTTCCTGTTCCCAGCCTGGCACTGGGACTGGCTGGTGTGACCTGGACAGTGAGGACATCAAAAATTCCTCAGGCTGTCCAGAGAGGTGTGCAGAGGGCGGTGAGGGGCCTGGAGGAAGGTCCCTCAGACCTGGCAGAGAGCCCTTGTCACCCCTGGCTGTGTCCAGCGGAGTCCCTGCGATGGCACCACCGCTTGCACAGATGCTCCCAGCAGAGCTGCCACCTCCCCCCAGCTCTGTGCCCACCTCGGGGTGCTCCAGCCAGCACCAGGCCACGTGCGCAGCCCCCCTGGCTGGGCTGCCTACCATGGACAGGGATGTGGAGGTGGAGCTGCGAGCTGGAGGTGTCGATGAAGCTCTGCAGGGACTGGGAGGCGTGGCTGCCCTTGCCAGCCAGGACATCCACCAGGGCTCTCACCTGCTCGGGCAGGGGGCTTGCTGCCTGCACCTGGGCAGCCTCCTGGGCCCTCAGGAGCTCCAGCCCGCACAGGTGGGAGATGATTTCCTCCAGGAGCTGCCGGGAGACGGACCTGGGCAGCTGCCGGCAGTACCGATTGATCCAGGCCCCTGCGGGACACGACAGAGGGACGGGTGGGTCCTGGACCGGCCCTGGGAATGTGGCTGAGGGGTGGCAGGGAAAGGCAGCAGTGCAGAATTGCCTCTGACTCTGAAGGTAGCAGGGGTGAGCTGGAGCCCCCAGAGTGCCCTGCCCGAGCCCTCCTTGCCGTGATGCCGTCCCAAAGCCCTGGCAGGAGCCTTTGTTAGGAGCCGCTGGGTCAGGGCAGCGGCTACTGAAATTAGAGCCAAAGAGACTGAAGAACACGATCATGAAATGGTGTTTTCTCCTGGAATCCAAACCCATGCAGAGAAAAAAGTCTGAGCAAGATGATTTCTCTCCAGAGCCAGCCGTTCCCCTGGTGCCGGTACAGCACTGCCTTGGATCTGCTCTCACCTTGGTGCCCCACTTCGTCCCATTCCTGACTCCAGAACTCTCCCAAGGTGACAGATCTGCCCAGCCACCACTCACCTTCCATCAGAGGCCTCCTGTGACATGGGTGGTCCCTGGGTGAGGAGCACTGTGGTGGCAGCAGGGTCCCATGGGCCACCCCGTGTCCCCCTGGCCAGCTCACAGCACCACCCAGGGTTCCTCAACCCCTGCCCATGTCCCTGGTGGAAGAAGAGGAGAAGCATGAGGAGCAGTGTGGGAGGGAGCCCACTCTGAGCTGTCCTGGTGCTGGGTGTGGTTGAGGCAGGGGTTCCTTCACCAGCTTTTGGCTCACAGAGTCCCCTCCACGGGGCCTGGCAGGGGCACAGCTGGGCCCTCCACGCTGCAGCAGCTTGGCCCAGACCTCAAGTGCCACACACGTGGTGCCTTCACCACCAGCACTGACACCACGACCTTTCTCAAGCACAGTGATGCATTAGTTGCCCTGACAATGGCCCTGTGGCTCACCTGGGGAGCACCCCAGTGTCACCACTGTCACCAGGGCTGGGAACTGGCCTTGTACACTCTTCTCTGTGTTGTGAAGGAAGTTGCGAGGCAGCAGGCAGAGTCATGAAGGGCCTGTTTTGGTTTCAAACCGACCTTGCCCCCATCCAGAGCCTCCACCAGGGCTTGCTGAGCGTGGCCATCACCACATCCTGTTGCAGAGCTCGGAGGATGCTCTGAATCATCCCCCAGAGAAGAAGCATCTACCTGCTGCCTCCCCATGAGCTGCTGCCAAACCACACTGAGGGCTCGGTGTTTATTTTTAAGAAGTGTATCTGCTCAGAGACCTGTTGTTCTTCAAGCAGAAGTGGAGAGGGAAATGTCTCCATGCCTGAGAGCGCTCCCTGCTCCACCTGTGTTAGAGGCACTGCTGTGGCCTCTCCACCAGCTCCAAAGTCATCTCCAGGCACTGGCCGTGTCCAGATGGGAACTCCTGGGCCCCAGGGGATGGCTGATCACAGGAGCAATGCACACACAGTGTCTCAGGGCCTGTGTCCTGGCATCTTTCCTCCCCTCCACCTGGCCTACAGGATGCTCTGGATCCATGCTGGCCAGAGGCTCTGCAAGGGAGACCCTGCCCACAGACAGCCTTGCCTTTGTCAAACCCCCCCGAGGGGGACGTGGGCACTGTGGGGGCTTTGATGCAGCCTCACCAACAGGTACAGGTAACGCTCCTTTCTTTGGTCAAACCTCTTCTAGGGAGAAAGCACAGATGTAGATGGACCAGGAAAACCTGGCAGAGTTTCTGGTCCCTGATGAGCCTGGAGCTTCATCTGTTCATCCTCCTTCCCAGGGATCTATGCTGGGCTTTATTTCTCCCAGCAGAAGCACAAGACTGCAGAAGGTGGCCAGGCTGCAGGAGGGACCTGGCAGTGTCCCCAGGGCTGAGTCCCTCACAGACCATGGCTGGATCTCCCATCAAGACAGGTGGCATGTCCTACAGAGTGGGGAAAGTGACAGAAGCTGCTGGGTGACAAAGCCCCAGCCCAGCCCCGCCTGCCCAGGTGGTTCTTGACAAGCCCCTGCAGGGCTGGGAGGTGCTGTTGGAGCAGGGTCTGAGCCCACTGCCCTTCCCTTCAGGATGGAAGCCTGCCCAGCTCTGAGCCCCTGGGACCAGTGGTGTCAGAGGAGCAGGAGCCTCTGGCAATGGTGGTGATCCCACAGCAAAGCCCTTTTCTCCAGACTGGGAGCAGCAGGGCCCCAGCAGTAGCTCTTACTCATCACCCCCCAGGCAGTGGCCTGGTCAGTGAAGATCCCATCAATTAAAGGAGCTCAGTGAGCAATTCACAGCAAAATGTTCACCCTTTGATGTGCTCCTGTCCCTAACTGGCCTGGGAAGTTCAATTAAGCCTTTGCAGTCCCCAGGTCTGTCTCTGATCTTTGCTGTGTAAGCCAGAACACAGCCAGAATGAAAGGGGGGTTGCTGCTTGCAGCGATGCTCCCTGCCGCCCTTCCTCTGACACGTGGCCCTTTGATGGGGGAAACCTGCTCCAGCCCCAGAGTGTTTGATGCTGTCCTCTGGTGCTCCTTCAAAAACCAGCAGCTGTGGGCCGGCTCGTGCAGAGACATCTCACTGGGAGAATAAAGCAGCAGAGGAAATAATGGAGCGGTTGCAACTTTTTTCTGGTTCCAGTAGTTTCAGGTGCAGCTCAAGGATCACACAGGGCTGCTGGAAGCTGTGTCCTGAGGGGCTGGAGGGAGTTAGCAGCTCTCACAAGAGCTGTCTGAAGGGTAAGGGCCAGCCAAAGCCAAGCTCCATAACCCCTACAGGGATCCAGGTGTGTCCAGAATGGGACCCAGCTCATTCCAAAGGCTGCTGGCCATGAGGTGTCCATCCTGCACATCCAGGTGTGCAGCTTTGCCTGGTCAGGATCCAGCAGGGACAATGTCCCACCAGCAGCCAGAGGAGCAGGGATACAGGTTTGTGTCTGCCCTGCCTTGCCTGTGTCCCCAGGGAAGCAGGGATAAGGGGCTGGAGGGTGGGAGGCTGCCCAGCCAAACTGCTGAATGGCACCTGCAAGCCCCAGGGAGGAAAACAGGGATTTTCTTGGCAAGAATTTGGCATTAACACCTTTTTTTTGTTTCGTTTTTTTGTGCTTAGTGTGGTCCACAGGTCCAGCCCAGGACAAAATCCTCTCCTCTAGGGATGTTTGGACAACATTGATGAGTTCTTCCAGCAGCTCCAATCTCACCAACCCTATATCCCACCTGAGAGTCCCCTGCCCAAAACCCATCAGTGCTGGGAGCCACAAGCCCCGTGCTGGAGGGTGCCCACCACGCGCTGTGGTTTTCACTGTGCCCATCCTGTTCAGGATTCAAACTCTTGACACCAACAGAGAACATGGGCCTGGATGTAGCTGCTCCTGCTCATGTCTGGCTCTAATTACGTACATGCAGTTTCACTCCTGGAAGTCCAACATGATCAGAGCAGCATCCAGGGAATCCAGGATGAAGGGACAGTCCTGTGGTGCCCACAGCATGAAGCTGTCTGGAGACAACAGGCATTTACTGCCTCCCAGATCTTCCTCCTGCCCCAGACAGATCCATCACCCTGAGCCTTAGGAACCTGCTGAGGACCTGGGACCATGCCAGGCCAGGAGCTGTCCCAGCAGCACCAGGACTGCGTCAGGCGATGCCCAGCAGCTGGAAATCTGTGTTTGTCCCCCTGCAGGGGCTCGTGGGCACATTCACCAGCAGCATGGGAGGGAGGGGGTGGTTGGCACCTCGAGTGGGACTTCCCAACTCGACCCCGCCTGCTGCACTGGGCTGGGGGTGCCAAGGTCACACAGGCACCAAAGAGCTGGGCGAGAGCTCCTGGATGGCTGCATGCACCCACAGATGGAAAACAACCGAAAATGGACTGATATTTAGATAAAGTTTAAAGCTTTTTATATGAGCTAAAAAATTACGCCGTCACGCAGCACCTGCAGGAGGTGCCCACTCCAGCTCGGCTCCGCGCCCCAAACGCGCAGAAACCTCAGCCTGGCCATCTCCCTGTCCGTGTGCCACCACCGCGAGGTTTCTCGGCGCAGCCAGTGCCCCAAAGCTCCGCGGTTTGGGGTGAGGGAGCCCCGGGAGCTCAGCCCCGGCTCAGCGCCGCCCTTCCCGACACTTCCACCGTGCTCCTTCGGCGGCTCTCGGGCTCCTTCACCCGCTCGCCCTGGGCGCTTTTTCGTTATTTCTCCTGCCACGTGCCCGCCCTGAACTGCTCCCACCTCGGAGGTCAGCGAGCTGCCCGGAGATGAAAACATTTCCCAGGCCAACACCTCCCGCTGTTCCCCCGCAGCTGAGCGAATCCCGAAGGCAAGATGCAGGCTGCCACCTTTTGGCAGAATCGAAGAGATTTCACGCCGCTAATTTCTGCTAATTAAACGCTATAAAATACCTTCTGCATTATTACTCAATTATGACGCTTGCAGACTGGCAAGTAACTCAGTTATCTAAGTTTACATATGACTTCTGGTTTTTAGTCTGGATTTAATGCCAGCAAAATTTATTGCCAAATGTATTTTATGTCAAATTGAATCTCTTCCAGGTTTGAGTTTTGGCTTTTTGTTTCCTTGAACCCCATAACAGGGCACAGACACAGCAGGGGTTGAACAGGAGGTGAGGGGCCATGAAGGGGCCCTGGGCTGGATGCCAGCAATGCCAATCCCAAATCTCTTCAGAAAAAAAAAGGGAAAATCGACCTATGGGTGATTCCAAACAGCTAAAAATGAAGCTAATTTTGGGGAGGAAGCACTGCTGCACCTCACAAGCTGCAGAATGAAGTCTGATACATTTCCTGAGCTGGCCATACCCCAAGGATGCTTTACCACAGATGTGCAAACAGTTCATGGAAAAGCAGATCCTCCCAGCAAATAGCTTCTGTCTTTCACAGCCCCGGGATCTAAGGATATCAGCAGGAGGACTGGGCGGGAGCTGCTGCCAGCCCATCTCTGTCACACCCACAGCCCCAGGGCTGCTCACGGATGTGGTACCCAGTGACCTCCGGGTTTGGTCAGAACGACCTTCCTGGGCTTGCAGAGCATCCCAAAGAGCAGCTGCAAGTTCTCCAGAAAGAAAATTTTGTTCAAACGGAATATTGGGAGTGGGAGGGGTCCCCTGGCTCCCAAGGATCCTGTCTGGCTTTGGATAACTCTTCCATGTGGGGGGTGACAGCAGCCAGCCTGTGCTCCAGCAGGTTCTGTCCCCAGCAGTCCCATATTTACGGGCTACACAGTGCCCAGAAGTGTCTAAATTACAGCAGGATTAAGTCTGATGCCCTGAGGCAGCCCAGAGTGCCCGGGCTCTGTGCCCACTTGTGTGCAGGGCTGAGCTCCAGCCCCCCAGCCTGCTCCTGTGACACCTCAGGGCCCTGCCCCACTCGGTGCAATTTTGCACCGTGCCACAGGTGAGTGTGTCACTTATCTCTTCCTGTTCTCTTGGTGGTACATCTCGGAGTTAATTTTGGATGGTTCGGAAGTTAATTAGTTCAGCAAATGCCATTAAGGGCGGGGAAAGCTGCTGCACAAAGCTTTGGGCAGGCAGGACAGCTTGGCTGTGGCTGCGGCTGCCTTCATGCCCTGGCAGGCAGAGAAAGAAAGGGAAGAGAATCCGTGACATGTCCCCTGTGGGGTGCCATGCTCGTCTCCATCACTCCGGGCTCCACCCACTCCTGCCAGCCTGGTGGCCGTGCCGTGCCGTGCCGTGCCGTGCCGTGCCGTGCCGTGCCGTGCCGTGCCGTGCCGTGCCGTGCCGTGCCGGGGATCTCTGCCCAGCAGCTCCCGGCCCAGCCTCGTTGGGCCAGCAGCTCCATTTCACGTGGCCATCACAGCACCAGCTCTGCAGCAGCTTGTCCCCACGCGGGAGAGCCAAGTGCCCCCTCCCCTTCTCCCCACACCCCCCAAAGCCCCTCCAAGCCCCTACCTCGACCCCGTGCCGTCTTCCCCAGGTCGCCGTGTGAGCAGGGCAGTGGCGAGGGCATCCTCATGGCCGCGGGAGGATGCAGCCCCTCCGTGTCCCGCTCAGCTCTCTGTCCCCGGGGCTTTGCTTCCTCCTCGACGGCTGCTCGAGCCGAGGGCAGAAGCCACCCTTGCCGCTGGTGTCCCCTGCAGGTGGTGGCACCCGGGGCGGGGCGATGCTCGGGGCAGCACCTGGGGAAGGTGGGTCCGTGTTTCCCCGCCGCCCCCCGCCCGTTCCAGCCCGGTGGCTTTTGTCTCTTTTCCGTTCGCTCCTCGCCCCTTCCTGCCCTGAGTCTCGCTGATCTTCCTTCCTGTCAGTGACTACGGTGTCTACGTAAATGGGGGTGAGGGATCCGTCAAAATCCAGCAGGGTCTGAACCCCGGCAGCGGCAGCCGCGGCTCTCCCGGTGGGATGCTTTCTCCCAAAAGCCGCAAAATCGCCCCCAACCACGTCCAGACTACGGCGGTTTCCCTTAAAGCAAAACCATGAGCTCAGCCCGGCCTGGGAGAGCCGAGGGGTTTTGCTACACAACCCCCTTGCTGGCCAGGAGCGCTGGGAGTATCCCATGGAAGAGGCTGGACTTGCAGCAGTTCTGCCCTTCATTGTGCAAAGAGATAATTCCATGAGTAAATTCAAGCTGTGTCTTGAAAGAGTGGAATAAAAGGGTAGGAATAGCCTCCCTTTCCTCCAAAGCCACTCTCCTGCCCTTGCTAAATGCTTCCTGGAATTAGGATTTGTCTCCAAAGAGCTGGATCCCATCCCACCAAGGAGCCAGAGCTACCAGAGCAACAGGACCAGCGGGACCTCCCCTCCCCAGCTCCACACAGGCAGGTGGGGTCGGTCATTATTTTCCATTTTTATTCGACAAAACCCTCGACTTGTAAATCCTATAAACCTTTCGCTGCCATTCGGGCAAACGGCGGCTAATGGAGCTCCGGTGGTGGCGAGCTGGCGGGGATCAGGGTGGGCTTGCGGCCACTGAACTGTGTTTGGGAAGGAGAGGTGGGGGCAAGCAGGAATTCGGACCTCCAGCCACCACTTTGGGCTGTGTCTCCCCCAGCCTCGCCCTCTGCTCGCCCCAGGCCATGCCCAGTAAGGAATCAAAAGCTTTCCTCTGGCGAGTTTTGGGTCTGTTGGTAGTTTCCCCGTCTGGTGGGTGGTTTCAGGAGCAGTAGGAACCTGGTAAGTCCCAGCAGCCAGTCGGTAACTAAAATCCCTCGCATCCAAAATGACTGTGCAGAAACCCCCGTCAGGGCTGTACCTTCTGCTTTCACAATTAATAATTTATCTGAATTAACACATCTGAAACGTTTCTTTGCCACTGTGTATTACACATCCCTCACGCATTTTCTGGGCTCTTTACGGGATTCAACCCCGAATTTCTCAATGTATTTATTTACTAATCTCAACCTATGGAGTTCCCGGCAGGGTGGGTTTTACCGCAGCCCCTCTGGAGCTGGCAGGGGAGGTGAGAAAAGGTGCGGGGGTGACTCTGTTTGTTGATTGCCTGGTAAGAGGGTGTTCGGGGTCGGATCCTCAGCTCAGACCTGCAGAGTCACTTGCGTGGGGACAACGAACGTGGAGATAACGAACAGTCCCAGCTCCAGAGGGACCCGCAGGACGAGCCTGGGGAACAGCCCAGGTTTCCGCACCAAGGAAACGTGGAAAGACCTTACTAGTCTGGGAGGATCGGGGGGTCCCGGGGGAGGAAGGGACACAACCCCCAGCCGCCTCCCAGGGGGTGACGCGCTGGCTCTCGGGTTTTAAACGGGTTTCCTGAGCAAGGAGCAGGCAGGGCCAAGGCATGGGATGGGACGGGACGGGGTGGGATGGGATGGGACGGGACGGGACGGGACGGGACGGGGTGGGACGGGACGGGACGGGACGGGACGGGACGGGACGGGACGGGACGGGACGGGATGGGATGGGATGGGATGGGATGGGATGGGATGGGATGGGATGGGATGGGATGGGATGGGATGGGAGCGGAGCGGAGCGGAGCGGAGCGCAACGCGGGCGGTGGGCGGGGCCGGCACCGGTGGGCGGGGCCTGGCGGTGATGGGCATTGAGCCCCGCCCGGACGGGCGTGGCCGAGCGCAGTCGGGTGGAGCCGAACACAATCGGGTCACGCCGAACAGACGAAGGCGCGCAGCTGCCGTCCGGCCGACTAGATCCGAACCGAATCGAAGGCCGTCGGGCGGAGCCGGTTGGACCCGAACCGAGCCGGGCATAGCCGATTGCACCCGAGCAGAGCCGAGGTGAGGAGCCGTGTGAGGGGAGACGCGGCCGGTGCCCCGGGACTGGCGATGGCCCCGCAGCCGCCCCTCTCCCTCCCTTCCTCGCCCCCTGTCCCTCGGCACCGGCCCGGGGGCTGAGCCACGGCCGTGCGACCTCGCTGCTTCTCGCCCCGTCAGAGCGCCGGGACCGCCCGCGCTGCTGCATGGCCGGGACGAGGCTGATCGTGGTGTTCGGAGCCACCGGTGAGTGCTCGGGGAGAGGCCCGGGCCGTGCCCGGGGGCCGGCGGGAGGGCGAGGGGCGGAGGTGTCGGTGATGCCCGGGCGAGCAGCGGGGGCTCGGTCCGTGTGGCGGTCGGGACGCTCCGTCCCGCGGCCCCGGCGCGTCCCGGTGTCCCGGGGCCCTGACCGGCTGCTCCTGCAGGGGCCCAGGGCGGCAGCGTGGCCCGGGCGCTGCTGGACGATGGGACCTTCAAGGTGCGCGCCGTGACGCGGAGCCCCAGGAAGAAGGAGGCGGAGGAGCTGAGGCGGAGGGGAGCCGAGGTGGTGAAGGCAGATCAGGACGATGAAGCATCGCTGGAGCGGGCCTTGGCGGGTGCCTACGGAGCCTTTATTGTCACCAACTTCTGGGAACACTGCAGCAAAGAGAAGGAAATCGAGCAGGTACCTGGCCAGACGTTAACTGGGACCACGTGCAGAATGATCTGGCAAGGTGGATCATGAGTAGCATCAAAGTGGGGACAGCTTTTGGAGCAGCAGTGGCAGCCCTGATGATTTGAGTAGCCAGTCCAGAAGACCCCAAGGTCTCACAAACACCAGGTCCCAGTCCTTGCAAAGTCAGGACTTGCTCTCTGTTCCCTCACAGCTGCATGGCTCCAGGCTCTGGTGCCTTCAGGGAGTTGATAAATTTGTTACAGAGAGCTATTCCCAGGAGCTGGAGTAGCAGGAGAGCACTGGGCTCCTCAGAACCTTCTGGGGCAGAGCTGGGACTGTCGCTGCCTGCAGACCTTTAGCTCTCTGTGCTTGCAGCTTTGGGGCCAAAATCCTGCAGTATCAGAAATCCCAGGGGTGGTGCTCACCCCACAACAGATATTGCTAGGTGGCAAAATTGCCACACCTCTATAGCAACAGACAAAAGATTAGATAGTTTAGGGCAGGTATGTTGTCCAGGCAGATTCTTTATGCTGGTGCGTGTTTGGTGGAGCAGTGAGCTCCAGAGCTGGAGGGTGTGTGGTCTTTCTGAAGTAGGACGGGGTAAGGAAAGGATTTTAGCTCCACCTGGGCAGCTCAGCTCAGCCCTGGTCCCAGCTGAGGGCTGGTGGCAGTTGGATCCTCCCCAGAGGGAAGGGGCGTGTGGGGATGTCCCGTTCCCCTCTTCATGGCTGGTTTCTCCCTTCGCCCAGGGACAGTGCCTCGCTGACCTGTCCAAGCGCCAGGGCCTGCGCCACGTCGTGTTCAGCGGCCTGGAGAACGTGCACCAGCTGACAGGGGGCCGCCTGGAGGTGCTGCACTTTGATGGCAAAGGCGTGGTGGAGGAGTACTTCCAGAAAATTGGGGTTCCCACCACCATCATCCGGCTGCCATTCTACTTTGAGAACTTCCTCTCCATCTTCAAGCCGCAGAAGGCCCCGCAGGGAGACTCCTTTGTCCTGGGTAAGCAGGAGCTCTTGCTCTGTGGGGCACTGTCCTGTGACTTTCCTCATCTGCTCCCACTGTGCAGGGCCGAGGGGTGGGGAGACTGCCAGGGCTGTGGGCTGAGTAGGGTGAAGAGGCCTCTACCAGCTTGGCCACAGCAAGCTGCATTACGATCTTTAGACCCGGTTGGTGGCCTGCGGGAAGTCACCAGTGTCCTGGGCCTGTTTGTGCTGAGGGCTGTTCTGCAGGTCCCGGAGCAGCTCTGGATACCCCAAGTGCCTGCATTCGGGATGGGGGAGGTGGGGCTTCAGGAGACGCAGGGTGCTGCTCTGGTGTCAAGGTCTCGTAGCTGAGCCCAGCCCTGCTGTCCTGCCGTGCCATGCTGATGGGTGCTCTCATCCCCCCCTCACCTCATGCCCAGAGACCGGGAGCTGAAAACTCCGCTGTACCTCCTCAGAGCTGGGCTGCACTGCAGCTGGGATCAATCTCTCCATACAGAGCTGCCCATGGGGGACACCCCAATGGATGGGATGGCTGTGGAGGACCTTGGGCCCGTTGTACTTTGCCTGCTGAAGTCCCCAGGGGAGTACATCGGCCAAGTGATGGGACTCAGCACGGGCAAGCTCACCGAGGCAGAGTATGCTGCCATACTCTCCCAGCAGATGGGCAAGACTGTGACAGCCAGCAAGGTAGGAAGTGTCCCTTGCTGTAGGTGATGGTCCTGAGGAACTCATAGCTCCTTTTGGTACAGCCCAGCACTGGTATCCAGGGTTAGTCCTGCTGCCCCTGGGTGTGGCTGGAGCACAGCCTGGCACCAACATTGATTGCCCTGTTGGTATTGTCAGCTCATGCTCTTGGAGCACACAGATGTGCCCAGGCAGGTCTGTGCCTGGCTCTGAGGGATAACTGAGCTGGGAGGTCTCCAGCAGAGCCAGGGATGGGCACCTACACAAAAGGTTTCTGCTGGGTGCCCTTCCCTTCCAACAGGGCTTCCCCCAGGGCTTTGCTGTGTCACCATTACAACAGACCTGGCCTCTGTGCTGTGTCACAGTTAACAACACCCCTGACCACTCCCTGCTCCTTGTGACTTAGTTTTAATCTTTCTTTGCTTTTCAGTTGTGCCTCAGGCAACCAATACAGTGGATGAAGGGTAGGGTGGTTCCCTGCTTTGAGAACAAAGTGCATTTCATTAGAAACAAAGCCCCTCTGGTGCTCTCTGCAGGTTCTGCTCTCCCAGAAGTGACCACCAAACCCTTTGATTCAGGCGGGGAAGGATGCTTTGGGGTGCTAGGTGGCAACCTGAATTGCCACCTTGACCACGCAGTTTCTAGAATTGCCACCTTGACCACGCAGTTTCTAGAACCCCTCAGCCATAGCTCTGGTGTGAGAAAGGGCTCCCTCATAACTGCTCCAGACCCTGGCCAGCTGTGTGCCAGACCTGGGTGCTGGCCCTAGCCTGGCTGGGCTGTTCCTGCCGGGCAGGGCTGCATCCTTTGCCCAGCCCTAGCAGAAGTGCCCTCGAGAGCCCTCTGCACCAGTGGCAAGCTGCTCTAACAAAGCCCTCATCACGTCCCCCATCACAGCAGCGTCTCAAAAGTTTTTTCCCCGATTCTGTTGGCAGATGTCCCCTGAGGAGTACGAGAAGAAGGACTTCCCTGGGGCCAAGGAGTTGGCTGCCATGTTCCGTTTCTACGCCCTGAAGCCAGACCGCAATGTGGCCCTGACCATGAAGCTCAACCCCAGGGCCCGCACCTTCCAGCAGTGGGTGGGGGACAACAAGGGTGCCTTCTGAGCCTCCCCCCCCTCCTCTCCCTCCCTGGTTTCTGCAGCAGGTAGGGGACCTGGCTGAGGAGGTGAGGTGCCCTGAGCCATGCTGCCTTCCAGTAGTGCAAACAGGGAGAGGCTGATCCTACCCTGGCTGCGGAGAGCTTGGCCCACGTGCTGGTCCATGTGTGTGCTCCTGCAGCGTGCTTGGGACTCTTTAGGCAGTTAGAACAAGAGGAAGGGCTGGACAGCACAGGCAGAGGGGTGGCAGAGGCGCTGCCTTTGCACCCTGTCCTCAGGGAGGTGTTGCTTTAGTCATTGTGGGTGTTTTAGGGTGGTGGGGGCTTGTTTTCTCGGGATCACCTCCTTTCCCAGGCAGCTCTGAGCATATGGCACCACGTGGTAGGCTGCAGGTGTGTACCCCAGGGCCCCAAAGGCAGTGCCTTCATGGCAGGTATCCTTGGCCAGGGCTGCTGCAGGCTCCTAAGCAAACAGAAGACAGGGATTTCTCCATGGATCTGGTTTGGGCACTGGAGAGATAGAGGCTTAGTGTCACCTCAGCCAGCAGGGACTGCGGTGACTTCTTGTGAATGGAACACAAAAGCTGAGCCTGATTCCTCATCATACAGCTCTGGCCCTGGTCCTTGGGCTGCTGGAGCTAATTTCAGTCACTGTCCCAATGAGCTGAGATAAAACTCGACTTTTTCTAGACTCTTCAAGGTTCAGTGGAAAAGCCCCTTCCCCCTCACGTGCCTCAAGTGCTGCTCAGACAGGACAGCTTTGTGTTTAAAGTCAATCCCAGCCCCTAGCAATGCTCGAGTCATTCAACCCTGTCCCCTCCTTGTCCCAGAGACCTTCATCCCTGTTACCAGGGGAGGGGAAGGGGGTGACAGACCAGGTGGAAGAGTAGACAAGGCAGCAAGGCACAGTACGTGTTAAATATCTTTTATGAAGTCCATCTTATTTACATGGGTACAGAATCACTTTACAGAAGTTTAATCAGGAGGCAACGCGTGCTTTATTTCAGCAAATTAAGAAGGGCAGGACTACAGCATGTCCCTGTTTAACTGGTGTTCAACTGATTAGTAGGTGGGCTGATGGTACCTGCACGGTATCACAAACACAGCAGGCTACAGTAACCATGGAATACTCACTGCAAGAGCTCAGCTGCATCTGGAAGGAGTGATCCACCTCACTTGCACTCTCACACAAGTAAAACAACGATGCTTTGACCAATCTTTTATGCTACGGGTGTTGCACTAGGGTAATAAAATATTTTTGTCCCCAGCTGGCAAAGGACTCAGTGATCGACTTGTACCAGTCCAGAAGCGACAGCAGTTGTGTGGTAACTTGAGTTACTTGGGGGATAAACTTGAGGCAAAGTGCAGATTCCATCACTGCTCTGTGCAGGCAATCAGCAGGATAGAGAAAGCCCAGGGCTGCGAGGGAGCCAGGCCAGCTGGGCTCAGACAATGCCCAGCCACAGGGACATTCCACCTAGAGCTGTGCAGGGCAGCAGGGCTGTCGTGAAGACAAGGTTAGACCTCCCTGACCTACCAAGTCTCCTGGAGAGTTCCCCAAGCACACCTGGAATTCCAAAGGGCACCTGAGTGAGCAGCTTGGCCTCCATACAGCAAACTGCTGCTCTGTGCTGGAATATTTATTTCACATTTCCTCTGGTTTGGATTCTAAATAATATTTCAACTTTAATTTTTACCAAATAAGCATCCAGCAGCAGCAGGGTTGTGGAGCAGCCTCCGGAGAGCCACACTTCTGCAAAGCTGGTGTTTTCCTTCACTGCCAGTTCCTAGGACAGCGGGTGGGGTTTCTGTTGGTGCCTCGGTGGTCCATGGCCTCTCCAGCTGGGATTCTTGCTGTGCTGCTGACTGACATCCTGTGTTCTCCAGAGCCTGGC
The DNA here is from genome assembly GCF_029207755.1 of Chamaea fasciata. Taxonomy (NCBI): domain Eukaryota; kingdom Metazoa; phylum Chordata; class Aves; order Passeriformes; family Sylviidae; genus Chamaea; species Chamaea fasciata. The sequence continues at coordinate 14,290,886 of NW_027094101.1, read as the reverse complement.
TGCCAGAAAGGTTCACCCCCAACTGCACGGATGACCTGCTGCTGCTGGCTCCTAGTTCCCAGTAGAACGCTTTCCTGCAGTTCAAATGAGAGGAAGGTTACGATTTCCTGGCTGTATCAGCAGACAGCCCACTCTGGGAGCACCTGCCCTCCTGTCACACTGTCAGCCCTACAGCACAGCCAGCTTTGAAGCCTACAAAGCTGCAAAGCTGAGCCCCTGGAATCCAAGGCTCTCTGTCTGCTGCAGAGGATTCCAAGTCTCGGTGCTGCCTCGTAACAGGTCAGCACCAGCTGAAGCACCTGAGTTACACTGCAGTGATGCACGGTGGGGTTTGCTGTGCTCTGTGATAAAGGCTGGCTCCTCCCTGGCGCTGTAAGCCCGTGGCAGGGGTTAATCCAGCCTGAGTGTGCCAGCACCAGTGGCTCTGCAGCCCAGGATTTGTGTGGCAGAACCCGGTCCCAGTGGGACCAGCTCACGGGAACACACTCAGTGCTTGGAACTGGGCACAGCTCCAGCAGCAGAGCTGCAGGGGAGGCCAGCCACCTCCCCGAGGGTGCACCCAGCATCTGTGCTGCTCTTTGCTGCAGCAACAAGGCACTTTCATCCCTGGCTTGTTGCTCCAGGTCCCAGGGGACAACTAGGGCTTGTGCACACCTGAGGCTGGAAGGCCTGAGGCTAAGTGAGAAGCAACGCTGTGCTATTGTGCTTCCACCTCCCAAGAAGTGAAACAAGACAACAGTGAAACACAAGAGGCCTCCTACCTCGGATGGGGTGTCAGGAGGTAAACATTTTCTTAAGTTTGGAAAGGAATCCCTCCTTGTTCTCCTGAGCCTCAGGCCTATCCCCGCCTGCGTCAGCGCTAGCCGTGGCCCTGCCACCTGGACACAAACAGCAAAGGGCTGCAGTCAGAGACATCTCCCACCAGGATCAGAGGGGTCTTTTAGACAAGGAATGGCCAGGAGAAAGCAGCTGGTTGTGCTGCTCCCTCACATCCAGGGCTGCACCTGGCAGCCAGTCACAGGACTAGACCCCTTGCAGTGGAAGCACTCGAGAGCCTGGATCTCAGAAGTGGAAAAACCAACCACGAGCTCAGGTGCTGAGCTGTTCCCTTCCCCTCTCCCCAGCCCTCCAACTAGCAAGGGAATTCTTGTGCTGCACAATTGAGTCAGGGACTGCACAGACCTTGGAAACAAGTACTTGGAACTGAGAGTCTGCCACTAAAAACAAGTGATGAACTCGATTACAGCCGGCCAGGACTTTACAGGGTTAAAAAATCTATACTGGTGGTCCCTGAAACAAGTTCTTCCTGTTTCAAGGTTGTGTCCTTGCAAAGCAGTGCAAAACCACCACAAATCAGGAGCCTGATTTGTGTCATTGCAAGCAATGCTCAGACAGTATCAAGCAGAAAATTAACTCGTGTAGAACGAGAAAGTCTACAAGTATTTCAGATAAGGAATGTTAAAACTGTCCTGTATGAACAGGTCCTGAGAACTTGTTTGTCCCTCAGAAGTGGCTAAATGAGAACAAAGGAGACTTCTTTGCTAATCTGCTTTTTTCTACAGTAAAACCACCAATAACAAGATCCTAAACGCCCCCTCAAGCTTTCTTTGTGCACAGAGCAGAGTCTGGTGCTCCTCAGCCTCCCAGGGCTGAGTGCTGGGCTCAGACTGATGCAATGGATTGAAATCCCGAGGCAGGACACGCCTCCCTCAGCACAGCCTGTCTCTATACTGCAACCTACTGGCGTTGTTTTAACCCACCTTGCTGCTTCATCATGGTAAGAACTGGCACGTTTGCTTTTTAAAAAATTAATTTGAAGAGCGGTTTTTTCCTCTTTGGCACATAAATGCCTTTAAAAAGCTGGAATGGAAATTCAGTGATCAGAGCTCTCTGCAGCTTCCCCAAGGCTGACTGTAATATGGGAAAGACATCATTTCTGTGTTAGGAAAGCACTATAAAACACAACACTGGGACGGATTTGGCAGATGCTGCCTTCTAATATCCTGCACTTAAGCCTATATTCCTCACACTTTGGCATGTAGCAGAGCAGATTCTGGGATCATTCAGCAGCTCCATAAGGCTCTCGCCTTTGCCTAGTCATAAATGCCCTGTTGGGTTTCAAACCAAAACCAAATTCCAATGGGCTTTAAGAAGTTCATTTTTCCAATTCTCTAAGCAAAGATAATCTGCTTTTCAGTAGCAGGAAACAAAGCTCGTTCCTTACTATTTTACCATGTGTTGTGCCTTTAGCTGCTGCCTCTTCCAAGTACCTCATCCCAGAAACTTAAAACACAATTGCTGAATCTGAGTTTTCCATCTGGAGCTGGACAGCAGCTTCACAAAGCTCCCAGCTGCCTTCACTCCTCCATCGTGCTGGACGCTGGACCAAGGGACACTCCTAGCCCAGGTTTCCCCACACACACAGAGCTCAGCCCCAACAGAAACCCCCATCAGCATCCCAGGAGAAACAGCCCTGCTGTGCTCAGAAGCACACTGCATTGGGATCACACAGGAAATCGGCCTGAAGCACATTTGCTTTCCTGCCTCAAGGCAAGTCCAGGCACAGGGGAAGCAGGGAGACATTCGTCAGCACAGCTTGTCTGGACCCTGGAGTACTCAGTGCCTGCTCTCTGTTCACACATGGATTTGCCCAGTAAGTACTGGAACAGAGCTTCCTGGGAAGAGCTGCCTCCCTGCTGTGTGCTTCAGCCTGTTAACAACACACTAGAACTATTTCTGTTACAGCAGGCCGTGCTGCCACAGGCCTCATGGTGATCCTGGCTCACCCTGCTCCCCAGGAACGCTCAGGGAGCACTCTGCAGTGCCAGAACAGCTCCCAGGGCAGGGGCAGGAGTTCCCTCCTCTCACCTGACGCTGTGTTGGTGACCCCGTTCACGGTGCCGTCCACGTCGGCCTCGTCCTCGGCGTAGCTCATCATCAAGGCTCGCTGGCGATCCGTCAGCCTCCTGCGGCACCGGGACAGGGCTCAGGGGTGGCCTGGGGACAGGCCCCACAGCCCCCACACCCCCCCCAGCAGCTCCCATGAAGGCAGGGACTGGAGTACGTTGTGTAGGAATACACCAGTACTCTTTAAATGAGCCGTCTATAAGGAACGATCTATAAAGAATTCTCAGTGGGAGAGGAGAGCTAGGACCCACTGCACTTCACCTCATAGAATTTTCACAACTTCTAAACAACAATTTTTGCAAAAAGTTTTTAAGATTTCGCAGGAACTTGTTTTAGCTCTACTTACTGAGGAACTTTTATCTTTATGTGGATGTAGTGGTCTCCGTAGCCATAGCTGTTGACCTTGGGAATGCCTTTCCCACTCATTCGAATCCTCTGGTCTGGCTGAATACCAGGGGGTATCTATAAATACACAAGTGTCACATTTATTACTCTAATTAAACATTTATATAACAATTACACATCTATTAAAATTATCTGCTTCTCCAACAAGCTGTAAAGTAGGATGGGAGAGTTCTGGTATGCTCATGCACTGGGACACATCCCAGAGTTAAGCCAGTAATGATGGAAAAGCTTTTGAGGGAATAAGTAAAGAACGTGACACAGCCTGTAGCCCTCAGATGGGGGCTACAGTTTTGTCCAGCAATCCCTTTCTTTCCCTGTCCCTACACAGCAACAGGAAAGAAGCTGTGACCAGGCAGCTCACAAACAACCCAAGGCTCAATCCTGAAGGAGTCTGAAATCCGATACTGGCAGATTTAGGAGATTTTCCCCCTTTTTGTAGCAAAGGAGAAGCCTTTGCTGTGCCCCACGGATTCATGCTCAGTATACTGGTACTCACTGTGATGTTGATTGTCTCATACAAGCCTTGACACCGGGCTGTGCCTCCCAGCACGGCCTGAGCTACTGAGATCAGGAGATCCGAGTGGATGTCGGCTCCGTTCCGTCGGAACACAGAGCTCTTCTGAACCTGGCGGGCAGCAAAGTTCCAGAGAGCAGTGAGCACACCGTGTTCTCCTGGTAAACTGCTCCCAAGGGTCTCAGGAAAAAAATACACCATCCTCAAACTGCATGGCTAAGAACTGTGAGTTAAGATTTGGTCTAGTAAAACACAGATCTTGACATAACTGCATTAGCCAAAGGACTGGAAGGCCCTTCCTTCCTTCCTGCCTCAGGAACTCCCTCCCCTAATCCTGCTGTTAGTTCATCCATGTCACTATGGTTCTGCAGAGACAGACCCTGCCTTGTCCAGCACCCTGAACAGGGGAAAGCCGAAAGTAAGAAGGAAATGAAGCACCTTTGCACTGGCCTCACAAGCTGCAAGAGAATTCAACCCTCCGGCACCATGGAACAGGTGCTGAAAAAAATTTTCTCCTCAACACGGATGTGTGTGGCAGGATTCTGACAGAGGAGGCCCAGCTACAGCAGAGGTGCAAAGCGGCCCTGGAGGTGGATCTGCAGGACACTTCACCAGGCAGCTCCTGCAGCACCTCCCACAGCTCTGCCACCCCTGCCAGCGGGCAGCTCCCTCGCATTTCCAAGTCAAAAACTCGAGGCATGAAGAACCTACTCTGCGTTTTCATTCACACTACCCTGAGGGGCCTGGTCCTGGAACAAGCAGCGATTCTTCAGTAACAGATTCAAAGTTACCCCCCTTGCTACAATGCAGATCTCCTGCTGTCTCTGAAAGTTCACAGGGATCATGTTACCTCAGCTGTTCCAAAGGATCACTGGCTCTTCCTCCTCTGCCCATTCTGTAGTCCTTTCCCAGGCATTTGAGAAGGGAAAAACCAACTTAAATAATAAACCAGCTTGGGATACATACCCTGAATGTAATGAAAATTTCTTTCTTCCCCACAGGCATCCGAACTGTCTGCCCGTCCTCAACACCTGCAATCAGAACAGGAGAGAACGTGACCTTGGGCTATAACCCACGTGTGCCATGGATACCTACAACTCTTGCCAATCCCAAGAGCTGGCCGACACAGCCCAAAAAAGGAGGGGTCAGCACATGTTTATACCTCTGAGGTGATCCCTATGCCCCAACATGCTTATTACTTCAGGATCTACAGAATTCTTTACAGAAATGCATTGGATTAAGGAACACAGCAGCCTCCACAAGCTGCAGGAAAATTACAGGCTGCTCACCCAGGGTGGTCTCAAAGAAGCAAGTTTTAGTCCTACCACTCAATTCTCCCCTCTGCTGAGGAAGGCTATCAGCACACCCCTCTGAGCTTAGCCAAGGCTTTCAGGACTCCCATCCTCTCTCCAGGCTTCATCAAGGACAAATGAAAGACCCAAGGCAACAAAACCTCTGGAGAGTCACTCTTTAAATCTGCCTAGGAGGACCCCGGCAAGAACCAAAGCTCAGGAAGGGCAAAGCAAACATTTATACCCATGGCCAGAAGGTCCATCTCATCACTGGCCTGTTCCATTGCCAAGCTCTCAACCTGCTTTAAGACCATTTCTCTGCAGCAAAAGGTCTTAGGCTGCCCCCCCCATTTGCAGCTGCCACTGGCAGTAAATAACTACAGTTAAGAGAGAGCAGCAGGCAGGTAGAACACTGACCAGCTGGCACAGGAACCATGACTGTCTTCTTCTGCTTGGTCTGCCCCGTGCCCCGGCACACGACGCAGGGCGTGGTGATGATGGAGCCGCGGCCGCCGCAGCGCCGGCACGTGGAGCGCATCACAAACGGGCCCGTGTTGATGGTCTCCTGGGGAGGAACAAACACACATTGGGCAAAGAAGGAGAACTGAGAGGGGACTTTTCACACAGTGTGTTTGAGCTCTGATCACACACACTCCCTGTAAGGACAGGGATATCCCTCAGCACAGGCTGGAGCAGAAAGCTGGCTCTGACATTCACTCACCATCGCATTCTGATTTCCACTGAACACCACCACTACTATGGGCAAGCGTCACGTGGTGAAGGCAAAGGAAACACACCACCCTCAATGCCTAGGCTTTAATGTACAAGACGGAACAAAGCTCCTTACAGTGCTACAAGTGTCTGTGTTCTGATGACTCCAAGGACAATCCACTTACATGAATTACTGCCAGGGTCCAAGAAACCTCATGGTGACTAAGCTCTGGACTGAAGAGTGAGAGCCACCCACCCGACTGAAGCACACAAGGAATCAGATGCATGGAAACCCAAAGCCTGCAGCTCCATCATTACCTACATCTTCTTATTTTATTATTACCCTTGGGTTTTCACCACCTTCCTCCACCCATCAAGTCAAAAGACATCCATTCATTGCCCGAGGAATTCCAGAGGTGTTACATTATATTCATATGGTTTGTGGGATCCAGCCTGAAGGGTCATGCTTTCAGCTGGGCACAGCACTTTAACGCAGAGAAAATCTTCCTAGTGCCTATTAACATCAAGCTGACATTAACCCAGCTTTACCCGAGATAAGCTGATGAGTGGTGAGAATTTTTCACCATGGAATGAAGTGACTCTGCCCAGAAGGGAAAGCAGAGCAGAACTGGTGTCCTGCTCAGCACTCACCATGCCCGTGCCGTTGCAGTAGTGACAGCGCTGAGCTTTGGTGCCAGGTTCGTGTCCTTTGCCATCGCAGCGCACACAGGAGTCCTGGATGTTCACCACAATCTCCTTGTTAACACCTTTTGCAGCTTGGGTGAATGTCAGTTCCATGATATACTGCACAGGAAACATGGAGATAGATCCATGACTGAGGTGTGACAGGATCTTAAGGAAACTGAGAAGATTCAGGCTAAATACCAAACAACGCTTAAAATGGAAGATATCAGTAAAGATGACTGATCAAATGAGGAAATTCTCCTTATGTGAAAAAAGTCGTTTTTAGTAAAACCAGAAGTACCAAACACCAAACATTTCTGAAGACAACACATGAACCATCAACGCTTAGAGGAGCATTTAGCTGCAGCCCGAAGAATAAGACAAATTTTGTTTTATTATGGGCCTCACTGCAACATGAAGCTAATTAAGTTGCAAAATTACGCCAATTAAGCAGCCAAACATATCGCTGGAAGGCCTGGTTTATAGTTACAAGGTATTTTGTGGGTTTTAGCACTACAGATCAAAGCAGGCATATGTAAATTAACCTGCAGCAGAAACAATGCCTCTCCAGCAATGGAACTGCTCGGCAGTACTGGGTGGTGTCAGTTAACACCAGAGAAGTAGCTCAAGCCCAGAAAGAAAATCCTGTATAGGTATGGGGTGTGTTTCTGCACAGTTTAGCACAAGTATGAGACTCTCCCCATGCCATGGGACACTCACATACTGACATTCCCAGAAATAACTCCTTGCTGAAGCTCCCAGAGCGCTCTGTGACAAAAGCTGGGGAGAGACACTGCTCTGAGTTTCCCATTTCACTTCTAAGTAAAGGCACCTCCTACCTCCTGTGGCTGGTCAAAGACAGTCTGAAAATCGCCGAAAGGGGATCCTGAGAACTCCCCAAAGATCTTCCTGAAGAGCTCCTCGGGGTCGATGGAGGGGCCGCTGCTCCAGTACTGCCGCCCTGCACCAGCCCCAGCCCCGGCCCCGGCCGCGCCGGCCTCGAAGCTGGCCGTGCCGTAGGCATCGTACTGCTTCCTCTTCACCTCGTCACTCAGCACCTGGGCACAAGGAATGGGGACATCAGGGCACGGCAGGATCCAGGAGAAGCCCTGGCTCTGGTCTCAGACCTTCCATCAAGGTCTCGCCCAGCTCTCAGCACCACGGGAGTTAGGGACAAGCTGCTTCGTCCCTGGTGTCTCCTGGCTCATCACCAGAAAAATGTCAAGATCTTACTAATTTACAAAAAGCAGAAATAACTTTTATTAAGCAGCTGATCATTATTATATCAGCTGAACAGTGCTAAAATCAAAAAGCAGGGCTGGGGGAGCACAGTGGAAGTCCCTCTGTCTCAAACACCTGCTTTGGTGTTTTTTACTTGATTGTTTAAGCTGACAATAATTCCATGGAAGTGACATCCATGCCAATCATTGCTAAGGAAGAGAAAAACTGAAAGAGCCCCAGGCAGCTAAATCAGATACTTGGACCAAGTAATTTCTTGGGACAGAGGTGCTCCAGATTGAAGTGCATCAAAAACCAGCCATGGAAATGTTTCCCCTCATCTACGCTCTAATCTTTTCTCCTTCTCATCGCAATAAAATCCTGCTGTTACCTCATAGGCTTCTGCCAGCTGAGAGAACTTCTCCTTTGCTTTAGGGTCGTCCTTGTTTGTGTCAGGGTGGTATTTCTTTGCCAACTAAAAAACAAAAACCAACTATTAGGGACAGGCAGGAGTTATTTACTTTAGCATATCTCACATGCCAGGAAAAACTCATCAGGCAGAGCCTGACATCCACTAGATGCATTCCCGGGAACTAAAACCCTTCGTTTTCCTTTATCAACCCAAAACAAGGAACTGAGAGAGCTGCTCCTGATCTTCTCGGCAATCCCCGATCCTTCTGGAAGGAGACAAGCGATGACAGCACAGGCAGACCACGCTTTGGAAGCGATCCCCAAGGCCATGTGCTGAGCTTTCCCACTGCCTCCTCCCCTTGTCCCCAGCGGCTCCAAACACGGGGATGGATTTGTTCCCGGCTGCTCTCTCTGCCCACGGGGCGCTGGGCCCGGCCGGTCCCGGCGCACCTGGTAATACGCCTTCTTGATCTCCTTCTGCGTGGCCGTGCGGGGCACCCCCAGCACCTGGTAATAGTCCTCCTTGGCGCGTGCCGCGCTGCTGTGGAAAGCGGCGGCGGCGGCGGCGGCAGCGCGTTTCGTCCCTGCGGAGAGGAGGGAGAGGGGCCGCCGTGAGGGCCGGGCCGGGCGGAGGGAGGGACACGGCCGGCGGAAAAGACCCGCGGCCCTCCGGCCCGACCCGCTCGGCCCCGGCGCGCTCACCCGCGGCGCAGAGCCCGGCACGGAGCAGCAGGAGGCGGCGCGGGGCGCGGGCGGGCGGGACGCGGAGTCCGCGGAGCAGCAGCAGCAGCGGCGGCCGCGCGTTCCCCGCCCCGCGTCCCGCGGCCGCCCCGACCCAGCGCGACGCGCTCCCGGCCGCCATCTTGGCCCGCGCGCGGCGCTGCGCCTGCGCACCCCGCAGGTGGGCCGGGCCGCGCATGCGCACGGCGGGGAGACCGCGGCTGCGCGATGTTTACGCATGCGCGGGGATGGAGCGGGCTCCGGGCAGGGAAGGCGCGGGGACACGGCTGGGGACGGCCGGGACCTGCCCCCGGGGGTGCTCCCGTGCCGCGGGGCTGGGAACCCTGCCCTCTGCTCTGTCCTCGCCGTCTGCGCCCTTCCGGGGCTGCTCTTCTCCCCTAGCAGGTGAAGTGTCTCACAGGAGTGGGATAAAGGCTCTGAGACCGCAGCGAGTGCAGTGACACAGCGCCCACGCTCACACAGCACAGCAGCCTGGCACGGCACCCACGGCGAGGCAGCAGCTTTCCTCTGGAGAGGAGGAGGAGGATTCGTGCCAAGCGTGTCTCTCTCCCGCCTTCATCACCGGGGCTGGCGCCTCCGAGCTCCTCAGCACAGGCTGGGGCCTGCGGCGCGGGGGCGGCTCCGCCGGGCTGAGCGGCGACAGGGATGTGCCGGCTCCTGCGGCGCACACGCCGCTGTCACAGCCCGGGCGAACGCAGGGCAGGAGGCCTGGCCTTCACCGGCGTGGGTGACAGCCGCGCTCCACCGGGCGTGGGTGACGCCACAGCCGGGTCCAGAGCGCTCAGTGGGCTCAGAGCCAGCGCTTCCTCCTCCTCCTCCTCCTCCCTTCCCCGCAGCCGTACACAAAGGTCTCTGTTCACCGCCGGCGGCCGAGCCCTGGAGGGGGCGAGCACGCTGACCCCACGGCACTGGAAACCTCCTGCTGTCCCCGTCCCCCTTGCCCAGAGCCCGGCGAAACCGCTGTCCTTGTGTGGCAGGAGACAGCCGGGGGTCACAGCACGGGGTGACCACGAGCCTCCGCCGGAGGCAAGGAAGGGGCCGGGATCCCCGGGACCGCCGCACAGTCACCCCAGGGCTGCTTCCGACGCCGGCGTTGGGGGCTCTGGCGGGGGTGCGAGGAGCCGGGGCTGGGGCTCCGTGGCCCGCTGGCGGTGACGGCGGGGACACGGGACACACGTGGGGCGGGGGGTCCGGCCCAGGGGCGGGGCTCAGGGCGGGGCGGAGCGGCCGGGCCGGGCTGGGCTGGGCACGGCTCGGTGCGCTACTACCGGAGCGCCATGAACCGCTTCAAGGCGTCCAAGTTCCGGCACACCGAGGCCCGGCTGCCCCGCAGGGAGGTGAGCGCTGCGGGACCCGCCAGCACCGGGGGATCGCGGGGGCGGCGGGGCCGGGGCTGGCGGCGGGCAGGGACGGGCACGGGCACGGGCACGGGGCAGGACCGGCCCCGCCCCGCGGCACCGGCAGGGCGCGGCTCCGGGCCCCGCGGCTGTGGCATCACCGGGTGGCGGGGCCGTGCCCGCGTTCCCCGGCCGCGGTACGGGTGCGTCGCCCGGCGGCCTCTCCTTGGCAGCCGCTGCTGCCCATGCCGGGCTCCGCGGAGGATCCCGGCCCCGGGGCGCTCCGCAGGTGGGGCTGGAGGGGAACTCCAGCCTTCTCCTGGGCCGGTGCAGCCCCTCTGGCCGGCAGCGGCTGGCGTGGGGTACCCGTCCCGTGGTGGCTGCTCGCCTCCTGCCGCTGGGCACGGCTGGCGCAGGAGGTGCATCCCCGGTTCTTGCTGCCCGCTGCCGTTCGGTATCTCACGCTCCTGTGCCAGCCAGGGAAGCACGCACCGAGTGAGAAATGCTGGGCCTTGCTCCTGCCACCCCGCTCTGCCACCCCGCTTCCGCAGGCACAGAGGAAGTGCTGGGCCCCGCGGGATGATGCCGAGCTCCATCACCCTGGCCAGGAGCTGTGCAGCTCGGCACCGCTGGGGCCAGGCAGCCCCGGGGGTCCCACCGGGCAGCACAGGGCCATGCTCCATGAATAACCAGCCCAAACCATGCCAAGTGTCCTGGCACGGTGTTGGCAGTGAGCAGCCCTGCCCTGCCATCCCCCAAACCACAGACCTCGGCCAGGGCAGTCTCCCAGGTCCCTGTCCCTACAGATTTGGCAGGGCAGGGGCAGAGATGCAGGGTCAGGGCTGGGTGAGTCACATCGGGGAGCATTACCAGGACACGCAGCCCTTCAGGGGGCTCCCTGAGCTGGGCACCCTTCACCCAGCACCTCCTCAGCACCATGGCCATCATGGGGCTGCTGCTGCTCCCAGCCCTTGGGTGTGCACACACTCCTCTGTAACTTCCCAGCTGAGCTGTCCTCGCACACAGCCGGCGTAGCCTGCTGTCACACGCCTCTGCAAATCCAGCACAACCCAAGACATCCTCTGAGCTTCACCTGTGGGAGGGGACACGGTGCCCCCATGCCCATGGCGTGCCAGCCTCGGTGTGTCTGCAGAGCAGGTGTCAGGTCACCGAGTCTCAGTTGGGTGAATGTTTGGCTGTGAATCCCAGGGCTCAGATGAGTCACTGGCAGTGGGGAGTGTGCATGCCTGTGGGGTGTGGGTGCAAGGCATGGCATCCTGCAGGCAGGGACATCCCATCACCGCTGCCCTGGTGTTGGTTCCATGGTGGGGGCACTCCGAGGGACAGCGTGCTCTCCCTGTGTGCAGGGAGAGATCTCTGTGCAAGGTGGCCTTTCCAAAAGGCTTTTCCAATTCGGACATGAAACGTGTCCTTGGAAGTGAGGCCATGCACTCCCCGAGAGCAGGAGGTGGAGGAAGTCCTGTCACCAAACCCATCTCAGGTGTCACAGTGGGAAGCTCTTCTGTCCCCAGCTGAGCACCTGTTTATGGAGGCACAAGCAGACACCCGACCTGGCTGGAACAGGGAGCGCAGTGTAAACATCAGGGATCGCATCTGAGTCTTTTCTTCAGGCAGCATCTGCAGGGCTCTGCTGGCAGATGGCTCTTGAGAGCTCACAGTTTGTTCTAGGGATGTAGCCAGGATGGTTTTGTGTGCTTTCCCGGCCCTGCTGGCATGCTGCAGGAAGGATCACTTCCTTGAGGGCTGCTGCCTGTCTGTGGGGAAATCATGGAGTCAGGATGGACCAGCTCTGTGAAACCTCACTGCAGGGGTCCTGCGTGGCACCCCTGGGTGCTGGGGGCCAGATGTGACTGGTGTTCCCCTCACTGAGGGCCCAGTGCAGCGTGATGGGAAGCAGAGAGTGGGGTCCTCGTTCCAGGGTCCTGCTCATGCTCCAGACCTGTTCCCCATCCCCACTGCAGCCCCCTGCCCACCTGCTGGGTGTGGGGACACGAACCTGCCTTTGGCAGGAGAAGGGTTAACAGGTCTGCACCGAGCTGAGAGGGGAGGAAGTGCTGCAGGAACCACTGCTCCCTGTCAGGCTTCAAACGGAAATTGTGCAAGGAGAGGAAACCTGGGGCTCGGGGTTTCCCTTCCCTATGGGTATCCGCCCGGTTTGTGGGGTACCCACTGCTCTGCTCACCCGCTGCAGCTCTGGGGGCTGCTGTGGGCGCACAGGCCTGGTGCCAGCCGTAAAACGCCTGCCATTGCCACTGCCAAGGGTTGGACTTGGCCCCGGGTGTGCCAGGGAGCTCGTGGCCCTGGTGGCCACTTGAGGTGGGGTTGTCTGTGTCACCTGCAGTGGGTCTGGCTGATGGAGGGTGTCCCAGGGCCCCACAAGTGCAGTGCTCAGCCCTGGGAAACACTGCAGAGTGGGAGTTTGGTTTTGGAGCTGTAATGCAGGTCCTTGGCTGTGTGTCCGTGTGGGGAGTGTGCTGCTGGAGGTGTTTATTGGCCTCGGTCAGCCACAGCTTGACCCTGTGGTGCTTCACAGCCCAAGAGCTTTTGTCCCACCCAGATCCTCTGGCACCATTTTATTGCAAAGACCTCCGAGCACTTCCCACAGTGGAACAGTCTGGGGGAGAGGCAGCACCAGGAGCTGGGATGCTCCTCTATCCCACCCTTCATCCCAGTGAGGGGCTGTGCTTTGTGACAAGAGTGTGAGCAGCCACATTGCCCTGGGACACCCCAGAGGACAGGATAATCCCACAGGTATCCCCAGTCTCCAGCTCTCCATCAGCACGGGAGCTCCTCTGGGGCTGAGAGTCTCTGGCCATGCTGCTCCAATGGTCCTCCAGCCGTGCTCCAGACCCTGCCACAACAAGGCAGCCCCTGACATGGTTTTTCCCTCTCCATCCCAGGCTTGGATCAGTGGTATCCGAGCAGGCTCTGTCACCTCCTGTGGGAACCACGTGAAGGCCAGCTGCCGCTGGATCGTCTTCAACGCCGAGGCGGCCGGTGAGGCACAAGGCTCCCCAGCACTGCTTGGGGGGTGGGATGGATTTGTCCCAGGGGTCCCTGTGGGGCTGGGTGGGTCAGTCCTCCAGGTCCCAGAGGCACCAGGGGGAGTGGAGGAGGCTTTCCCTGAGATCCCCCAAAAGTGCTGACAGTCCCACACCTCTTGGCTTGCATTGCAAAGCTGGGTGTCCCTCGTGTGTCCCAGGTTGGGGGGATTCCTGACCTGCTCCTGTGCCCTCTCCTGCAGGTGTGCTGGGCATTGTGCCACTGGAGTGCGAGGATGGGGGCAAGAGGACCATATCTCAGCTCTGCTGCCACTCAGGTGGGTGTCAGGGGCCACCTCCCACCTCCAGAGGATGTGTTTGGCCCCACGTGGGCTGTGTGGGGGGCTCAGGTGCTGAGTCCAAGCCCGGCAGGCCGCGGTGGGCTGTCTGCCAGGCAAGGGACGTGGGGACCTGCCAGGGACCATCACCTGTGGGCAGGGTGACACCAGCTCTGCCAGGCTGGAATCAATCCATGTTCCTTCATCTCTCAGGCTGCAGTGAGGCCTGAACAGATAGCTCTTCCTCACACCCTTCTACCACAGCCTTTCCACATTATTCATAGCATGCCCTGAAATTCCCAGTACACCCAGTGCCAGGCTGGAGCTGGCATCACCGAAGCATCACTGGCTCCAGTGGCAGGAGGAACAGGCTGGACCAGCAGTTCTGATGTGGGCAGAGTGAGTGTGGCAGGGAAGAGGCAGTGGCAGCATCGCTGCTGGCAGAGAAGCAGGGCTCTGCCCTGCCCAGGCACAGGGAGGGGTGGTGCCCACCTCAGGGTGCCCCTCTCTGGTGTTGGAGCAGCAGTGGCAGCCTGAGGGGCACGGACCACCCATTTCCCAAAAATCACACCAGAGCAGTAAGATGGGAGCTGGTGCCAGCGCCGCCTCCCTGCGTGTGTGCCCAGCCTGTGCCACCTCAGCCCCTGGCACCAGGAGCTCCCTCGGGTTGGAAAAGCAGGCAGTGAGTTCCTCTGCTCCCTGGGGAGCGCCAGAGGGGTGCAAAGGAGCCAGCACCACCTCCACGGCTTCCTAATGGGATCAGCATGAGTCCTTTGAAGCCGGCTGTGCCAGAGCAACGCCTCCGTGGCAGGGAATGGATTTTCTCTCCTCCCGGCTGGATGCAGCCGAGCGAGCGAGCTGCCTGCTCCTCATGCCTCCGGGGCCTGTCTCCTGGAAGCGGAAAAGTACACAGTGACCTACTTTTCTGAGCGTGCCAAATGCATCCGAGGGGCTGCTGCTGCTGGTGCCAGCCTTCCTCCCACCGGGCCCTGCCGCCAGGAGCATCCCTGCCGCTGGCATGCCGGACACCCTGGTGCTGTCAGTGCTGCTCCCTGTGCCTTGTGGGGCTGTCAGTCCACGGAGCAGACAGGGGGATGCCCCCTCCAGGGTGCCTATCCCTGCCAAAGGGATGCAAGTCGCTGAGGAACGGGGTAGAGGGGCTCAGGCACTCACAGCAAAGTTGAGTTGCTCCAGAACACCTTGATGGGGCTGTGTGTGTAGGGAAGGAATTAGGCTGGGAAGAGCAGAGGGGCAGACGCACTGTCTGCAGGGGAAGGTGGGGACAAACTTCTGCTCTTCTGCTTCCAGATGTGGTCACAGACTTTGACTTCTCGCCCTTCGATCAGCTCCTGCTGGCCACGGGCTCTGCTGATGAGACGGTGAGTGCTCAGTGACAGGGGTCACAAGGGGACACCTCGTGACCCCCAGCATGTCTCTGGGATTCAGTGCAGAGCTGGAGTGATGGGAGTAAGAGGAGCATGGCGTGGAGGGTGCCAGTCTGGGGAGAGCAGGGTGGGACACCCCCAGGGGGACAGAGCAGAGGGTCAAGGATCAGCCTCCTCCCATCTGGGACCTGATCCCGCCAAGCTGCAATGAGGGATCACCTGGGAATCCTCAGGGACCTCAGGGACCAAAGCCTGGGGAAGCAGCAAACCCAGGTGGGGCACTGCCAGCACCCAGCTGGGTCCGGCTCACCTGCCCTGGGACTGACCACCCTCTTCTCCTGGCGCTGCAGGTGAAGGTGTGGCGCCTGCCCGAGAGTGGCCAGGACATTCCTGGTGGCGTGGGGCTGACCCTGGGGCCCGGGGGGGCCCCGGTGGATGTGCTCCAGTTCCACCCCACAGCAGATGCCGTCCTGGCCAGCAGTGCGGGGAAGAGAGTCACCGTGTGGGACCTGGGGCAGCAGCAGCCCCTGACAGGTAGGCAGGGCTGTGACTGCCCATGACACGTGTCCTCCCCATGTGCCCTCCCCATGTGTCCCCCCCGTGTGTCCACCCCATGTGTCCCACCATGCCAGGGCCTGGGTTTGAGGCCTGACCTCGGTGTCCCTGAACAGGCAGCTCAGGTGGCATTTTGGGCAGGACACCAGACCCCTTGTGCCTGTGCTGGCCTATGCTCTGATTCAGTGGCGTGAAACGCTCCGGTACTGCCCAAGGAGCTCTGCTGGGGATCCCCTGGGCGACAGGTCCCTCTCTCTGCATGTGCCAGGGCGTGGGTAGATGTGGGTGGTTGCTGACCAGCCTTGCCCAGACCTCAGCCACCCTGAGGGGGAGAGGAGATGGGTGGTAGCATAGGCCTGTGGTTTTCACAAGGCTCCTGCTCTTTGTATCCAGCTGCCAGCAGCACGGGAATGCTCCCTGCACAGACACAGCAGTGTCCCGCTGCGTCCTGGCTGCCACCAGCCCTTTGGAAAGGCCAGATCGTTTCTCCTGGGGAATATTCTGGGTGGGAGAGTGATGGCTCCTGGCCTGTCTGCAGGAGGGACCCTGCTTGATCCTGGCCCTGACCCTGCTTTGTCCCCGCAGTCCTGGATTCCCACGGGGACCAGCTGCAGAGCCTGACCTGGAAGCGAGATGGCCGCCTCCTCGGCACCTCCTGCAAGGTGAGCAGTGCCCAGGGGTGACCTCGCTGTGGCACGGCGTGGATGGGCTGTCTGCCAGCTGCTGATGCACCCCGATCCTGAGGGGCACCCGCTTCACAGCATCCCAGAACGGTTCGGGTGGGAAGGAACCTTAAAGCTCGTCTCGTTCCCCTATCCTGGGCACACCTTACCTCAGTCCAGGGTGCTCGGAGCTCCATCCAGTCTGGCCTGGAACACTTCCAGGCATGGGGAGCGTGGAGGGACGGGAAGTTTTGGGGTGGAAAAGGGCAGGAGCGGGGTCAGCGCGCCCGCGGGTGGCGGGCAGGGAGCAGCACTAGGTGGCGCCGGCCGCTCGCTGCGGGACGCGCCGGGAAGGCGCGGGGGCCGCGGCCGGCGGGCGTGGCGAGCGTGCAAAGGAGTGTGCAAGGCGAGTGTGCAAGCCACGAGCCCCCCAGGCCGTGCCCGGCGGCTCGGCAAGCAGCTCTGAGTACACAGCCCCAGCCGCAGGCACCGAGCCGAGGGAGAGCCAAGGGTTCGCGGGGGGAGCCCGGAGCCCGGCCCAGCGTGCAGAGCCGGCCTGCGGGATGAGTGGGAGTCTCAGCTCATGGATGGAGCCCCGTGCCCGGCGTGCGAGCTGGGCTCAGGGGGTTCAAGCCCGAGCTGTGCCAGCTGGGGTGCAGGTCAGCCCCCGTGCCGTGTGCCTCTGGCTGGCACAATGTGTGCTCCCCAAACAGCAGCTTGGCAGCAGGGCTGGCACCCGGGCACCCCCGGGCTGCCTCTGTGCCCTGCCAGCCTTGCCAGAGGGGGTCCCATCCCCATTTGGCAGAGGGGTGCCAGGCAGGAAAGGGCTCATTCTCCTGCAGCGCTGTCGGGATGGCATCTGAGGGTCAGGCTCCAGCCCTGGGTCTACTTGGAAAGGGTCCCTCCTTTTTTAGGAGCAGTTTTAAGGGTGTTGGGGTCCTGGTGAGGCACTGGGGGTGCCCCCCTGCCCATAATGTAGGAGGATGTGGTTCAAGCCATCCATAGGGACAGGCACTGCAGGCAGGAGAGTGATGGGCTGGAAGGGGAGGGCTGCTTACTCCAGCCTTTTGCCTAATGCATCCTGACATCCCTCTGGCCCCCAGGTCCTTAACCCTCCTCTGCTTTCTTTTATCTCACCAGGACAAGAAACTGCGGATCTTTGACCCCCGAGCAGGGCCATCTGCCTCCCAGGTACTGTCCCCTCTGGGTGTGCTGCAGGCAGCCCTGCCCAACCCATTGCCTGCAGGGGGGTGAGCTTTGGTCCCCCAAAAACCATCCCAGCCCTGGCTGGGCTTGGGAGAGGCAAGGAGCTGAGGGCAGGGGGAATAGGGCTGTCCCCTTAGCCCTGGTGGGGTTCAGCAGGGGGGGCCTGCCCTCCCACCAGGCCAGGAGCACCCCCAGGGCAGTGGCACATACCAGGAGAGCCCCGTGGGTGTGAGGGCTTTGGGCTCCTGGGCATTGCAGGCTCCTGGGCTCTGCCCTGCCCTGTGGGGGCCGGACCAAAGGCTCTTGGGGACGAGGACCCGCCGAGGACAAGGGCTGGGCGGCCAGATCCGCACAACTCAGCAAATAACAGTGATTAGGAAATAAGTAGAGAATTTAAGCCTTGACGTCAAGTTCAAACAGCCTCTTATTAAAGGTTTCCTGTGGCTTGGGGGCTCTGGCTGCAGAAGGGGCTGGAAGCCTTTGGAAAGGGAGGGATGCAGTGGAGAGCAGGGTGAGATGGCTGCAGTGGACTCTGTCACTCGTGGTGGATCTCCTGCTGCCTGTGGGCTCAGGAAGCCAATGGCCTGTGGTGACAGTGCTCAGGCACGGTGTTAACCCCAGGCACTGATGGAAGGGAGCCAGAGCTCCAGTGTTGCACCAGGACTTTCCACCTGCTCCTGCACATAACCCAGGTGCTGAGCTCCACAAAGGCCCCTGGGTGCTTCCTGCAGTACAAATGATGCCCTGACCCTTCAGGCAGCCTTATAAACACCCCACCACAAAAAATAAACACAAACCCAGTGCTGACACGTGCGGACGAGCCAGGGCAAAGTGCTCCCAGCACTCCAGCAGCCACCACGATCCTGTCCCGCTCCAGTTGCCACTCAGCATGGCTGGAAGATCCCATTCTCTACTCCAAAATTTATCCACTGCAGACCTCAGTGCTCCCCTCCCCTCCTGGCCCCCCTCCTCCCCCTGCCAGACCTGTCGGCTTGTCTGATGGCGGAGCTGTGAGTGCGATGGGCTCGAGCCAAGTCTCCTGGGGAGGGTGGACTCTGTCTCGCTGAGCTATAAAAAATAACGTGTGAATGATGGTGGCTGTTCAAAGCAGGCAGTTCACTTCCCTCCACTGCTGTCTGATCCAGCCCGGGGCCGGCGCTCCGCGTTTGCCAAGAGAAATATGCACCTTCACTGCCGCGGCCCTGCCCCGGCCGGCTCGCAGTGGATGGAGATGTTTAGTCTTGGAGAAGTGCTCTGCTGAAGGGGAAAACTTTAAAATGCCATAAATCCTCTGGAAGCTTGCGCAGGGCTTGCTTAGCCAAGAGGAATAACGCTCCTGGGTTTTGTTCTTTTCTTTTTTCCCCATTGCTGGAGGGCTGGGTTAGTTGGAAAGTTTCCTTCTCCCCCCGGGCCAGTGCGGTTACAGAGCCGGGTGATGCCGGGGCCGCCGTGCGGTGCCAGCACCTCCTCTGCAGGCTCCTGGCTTTGAAGTTGCCTGGTTTTTCGCAGAGGTGAGCTGCAGGATGGGTTTCCCAGCTGTGCTGGCCCCTGCAGCACCGTGGGCTGGGTTTCCTCACAGCCAGCACAGGGTCCTGCTGCCGGCTCACCCTGGTCCCTCTGTGGAGCCGAGAGCCGGCCCCAGGCTGCTCCTCCGGCTGGATTTCTTAATTTGCCAAGCCCGCCTCATTAAACATTCCTTTGTTTAGAGCAAGGCAAAAGAATGAGAAGGAGCTAAAATAAGAAGCTCAGGGAGGAGGGGTTGCTCCTGCTAATACCTGGTCTGCTCTCAGGTACCATGGATGTGGCACCCGTGGGGTTGGGGACTGAGGGTGGGTGACAAGGAGGGTGACTGGCAGGCTGCCCACACCCTGTGGCCACGTCCCCGCCAGGGCCTGACCCCCCATTCCCAGCTACGCCCGTGGCTGCTATTTTGAGCATATCCCAGCAGCGGGCAGACGTGTGTGACGCAGCATGGCCGGGGTCTGGCTGACCCCGTGGGGTGCCTGGTATGTACCCGGGGCCATGATTTCCCTTGGGAGAGCAGTGGCCTCATCCTGCTGGATCCCCATCCCTTTGCTGCAGTCCCTTTGTGAGCATCAGGGCTGCTCTCTGTGCCCTGAACTGGCAGTGGAGATGCCAGGGCTGCCTTGGGTCCTGCCTTGTCACCCCGTGCAGCCACGCTCCCGCTGCTGGCTGGGTCCGGGTCCAAGCACCACCGTCCTTTCAAAGAACTCTGTGAGTTCTGTGCTCTGCCTTATTCGCTGCCCAGGCCGCACTGCCCCGCCGCTCTGTCGTCCCCTCCCACAGGGTGGTGGTCGCCCACCTCGCCTTGACCCTCCCCCTGGGAGCGAGTCACGTCCTCTCCCTGGCGGCTTCCGCCTGCCGAGGCTCAGTGTCGCTGTTCCTGCCCTCACCCTCCTGCAATCCCCGTGCAAACCCCACCAAAGGTCCCTCCCGTGTCCCCCCGGGTCCTGCCTTTGGTGGGACAGGAGACACAAGGCTGGGCAGGGAGCTTGAGCACCGGGAAGCTCCCTACCCATACCAGACCCAGCTCTGGCCTCAGGTGGGTCACCAGCACAGTGTAGGGCAGTGATTCGGATATGCTGTGGGCTACTAAGGTGTCATCTCTGCTTGCCCGCTGCTCCGGCCACCTTCCCCTGGGTACAGAGCTCATGGGCTCCCCGCAGGCTGGTGCGAGGGGCTGTGTGTGCATCTGGTCAGCACCTGGCTCCCGGGACAGGCCTGGGACAGGCGCCGTCCGTGTGGGGCTGTGGGGCAGCCGCTGAGCGCGGCCAGTGTGGGATGGAGAGGAGCCGGCTCCGTTCTCACGAGAAACTTCCTCCGCCGGCGTTTGGGCAGGGCCGGGGGCGAGGGAACGGCCGCGCACCGGGCCAGCGCACGCCCCGCTCACGTCCTAATGAGCTGTGCTAATCAGCGGGGCCGGGGCCGAGGGCGCCCGGGGACAGCAGGGAGAGTGTCCCTGGGGGTTTGTCCCCGCGTGGGTTTGTCCCCACAGCTCACGGGCTGTGCCGGGGGCAGAGTGCAGTGATGGGGAGCAGCTGGGGCTCACAGCCCAAGCACAGCTGGAGCTGTCCCAGCCCTGCTCAAGGTCCTGGGGGGAAGAGGGACTCCAGCCCCTGTCCCAAACCATGGCCACCGTCCCATGAACCACATCAGCTGTGCCACACTGGGAGATACGCCATGGAGAGGGTCCCTGGGGGCAGCGTGGCAGCGTGGCAGGGTGATGCTGTGGCGGGGTGGAGAGCCAGGTTTGGGGTGATCAGGCTGGTCCAGGTCTATGGACCCTGACATGTTACCTCTGCCCAGGATCCAGCTGTCGGCCCAGGGCTGGCTGGGGACTGCTTGTCATCATCGGGGAGGCGCATCAGGACGTTGAGAGACTTTAGCCTTCCTCCCACTGCCCCATCATCACGGTATCCCACGCTGGGGTCACCCCAGGGGTACCTGACTCCCAGCCTCGGCAGCGGCTTCCTCCGGGCTGGGAGAAGGTCCACAGCATCCCACATTCCCAAGGAGACCGTGGGAAGCTATGAAAAAGTTGGCCTGACTCTGGGCAGCCTATTTATAGCAGCGCACGCTCGGCGCTCTCATGCTTCTGTTCCCCAGCGTAGCTGCACGGGACTGTTTATATTTCCTCTGCTCCGCTTCCCCCTCGGCCGTCCTTCCCAGGAACGCCTCTTGGTATGGCAGACATGGGGAAGTCGAGGAGGATTTGAAATGAGCCAGAGGCATCTCAAGGGGTGTGGGTGTGCAGTGGCGCTGGCTCGCCCTCGCCTGGGTGCCCATCCCTCCCACTGGGAATGGCCTCTCCAGCTCAGGCCCACACAGGCTGGCGTCTCCATTGCTGGGGCTGGGGCTCCTCACTGTATTTCAGGAGCTCCAGCCTGTGCCTGACCTGGGACTCCTGGCAGGCTCCTCTCCAGAGGGCAGAGGTGTTTTGGGATTTGATGGCATCATAGGGCTTGTGCAGCTGGTGGCTGCAGGAAGAGGGGAGGCAGTGGAGGAGGGCTGGGTGTTGGGTGCTGGGTGCTGAACCTGCCCACCCCCATGGCCAGTGAGTCCCCCTCTTCTGCCCAGGGAGGGAGGCCCTGCTCCCATCCCAGCCTTGTGATGTCTGTGCCCACTGGGAGCCCACCCACCTTCCTTGGGTGGGCCCACAGCATCCTCTGGGACATGGCCTTGGCCTCACCAAGGGCAGGAGGCGTTGGATGGAGCAGGGGGACTGTGCTGGTGGTGGGGGGAGAGGCAGAGCCTGGTGCTGTCCAGTTCCCCAGGGCACGGGGTCCTCACAGCAATGCTGCCCTGGCCAGTGGGATTGGGGAATGGCATGGGTAGCAGGAGACTTGTCCTGGTCCCTGCCCAGTGTGACACACGAACACCACACACCTGGCAGAGGGCAGGGCCAGTGCTGGCAGTGTGATGGCTGCTGGAGCAACCCTGCACCCCCGTGGGGCACGTGAAAGCTCCTGGTCTCCTTGAGCTCCAGGCAGAGACCAGGAGTGGGGCTGGCCTGGGAGAGGCTGCTCTGTTCTCCTGGTTACCTCTGGAGTAACTGGGATTTGGCAAGGGAAGGAGATCACTCACATTCTTGTTCGGAGAGGAGGATTTGTGCGTGGTTAACCCTCTCAGCTCCCTGGAAGCCGTTTCTCCTGCTGCCCGCAGCCTCATGGGGTGTGCAGGGAGCAACGGCTTCCCCGTGTGCATGGATATGGGGTGGGTGTCTGTCCCCAGAGTTCCCCACAGTGCCCTGGCCAGGGGAGACCCCTCCTGCCCTGGCAGCCCCTGGCAAAGGGATGGCTCAGCCTGCCACTGGTGCCTACTGTGCCCACGCAAATCCCGCTGCTGGGGTTGCTTCCCACGGGGATCAGATGTCCGTGGGCTGTTAGCCATGCTCATGGGCTGTTAGCCACAGCCAGGACTGAGCTGTTCCAGCCCTGCCAGGCACGGGGGCTCTGCCAAGAGCACAGCTTTGACCCACCCCCGGCCACCTCCCGCCCGTCCAGCCCCTGGGCTCCCACCTCCGGCTCTCCCTGCCCTGCATCCGGCTCAGGGTGACGGCTCCCGGGGAGACAGGGATCGCCTGGGAGTCGGAGCAGCCTTGGCTTTGTGTGGGGCTCTCCCAGGCAGCCGCGGAGCCGAAGCGGCCGCTCCCTGCGGGCAGCTGTTCCCAGCTCCCCGACCCCGCGGCATCGCTGCCAACAGCTGCGTCCGACACGCCGGCCCTGGGCCCCCCGCAGCCGCCGGGGCTGCACGGGGAGAAGGGCTGCGGACTCCCATGGGAACCGGCACCTTACCCCAGCCTGCCTAGGAGGGATGGGTTGAGACTGGGAGAGGGATGGTGCTGGAAACTCTCCCCATGCAGCCGATCTCGCTCCGAGGAGATCCCCCAGCCTGGGCTGCCCAAAACCGGCAAGGCTGGAACCGTGCAATGGGCGGGAGGACTCTGGGTTGCCTGGGTACTGGCAGGGAGCTGGGAGGCTTCCTTGGATCCCTGCATGCTGGCCCAGAGCTGGTGGGCTCCTTGCAGCCTGCTGGGGAGACAAGCAGCTCAGGAGGGACACCCATCCCTTGGGTTGTGCCTGGTTCCCTGCTCCAGGGGTTCCAGCATCACTATGGGAAGGGTGCCAAGGTCTCTGCCCAGCTTTGCCAGCCCCAGGGGTCCACAGCAGCCCCACAGGCATCCCAGGGCTCAACCACACCAGTGTCCACCCTCAGTGCCAGGCCACACTGCCCCATCCCTGCCAAGACCTTCTGCACCAGGGGAGCTGCTGTCCACACGCTCACCTCTGGCAACATCTGCACAGGCTGAGCGCGGAGCAGCCCAGCCTCCCGCATACTTGCTGCCATACGTACAGCTCAGCCGGGATGGAACTAATGCAGAAAACATGGCCCTGCGCCGCAGCCGGCACGCCGGGGGCTGGGAGCGCCGCGGCAGCACCCTGCCCTCCGCCAGCCCTGCCACCGCCCCGGGGCCGCCACCACCGCCAGGGGGTCCGGGGCACCCGCGGGACCCAGGGCCGTGGAGCCGGCGCCGTCGCTTATGGGATCTACAGATGCTGAGCCGTGGCTGCCACAGCCCCACGGCTTAGGTGCAGAAGTGCTCTCCTGGCTGACACCCGGGCTGGCCCCAGCTCCTGGAGTTTCCATCCCTCTTGGCACCGATCCTGGGACACGTTCCCTTCTCCAGGTCCTTTCCCTGCCGGGCGCTGGGTCCACTGCCAGCGTGCCGGCGGTGGGGGCTGGGCCCCTCCTGCCCCACATCCTGGCCGTGCGGCTGGGAGCGCCGGGCTCGGCTTGGCCAGCACTGCCTCCTCCAAGTGTTTGTGCTGGCAGGCCAGCTGGCGTGACGGAGCCAGGGCACGACAAGCTTGGCACCGTGCGCCTGCTCCCAGCCTGGCTCTCTCCAGAGAGCGGCATCTCTCTGGGGCTGGAGGCTGCTCCAGCAGAGCTTCTCCAGCGAGGGGTGGGAGGTTCGACCCCTCCACGGCCCCTCTCTGGCTGCCGCGGTGGCAGAGCCTCGCTGGCGGTCACAGTGCAGTTACAGCCTATGGTCACAGTGCTCCCACCAAGGGGGACACAGCTCATGGCTCCTCTGTGGGCACTGTCAGTGCAGTGCCCACCCCACCCCTCCTGCCCCCACGCCTGGTGCTCTGTGCGGAGGTCCCGGAAGCACCGTGCTGGGTTTGGCTCTGGCAGAGCCCTCCACTTTCCCTGCCAGCTCCGAACTCGTTAGCAGCCAGTTCTTGGCGCTCCTCAATGGGAGCGAGGGGCTGCGAGCGCTGCCTGTGCCGCGGGCCAGGGCTGGCTGCCGGCTCCCACCGGGGCACCAGGAACCGCAGGGCCCATCTGGGGACCACATGGGAGCCAGGAAACACCCGCTGACAGCCCCGTGGAGCTCTTCCCCTCCCATCCTCAGCAGGACCAGGATGAGGACAGGATGTGGGTTTGGGAGTCCCACCCCACAGGGAGCCCAGGGGAGAGGTGAAGCAGGGTGCAGGGGATTAGAGCAGTCTGGTGAATGTGGCCAGGCTCAGTTTGCCGTGTTTCAGTAGCATCCGGGCACACACGGGGCACCCAGCTCCAGGAACCAGGATTCAGCATGGATAAAGAGCCCGGGGATGCAGCCAGGGAAGTAAGTCCCTCTGTCATCATTGCCATGGCAGAGCCTCCTCTTGCATCTGTGGCACGGAGCAGCTTGCTCACAGCACTCTGTCCTGTGTGACCAGGTGGGGAGAGCCCTGGGGATGCAGGAGCCATCCCATGCCCCATCACACTCACGTTACCTGCTCCCACCCTCCATTCCTTGCTAGGAGCTGGGCCAGCTGCTCCACAAGGCACCACGCCAGCATGAGGGAGGGAGTCAGCGCTGTCACTGCTTGCGGGCTGTCCCCACTGCACTGTCCCCAGGGCAGCTCTCAGCTGGGAGCCCACGTGCTCAGCCCCGGGGCAGTTCACAGCCACGGCCGGTGAAGCACACGTCCCCTCAACGTGTCCAGCGTGGCTGGCAGCAATACTGACAGCCCTGTCTCCTGTGCCTTGCAGAGTGTCCCAGGACACGACAACAACAAGGACTCGCGGCTGCTCTGGATGGGCTCCAGCGATTGCCTCATCTCCGTCGGGTTCAGCCAGGTACAATCCTCGCCAGGAAGGCGGCCCTGGCACCACTGGGATGTTCCAGCCCTATTCCCTGTGGCTGCTGTGCCAAAGCACCCCAAGTGCTTTTCGGGTGGCCTGTCTCCCATGAAAGCAGGAGGTCCCCTTGCCAGGTGCCCTGGCCCTTGCTGGGATGGCAGAAGGTGGCTGGTGAAGGTGGTGGCACCACGGAGCCATCCAGGCAGCCCCAGTGCCCCCTGACACCGTGTCTGTGTCCCTGCAGATGCGGGAGCGGGAGGTGAAGCTGTGGGACACACGGAGGCTCAGCGGGGCGACGCTCACCATGGCTCTGGACACCTCACCTGGGTAGGGATGGGGGCTCACCATGGGGTGGGAGGGTGCGCAGTGGAAATGGGGTGGTCAGGGACCCATCAGGACTGTGGTGGTGGAGCAGGAGCTGGCAGACAGCTCTTGGAACCAGCAGCACTCAGCCACAAAGCTGGGGACAAAGCTGGTGACCGCACAGCCGCATCCCCATCACCATTTGGGTGAGATGAGAGGGCAGAGGCAGTGCTGGCAGGGGCACAGGGGCGTTCTGTAGTGCCGTGGTGGGTGGTGGCACGGCTGGGGACAGTGTCTGAGGTGGCTGCTGGCTGGGTGGGCTTGTGCACTGGGGCAGCAGCACAAGACACTGCAGGTGAGTGAATCCCCTTGGTGCTGCTGGAGCACTGGAGCAGCTCAACCCTGACCTCCCACTCCTGCCATGCTTTGTGCTGCGGTGCTGGGGTGGCTGCCCAGCCAGCCGTGGCCGGGCCAGCGCTCACCAGGCACCCCCGGGGAAGTGGAAAAGGACCTTTGGTGGAGTAAGGGGTCAGTGCCCTTGTCACGGTACAATGGAGCCGTCTCCATCTGCAGGGCACTGCCAAGGCTGGGAACCCTCCAGTCACGGCTGGCCTGGCCTCTCCCACGCTGCCCACTGAGCTGACCTGGCGTCACCATGTGGGCGAGAAAATGGGAGGAGGAGGCTGTGCCTTCATCCCACCAGGGTGATGGGGGTTTGGGGCACAGTACTTGTTGGGATGCACTGGAGGCCACCAGCTCTTCCCAGGGCTGCTGGCAAAGCGCTGGCTTGCTGTGACAAGCTCTGTGGGCCAAGCTGGCTCCATGACGGGCTGGGATGTTGGGGCAGGCCAATACAGGGCCTCTGGTGAAGGGCTGAGTGAGCTGTGACAGCCCCTTGGCTGCCCTGTCTGCATCCCCCAGCTGACCCGTGTCAGCTCCAGGCCAGTGCTGGTGGCAGCCAGGACAGACAGGAGGGGAGAGGAGAGGACCTGCCGTGGGCATGGTGGGGTGGTGTGGGTGTGGTGGGAAGCCACCCTCCTGCCAGCTGCCAGGGGAGCAGCTCCCAGCTCTCCTGCTCTGCCAGCTCAGTGAGCAAAGGCCATCATCAGTGTCCAGTGAACGCTCTCAGGGGAGGCCGGGCTGCTGCAAGGGGACGCCTTGGGGTCCATTATTGCTCTTGGCGGAGAATCCAGCGGGAATCACCTCGAGTCCTCGCTGGGCCGGGGCGAGCCAGCCGGGCTAAATGGGATGCAGGCGCTGCTGTGCTCGGCCTCCCCAGCACAGGCTGCAGTTATTTTGGCTGCCGGGTTTATCGGCGCAGGAATGCGGCTGGCGGGCGCTGCCTGCGCGTCACGCCGGGGCCCCGCCGGCCCGGGGCTGCGTGGCGGGGCCAGCCGAGAGGGGCTGGGGGCGGCGGGGGCGAGCGGAGACCCCCCCTCGTGCTGGGGTGGTGCTGTTTTTAGGCAGCCGCGCCGGGGCCGCCGCGCTTCCAGCCCCGAGCGCTCCCGCCTGTAAATCTGGCGGAGATGACAAATGGCGGAGGGGGATTTGGGCTGGCTCCCGGCGGAGGTGCCGAGCGGGGGCCGTGTTCTCCCTCCGGCAGAGTCCTCCCGAGCAGGGCCGCGACGCTCAGGAGCCGTGGAGCCGCGGCAAGGGCTCGGGGTGGATGGTCTTGGGGTCACCAGATCACCACATCTGCTTGGGGGCAGACTTAGAACTGGGGGACAGGGACTCAGCCCCCCGGGGATGGCCGAGCAGCAGCAGCGGGGCTGGCCGTGGGTCTCCGGCGTGGCCGTGGGTGCCCAGCGTGGGGCACGGGGATGTGCTGGGCAGCGCAGCGGTGCCGGCCGGGCCATGAGCGGGGCGTGGGGAGCAGCAGCAGCAGCAGCAGCAGCTCGTTGAAGCTCTTAGAGGAAGCAATCAGTGGGCGGGCAGGAAACTCATACCATTCATTACTGACGCCAGGCCGGCAGGAAGGGGAGTCCGCATCCCCACCGCATCCCCACCGCGCCCGCCGAGCCGGCACCACGCGTCCCCATGGCGCCCCAAAGCAGGGCCATGGTGTGCCCCAAGGTGGGGGTCACCCCAGTGTGCTCACCCCAATGCCCACAGCAACAGCAAAACTCTTCAGGCTAGTTGTGCCCCTATCCAGCATCTCTGGAAGAGGGCAGGGAGTGAGAGGCACCAGCCCCATGGACCTCCACATCAGCACGTGCCTTTTGAGGCTTCTCTTTCCCAAATCCTGAGCAGGTGAGATATTTCTGACCACACAAACTTCATTTTCAAAGCACCCCGAGCATGTCAGGACCATGCTTAAGAGCTGATCTCACCAATGCCCAGACCCTGAGGGAACAGGAGGTGGGAGCTACGGGTGGCCATGGCCCCTCTCCACATCCTGGTCCTCAATGTGCCACCCCTGGGTACCTGCTGTTCCTTCAGCTCGGGTTTTGTCCCCCCCGGCCCCCTTTAATTAGATCAAGGAGCAGCAGGGCAGGAGCCAGGAAGGGGCCTCAATAGGTTATTGTTGCCCTAAATTGTAACCAGCACCAGCGGGGTTGGGTTACCGGCTCTGGCTTGGGGTCACCAACCAGACCCCGCTGCCGCACGCTCGGTGGCTGGCACGGCACTGCCCAGGGACGGCGCTGTCACCACTGTGGTGACAGGAGAACAGCAGCTTCCTTGCCTCACCACTTCTTTTGATGTCCTCAAAATGTCCCCAGGGAGGCTGGGGTGCCACAGCCAGCTCAGGACTATGGCTGGGTCAGTAGGGATGAGATGCCAGGGTCAGCAGAGGTCCCAGGAAGCCATGTCCCCGTGGTGTGTTCCAACAGTGGGCATGTCCCTCCAGGGCAGGATAGTGGTGGGGCTGAGGGATGGGGACAGCTGGATCCCCACCGCCCTTCACAGTGCAGTCTGACAGAGCTGGGAGGTGCCGGAGCCAGGACCTGCCTGTAGGAGTTGGCACAGCATGCTGTTTGTGGAGGGATTTGGGGCTGTTTGGCTCAAAAGCTGGAGCAGGACATGAAGAGGCCCAGGTGGTTCCCTGGGGGCATTGCCTGATGGGCCCAGTCCCTTACACCCACCCCTGCCCCTGCCCCAGCCAAAGCCTGTGGCTGAGCCAGCTCCTGGGGTCAGGCTTGAAGTCCTGGCATCTCCCAGCACCAGGGCACCCGACCCCGCTGAGGCACACGTTCCCACTGTTACCCTGCCACCCCTACAGTGGGACCTCACTGGCCAGTCCTGCTCCTGTCCTGCCTGGCACCCTCTTGCACTGCTTTTTCCTGCAGTTTAGCAACCCTTTTGGGTCATGCTAGGTGTTTTTGGCGTCTCTGAAAAAACTCACCCCAGCAGGAAGAACCCTGAGCACGACAGATCCATTCCTGTCCCCATCCCTGTCCCAGTCTCCCTGCAGATCCCAGAGATGCCTGGGTTGACATGCGCTTGCCATCAGTGGGAAAGGGGCTTTTCCTGCCCCAGCTTGGCTGCCACCCTCACACACAAGGAAGGGGAGAGGCCACCCCACCCCATCAGGTGTCACTACAGTGGGACCCATCCCCATGGGGCTACTGGGCAGCCACATGAAGGGATTAAGGCGGGGTAACCACCCAGCCCATGTCGCCTGTCCCGTAATTCCACTGGGTAAAAATAGCCCAGCACTGGGGCGGGGTGGCAGCGCCCAAATCACTCCCAGATGAGCCACAGCCTCGGTGGCCTGACAGTGCTCCCTGGCCTCCCCAGCTTTCCAGGAAGATGATGAACTCCAAAACTCTTCCTGGCAGCACTGGGGTCTGTGTGGTGGGCACGCGCCTGTCCTCCCCGCAGAGAGTGGGCATCCGGACCCCTGGCACTGAGGCATGACCCCTTGGGGCTCTGCTCCAGACATGGGGACCTGGGGGACTCAGCAGACCTGTCTTTGCTTTCCGTGGAGTCATGCCTGGCATCAGGGGTGATTTTTTGGGAGACCAGAGCCCTCCAGCCTTGCCACACCAGGGTGCAGGCAGGATTTGCCCGGGTGAAGCCGGCGGCTCCTCCCGTTGTGGCTCCCCGCCGAGCCCCCATCCTGCCGGTGGCTCTGGCCGGGGCTCTCGCTTACCAGCCCCGCTGGATCGCACTGAGTTGTTGGTTTGTTTGGTTTTTTTTTTTGGGTCCATTTCAGGGGGTTTTGCAATCCTTGTCGGCGCTGATTCAGCTTGCAGGAATTAGCAGCGCCGCACGATGTGCCGCTCGGAGCGGCTCTTGGCGCGCGACGGGGCTGGCAGTGGCCAAAGGGAGTTTTGCGCTGGGATTCAGGAAGCCACAGGGGCTGGACAGTCTCATTTCGGGCACTGCTGCGCTCCCGCAGAGCTGCCCGGGTGCAGACGTGGGTGTGGGCGGGGGCCAAGCCCTGCCCTGGCTGCAGTGTCCCCATCACCTCTGTGCCAGGGCTGAGCCCTGCTGTCCCCCTTGTGCAGCTGGCACCCCAAATCCTTAGCTCGAGGTGTCCCAGAGGTGCTTCACCTGCCAAAGCTGAGCCCTGACTTTGGTTCTGCCCTCCTGGCATCTCCACTGGAGCTCCCTCACTCTGGAGCTGCTGGAAGCCCCTCCAGAGCAATGGGATCAGCTGAGGTGCCAAGGGGTCCCCAGCACACACTTGTCATGGGGGGGGGTCCTCTGCAAACCTCCAGCAAGTGGAGATATCGGCTTCGTTAGGGGAGGGGCATGTCACAGAGGCAAAGGAGGGGGGAAGTGAGGGGTCAGGAGGGGCTGGAGGGCTCCTGACGCCGGTGCCGACGCGGGGACACGCCAGGGGCTGGCCCGGGCTCGGGGGGCTGTGGCGGCGGCCGGCCGGGGGCACCCGGCGCGAGGCCGCGACTCCGCCAGGGACTTTTCTTCTCTCCTCCTCGCGAGGCTGGAAAATATACAAAGCTCGCAGTGAAAATATTTACACAGCAGCAATTTTGGGAGGAATTTGGGATGTTAATTTGAAAAATCTGTGGGGAGAGGACCACAATGGGCCCTTTGAGCGGGCGAGCGTGGCCATCGCAGCGAGCCGCCCGCGCCGGCGAGGGGCCCCTCCTGCCGCTGCGCCGGCCCTAATGGGAGCCAGCCCTGCCGGAAGCCCACCTGGGAGCCGGGGGGCTGCGCCAGACGGCCCCGCCGACGCCCCGCGCCCCTAATTGCATCCAGAGCCGCTCCCTGCCCCGGGCGAGCGGCACCGAGGGGCCGGCGGGTCAGGGCCGTGTCCTGCGGCGGAGCGGCCGGCCCCGAGCGGCACGGCGGTGACCCTCGGCTTCGGCCCCGCGCTGTGCTCATTCTCTCCAAATCAAACATACCTCGGCGGGCAGGGCCCCAACCTGGAAAATTCCAGCCCGAAAGATAAAGGATTGGAAAACGATTAAAACCAGAGGGTTGGAGCAGAAAACCACTTGGCAGAGGGAACCTGCCGAGCGTCGGCTCCCAGCCCACCCCGCCAGGGCCAGCGCACAAAACCGGCTGTTCCTGGGGCCGGGCAGCGGGGGTTCTGGCTGCGGCCCCCGGCCTGGGGGGCCACGCAGGCTGACACTTGTCACGGGAGATTTGGGGGTCCCGGTGCCGCCGCGGGTGACGTCAGGAGGTTGGGCTGGGCCGTTTGTCCCGCAGCTGGCCCCAGAGCCATCTGGCAGGCGGGGAGGGATGAAGTAAGGCTGGATGATGCACAGGGCAGGGGCTGATTCGAACCCCGTGGCCTCTGTTTTGGGAACACATCCTCAGCGCCCGAGGTGGGGGGCAGCGCCCTGAGGGTAAAAACGCCCAGAGTCGGGAAAACTCCCTGCTCCCTTGCCCTGACTCATCCCCACACTCAATGCCAACAACAACGGGAGGACACGGCTGACCTTCCCGCTCCTCTGCAGGGGACACGCTGCGCTGCCCACACCCCTGCCTGTGACGGGCAGTGCCTGCCGAGGTGCTCAGGGCTGCACAGAACTTTTCGTTGTTGTTATTTTAATTATTTGGGGGGTTTTTTTGGTTTTTTTTACAAAAAGACACTCTTCTGATCTGCCTTACAAAAGAGATGTACACAAACCTGTACTAAAAAAAAGTTTTCCCAGAAGAAATGGGAAATAGCGGTGTATAAATATTCTCTCTGAGTTCTTAAAGCTTCAATTCCCGGTTTGCCTGCTCGGCACTTCCTTTGGCCCGCGGGGTCCCGAGGGTCCCAGCACCTCGGCCGGGCCATATTGCTCACATCAGCTTCCAGGGAGTCGAGTCATGGGCCGTGCTCCACTGAAGGACCCTTGTTACCAGCACGTGGGCGTCCCTCAGCCGAATCACAGCAGCTTTCTCTTTAGCAGGAGCTAAAAAAAGCCCCCCAACCCCCAAATTAACCCCCCCTTCTCTTCTGCTACCCATGTTCTTAGGTAGAGTCACAGAAATCAAGGCACAGGGCAGTAAAATTTGTCTCCTCCCAAAGCACAGCAGCCTCTCAGAAATTGCACGTTGGGAGATTGGGGGCTTTCTGCCTCAACTTAGTCAGCTCCTTGGCAATCCATATCCCAGAGGGACGTGGCCAAGTGCTGCCACTGGAGCTCAGCGCTCCTGTGTCCAAGGCTCTGGAAGCCCTGTGGGTTCAGAAGTAGGAGGGTTTGAGCCCTGGGGTGTTGTTGTTGCTAGGGTAGTGCGACTGCATGAGCGGCACCTCGCACTCAGAGCTGCCAGAAAGCATCGCTGCCTCTGGCACCTTGCAGCCGTGGCTGCTCAAATCCCCATTTTCCAGGCAGGCTTTCACCCCTTCCAGCTCCAGTGGGCCGGTGTCTACCCCAACGCCGGCGTGTGCCTTGGCCCGGCGGTGCCGGCAGTAGTACATGGCGGTGCTGACCACCACAAGCAGCAGTAGCGCAGCGGCCAGCACAGGGACGAGGATCAGGGCGAGGTTGGGGTCCTGGCTCTGGGTGACGGGGGAGTGCTGCTGCAGGCTGAGGGGCAGGGTCTGTGCCTCGGCGCAGTGCTCCTCCTTGGGGACCTCCCCCAGCGCCCCGATGCAGACGCGGTAGGTGCAGTTGGGTTTCAGCGCCCGCACCGTGTACTCGGAGAGCGAGGCCGGCAAGCGCAGCATCACCGGCCGCTTGTCCGGCCCCGACAGGTTCCGGTAGCTCAGGCGGATGCCCTTCAGCTGCGCCTTGGACTGGATGTAGTTGTGCAGGTCCACTTTGAGGGAGGTGCTGCCCACCTGGGCGATGCTGACCCGCTGTGCAGGTGGCAGGGCTGGTGTGCCCGGGGCTGGCGTCGTTCCCCTTGCCTCCACCTCACAGTACATGCCAGCAAAGCCCGCGGGGCACAGGCACTCCAGGAGGTTCTGGGCACCCAGGTGGCAGGTGCCGCCGTTCAAACACGTGCGGGGGGGACAGATGGGCGCTGGGGGGCTGGTGGGGGCCGGGGCGCCGCTGAAGGGCACCAACGTGGAGCTGCCCTGGGGGTCTCTGGGCCTCAGGGTGGGTGCAGCGGTGCTGGGGGGCGGCGGCGGGCGGTGGGTGCTGGGCAGCGGCGCAGGCGGTGGCAGCGTGGTGGTGCGGGGTGTGGTGGGCGTGGGGGTGGTGGTGGGGCAGCCAAAGTCAGTGTATTGCAGGTGGTGGAGGAGCTTGCCGGAGTTTTTGGGGGGGAAGTGGCAGCGCGTCTCCTCAGGGCGCCGCAGGACCACACCACTGGCGTTCACCCACTGCACCAGCCAGCTCATCTGGCAGATACAGTTGAAGGGGTTGCCGGCAGCCGTCACGGCCCGCAGCCTGGGGAAGAAGCTGGAGAAATCCCGAGGGATGGTGTTGATGTTGAGGTTGCTGATGTCCAGCTCCTGGAGGTTGTGAAGGCTCTGGAAGTCCTCAGCCGGCAGCTGGGAGATGCGGGCGTTGCCGGCCAGGCTGAGCCTGGTGAGGCTGCCCAGCCGCCGCAGCACCGCCGGGACGCGCTCCAGCAGGTTGTCAGAGACGTCCAGCTCGTGGAGGTTGTTTTGGACCTGGAAGAGCTCCTCGTTTAAGCTCGTCAGGCCCAGCCCCGCGATCTTCAGGGACTCAATGCTGACGGCATGGAAAGCCCCTGGTGCAATTGCAGGGATCTTGTTCCAGCTGATGTCCAGCAGCAGGAGGTTGGGCAGGTCGAGGGGCGGCACAGCCTTGAGCTGGTTGTTCTGCAGCTTTAGCTCCAGCAGATTCTCCAGCGTGTCGAAGGCAGCAGCGTGGATGTGCTGGATCCTGTTCTTCTGCAGGTAGAGCCGTTCCAGCAGCCGCAGCCCATGGAAGGTCTCATTGGTGATCTCCTGCAGCTGGTTGAAGGACAGGTCCAAGTTGACGAGCTCCGTCAGGGGCTGGAAGATGTTTCTCTGGATGCTGGTGATCTTGTTTTGCGAGAGGTCCAGGAGTTGGAGGGCGGGCAGCCCTGCAAAGCTGTCCTCACTGAGCGTTGTGATGCCGTTCTCAAAGACATAGAGGGAGAGGGTGCTGGGGGGCAGCCCCTGGGGCACTGTCGAGCCCCGCCTGGCTGCACACAGGATGGTCTTGGGGTCATGGCACTGGCAGCCTGCAGGACACGCCCCGGCCAGCTCCCCATGGGCCAAGAGGAGCAGCGTGCAAAGGATCAGCTGGTTCATGGTGTCAGCTCTGCAGGGAGACAAGCACAGCCAGAGTTAGGGGATGGGCCCTGCTGGGGGGTACCCAGGGCTGGCAGGGCTGTGAGGCACCTCTGAACCCCACTCTGCCTCCAGGGCTGGTGAGAGTGAAGCAGCACAGGGACTTGCCCACCCCAGATCCATGCTCCCCCCTCCCCAGACCCCCAGGATTTGGGGATGTGGTACCTTTGCACACCCCAAGCTCTACCATGAGACACGTCCCACTGGTATTAGGGCCGTCTTTTGTGGGGCACCAAGACCTTTCCCAGTACTCACAAGGGCCCCAACCTCCCCAGCTGCTCGGCAGGGTGCAAATCAAACACAGGGGATGTGGAGAATCACAGCACCGGGAAGGGGTGGGAGCCTGGCCAGCCTCCCCTGCATAGAGCTCAGCTTAACCCTTTGCTTGTGCCGTCGTCGCAGCAGCTGCACCCTCGGGGCCTGCTCCTGCCTTGATCACCAGCAGCAGCAGCCCCTCTTGTGGACAGGGGCACCCAAAGATGACCTGGGTCGCAGAATGTGGGGCTGGAGTTTGTGTCCCCACAGAGTCCAAGGGCTCATATTCACCCCCAGCCAGCCCCTGTCCTCACAGGTCACCTTGCTGTTCCCCTCACTGTTGCACTTCAGACACTCAGCACAGCACCATGTGCTGTGTCCCCTGTCCCTTGAGGACTGGGTCAGTGGGGATGGAGGGAGAAGGCTCTGGGGTGAACAAGGCTGTAACGACCCCAACCCCAGCTCCCCATGGATGACCTGGCCGATGACACAGCCACTCTCTGTGTCCCAAAGGGCTCCTCTCAGCCCCATCTTTCAGCCTCTTTAATGACACTAGGCTTGGCCAGAGACTCACAATCTCCTGCCACTTCATCTCAGGGTCAGCGGGAGGTGGCAGAGGGGGATCCCTAGGCAAGGAAGAGGCGAACCCCTCCCCAGCCCCATCTGTTGGCACCTCCTCCCTGCTCAGAGCTGTCGGAGCTCCAGGCAAACGCCCCCCGTGGCTCACAAGGGGCCCCGCCGTGTGTGGGGGGCTGCAGGTCACACAGCAGCACGTGCCGCCTGCCCCGGCCCCGTCAGCAGTGCAGGGACACCACATCCTGCGCCAGGAGGGTCTGGACCCGTGCTGTGTCCTCTCGTCCCCCTGTCGGGGGGTTGGATGGGGTTAACACTGCAGCCAGCTCTGTCCTTGCCTCTTCCCGAGCGGGCCCCCCGAGGGTGGGGTGAGCCCACGGCTGGGCAGGGTCACCAAAGCCGCCTGAGTCACTTGGCCTGACCAGCCCTGCCCTGACGTGACCCGTGCCGTCAGCCCCTGAAACCAGGGACGAGCTGTGCCACATCCAAGAGGTCACTGTCACCCAGGGGTCACCATCACCGCATCCCCAGCTCAGCCCCCAGCCCCCTTCACCGCTGTCAGGTGCCCCTGCACCCCACATCACATCAGGCTGCCGGCAGAGTTAAAAACACAACATGGAGATCCTATGAAGTGCTGTTTGGGGCTGGGGGCAGACCCGGCACCCCTCGAGGTGGCCCCAGGCTCCAAAGCGTGCTGGTGGGAGAGCTCTGGGTGCAGGGTGGTGGCAGGCCAGCGGTGCCATGGCCGTGCCAGCCCGCCCGGGTGGGCAGCGCCGGAGCGGGGCCAGGCCTGCGGGATGCTGGCGAAGCCGGGGCTGGTTTTGCAATGCCAGGGTCGGGTTTCGCTGACGTGTCCCGTGCTGCAACCAGCTGCTGACTCCAAGTCTCTCTCGTCCCTTTAATTACGCTGGCATTTCCTCCCCGCCTGCCAGGCTCCCCGCTCCGGGCAGGTTCGGCCAGCCCGGCCACGGCCGCGCATCCGCGCCTGGCCACGAGCGCCGGGCAGGCTGGCACGGCCCCGCAGGCTCCGCCACCGCCCCTCGGCATCGCCCGCTCCGCCGGCACACGCCAACGGCCCGGCCGCGCCCCGCCTCCCCGGCACGATGCTGCTTCAAGGCAGAGAGGACAGGACACCCCCCAGAAGCGGGGGCCAGGGGAAACAGCCTCCCCAGGTCCTGGCAGGGTCCCCAAGGGCGGAGAGGGGGCCCCGTTTCTGCTGGAGGTGTTGGGGCCGCCCTGCCAGCGGCCTGCTGCTGCCTTGGCTGCGCTCCCCCGCGCCTGCACCGCAGATATTTGCCGAATTATTCATATTTTCCGGCTGCGGGGAGGATCTGGGCTCAGATTCCCCCAGTCCCGGCTCAGCCTTTCGCTGCCAGCCTGCTGGGGTGGGAGTGCCGTGTCACCCCCGCTCCCTGCCTGCAGCCCCCCGGGCTGGGCCACCCGCCGCCCGCCCGGGGCTGGGACTCGGCAGGGGATGCCCTGCTTTGCCTCCTGTTTTTAAGAACGAGGCCGATGACGTCCCTGCGCTGCAGGGTGACACCTGTGCAGGACGGGCTGGAGGAGCTGCAGAGTTCCTGCCCTTCCCCTCTGCCCGGGGACCTCAGGGAAGTAGGCACAGCCGGGATGTTCCTTCCCGCACCGGCAAGTGCACACAAACAAAGCCAGCGTTGTTGCTGGCCCGTGGGCTGCCACCTCGGCCGGTGGCACCAGAGCAGGAAGGTCGGGGGCCCTGCACTGTGCGGTGACAGGGAGGAACACAGGGCCTCTGCCAGGCGGGATGCAGATGCTGCTCCCCTGCCTTCCACCCCTCCAAACGAGCCGATGTCAGCACGTGCCCCTCCCGCCAGCCAGCCGGGGGGATGCGCAGGATTAAGCCCTTAATCCTCCTCCCCTTCAACCCACCCTGCGCCGCCGCAGCTCCCACCTCCTCCCGCTCCCCTCCCTATTTAATTAAAGTTTCCGCAGCAGCCCCGCAGGAATGCAGGCCTGGTTATTGCATTCCCCGGAGCACTCGCCAGCCCCTCCATCCCGCTCCTGCCCCTTTGACCCGGCCGCGCTCCCCATCTCAGGTGCCGGCAAGGAGAAAAACCAGCAGAGCCGCTTTGCCGGCAGCCAAACCGCCTCGGGAGGAGCCGGAACGCCGGCAGAGGGTGGGAGGAGGCCGGCGATGGTGCCACGCGTGGCCCGGGCGGCACGGGCAGATTCCTCCGGAGTGACTGGGGCAGCCGCGGCTGTCCCCGAGCGCTTCCTCGTGCCGCGTCCCGCCGGCAGAGCCAGCCGGGCAGGCAGCGCTTGCGTCAGGGACACCCGGCGAGGCCGGCTGGCCTCGGCGTGGTGCGGGGGAAAACAGTAATTAGTGTCATCCCTGATGGCGGCACTGCCCGGCGCTGTGTGGGCAGCGGCACAGCTGGGTCAGGGCAGTCCGGCCGCCCCAGTCCCAGCAGGATGAGACCGGTCGGCGTGGGGCAGGCTGGCCAAGAGTAGGTGTGTGGGGGGACATTACTGGGGGGTTTTGGTTGGGAAGAGAACTCTCAGAACTGGAGCATCTCTGCTGGGATGTGTTGGCTCCTATGGCAGTTGTCAGCCTGGGAGGGAGCCAGGCGTGGAAAGGGACATTTACCCCACGGTGGCCCAAAGTCACACCCAGAGAGTGACAAGCGCCAGCACCCTCTGAACACAGGCCAGGTGACACTGAAGTGCACAGGGAGCCGGCAGCGGGAGAAGCAGTGGGGTATTCCCGCTGCCCGGCAGCCAGGCTGGCCCTGGCCCTGCTGGCACCCGTCCCTCTGTGCCAGCTGGAGAGAAACCCTCGTCAGCACCACTGGGGACCTGCCTGGCCCCACAGCGGGTCAGTGACCCAGGATACCGGCCCCTGAGGACAAGCAGAATGAGGGCAGCCAAACCCCACCCCAGCCAAGCCAGCCAAGGTGGTGGTGGTGGTGGTAGACACTGCTGCCAGCAGCTCCCACCCCTCCTGACCCCAGCAGGAGAGCCCAGCCACACATCTGCTGGGACAGAGCAAGCCTGGGATGGTCCCAAAACCATGCTGGTCCCCTGTGGGTCTGGAGCCCTTCTGTTGGCAGAGCACTTCATTGCCACCCAGCCATGCGGGATAGAGCAATGCTCCATGTCAGCCCCAAATACATCCCTCCCTTGGCCGTGATGGATGCAGCACCAGGCCAGAATCCCTGGGCCAGACCCCAGCGTGATCCCACAGTAAAACAGGCAAAGGCAGGGACAGAGAAGGGAGACCCCTGTGTGAAGCCTTGTCCCAGCCCACTGCAGTGCCATGGCCCCAGCCCAGCCGAGGCCCAACCATCAGCCGAGGCAGGGGCCAGCTGGGTGCCCCTGGCTCAGCTGAGGCCTCGCAGGGAGCAGGGCATGCCGACCCTTAGCCGAAGCCCCGGTGACACCCTGTCACTCTGGGAGCCCAGGCCACACGGGGTGTCCCACGGCCCAGCCCAGGCCCACCAGGGCCCCCCGGGCCCCACCGCCCCTGAGCCCGCGGATGCCCGGCAGAGCCCCCTCCCGCCCGTGGGCTGCCGCCCCACGAGCCCCGGTGGCCGTGTGGAGGGTCGGGCGGTGTGGCGGCCGCGGGACTCACCGTGGCGGGCGGTGCGGGGCCGTGCGGGGCAGGCGGTCAGTCCATGGCGGCAGCACAGCGGCGGCCGGGCGAGCGCTCCCCTCTCTGGCGGCGCCGGGAGCGGGGGGCGGCATTTAAACCGAGGGGCGGGGCCTGCCCTCCCGCCGGGCGCCCATTGGCTGAGGGCACGGAGGGGGAGGGGCGGAGCACGACCGCCACGGACGCTCCGCCCCCGCTCACCTGGGGCCCGACGGGGGCGGCACCGCGAGGACCCCCGGGACCCCCCGGGACTGCGGGGACATCCAGCCCCTCTGGGACCCTGGAGTCACAGGGACCGCGGGCACATCCAGCCCCTCTGGGACCCTGGAGTCACAGGGAGCCCCGGGACATCCAGCCCCTCTGGGACCCTGGAGTCACAGGGACCCCCGGGACATCCAGCCCCTCTGGGACCCTGGAGTCACAGGGACCCCCGGGACATCCAGCCCCTCTGGGACCCTGGAGTCACAGGGACCGCGGGGACATCCAGCCCCTCTGGGACCCTGGAGTCACAGGGACCCCCGGGACATCCAGCCCCTCTGGGACCCTGGAGTCACAGAGACCCCCGGGACATCCAGCACCTCTGGATCTCAGAGTCACAGGGACTGTCGGGACCCGGGAGTCACAAGTAAGCCCCAGGACATTCAGGACCTCTGAATCACAGGGACTCCCTGGACCCCAAGGACCTCTGGGACCTTAGAGTCACAGAGACCATCGGGGCACCCAGGACCTCTGAGTCACAGCGGCCCCCAGCACCTCCAGGACCTCTGGGAGTCACGAGGATCCCAGAGACCTCCACAGGGACCTCCAGACCCCGCGAACCCAGGACCTCCCAGAGTCACAGGGACCTTGAGATTTCAGGAGTCTCCAGAGTCATAGGGACCTCTGGGACCCCCTGGGAACTTCATGGGACCCCAGGGCTCCCCAGAGTCATAGGGACCTCCAGGATCCCCAGGGATCCCATGAGACCTCCAGGAGCTCTGGACCTCCAGAGTCACAAGGATCCCCAGGACCCACAGGACCTCTGGAAGCTCCCAGACCTTCAAAACCCTCCAGGGCCCCCCAGGACCTTCAGCATCCCTGGGGCTGGGGTTCCTGGGACCCCAGCACCCCATGTGTGAATACACATAGGTATAGGGGTAGATCCAGCTATAGGTACCTCCAGCACCCGTAGGACCCCTGGCAGTCCTGGT
This sequence comes from Chamaea fasciata, assembly GCF_029207755.1. Taxonomy (NCBI): domain Eukaryota; kingdom Metazoa; phylum Chordata; class Aves; order Passeriformes; family Sylviidae; genus Chamaea; species Chamaea fasciata. The sequence continues at coordinate 14,251,287 of NW_027094101.1, read as the reverse complement.
AACAACAAAGGCTGGGTTGGGTGTCCTTGGCACCCCAGGGACCCCCATATCCAGTGTGTCCGGGGTAACCAGGGACTGTGGCACCAGTGAGCCCCAGTGGCCTGGGATCCCAGTCCCCCCGTGCCCCTGGTGTCCACAGAGCTCCTGCCACCGTGTGCCAGGGGCAGGGGGACAATGGGTGACCCTTGCAGGGCTGTCCCATGCCCCTGTGACAACAGAGCAACGCTCCCTGTTCGGCATGGTGAGGATGGCATGGGTTGGGCTGGGACAAGCAGGTACTCAGGGTGCCCTTGTCCCAGACCTGCACCACTGTGGTGGTGGCAGTGCTATTGACTGTGGTGACAGCAGGGCAGGGGACCCCGGTGCCTGCTGCAGGCATCCTGGCAGTGTTTGCCTAGGTTGTGCCAACAGTCCTGGGGCAGGACCGTGCCATTCCACTCGCAGCTATCCTTCATGGCATGGGATGGCACTGAGCAGCTCCCTCCCCTTGGCACAGCCGCAGAAATGTCAGCCGAAAGTAACAGATTGTCCCTTTGGTCTCTCCTCGCGGCGCTCCCTCCTCCACCCCTGCCGAGGGAAGGCACGGACGTGGCTCTTTGCTCCCGTCACCACTGTCCCCTCAGGCCACTGAGTATTCCCTGTGGTGCCCTCCTTCCACCGAGCATCCCACCAGCCATGGTCCCCTCTGGCCATGGAGCAAGTCCTGACCACCGCACCGTCTGTCACAAGCACCCCCAGCCATGGTCCCCCCAGCCATGGAGCACGCTGGCTGCGGTGTGGGACAGGGTGCAGGACAGGGAGCAGGGCCATGCTCCAGTGGGCACAGCCGGGCCGCAGGGCACTCCCGGGGCTGGCGGCTCCCCAGGAGCCGGGGGAGGCGGGCGGTGAGCCGGGTGTGCCACGCGCCCGCCCCGAACTGGCCAAGCCGGCCCGGCCGGCCCCGGGGCAACCCTGCGGGTGCCGGAGGCTTCCCCGAGTGAGGCCGGGTGCCACGGCCAAGCACAGGGAGCAGGGCAGGCAGCGGGATGCCCCACGGCTGGGCACGGCTTCAAAGTAGGCACTGTGCAGCTGGGGCTGGAAGCAGGTGACAGAGACATCCTGCTGCCAACCCGTCAGCCCAGGCTGGGACAGTGAGGGTTGTCACCTGGGGACCAGCCCAGCACCCTGCACCCACAGGACCCAGCCCCACATCCATTGGGGCGCTGTGCCCATGGGGGCCCCTGGCTCAGCACCCCCTTCCCTTGCAGGGTGACCATCCCGCTGTATGACGCCGACACGGGGCTGCTGGTGCTGGCAGGGAAGGTGAGGTGCCATAGTTGGGGGGTGTCGGGAGGCACTGGGGGGACAGAAGGATGCAGGGGAGTGTAGTGAGGTGCAGCTTGGTGCATGTGAGTGCACCAGTGGAGTACAGGAGTGTGCATGTGGGTGCAGTGGGGTGCTTCCTACAGCCCTGCTCATTTCCTGTTCCCACCACCTCTTTTTCAGGGAGAAAACCTCCTGTACTGCTTCGAGGTGGCCCCCACGCAGCCAGCACTCACCCAGGGTAAGCAGGTCCCATCCCACCCATATCTCCCCCGGGGGGCTCACCACTGCCTGGCCACCCACCCCACAGCCACCCTGCCTGTTCCACAGTGACCCAGTGCCGGACAGAGGGCAGCACACGGGGCCTGGCGGCCGTGCCACGCCTAGCCCTGGATGTCATGGCCTGTGAGGTGCTCCGTGTCCTGCAGCTCACTGACACCGCCCTCGTCCCTGTCAGCTACCTGGTGCCACGCAAGGTAAGGGGGCCCTGTGGTTGGCACTGTCTCATAGGTGCCTGGTGTCATCTCATGGGTGACACCTCACCAGCACTGGGTGACAAAAAGGACCTGGCTGCAGTGAGACCGCAGTCCCCAGCCTGGGGAAGAGGAATGGGGGTCAAACCTGGATGCTGATGGTGGGTTGCAGAGTCTGGGTGCTGGATTTGGGAAGCCGGGCGCTGCGTGCAGGACTGGGGTGCTGGAGAGTGGATGCTGACAGCTGGGTGCCACCTGCTGGGTGCTGTTGTGCAGTGGGTGCTGGGCACTTCAAGCAGCTGAAGTTTGGGTGCTGGGTAGGGTCTGGGTGCTGGAAGTGTCTGGGCACCCCAGGGGTGCTCCAGCTGCAGCAGGACAGAGGGATTTTGGGAACACCCATCTCACCCCATCCCCCCTCCCACAGTCTGTCCAGGAGTTCCACGAGGACCTGTTCCCTGACTGCACAGGGATGCTGCCAGCCACCGACGCCCAAGGCTGGTGGGCAGGGGAAAGCCAGCAGGTCAGTGTCATCCAGGGGGGTTGTCCTTGCTGGTATCATTGCCACTGCCCCATGCCCACTGTTGTGCTCGATGCAGGTGGGGAGGGTGAGCCTGCACCCTGCACGGAGACCCACAGAGACCTTCACATCCTCCATCATTGCTGGCACTGGCCCCGCCAACACTGGCCACACCAACACGGATGCTGGCCACACCGACGGCGACGCTGGCCACACTGACGCCGACCAGAGTGTGAGTATGGGGCACTGGAAAAGTGCACTGAACGCTGAAGGAGCAGGATCCCTGCTGCCCTCATCCCACAAGACAAGGCAAGGGTGCCAGCCCCCCCTGCCCACTGGCTCTCCCTCCCGTAGGAAGCCAGTGGCTACTCCTCACCATCCTCACTGGCCTCACCAAGCAGCGCAGCCACCTCGCTCTCAGCCAGCACCGGCCCTTCCAGCGGCTTTGCCAGCAGCCCCAGCCAGAAGTCCCTGCAGAGCATTTTGGGTGAGCAGGCAGCGGGGTGGGCTCGGGGTGCCCCACTGGGGGGATTCAGGGCGCTTACCCACCCCTCGCACACTCCAGGGCCCAGCTCCCGCTTCCGGCACGCGCAGGGCCGGGTGCTGCACCGGGACCACCACGTCACCAACCTGCGGGGGCTCAGCCTCACCACGCCGGGCGAGTGCGACGGCTTCTGCGCCAACCACCAGCGCGTCGCCCTGCCCCTGCTCACCGCCGGCGGCCAGATCGCCGTCCTCGAGGTACCTGGGTGAGGTGTGGAGGCTGGCACGGCGCCGTGTGTGCCCTGCTGGTGACCCCCGGCTCTCCCCCACAGCTCTCCAAGCCCGGCCGTCTCCCCGACGTGGCCGTGCCCACCATCCAGAATGGCACAGCGGTGGCCGACCTCACGTGGGACCCCTTCGACCCGCGGCGCCTCGCTGTGGGTACGTGTGTGCCAGCCCTGCCAAGGTGTGCCTGGAGGGTCCCCCAGCCCCAGGCATGCCCGATCACCCCACTAACCAGTGCCCATCCCTTCTGGTGCACAGCGGGTGAGGACGCCAGGATCCGGCTGTGGCGGATCCCTGAGGGAGGGCTGCAGGAGACCCTGCAGGAGCCTGAAGCTATTCTCCAAGGTGAGGGGACTACTGGGCACCCCACACTGGGGACAAACCAGCCGGGTGCCACGCACAGCTGGGGACAACCACGCACTCCTGAACCTCACCAGGTCACACGGAAAAGATTTACTCCATCCGCTTCCACCCCATGGCGTCCGACCTCCTGGTTTCCTCCTCCTATGACATGACCGTGCGGATCTGGGAGCTGAGCGCCGGGCGGGAAGTCTTGTGCCTGCAGGGACATACGGATCAGGTAAGGGATGACAAATCCAGGGACCCCTGGGAAGCAGCTTTGGGACATTTGCACAACATCTGTCTTTCCAGATTTTCAGCATGGCTTGGAGCCCGGATGGGAAGAAGCTGGCAACAGTGAGCAAAGACGGACGGATACGGCTCTACGAGCCACGGTGCAGCTCTCAGCCTCAACAGGTACAATCCCAGCACTGCGGATGGGCTGGAGAGCTGGGGGTGTGGGCAGGAAACCCTCCCCGTGGGCACGTGACTGCACCCCCAGCTCTCTCGGAGCAGGCAGAGTGACCTTCACCCCATGTAGGAGGGCCCAGGCCCCGAGGGGGGACGCGGAGCGCGCCTGGTTTGGGTTTGTGGTGGTGACTACCTCCTGGTGTCCGGCTTTGACAGGTAAAGAGGGGGACACATACCAGGGCAGGGGTCCCTGAGCACACCGCTTGCTCTCACTGTCACCTCCCCACAGCCGCAGCGAGAGGAGGATCCTCCTGTACCGGGCACAGGCCCTGCCTGAAGGACCTTTGTCTGTCCTTGGTCTGGACGTGGCCCCTTCCACCCTCCTGCCCTTTTACGATGAGGATACCAGTGTTGTCTTCCTCACCGGCAAGGTAAAGGCTTGCCCTCCCAAAAAACTGTGGAGCTCCCTGCCTACAGCACCCCACAGTGTGGAGGGACCCTCCCTGTCCCCTGACAGCCTCCATCTCGCTCCATCCCCAGGGTGACACCAGAGTCTTCCTCTACGAAGTGACACCCGAGCCGCCCTATTTCCTTGAATGCAACAGCTTCACCTCCAATGAACCCCACAAGGTAAAGGGGGGATATGCTGCCTGTCCCTGAGCCACCTACCCGTGCTGCCAGACCCCACTCACGCCCCCACCCCACCAGGGCTTCGTCTTCCTGCCCAAAACGGTGTGCGAGGTGCGGGAGGTGGAGTTTGCCCGGGCACTGCGCCTGGGGCAGAGCACCCTGGAACCCGTGGCTTTCCACGTGCCACGCGTCAAGGTAGGCGGCAGGGGGAAGCTGGCCGTGTTTTGGGAGCGGGACGGGAGGCAGGGCACCCCCCTGAGCACCCCTTGCCCCCGCAGAAGGAGTATTTCCAGGACGATCTCTACCCGCCAACCCGCGTGTGGTGGGAGCCGGCCCTGGGGGCAGGAGCCTGGCTGGGCGGGCAGGACGGGCAGCAGCGCCGTGCCAGCCTGCGCCCCGCAGACATGGTGCCAGGTGGGTGCAGGGGCTGGGCGAGGACCCCCGGCCCTCAGGGATGGCTCTGGGGGGCTTCAGGCAATGGGGTAAAGCCCTCCCGCTCTCACAGTGAGTGAGGCCCCGAAAGAGGCTCCGGCTCGGAAGTTCGTCCCTGCCTCCGTGTACCTGGAGGAGAAGACTGACGAGCAGAAGAAGGAGGAGGTGGGTTCTGGGATGACCGCCCTGCGGCAGGGCCGGGGGTGATGCCCCACGCCCCACGGCTCTGCCCGGCCTCTCCCTACAGCTCCTCAATGCCATGGTGGCCCGCCTGGGCAACAGGGACGACCCGCTGCCGCAGGACTCCTTCGAGGGCGTGGACGAGGACGAGTGGGTGAGTGCGGGAGGGGACGCACGACTCCCGGGTGGGTCACACCCGCCCTGCCGCCCTCCTCACCCCCCGGCCTCCCGCAGGACTAGGCTGGACCCGGCACCCCCAGGAGCCCCCGGGACCCCGCACCCGCCGCCACGGCGGGGCGAGCAGGAGGAGGAGGAGGAGAAAGAGGTGGAGGAGGCGCAGGGCCCGCCGCGGGCAGGACCCGCTATTAAAGCCGCTGCACCAGCACCGTGTCCTGCCGTGATCCTGGGACACCGCGGGGGGGACACGGGCATGGGGGAGACACAGGGAACAAGGGGGCAAGTGGACCGGGGGCGACACAGGGAGCGGCTCCAGGGGGATACGGGGAGCGGGGTGACGCAGGGACCGACAGCGGGGGGACACGGTAACCGAGGGGGACATGAGGACTGGGGCGGGGGGTATGCAAGGACCGGACCCAGGTGGACACAGGGACCGACACCGGGGGACACGGAAACTTTGGACAGCACAGGGACCGAGGGGGACACAGGGACCGGGGTAACACGGGGACCGGGGGGACACAGGGACCGGCACCGAGGGGAAACAGGACGGGTACCGGGGTGGTACAGGGACTGGGAGGTTACCGGGACCGGCACCTGGATAACACAGGGACCGGGGATGGGGGGCACAGGGACCGGGGGGACACGGCGACCAGGGCCGGGGAAGTCGCGCCCCACCCGCCGGCCACCGGCCGGGCCTCCCGCGCAGGGAGACCGCCAGAGGGCGCCGTGCCTGCAGAGGGACGCTCCGCCCGCGCCGCCGCCGTCTCGGTGTCCGCCGTGACCCGCACCCCCGGCCACGTGACCGCCGGGGCGGAAGCGGCGGCGGGGACATGGTGAGAGGGGACGGGGCGGGGGGACATCGGGACGGGGGAGCAGAGCTGGGGCTGGACCGAGCCCGGGGAGGGGCAGCGAGCTCGGGAATGTGCGAAGCGTCTGGTTCCGGGAGGGCTAGGGCCAGTGGAGAGGGGACAGGGGCGGGGGAAGGGGTCACAGGACCAGGGAAGGGGGAAGAAGTCATGGGGAGGAGTGACAGGGGCAGAGGAGGGAGGACAGGGCCAGTGGAAGGGGAGAAGGGACAGGAGAGAGGGTCACAGGACCAGCGGAGAGGGGACAAGGCATGGAGACGGGACAGACGGGAGGGGGGAGAGGGCCAGGCGAGGGGACGGGGTCTGGGAAGGGTGTCACAGGGCCTGGGTGGGGGGACAGGGACAGAGAAGTGGGGACAGGGCCAGGTACGGCCATGACAGAAGTCAGATGCGCTCAGAGCAGACCCCCGGGGGATGGGGAGTGGTGACAGAGCCGGGGTTGTGCGGGGCCCGTGGGGAGGTGACAGGGCAAAGGAGCCGTGGTGGCTGTGACAGCAGAGTGTCCCCGCAGGCCAAGTACCTGGCACAGATCATTCTGGTGGGGGCCCAGGTGGTGGGACGGGCCTTCATGCGGGCGCTGCGCCAGGAGTTTGCAGGTAGGAGCTGGGATGCTGCTCCGTGTGCCCACGCTGTCCTGCTGGGCACTGCTTCACATCCCCACCCTTCCCTGGGCACCCCAATGCTCCCCGTTCCCCGGCCGTGCCTGCAGGGGACACTGCCAGGTTGTCACAGGGCTCCATTCTGGCCCTGGCAACGCTGCCAGGTTCCCAGAAATCCTGGCATCGCAAAGGGCAGAGTGGGATAATCACTGGGATGTGCCTTGCCTGTAGTAAATGGTGCCTGCCTGGTGCCCGCCACCTCCCTGGCATTGGGACAGCGTCCAGATGGCCCCAGGGGTGGCTGGATGGGGGCAGAGGGGACACTGGGGTCTGAGCACCTCAAAGTGCACAGGCTTTTCTGCCTGGGGGCTGGGGTGGCAGGGGTGGCACGGGGGACTGAGGCCCTGGTGTCCCCAGCGAGCCAGGCTGCAGCTGATGCACGAGGACGCGCCGAGAGACCCCAGTCTGCTGCTGCCTCCAGGATCATCGGGATCAGCCTCCAGGAAGCTCAGCAGATCCTGAATGTCTCCAGCCTCAACCCTGAGGAGATCCAGAAGGTAGAGTCTTCCTTGGAGCCAGGGAGGGTGCTGGCAGGGCCTGGCCTCTCCAAGGGTGCTGCTGTGCATGGAGGTGGCAGCTGGTACGCCGTGGTGTCTTGGGCTCAGTTAATCACAGTTTGGGAATTCCCTGCCCCAGCTGGAGCAGCCCTCCAGGCTTTGCCTCTGCATCTGCCCAGCGGGGCTGCTCAGGGAGGAGATGTGGGATCTCTGGAGGTGCCCAGCTGGGAACATGGGGACTCCCAAGGGGTGTCAGGCAGAGCCAGCCACGTTCCCAGGATCATTCTTCAGCAATTCTCTGGAGAGTGGGAGGCTGCCAGGGTTTGGGAGCGGGAATGGCAAGGGTGGAGGTGACTCTGACCCGGAGCTTCTCTCGGCAGAACTACGACCACTTGTTCAAGGTGAACGACAAATCAGTGGGAGGCTCCTTTTACCTGCAGTCCAAGGTGAGCACCAGGAGGAGCAGAGCAGGGGCTGCACCTTCCCCCGCCTGGGTTTTGGGACAGGCAGAGCCTGGATCTACCCATGGATGAGGCAGGGAGGGGAGGGGTCACCCCATCCCTGTGTGTCACCCGTGTCACTCCCGCAGGTGGTGAGAGCCAAGGAGCGGCTGGACGAGGAGCTGCGCATCCAGGCCAAGGGCGACAAGGAGAAGGGGCGGAAAGCCGAGACGTGACTCCTGCCACCCCTGCCCCCTCACCCTTAACTTATAGGTAGCCAATAAACACCGCGTCCTCCAGCACCTGGCCTGGCTGCTTCACACCCAGGGAGGGAGCGGGGACCTGCCTGCCCGGCGCTGCCCTGGAGGGATCGGCCCCTTCGAGGGGCTGCGTTTGCCCGGGGGAGCAGGAGAAGGAGGCAGCTGGGGAAGAAGGGGTGTCCCCAGGGCATTGAGGCTGCCAGGGCTCAAATGGCACTGGGGGAGGCTTCCAGGAGCTATTTTTGGTGGGGAGGTTGGATGCTCTTGGATCGAGCGCACGGCTACCTCTGGCTCCATACCCTGGCAGTGCTGTGCCATTGCCTTCTCCCAGTGTGGATGACTGCTGGGTTGGGGTGAGGGACTCTGAGGGGACATGCTGTGGCTGTCCCCACCTGCAGCTCTCCCTGCAGATGCTGGCAGGGTTTCACTGGTGCCAGGGCCGCCTGAGCAGGAGCATGGGGACACGGCTGGGGGTCAGGCAGGGCCAGCCGTGCCCCCAAGGTCACACCCGTCCCCCCCTGCACCCCTCTGTCCCCAGCACGGGCTCCTTGCCACTGCCACCACGACCACGGACTGAAACAGGAACTTACTTCAACTTCACTTTATTGTTTTCTTAATAAACTTCCTCTCCCCTGGACGAATATAGTGTTACAGTCGTTAGCTTATCTCGTACTTGTGCAGTCCTTACACGCTACGCTAACAGCGATGGAGCCCAACAGGAGGAAAATAAAAACAACCCAGAAACTACGATAGAAAGGCACTTCGAGACCGTTAAAATACTGATGTCCTGGAATGTGCAACAACAAACCGACGAGGAGCGAGGAGACGTTTCACCGGCCGGGGCGGCCTGGTCGAGGGCCCGCAGCCATGCTGGGCTAGGGCAGCGCCGGGCGGCCGCCGGTGAGGGCAGGGAGACCGGCTCCCTGCGGGGCACGCGGGGCTCCTTCAGCACGGAAGGCCGGGACCGGGGAGCCCCCCACGGCTCGGAGCGAGCGGGACGCGCGTGACCCCCGGGGGTGGCTCCGAGCCGCGCCCGCGGGCGGGGGCGCGCCCGGGAGCATCCCACCGCCGCATCCCGAGGAGCGGGTGCCCGGCAGCCGGTGCCGGCCGTGCCCGCGCCGCCCACATGCGCTCGCGGTGCGTGGTTAGGTATGAACGTAGCTAGAGGGGGGCTGCGCCCCGGCGAGCAGCACACGCGGCCGTGTGCCTTGTCACGGGAGGGCCGGGGAGGCGGCGGGACGGGCGCGGCCGTGGGGAGGGAGACGGGGAGGACGCGGGCGGGCGCCGGGCCGGCGGGTGCCCAGCCAGCTGGGCCCGGCACGGGGTGCCGTGGCTGCGGCGCTGCCCGCGCCCGTGCCGGCCGTGCGGGGCGGGACGGCACGGCCGGGCACAGCTCGGGGCCGCGGGAGCGGCTGGTCGCCCGGCTGTCAGCCCGCTGTCCGTGCGGCAGGAGCCTGGGGGCTGCAGCCCCCCACAGCAGCACCGAGGCCTCGGGCAGGGAGACGCCGAGTCAGCGGAAGCGGTAGGGCCCAAGCGGGACCCTGTCGGAGCAGGGGGCTGGTCGAGAAATAAATAGCGGCGTAACCGGCTGCCCAGGGCCGGGGGGGGAGGGGGCAGGGGAGCCCCCCCCCCCCCCCCGTGCCCCACCTGCCCCCCAACACGGGGTCGCAGCCGGCTCCGGCCGCCGAGGGATTATTGCTTTTCTCAGAAGAGTCCGTTCTTCTTTCGTGACGGGTAAAAAGCACGAGCGAGGCCCCGCAGGGCCGCAGGGGGAAGAGGGGGGGTCGTGCCCCCGGTCCCCAGGGAGCGGGATCTGCCCACGGGCCCGGCGGCTGACCCCGGGCATCGTCGGGCCCCTCAGTTGACAGCGGCAGGCTTGAGCAGCAGGGAGCCGGGGGGGATGAGCACCCAGCCGGGGGGCAGCGCCTCGGGGCTGCCCCCCGAGCTGACGCCGGCCGAGAGGTCGAGCACGGCCCCCGGCAGCAGTGCCAGGCTCTCGGGGGGCACCCGCGGCCGCCCCGGCTCCGTCCTTTCGCCCCTCTCCTTCCGGCTCTCCAGCCCCTTGCCCGCCTTGGGCGGCCGCCCCTCCGCCCCGCTGCCCTTCTCCCCCTCGGCCTTGGCCCCGCCGGCCAGCAGCGACATGACGGGCAGCCCCAGCCCCGCCGCGAAGGGCGAGGGCAGCAGCGGGCTCTTGGCCAAGTTCAAGGGGCCGCCGTTGAGGGGCAGGACGGGGCCGGGCAGAGCGGGCAGGGCGCCCGCAGCCCCGCAGCCCAGGGCGCTGAGGTCGAGCGGAGCCGGTGCCAAAGGGATGGGCAGCGCCGGCAGCCCCGGCGGAGCGAAGAGGGCGGCGGGGTTGGGGATGACGAGCTGCGCCCCGTTAACGTAGGGCACCTCCGCCGAGCCCAGGGGCGTTTTGGGAGGCGGGTGGACCTTGAGCATCTCCGGATGCTCGGGGGACACAAAATGGCCGTGGGCTTTGATGTGCTTGCGGAGGGAGCTGGGGTCGGTGTAGCGCTTGTGGCAGCCCGGCATCTTGCAGGAGTAGGGCTTCTCCACGTAGTGGGTGCGGGTGTGCTTGAAGCGGTCGCTGGAGTTGGAGTAACGCTTGTTGCAGCCTTCGTAGGGGCAGATGTAGGGCTTCTCACCTGTGGGACAGCACCGGGTCTGCTGGGGGGCACCGGCCCTGCCGTGTCCCCCGTGTCCCCCCGAGGCCCCCGCTGCCCCAGGGAGGGCAGTGCGGGGGCTGCGCTGACCTGTGTGCGAGCGGTTGTGGATTTTCAGGTTCTCCAGGCGGGAGAAGCTCTTGTTGCAGGTGGGGCAGCGATGCGGCTTCTCGTTGGTGTGCGTCCGGATGTGGATCAGCATCTTGTACCTGCCAGGATTGGGGCAATCACAGAATCACGGAATGGGTTGGGAAAGGACCTTAAAGCTTGTATCACTCAAACCCCCTCCCACAGGCAGGGACACTTCCCACTATGCCAGGCTGCTCCAAGCCCTGTCCAAGCTGGCCTTGGACACTGCCAGGGACCCAGGGGCAGCCACAGCTTCTCTGGGCACCCTGTGCCAGGGCCTGCCCACCCTTACAGGGAACAATTTCCTCCCAGTATCCCATCTAAATCGCTCCTCTTTTAGTTTAAAACTGTTCGTCTTTGTCCTGTCATCATCTGCCCGTGGAAGCATCAGGGAGGGAATGTTAGGGAAGGGGTCAGCCCTGACTTCCAGGCCAAGTCCTTGTCCCCATGCCTTGGCTGTGGGGTGGGAGAACAGGGACATCAGAGAGAGTCATCCAGCCCCGCCAGGGCATCGCACCCTGCATGAGAGGGAGGGGCAGATGGAGGCTTCCTCTACACATCCCCAGTGCTGGGCTCCTGCCTCCCCACAGCAGGCCCCCAGAGACCCCAGAGATGCCCTGGAGCCCCCCATGCCCACCTGGCATTGAAGCCCCTGCCATGGCGGGCACAGCCCTCCCAGTGGCAGCAGTACCCCGCGTCCTTCTCGGGTTTGACGTGGAAGTCGTTGACGTGGTCCACCAGGTCTTGCAGGAGGTCGAAGAACTGGTTGCACTGTGGGCAGGAGGCTGGGGGTGAGGGAGCCCAGCAGGGTGGGCACCAGGGGGCCCAGTCCCCCCCATCATGGCCAGCACCTGCCCCCCCATCCCACCCCGTGTGCAGCAGCACCAGCATGTGGGGAAATGGAAATGGTCCTTTGCATGACCCCCAGCCCCGTATCACCCCCCAGCATCTCTGCACAGCACCCACCTCCCCACCACCACCTTTCCAGCCCTACTGTGCCTGCTTGGCCTCCCAGCCCCAAAACTTGCCCACAGCCCCAAAGAGCTCTGACATGGCCTTCAGGCTCCATGTCCTCTCCCCAGCCCCAAAATTCCCTTGCATGCCCTGCATCCTTGCAATGCCCACGTGGTCTCCCAGCCCCTCATCACCACCTCCATCCCCTCAAAGCTCCCACACGCCCCCACCATAACCCCCCACAGCCCCCAGCCTTCCCTGCTGACCTTGGACCAGCGGCAGACGAGCTGCTTGGGCAGGGGCAGCTCAGGGGGGAGCCGCTTCTCCTTGCTGGGGGGCAGGAAGGCAGTGGGGGGCAGGTGCAGGGCCCCCCCAGCCCCCAGCGGCAGGAAGAACTGGAAGGAGCTGGGGAGGCCGTCGATGTAGCGCAGGGACTGGAAATCCTGGAGGAGTCCAGATGGAGGAGCGGTGAGGGACAGGGCCAAGCTGCATGGACACCCCCAGAGACCCCACCCAATCCCTTGCAGAGATTCATCCCAGCCTCCCAGGAACCCCAGAACCTCCAAGAGACCCCCAGAGACCCCCCCAAGGGATCCCTCCCCTGAGATCCCCCCATGCTTCCCAGAAGCCCCCTAGATCTGCAACCCCCCCCTCAAGGACCCCAAAACCCCAGAGACACCCCCAGAGACACCCCAAACAGACCTCCCAGGAGCCAGCCCGGGGATACCTCTGGGGTCAGGGGCCAGGGGGACCAGGCAGGACATTGACCCCGGGCTGTGTGTACACCGGCAGCACCGGGCACGCTGCCGAGGTCGGGAGCGCCGTCCGGGCACAGTCCCCATCACGGGGGACACCTCGGGGGCCCACGGCCGTACTTACGTGTGGGGTGAGGGGACCGGGCAGGTCCCCGCTGCCCTGGCGCTCAGGGGACAGAGAGGCACTGCCAGCTGGAGACTCCCCCCCGGAGCGGGGCGAGAGGCTGAGGTCCACCACCGGCACGGCGGCCGGGAAGCGTCCATCCCGCGGCTCCACCAGCCTGGAGTGTCCCAGGAGCCCGGGGGACGGCGAGGCTGGCACGGCCCGGCGACCCCCCCGGCCGCCCCCTCGGCCATCCCCGGCCGGCGGGGTGTCCGGGCGCTGGGGAGCGCGGGGTCGAGGGCCGGAGGGGCCCCGCTTCTCGCGGGCAGCTCGCAGCTTGGAGATGCTCAGCTTGAGGTCCAGGGGCTCCTCCAGGGAATGCATGGTGCCGGGGTGGGCTCTGCGGGGGATACCCAGGGGTCACCGCAGGGCTGGGGGGCGCCAGTGCCACCCAGAGCATCGCCTCGGCCCGGCCCCATGGCAGTGCCCGCTCTGCTCCGGGCTGGAGGACACGGTGCTGGCACGGAGACCGTGCCGTCCCTTCCGGCCACCCTGCCGCGGCCCCCTCCCGCAGCGGGCAAAGGGCAGGGCACGGCACCGGGCCCCCCCCCCCCGGCCCTTCGGTGTCCCCAGCGCGTCCTCTCCGTGTCGCGGGCACAGCCCCTTGGCCCATGACCAAACCTTGCCGGGGATTGCCAAATCCCCCGGACACCCGCGGCGCTGGAGCTGTGGTGTCCCCATTCCGCCCCCCCTCCATCCGTTCATCCATCCATCCGCCCGTCTGTCGGTCCCCGCGGGCCTGCCCCAGCGAGGCCTTTCCCAGCGGCAGAGGAGGGCGGTGGCGGCCACCAGCCCGGCGGTGACCCGAGCGGCCGAGCCCGCTGGCCCCAGCCCCGGAGGCGGCAGAGCTTCCTCCCCCTCCGGGGCCCCTTCCCCGCCGGCCAACGCCGCCGCTGCCGGGCCCGAGCAGGGGCTGCCGGCCGCACGGCGTGGCACGGAATGGCATGGAACGGCACAACACAATGCCACCCTCGTGGCTCGGCCGCCGCACATCTGGCGGGCAGCTGAGAACGGGGCAGCTCGGTGCAGCAGTGAGCGCCCGAGCCAGAGCCGATGCCGTCCCCCGGCTGTGCCCCCGCGGCCACCCGCATCGCCCAGGGCAGGGTGGGGGCGACCGAGGGGCCGTGTCGGGGGGCACGGCGCACCCAGCACACGTGGCAGCGGGGGGGCCCCCTCCATCCCCACCCCGCCCCGGGGGGCCCGTCCCCCGCCCTGCCCCGCCGGAGGGGCCCCCCGCGCTGGCGGGGGTCCAGCCCGGCTCAGACGCTGAGGAATGCGGAGGAGCCGCGGGGGGCACGGGGCCCGGGCGGCGGGGCGGGGGACCCCCCGCCTGCACCCCTGTGCTGGCCGAGGGGCCGGCCCCGGGGGGGGGGTTCCTGTCCAGGCTGCCAGGGTGGGAGGAGCTGCCCCACAGCATCTCGTCACCCTGAGCCGGCCGTGGGGTCAGCCCCACAGTCGGGTCCCTCCTCTCCAGTGGGGGGGGGGGGTCCCCGTCTGAGCATCCACCTCCTCCCACCGCTGTGGAGGCTGCCCCATCTCGGCGTCCCATCTCCTGGGACAGGGACACTCACTGAGCTTTCCCGGCCTTGGGGCCTGCCCACAGTGGGGCCCTTCCCCCGTGGGGGGTCCTCACTCTGCCCCCGTTGCGGATGTGCCCGTGGGGTGTCCCCACCCTGAGCCCCACCAGGGTTCTCGGGCTCCAGCAACCCCGATGTACCCCACAGCCTGGTGGCACAGCTCGGGGACAGACAGACACAGGAGCTGGACCCCACAGCTGGGCTGTCACAGCAGGACCCCCAGCCCAGGGAGTGGGGTCAGGCTGCTGGCAGCCCCCAGCGACGGTGGTCCCGCAGTGGGGCCAGGCAAGGCGTCACCGCTTGTCCCACCACGACGGTCCTGTCCTCACGTCCTCCGGGCTGGGAGGTTGGGGGGTCCCGGTGCGGGCGGGGCCGGGTGGGGACCGCAGCCACCCCCGGGCGGGACGGGTGGGAAAGGGGCCTCCAGCCGCTGACGCCAGGGCTCCCAGCGCGGCCGCGGGCGGGCGAGCAGGCGGCTGCCAAACCACGCGGCCTCGGGAAACGGGGCGCCGCGGGGGCCCCGCCGGGATGGGGACGGGGACAAGCCCTGCGGTGGCTTGGCCGGACGCCCCAGCACCTGCGGCCCCCGCGCGAGGCCCCTGCCCGCTCCTGCCTGCCCCTGCCTGCTCTCCCCCCATGGCCTCTCCTGCCCGCGCCAGGCGCTGCCAGCCCAGCCCCAGCCCAGCTTCCCCCCCGCCACACCAGTTCAAACCAGTCCGGGGCTGGGCCCAGGGGCTTCGCGGTCCGGGTGGGGGCCGCTGGGATGGAGCTCCGGCGCGGGGGAACTCCCCCCTCCATCTCCACCAGCCAGGCGGGGGTCCCCTGGGCCCCCCACGCCGCCTTGGCCGCCCTCACGGCCGGGGGACCCGGGGTGACCCCGGTGCAGCCGGCGGGGTGCCAGGTCTCCAGGCTGCTGGCATTGCCGGGGTGTCGTGTATCCCCCCCTCCAGCCCCAAACCCGCCAGGAATAGCACGGAGGGACCGCGGGGCGGAGGCTCCCGCGCCGCGGTGGGCTCGGGGATGGCGGCGGGGAGGGATGTCAGTGCCATCGCCAGGGGACGGTGACCCCGGAGCTCGGGGAGTGGGAGCGGTGCCAGCGCCGCAGGCACGGCTCGGTCTCCGCCGCCGTGGCGATTGGCAGCGGCAGGCTGGCACCGCCGCGACGGGGGGCAGTCCCCGGAGCCCCCAGTGCCAGGGCAGCGTGGGTGGGTTGGCAGGATGCGGGTCATTGTCCCCACGGCTGCTGGCAGGACACGGGCGCCCGTGGGACCCGCCATCGCTGCTTGTCCCACTGCAGATGGTGCTGGCACTGCCACAGCCACTCCTCACAGGAGCCCACCGGTGCCTGACGGGTTTGGGAGGGGGGGTCACATCCTGCTGGTAGCTCCATCTTGTCACTGTGGCCCTCCAGCAGCCGTCACCCCACGGCAGCTGGGCTGACGGCAGCTGCCAAAGGTGTCCCCAAGAGCGGACATGGCTGCGGTCCCAGAGCTGAGGCCGGTGCCATGGTTCCCCCTTCCCGGGCGTGTGGGGATCCTGGCAGAGGGCTGACACCAGCCCCCTGCCACCCCGGGAGCAGCCCCACAGCAGTGCCGCCAGCAGCACGGCCCCTGCCACCCCTGCCTGGGGACACAGCTGGAGCAGGCGGGGACAGCAGCGGGGTGGTCCCCGGCACCCAGCGTCCCCCCCCCACCCTGGGTGCGGCGGCATCGCGGGGATGGGGGCACATGGGGACCTTGGATGGAGGAGGTGGTGACAAAGGCACAGGGAAGGGGAGGTGTCCACTGGCTGCAGGGTTTCTCCATGCTGGGCAGGGAACGAGCGCCTGCAGCAGTGCCTAGGGACATCGGGGACGATTTGTGGTCCCCACTGCTGGCACCTCAGGGAGGGGGCTCACACCGTTCTAGTCCCCAAAACGCCCCGCAATGGCACAGCCTGGGCTTGGCCACCCCACGCCTCAGCCCCGCGAGGCCGTGGGATTGTCACCCCCCATGGTGGGGACTGTCACTTTTCTCATGATGGGGATGGGGAGCTCCCCGCGAAGGGGACCGGGGTGACGGGTGGCAGCCGGACGGTGGCACCGCCGGCGTGGGACCGGGATGGGGACGCCCCGCCACCCCCCACCCAATGCCACCCTTTCTCCCCTCTCGCACCATGGGGACACCGGTGTGTCCCTGGAGGTGGCCGCAGGCGGGCAGAGCCACCCAGCACGTCCCCGCCGCAGCCCCCGCCCCACTGCCAAGGTCAGGACACTCGCCCGAGGTGCGGGGGGACGGCGGGTGACGGCCACCCCCCCCGGCACCCACCGGGCGGCGGGGAAGCCCCCTCTCTTCATCTCCTTCGGGGTTGCGACGGGGCCACGTCCCCCTCGACCAGCTCCCTGGGCGGGGGGGGGGGGGGCTGCAGGTGCCAAGGGACCCCCCGCACGCCCGAGAGTGGCGAGGAAGGGGCTCCCCGGAGGGTCCCCCCTCCCCCCGGCGGCGGCAGCATCCTCCTCATCGCCCTCCTCCCCTCCGCGGTGCCCGGAACGCGATCGTACCTGCGGCGGGGGCTCAGCGCCGGGCGGGAAGCGGGGCGGGGTGCGGGGCTCGGCGGAGCGGGGCCCCCCGGGGCCGGTGCCGGGGCCGGTGCGGGGCGGCCGGGCCGCTCCGCCACATCCGCAGGGGCTGGGGGCGGGGGTGGCGGCGGCGGGGCTGGGCCCCCCCTGCCCGGTCCCGGGGGCGGCGGCGGGGCGGGGGCTCTGCCCGCCGTGATTTATGGCCGCCCCGCACCGAGCGGCCCGGCCCCGGCTGCGGGCGGCGCTGGGCGGGGGCGGGGGCGGCCCCTCCCCGCCCCCGCGGGGGGCACCGAGGGGCACCGAGCCCCGCCCCGGGGGGGGGGAACCCGCGGGGGGACACCCGCCACCCCCCCGCACAAGGTCACCCCGACGCTGCGGCAGAGCCGACCCCCCTCCTCCGCCCGTCCCTGTCCCCCCCGCGTGTCCCTGTGCCCCCCCCTCCCCCCCGGCGTGTCCCTGTCCCCCCCGGGGACGTGGCGGGGCGGGGGGCGGCACCCAGCGAAGCCCCCACCCCGTACCGGGGCGGCTCGGGGGCGTTGGTTGGGGGGGGGTCACACGGGGGAAATGGGGGTTGGGGGGGATCCCCCTCCCCGCAGGAGCGGCGCCGCCCGCCCGTCGCGTGACGTCACAGAGCGGGGCTGGCGTCACGCCTGGCGGGGGCCCCCGCATGACGTCACCGGCGGGGGGGTTGTCCCGGGGCCGCGGCTCCTTCCGGCGGCAGGATGTGGCGGGGCCGGCCCGGATGCTGCAGCCTCGCCGGGGGGGTCCCTCCCTCCCCCGGGCCCACGCGGGTGGCTGGGCACACCCCACCCGTGATTTTATTCTGGGGGCGGAATGCAGCTGCGGTGTCCTCAACGGCCCCCCCGAAATGGGGGGGGGGGGGTAGGGAAGGGAGGGACACAACATCGCCCCACGCGTTTTTTGTTTGGTTTTCTTTTTCTCTTTTTTTTTTTTTTTTTTTTTTTTTTTTTTGTGGCGAAAGCTGCAGTGTCCCCAGCAGCGCCACTATTAAAGGGAGGACACGCGTAGGGGACAGCACTGTCCCAGGCGGGTGGCTGAAGTCACACCCCACCAAAACACCCGTTGTTTTGGTTTTCGGTTGGGCTTTTTTGTTGTTGTTGTTGGGGTTTTATTGCAGGGGGACATGCGGTGTCCTTCCTACGAAAGGGAGGGACACACGGAGAGGAAGCCCTGTTCCATGCGGACTTTTGGGTGGAGAGGGAGGTGCTGTGTCCCCAACAGCCCCACCAAAGGTGGGACGCGAGTGAGGGGCAAATGGTCTCACGCGGGCAGTTGAAACCACATCCCCCCCCCGCGGTTTGGGTTTTTTTTGGGGGGGGACAGAGCTGCTACGTCCCCCACAGCCCCGCAGCAGAACGGCGGACACGAATGCAGGGACAGTTTTGATCCACTCAGGCGGCTGAAGCCACATCCTACCCGTGGTTTGGGGTTTTTTTTTGTGGGGGGGAGCCGCTCTGTCCCCAACATCCCCGCCACAAGCAGGGGCGACACGGGAGGGCAGCACTGTCCCGCGCGGGTGACCGAAATCCCACCCTACCCGAGGGATTTCCTGCGGCAGGGGGAGAAGCCCTTGTGTCCCCAGCAGCCTCGCTATCAAAGGGCGGGGGGACGCGGTGGTCCCCGCGCCGTGGGGGGACGCGCAGCCCCCGCAGCGGGGCCCCTGCGGGGGCCGGGCAGGGGGCCCAGGGGACACCCGGCAGAACCTGTCCTGCAGCTCCCAGCGGGGCCGGGCTGTGAGGGGGGAGGGCTGAGCCCACCCTGCTCTGCAGGGCCGGGTCCTGCCCCTCCACGGTGACAGCCCACCCCCAGGACCCCCCGGTGTTCCCGCTCCGCTGGGACCCCGCAGGCGGTGCGGGGGGGGCTGTGGGGGCAGGTCACCTGCCACAGGGCGGTCCACAGGCATGGGTCCTGCCAGCCCCCCGCGGTTCCTGCCAGCCCCAGGACTCCCTACCAACTCCCCATGGCCCCTGCCAGCCCTGTGCTCCCCCACCAGTCCCCCAGACTCCCCTTCCAGCTCTGTGCCCCCCTGTGACCCCCCCATGGCCCCTGCCAGGTGCCTATGGCTCCTGCTAGCCCTGTGACCCCCTGCCAGCCCCCACACTTCCCTGCCACCTCCCCAGCCCCCCAAAGCCTCGATCATCCCCCCATTATCCCCCCAAGCCCCCCCATCCCCCCAAACCCCTCTGCCAGCCCCCCAGAAACTCCCCCCAAAACCCCCTGCCAGCCACATGAACCTGTCACCCCCAAAACCCTGAACCCCCACTCGGAGCTTCCTGTGCCAGGGCACACGAGCCCCCCATGCCCCCTGTGAGCTCCATGCCCCTGCCAACCCCCAACCCCCCTGCCAAGCCCCACAGCCCCTGCCAGACCCCAGACCCTCCCAGCAGTTCCTCAAGTCCCTGCCAGCTTTCAGAGCCACTCTGTCAGCCCCCAGAGCCCCCCATCAGGTCCTCAAGCCCCCTGCCAGCACCCAGCCCCCCCATCAACTCCCCAAGCTCCTCATCAGCTCCCAGAACCCCTCATCAGCCCTCAGATGCCTCTGCTGGCCCCCCAGAACCTCCTCCCCAAAGCCCCTTGCCCGCCATGGGATCCCTGTCACCCCCAACTCCCTGAGCCCTGTGACAGCCCCAAGGCTGCTGTGACCCCCCTCCCCCCCAGCCACCGACAGCTCCCTGAGCCCCCCAGAAGCCGGAGCCTGATGGAAACAAGAATCGGATGGGATGGGGTGGGGTAGGAATGGGATCAGATTGAATAGAAGAGGATGGGACAGGACTAGGATAGGCCAGGGTGGGGATAGGCCAGGATGGGCTGAGGTGGGAATCAGGCGGGGTGGGATGGGATAAACTGGATGTAGGAGAGGATTGGATGGGGACAGGATAGGACAGAATAAGATGGAATAGGGACAAGACAGGTCAGGATGGGGTAGGATAGGGTCAGGCAGATGAGGTGGGATGGGGATAAGGCAGGATAGAATGGGAACAGGACAGGATAGAATGGGACAGGATCAGATGAGGTTGGACAGGATGGGATAGGATTAGATGGGACTGGAACAAGACAGGTCAGGATACTATAAGATAGGATAGGATGGGATGGAGATGAGGCAGGTCAGAATGGGCTGAGATAGAATTGGATGGGATCGGATAGGACAGGATTGGATTGGCTTGGATTGGACTGGATTGGATGGGAGGAATTAGGATAGAGTGAGGATAGGGTGTGGTGGGGATGGGATGGGGAGGACATATCAGGTCAGGGTAGGATGGCATAGGACTAGGACTGGACGGGATAAGATGGGATAGGATAGGGACAGGGCTGGATGGGATGGAGACAAGACAGGTCGGGATGGGATAGGATAGAGCAGGGTAGGACAGAGATGGGCTGGGATGAGGTGGGATGGGGACAGGTCACGTTGAGATAGGATGAGATAGGGACATGACAGATCAGAGTGGGATGGGATAGGGTAGATGGGGTGGAACTAAGGGAAGGAGTAAGGATGGAACGATGTAGGGCGGAATGGACACAGGTAAGGAAGGGTTAGGATAGTGCAGGATAGGATAGGACAGAGTAGGGTAGGATAGAGATAGGGCAGGATAGAACGAGGTGGCATGGGATGGAGACAGGTCAGGGTGGGATAGGGTAGGGTTTGGTATGATAGGATAGGATGGAATAGGATAGGCGATCTAGGGCAGGGTGGGATGAGGATAGGATGTGATGGCTATGGAGTGGCGTGGGGACAGCTCAGGATGGTATGAGGTGGGATGGGTTGGAGATAGGGCACGATGAGGGTAGGATGAGACAGAGTGGGACAGGATAGAGTAGCACAGGATAGAGTAGAATAGGATGGAGCCAGGTCAGGACGCGACGCGGTGTGACGGGCCGGTGCCGGCACGGGTCGGTACCGTCCCGGCCGCTCCAGTCGCCCCCCGCCCCGCCGCGTCCCGCCGCCGTGTCCCGGTGCCGCTCCGGCCGCGCTGCGGCCCCTCCCGCCGCCTTTGTTTACGCGGGGCCGGTGCGGGGCGGGGGCGGCGCCGGGCGGGCGGGGGCGGGCGGGGGAGCGGCGGCGGCGGCGGGCGGGAGCCGCGCTCGCTCCAGCTGTTTCCCGCCTTGGGCCGCGGGCAGAGGCCGGAGCCGGGCCGGGAGGGGCTGAACCGGGCCGGGACGAGCCGGGCTGGGCTGAACCGGGCCCCCCGCCCCCGTTATGGAGTACTTCATGGTGCCGGCCCCCAAGGTGCCGGCCCTGCAGCACTTCAGGAAATCCGAGAAGGAGGTCATCGGCGGGCTCTGCAGGTGGGGGGGCGCCGGGAGATCCCGGGCTCGGGGGTCTCGGGAGGACTGGGGGGGGGATGGCGCGGAAGGGGGGCGGCGGAGAACGGGGGGAAGCGGCGCGGCCGCCGCGGCCCCACCGCCCGCACGTGGTCCCGGCCGCGCACATGGGACCGGCGGCCGCGCGTGGCCCGGGCGGGCAGCGCCGCGCCCCCACCCCCGCCCGGCCCCCGCGGGTGCGGCGGGGCGCGCTCGGGGCGGGGGGCGCGGGGCGCGGGGGTCCGGGGGGCGCGGGGGTGTGTGTTTACCGCCGGGCCTGGCCGTGACTCTGCAGCCGCCCGGAGGAGGCGGGTCGCGGCCGGGGCTGCCGGGACATGTAGTGCGGGAGCGGCGGCACAAAGCCCGCGGACACGCGGGGAGCCCCGGCGGGCGGCGGGGGGCGGCGGGGGACGGGGGCTGCGCCCGCGGGGCTCGGCGGGGGCCGGCGGGCGGGGGCGAGGCGCGGGCCCCGGGGCCACGCGGGGCGGCCCTGAACCCCCCCCCCACCCCCCCGGCCGCCCCGGGCCTTGAGCTCCCGCCCCCGGGAGCGCCGAGCCCCCGCGGGCCGCCGTGGGGCCGCACGAACCGCCGGGCGCCGCGGGGCTGTGGGGCAGCCCGGGCCCCACCGCACGTGTTGGGGGCCCGGCCCCTCGGGCTGCCGCCGCTGCCCCACGGCGTGGGGCTTTCCGTCCCGGCGATCCCGGGGAGCGGCCGCACCTGAGCCCCCGCCGAGGTGCAGCGGTGGGGAGCGCCCCGGGCCGGGGGGGGGCGGCTTCTCTGGGGTCCCTCGCCTCGGTCGCTGCGGGCCCGGGGGCTGGGGGTGACTGCATGGGCAGGGGGAGACTGGGGGCTGCGCGGCCCCACGCTGAGCCGGGCACGGGGCAGAGCTCGGGGAGCAGCCTTCCCACTGCCCCGAGCTCTGGGAGACCCTGCCTGGAGCTCAGGTCGCTGGGTGACACCCTGCCTGGAGCTCGGCGTCCTGGGGGCTGCCCTGCTTGTGACCTCAAGGAGCTCGGGGACGCCCTGTCTGCAAGCTCAGGGTGCTGGGGGTCAGCCTGCCTGTGGACTGGAGGTGCTGGGGACTCTTGGCTGTGCCCTGCTTGTACACTCAGGTGTACCCTGCCCCTGAAAGCTTAGAAGTGGCCTTCATGGAAGCATGGAGATACCCTGCCTTTGAACTTGGGGATGCCCTGCCTGCAAGTTGGGGAGCACTTTACCTGTGACCTCAAGGAGCTTGGGGACACCCTGCCCACATGGCTGTGCCTCCCTTGCCTGCCAGCACAACCCACAGCATACGTTGTGATCAGTGTTGGACGTGAGTGGTCAGTGGGGCATCTGCCGTGGGCCTTGTGCCTGGCTCCAACACCCACAGGGGTTTGTTTCCCTCGAGGTCCAGGCGAGAGAAAGGTCCTCCTCAGTGTGGGAACCACCAAATTCTGCTTGCCTCACACAAACCCCGCAGCACCGGCACCAGGCTGGAGATGCCCCAGGGGCTCCAGTGGGAGCCACCTGCTCCCCCTGCCTCTGTGCTGCCCCATCCCTGGCCATGCTGGCTGTCTGAATCCGTGGCGTTTTGCCCTTTCCGTATTTCGCTGCCACTTCTCAGGTCTCTTCCCAGGAAGAGCAGCTGGGGCAGGTTGCGGGAGGTCTGCCGGCGAGGAAGCAGGCTCTTCCTCCTTCCCCAGTATTTAAGAAATCACTTCCGCACTGCCCAGTCCTGGGCCTCTCCATCCCATTCCCCTTAAGTGTCTGGTGGTCCAACATCCTGGGGCAGTGCTCCAGCCACCTCCTTACCCCAAGAGGGACAATGTCTCCAAGACCTGCAGGGTTTGGTGTGTTTTGGGGACAGGTTTGGGGCTGGTTTCAGCAGGAGCAGGGAGGTGGGTGACAGCCACCACCAGATGGGAGCCCTGTGCCACACAATCCTCCTGCAGGCAGCTCTTGGACCATGTGGCAGAGGCTGCTTCCAGGGAGAGGGGCAGACCCCTGGGTCCCCATCCCAGCTCCACACCCCCAGGACTGCGTGTGAGGGAACCAGTGCAGTGAGTACTTGGCACCCAGTGTCAGCCTGTGCTGGGACACTGCCCCAGAGGCTGGGGACGAATATCTTCCTGGCCCCCATGAGCTGAGGTCCTTCCTCATCCCCTTGGGATGCACTGGGATCCTTTCCTATACCTTGAGGATGAGCTGGGATCCTTCCCCATCCCTCTAGGGTAATCTGGGGTCCTTCCCTATCTGCTTGGGATGAGCTGTGATTCTTCTCTGTCTTGCTGGGCACAACTGGGATCCTTCCCCATGCCCTTGGACAGAGCTGGAATCTATCCTCTTCTCAGGCTGAGCGAGGATCCTTTCGGGAAAGGGATGGCTCCCTCTGGGATGAGCTGGGTCTTTCCCCATCCCTGTGTATCTTGGATGAGTTGTGGTGCATTCCCCAGTTGCAGCAGGCAATGATGAATGGCCTGAAAGTCTCTGGTCACTGCCTGGGCACACGGTGGTGCTGCGCGTATCCCTTAGATCCCTGCGCTCCCAAACCTCCGTGCTGGAGGCCAGTGGGGGCAGGATGCTGGGCTTTGCTTGCCAGCCTGGCTTTGGCAAGGCTCTGGGTGGAATGTTCCCATCTCCCCTTCCCAGAGCCACCGGGCACCTGGCCGGGCGGCTGGAGCCCGTCTTATCTCGCCTCGCGCCGCCGGCCCGGCTCCTGTGTTTAGTCTTTGGTGCCTCACAGCATCCCCGGCGCCAGGGTGCTGGGTGCCTGCGCTCTGGGGAGAGCCGGCATGGTGTGATCCAAAACCTCTGCCCTGCTTCCCTCCGGGGAGAAGTGGGGTGTGGGTGAAGCCAGACCCCACGGCAGCAAACTTCGCTCAGGTCTGGTGCTCTGGACTTGTGGGTGTTGTCTGCCCGGAGCCCTCGCCCTCCATGCCGGCATCATCGCCGGCTCCAGGAGGCATTTCCCAGCTCATCTGCGGGGCAAGGGCGTGGGGGGCGAGGAGGCAGCGGCAGGAAGCAGGCAAGAGCTGCGGCTTGGGGTGGGACGGGGGCTTCTCTGCTGGGAGCTGTCATCTGGAAGCCATCAGCGGGGCGGGAGGGAGGGAGCCGCCTTCCCGGGGCCACACACGCCGGCCGGCCCCGCGGGGACACAGCCGGCCGGCCCGCAGCCTCCCTCGCCCACCTGGGGGTCCCCGGCTCCCCTCGCCCAGGCTTGGCGCTGGGCAGCGTCTCTGAGCCCAGTGGAACCAGGGGGCTGCAGCAGGGCCACTGTTTGGCCAGTGCATCCCCCAAAGCTTTGGACACAGGGCTGGAGAAACCCGCCCACCTGCTTTGGTGATTCCCAGCACCGCAGCCATCGTCCCCTCCATGTTCCCCATCCCTTTGGTGGCTTGGAACCATCATTGCAAAGCAAGGGGGGATGCTGTGAGCTGGCAGCAGGGGTGCAACCCCCTCCTCCCTAACCCCGGGTCTCTCTCGCAGCTTGGCCAATATCCCGTTGACTCCGGAGACCCAGCGGGACCAGGAGCGGCGGATACGCAGGGAAATAGCCAACAGCAACGAGAGACGGCGGATGCAGAGCATCAATGCTGGCTTCCAATCCCTGAAAACCCTCATCCCACACACGGATGGGGAGAAGCTCAGCAAGGTGAGCAGGACGCACGCGCTGGTCCTGCACGTGGAGGGGCTGAAAGTGGAGTTGGGGGTATTTGGGCGTTAATGAGCTCTCTCCTGGGGAGGTTTCCCAGCAGGAGTGGGTACATCCCCAGGCTGGTGTCCTGGAGTGGGCTGGGAGTGTGTAACAGTGCCCTGGGAGCAGGGTGACACATTCCTGGGTGAGGAGGGGACCCCACTGCAGAGGGGTGAGGAGGCAGCTGGTTGGGTTCCTGAGGTGGATGAATTGGTGCATTTCACCGTGGTGGAAATCCCAGGAGGAACCTGGGGAGAAGCAGACTCTGGGAGGAGACACCAGGGACAGGCAAGGAGCAGTGCTGCCTGCAGAGCTCCTCAGGAGGAGGCCTGGGGGGGACACTGGGGTCTCCTGCCTCAGCATGCCCCTCCTGGCTCCCCCACAGGCAGCCATCCTCCAGCAGACGGCCGAGTACATCTTCTCCCTGGAGCAGGAAAAGACTCGGCTACTGCAGCAGAACACTCAGCTCAAGCGGTTCATCCAGGTACTGCCCCAGGGTTGGGACAGGAGGGGGTGGGACAATCCTGGCTGGCCAGGATGGGGACGTCATTGCAGTTCTTTGGGCTCAGGGTGGGACCCTCTACCCTGCTCAGCCAGAGAGTGGAGATGTTTCCATTCCCCGGGCAGGACAGGGAGCCCCATTCAACCTGGCATCTCTTACCTGGCAGGGGGAGAAGGGGTGGGGGTCCCGTTTTCCAGTATTTCCATGCATTTGGAGTGTCGGGGATGGCCTGGTGGCAGTTCTGGTGCTGGGGTGCCCTGGTTGAACTGCCCTGTGTGTCACAGTGAGAATCAGGTTGGCACAAGGCTGCGGGGATGAGGACCAGGGTGGGGGCCACAGGCAGGAGCCCATCTGTCCCCAAGGATCGAACACAGCCCCAGGGGAGACCCTTTCCTGCGTGCAGCTGTGGTGGGGGGTGGCATCACCCGGGTGTCTGGATGGCAGGGAGAGCGTCCATAGCCCCCTTTCCCTGACACCACATTCCCACGGCAGGAATTCAGTGGCTCCTCCCCGAAACGGCGACGGGCGGAGGACAAAGACGAGGGGATCGGCTCGCCGGACATCTGGGAAGATGAGAAGGCCGAGGATCTGCGTCGGGAAATGATTGAGCTCCGGCAGCAGCTGGACAAGGAGCGCTCGGTCCGCATGATGCTGGAGGAGCAGGTGAGGCCAGGTGCCCTCTCGCAGGCCTCTGCCGTGTCCCCAGTGAGCCCCAGGGACACCAGCAGTGCTGTGGGGACACCGAACACCTACTTTGGACACTGCTTCTCTGTGCTCCTCCGGGGCTTCCTGGCTCCCACTGAGGGGACAGCTGGGCTTCAGCGGGGCCATGCCAGACTCCCCACTGATGCTGGGGCTCCCTGGCCTGCAGGTTCGCTCCCTGGAGGCCCACATGTACCCGGAGAAGCTGAAGGTGATTGCTCAGCAGGTGCAGCTCCAGCAGCAGCAGGAACAGGTGAGGTTGCTGCACCAGGAGAAGCTCGAGCGTGAGCAGCAGATCCGAACCCAGGTGAGCACCCCAGGCACCCCCAGGTACTGAAAGGCGAGGGGTGGGTTCGGTGATGGACTTGGCACCTGCTGTGGGCACTGATGTCCCCAGCAAAGCTCTCACTCCCAGTGATCTGGGAAGGGGGTGGCCCAAAGCCTCCCGCAGTGCTTGGAGCGGTGCTTGTGGGCACCCTGTGTTTCAGGGAGAGACTGTGGATTGGACCACTCATGGTGGCTTCCACGTGGCTCCGTTCCCTGGCACAGGGGTTTGTACAGGGAAAGTCACTTGCTGCCGGAGAGAGTTTCATCTCAGGGGCTTCACCTTTCTCTGGGTGACTCCCTCTGAATTTCAGGGATCCCCAAACCGCTCCCTGCCGCCCAGCAGCCTGGGAAAGGGGAGTGTCAAGCTGGCAGGCGGTGGGGATGGGAACCTTCAACCTTTCCTCTGAGACTGCTGGATTTGCCAGTGGTGCAGGGAGGAGGAGAGCGCTGTGCCAGCACCGGTCCCTGTGCGCTGCCGCCCTCGAGCCCAGCCTGGGGCCGCGCCACTCTGGGAGCTTCAAAGGGAGGAACAGCAGCTTCTTCCCCGTTCCTTGGGCTTCTGCAGAGCCGTGTCCCTGCAGGGTCCCTGCTGGCTGCCTCCCAGGGAAGTTTAGCCTATTTTTAGGTGAACTCTCCGTAGCCTGCTAAGGCGGATCTTCCCATCCGCTGCTCAAACGAGGATCTCTGAGGGGTATGGGGAATTCCTGGCCAGGCAGGGGCTGGCACTTGCCTCTGCTGGCTTTAAGGCCCAAATCATTGCCCTCTCCAAAGCTGAGGTGGCAGCAGCTTTCAGCTGGCATCCTTCTTCATCCACCTACTGGGATGGAGAACTGGGGCAGCCGAGTGATGCTTCAGCTTTTCTGGAGCTTGGGCTCTGTGAACAAGCGTGATGCTCTCCCCACGCTGCCGTGCTGAGGTCCCTGCTCACCCGGGATTTCCCTTCTGTCCCCAGCTCCTGCCATCACATGCTCCCCCAGCGCCCACCCACCACCCCACCGTGATCGTTCCAGCACCGCCTCCCTCCCATCATGTCACCGTGGTCACCATGGGCCCATCCTCGGTCATCAACACGGTCTCCACGTCCCGGCAAAACCTGGACACCATCGTTCAGGTAAGCTGGGGGGCTCGGGGGGGTCCCTAACCCCCGGGGTGGGTCAGAGGGGATCCCGGAGGTGTCCTGACGGCCGGTGTGTGCCCTGGGCAGGCGATCCAGCACATCGAGGGGACGCAGGAGAAGCAGCTGCAGGAAGAGGAGCAGAGACGCGCGGTCATCGTAACGCCAGCGCGCGCCTGCCCCGAGCCCTCCGCCTCCGACACCGCCTCCGACACCGAGGGCAACGACAGTGACTCCATGGACCAGAGCAAAGAGGAGCCCTCGGGGGACGGGGAGCTGCCCTGACACCCCCTGGCCAGCAGCCGGGGAGGGAAGCCGGGGCAGGGGGGGGAAACGTCAGAGAATATGCTGAAATTTTTAAAAAATACAACGCGATTTGGGTCTCTTTTATGACCTTTTTCCAATACTGTAAAGCAGAGCGTTAGAGGCAGGCAAAGGCCACCCTTCAGCTCCCAGGGGGGCAGGGGCTTGGGGGTGGCCACAGTGGGGCATGGGGGGCTTGGGGCACGGTGGGGGGCGTTGGGGATGGGGGCCACAGCCCCCCACCCTGGTCTATCACACCCCACCTGCCAACCCACAGGGAATCCTGCCAAGCTGGCAACAGCCCTGCTGTTCCTGATGGTGTTCCCTTGGGACAGGGCCTTTGGTTGGGATCTTAATTTTTTTTCCTTCTCTTGTGTTTTGTTTTTTTTTTCTGTTAAATAAATGTTCGTTTTTAAGCAGGGGGGAGATGCCAAGTGACATGGCAGCAAAGGCAGGACAGGGATCCCTGACTTCGGGGTACCACCATGGCTCCTGCACCCCATGTGGGGCAGGGAAAACCCCCTTGGAGAGTAAATTTAATCCTGGGATGATGCCATTGGAGCACGGCAGGAGGGCTGGCATATGCCATCCCTCCCTGGCGTTTCCAACACCCACCTCCTTGGCACAGGGATGGCAGCTTGGGGGCTGATTTTTTACACCCCACCCCTGTCCCTGTGCCCATTCCTGTCCCCCCCACCCCGTTCCCATCCCTCCTTTAAGCACTTAACCTGGTTTGTGGGGTCTGTCAGCTCCGAAGAGCTTTTTCTATTTTGTGATTGTGTCGCTTGGGTCTGTTGTGGCGGGTGGGGGCTCCCCGTTTTGTGCGTCCCCCCCTCGCCCCGCTGCCCCCCCACCCGGCTGTAGGGTTTTAGGCCAGTCGTGTGTAGAGCCTCGGTGGTATTCAGTAGGTTCCCCCCCAGCTGCAGCTGTTTCTCGGTTCCTTTCCCCTTTTTTTTTGTTTTGGTTTTTTTTTTGTTGGGTTTTTTTGTTTGTTTGTTTTTTGGTTTTTTTTTTTTTGTATTTTTTTTACAATTTTCAGGTCTTTGTGTTGATTGAGAAGCTATTCTATTTTGTTAAGAAAGTTGAAAAAAAAAAAAGAGGCTCGTGCCTTTGTAAAGAAACAAAATAAAGTTTGTACTTGGTTTTTTAGAAGCTATGTCCCGGCATTAATGTTTGTGGGGACAGGGATGGATCCCCCTCTGATGGACGCTGGGCCCTCTGGGGGCTTGTGGGGAGGGCAGGGAGTGCTGCCTGCACTGGGAATAACAGCGGGAGGCAAAGGCAGAGGATGCTGGCCCTTGTCCTGGCCCTGGCGTGGTTCCTGCTGAGCAGCCAGGCTGTGTTTAAAGGCTCAGCCCTGCCGGTGCTGCCCACATGTGATGAGCACATCGGGGCTCAGCTCAGCGCTGAGATGGAGGTGGGGGGACATCTGGGCTGGTTTTAATGAGGCCGCACAGCTGAGGGGGGGGACTGGGGTCAGGCTTTGTGTCCCCTTTCCCCAGGAGTGGGGGTGTCCATCTTCTCTCTGTGGAGCTGGCTCATGGCTGTGGGTGGGGGCACTCATCTCTCTCCATGTTTTTGGGGGGGAGGCACCCCTCTTTTCCCGGGGAGCACGCACCCATGGCATCCTCCCATGGCCGTGGGTCCCTCCCACTGCCCCTCTGCTCCATGGCAGCCGTGGTGTCCAGCCAAGGGGGGGACCTGCCTGCTCCGAGCCATCACCCCCTCCCCTCCACCCCCTGCTGCACACCACTGCCCCCTTCCCACCCCCAGCTTGGGCTCAGGGGCTCAGGGGCTCCCTCTGCTCCCACTCTTGGGGAACTGTTGTTTGCCCCCTTCCCCGACAAAAAGCTGGGTCACAGTCCCCCAGAAAGGCTCCCGCACTGGTGGAGCCCAGGGGTCACTGCCACGGCCAGGCTTTGGGGACAGCGGTGAGAGGCTGCTCTGTGCAAGCAAGGGTGCCAGGCGCTGGTGACGTTGCCCCTGTGCCACACTGCCAGCGCAGTGACAGTGGGGACACCCTCAGGCTGGAAGGAACGTGGCCCGTTTCCCTTGGGGGGCACGGCATTGCCTGGAGTTGGTGACCTGTGGTGGCTGGAGGGGACATCAGATCAACCCAGGACGCGATGCTTGGGGACATCCACCTTTGGGGACAGGTGAGGACACTGCAGTGTGGTGGCGCTCAGCTCTCCCTGTCCACAAACCCCCGCTCCAGCCCAAAAGGAGCTGCAGAGGCTGAGGCAGCCCAAGGAGCCCCGCGACCCCACAGCAGCAGGACTCTGGGATGGGGACAGTGTCCAGAGGAACCGTGCAGGAAGGAATTTATTCCAGTAACGGCAGAGAGGCGCCCATTTCTCCTGTCACTGGGATGGGGACGGTGACCCCGTAGGAGCAGTGCCAGCCCAGGGCCCCCACGCCCGGAGGTGCCCCGTGCCCTCGCATCCCTGACACGAGCCGTTCCCAGCGCTGTCGCTGTGTCCCACCCCTGTCCCCATCCCCAGGGCCCCCGGGAGCGAAGAGCGGCGGCAGCAGCAGCAGCATCTGTGCGGGCAGCTGCCTGCGCTGCCTGCCCTGCCCTGCCCCGCGCCGACGCCGTATAAATAGAGGCAGCGAGCGGCAGGGAGCTCCTGGCAGCCACCATGAAGGGCCTCAACCTGCTCTGCTGCTGCGTGGCCTCGCTCCTGCTCCTCGGCACCGCAGGTACGGCCACACGCCGGGCTGGGGCCCCCGGGGCTTGGGGGTACCCCGGGGGGCTGGGGGTGCCCGAGGGCTGGGGGGTCCCCTCGGGGCTGAGGGTGCCCTTGGGGCTTTGGGGACTCTGCCGGTCTGTTGGTGCCTCTAGGGGTGCCCAGGCTTGTGGGATCCCCACGGGGCTGGGGGTGCCCTTGGGACCGTGGCGGCCCCACGGGGCTGGCAGGTCCCCATGGGGCTGGGGGTCCCCACAGAGCTGGCTGTCTCCGCGGGGCTCTGGGTTCCTGCAGGGCTGTGGGAAACGCAAGAGGCTGTGGGATCCCTGTGGGGCTGCAGGTGCCTGTGGGGCCGTGGATGTCCCTGGGGCAGTAGGTGCCTGTGGGGCTGGGGGTATCTAGAGGGGCTGCCTGTGGGGCCACGGGTGCCTGTTGGCTGGGGGTGCCTGTGGGGCTGTGAGCACCTTTGGGACTCGGGGTGCCTATGGGGCTGCAGGTACCTGTCGATCTGTGGGTGTCTGTGGGACCCTGCAGGGTTGCAGATAGAATTCTGGGTGCCTGTGGGACTGAGAGTGCAGGAGAGGCTCTGGGGTGCCCAGTGAGCCCAGCCCTGGAGCGGGACAGGGTGGCAGGGGTACAGCGGTCCGGACTCCCCAACAGCTTTTCCAAGGCTGCAGAGTCACCCCAAAATGTGCAGGGAAACGTGCTGGGGGCTGTGGACAGGCGGGGATGGCGGGAGGTGCAGACTGGGGTCCCTCTCACAGAGTCACGTTGGGCGCAGGGGCCGTGCTGCCGCTGACATGCCTTGGGGCAGCGTCACCTGTGGCTGCCGTGGTGGTTTGATTTTGGACTGTGAGGGGGGGCTGCCAGGGCGCTGGGGATCTCTGAGGAGCCCGGACCCCCTTCCCCGGGCTGTCCCATCCCCACTTCGCACCCCGCTGCCCGGCCGGGTGTCCCCGGGGCGGCGCGGCATCGCCGGTACCCTTGCTTGCCCTTGAGTTAATTTGGGCTGGTTCTCTGCCTGGCCGGACTCCGGCGGCCGCGCAGCCGGGAGGGGGGCGGCTAAGTATGGAAACAGCCGTGTAAGGGGACACTGTGGCCCGGCAGCCCCCCCCGGCCGCCGCCCCCCCGCCCCGCGCCGCCGCGGCCCCGCGCGGGCACCCGCAGCTGCCGCCTGCCAGCACCCGGCACCCCCGGCCCGCCGAGTTTTGGCCTTTTAAGGACATCTTGGGCCATTCTCGGGGATGAATGGGTTTGGGGGCCGGCGACACACGCCGACAGAGGTGGGGTGACCTCCGTGGAGCTGCGGGTGCAGTCTGTGGAGGGGGGTTGGAAGGGTATCTTGGGGGCATGGCTGGTGGCTGGTGCCGCTCCAAGCGGGGCTGGTGGCCTTGAGGGACATCAGAAGCTTGTCTCTGTGGTGGATGACCACCAGCCCGTGTCTTGGTTTGGCTGAGGCTGTCATGGCACAGCACCAGGATCCCCCATCTCAGAGGAGGCTCTGGGGCCAGGAGGCACACGGGGGTCTGGCAGCCCCAGGACCAGCTCTTGAGGGATCCCCCAAGTCCCCTCCTGTTTATTGAGGGTCACGTTTTTACCCCAGTACTGTAGGTTTCCAAAAAAGCTCTAAGCAGTGGCCTGTCTCCTGCCCATGCTTCTGCTCCTCAGACACCAGTGGGATTTGCAGAATGAGTTTTGCTTTTCTTTTGGCGCCAAGGTGAACTCTCAGACCTGGCTCCTTCGGGGTGCTTTGGAAGTGGCTTGGAGGTTTTTTTTTTTTCCATTTTTGGGGACATGTCTTCCCACTCAACCCCTGTTGGTGCCTGTGGGGCTGTGGGGATCCCACGGGGCTATGAGGCTACAGGTGCCCACGGGAAGAGAAGGGGTGAAAGTCCACTGGAGAACCAGGGGCTTCATTGGAACATCACGGCAAGGTGTGGTCCTTCGGGTTTAGCGGCACCTGGGGCTGCCAGGACTCTGCCACCATTCCCAGAGGCTGGGGGTGGGAATTGCCCTGCGCCTGTGCTCCCACAGCCCCTGCTGAGGCAGCTCACTGCACACGTGGCAAAGCTCCCTGAGGGTGCTGGGAGCCTGACAGGGACCAGCACCCACCGTGGGGCTGGGCAGGAGCTCATGGCGAGGGCATTCACCCAGTACCCCGTCTGCTCCTGCCCAGGGGAACACACTCACACCTCAGGCAGAGCCCAGTCCTCCCTTCCCGGCTGGGTGACCCCTGTGGCCACCAGCAATGGGCCACGAGGATGCTGGCAGGGCAGTGCCCAGACACTGCTCAGCACAGCGCCCTGGGGATCCCTGGGCCCTGCAGTCATCATGGATTTGAGTGGGAGGGCAATTCCAGGCCATGCCATCACCACCTCTGAGCTGAAAGAGGACTTGGGGAAAGCCCTGGCATGGTGGTGTCCTCCTGCAAGGCACTGCAGGGCTGGCACAGACCCCTCCTGCTGTCACCACGAGGGGTCTGTGCCAGCCTCAGCATCTGGGAGTCCTTGTCCTGCCTGATCCTGGAAGGTGTCACCTCAGGATGAGCTCCATCACCGGGTTCTCCTGGCATCTTGGGGCGTTCCCCATCACCCAGGGTGCGCCGCTTTGGAATGTGTCCCTTTAGGGTGGGCTCCACCTCCCTGGTCAGAACATCTTGGGAGTGGGTCTGTGACACCTTGTGTGGGCTCAGGGCCCTGGGCATGGCAGCCATGGGGACACCCCACCCTGACCATCCCAGGCCAGTGGCCCCCACAGTAACCAACCTCCCCAGAGGTGGGGACCTCTGTGTCCCTGGGACACCTCACTGGACTTGCTCCACCCTCCAGCACCAACACAGCCATGGGCACCACTGCCATTGGGGGTGTGTGAGACAAGGGGCTTGGGGTGCCTCAGGTGCCTCGGGTGCCACCGACATCCCTGTCACACCCCTGGTGCCTCACCCCAAGGAGACCCTGGTGCCTCTGGCTGCCCCTTCTTACTCCCAAGGTGTTGGCTGAGCAAAGCGAGGCAGATGCTGGGCAGGTTGGCTCTGCTGTGACACCCTCTCCATCAGCCATCCTTGTCCTGGTGTGTAGGTGACATCCAGCAGGGCAGGAAGGCCAGGAGACCTCGTTTGTGCATGGCCTTGGTGGCACAGAGGTACCAGCAGGTCTCTGTGGGCTGGCACCAGGCTGGGAGGGCTGTGCCATGCCCAAGGACAACAACTCTTGCCACATTCCCACTGCGTCCCACTCGCCGAGCTGGTTAGATCTCAGCCTGGGCATTGGGTCAGGGTGACCTGATTGCTTCTGAAATCGAGCTCTGCAGCAACAGCGGCAGCCCCGGGGTGTGCAGGACTCCACTGAGCTATTTCCAGCCCAGGGGGACATTTCCCTTGCAAGTGACAGCTGGAGGGAGCAGTGAGCTCCTGTGCCTGTGGGGGCTGCAGGAGGGGCAGTGGAGGCTCTGGACAGGCTCCCCAAGCCGGGATGGGGTGTTGGCAGTGGCAGCAAGGCCCCGGGGCCAGCCGGGCACATGGCTCGACCCTGGGGTCACGCAGGCCCGGGGACACTGTGGAAAAGGGCTCAGAGCTGTGTGGCCCTGTCCATGTGCTGGTGTCTGCAGTGCTGCCACCTCTGGCCCCAGGGCTGACCCCGGGGCTCAGCATGGCCAGGCAGGGCCTGCCCCAACATTCCCATGCATTTGAGGATCTTGTGGGACATCAGGCATTAGAATTCAGGCTGGCGAGTCCAAGGGGTGACTGGGTGACCAGGAATGCTTGGGATGACCCAAGGAGGGATGGGGAGAGAGCCAGGAACTCTTGCCCTGAATGAACAGAGGATGTCCCTCAGGGGACATCCCGGGGGTGGGTTGGTGAAGTCTCCCATGGCTGGAGGCCAGGGGACAGGAACAGTGGGACCTCTTGGACATCCTTTCTCTGGAAGAAGGGGCTCTTCCAGCTTCCAGCCATGCCACAGCATGTCCCTTGGGTCCCCCAAGGGATTCCCCCAAGCTGCAAGGGAAACTGCAGGTGGATGTTCCTCGCTGTACAGTGTGACGTCTGCCTGTGCCAAAAGACCTGACGTTTCCTGGCCATCTGCTCACTGATGGACCCAGATCTCCTCAGCCAGGAAGCAGCAGGTGCTTCATCTCCCACCTTCCTCGTCTTCGTGTCTTCTGCAAGTCAGGGTTCAGGGCTCCTTACAGACCTTGAGGGTGGGGAGACAGTGGAAGAAACGCCCTGCAGCACTGATTCCCTATTTTCATCTCTATTCAGAAAGCTCCAGGCCTGGTTTTAATCCCTTTGGTAGATCCTGGTAAGGTTTCTTTACCATATATTAATAAAAATATTGTATGGTTCTATCCAACCATTTATAGAAATCAAATCACTTCATAACTTTTTTTTAACTAAACTTAAAAATTTCAAATGAGGTCAAGTTAGTCTG
The DNA here is from genome assembly GCF_029207755.1 of Chamaea fasciata. Lineage (NCBI taxonomy): Eukaryota > Metazoa > Chordata > Aves > Passeriformes > Sylviidae > Chamaea > Chamaea fasciata. Next base: position 14,216,480 of record NW_027094101.1, on the reverse strand, counting down.
ACAAAAAACTGTTTCCTAGACCTCCCTCCGCATTGAAAACCAGGAATATATTTGCTTTATGCTGGTGTTTTGGGATCATGAAGCTTCTGGGACGCGATGATGTGTCTGGGCATCCTGGGTTTTGAGGTGCACAAGGGTCTGGAGAGCCAACCCCATCCTCAGCCCCATCCATGTGCTTGTGTCCTCTGGGCTGCTTGAACCCTTGTGGGACACTTCCCTCTGAAGGTGTTGGCCAAGCTGACCTCAAACTGGAGCTGGAGCTGGGCTCCCCCTGCTCTGAGTCCTGAGCTGGCAGGGCCACCAGCTGGAGGAGCACTGGGGGATGGCCCTGAGCAAAGGCTGTGGGGGCCCCACAGAGCCTGGAGGGAAGGGACATCCCCATATAAAGGGGTCTCACAGGAAAGGTGGGGTCTGCAGCGGGTCCGGCTGGAAAATCCCAGGAACTACCTGACAGCTTCTTTGTGTCCATTCAGTTCCCAGGAGGTTTTAAAGGGTTTTGCCAGAATAAAGGCAGGGTTGGATATTTGGGATACAAGGTCCCGCCAAGACCCCCCTGGGAGGACACGGGGAGCACAGGACTTGCAGGAGCCAGTGGATAATACCCCCGGGGAAGCAGGGATTGGGATCTGGGCAGGGGAAGGGGGCGTGTGAAAAGCCATCCCCGCAGCCCTGCCATCGCCGGCCCCACGCTCAGGGCTCCGATTTCTGCTGGAGGGGGAGAGTGTCCCTCCAGGACCACCTGTGCCCATCTGTCCCTTCTCACCGCCCTCCTGGAGGACCCATTCTGCCGTCAGGCCGTTGCTGTTCGGTCCCCGTGCAGGGATGGAGGGGACACCGCGATGTTCAGCCATGCCCCTCCCTCCCGCACAGCCCGTTCCACGGCACCTGTGGCACCCACAACCGCGCCCTGGGGTCTCCATCCCCGCTGTCACCACCTGAAAAAGTGTCCCCTGGCAGCTCATGAAAGTCCCAGCATGAGAAAGGGGTGGCAGGGGAAACGTAAGCCAGGGACCCGCAGGGAGGTCAAGTCCCCGAGGGGGAAAGGGCGAGGTCTCCTCTCCAGTGCCACCCATCTGCTTGGCACAATGCAAGGTGTGAACACGGGGAGCCCCGGTGTCACTTTACACGGTGGCTGTCCCCTCCCGGAGCCCACGGGGGCCCCCAGGTGCGGACGTCAGCCTTGGCTGGCAGCGGGCGAGGGGCTGGGGCCAGCGGGGGCCGGGGCTCCGCCGGGGCTGCTCCTCCCGATCCCCGTACAGTTGCCGTGCCGTATTTTTAGCCTCCGGAGGGTGTTAAGCCCGTAACCTTCGGCCCATTTCGCACTCATCGGCCGGCCATGTGCGGGTCAGCACAATTCACCATGGATCGGGAGACCATCTAGGGGAAACAGGGAGAAGGAGGTGGGGAGGGGACAGGGACTTTGTGTCGGACCTTGAAAGTCACGGGAAATAAAGCCCGTGACCAGCACGCCGGCAGGGACATCCCCATCTGAGCCCTTGGGGGATGTTTCCCTTTTTCCTCGAGGGATGGCTCATGGAGGGCGCTGGCATTGCTCTTGTGCCTGGCCATGGGGGGTGATGGCCCCTCTGGGTCAGAGGGGGCACACAGACCCCGGACAATGCCCTGAGGACACTCAGGGTCTCCTCTGCCTGGTCCTGCCCTCCTGCTCTACTTTGACCCTCACTCCTCTCCCATCCCTCCAGGTCACCAGCTATTTTGGGGCCAAACTGAGAATATCCCTGCTCCCATCAGCTGAGGGGAGCCTCTATTGACTCAGGCCAGGCAGGGCCATATTGGCCCCAGCCACTCAGGGCTTTGCAGGTCAAATACGGATATTCCCATTCAAGAGGCTCCTGCAGGGTCCCAGGGTCTTGCAGGGAGGTGACCTGAAGGACCAGGGTGAAAGGGAGAGGGGTGGGAGCTGCCCACCACTCTCTCCCTCCATCTGGGAGCTGAGCTGTGTGCCAGCAGAGGACAGGGAGGTCAGCGAGGGCAGAGCAAGAGTGACCCGTGCATCCGGTCTGGGCAGGGAGAGGGGCTGTACCAGCGGCTGCAGCTCTGCTGTGTCAGGGAACCAAGAACCACTGGGAACGAGGGCAGGCTGGGGAGCAGCCTGTCCTTCCCAGTGCCCGCTGCCGGCACGGCACAAGCCTCCCGATGCCACCTGATCCCGGCTCACAGCCCCGCCAGCCCCAGCACCAGACACGGCAAACTGGGCTGAGGGGTCTGGGGCTGGCACCGTGCCGACCCCAGCCCAGGGGTCAGTCACCAGCTGTGCTCAGTCACCACAGGCCCTGTGGCCAAGCCCAGTGAGCTCCAGCTTTGCCAAGGTCCTGCTGGACACAGCCCTGTGGCTCCTGCACAGACACGGCACAGCAGCCAGAGCAGAGGGCTGGCCGTGCCCGCTCTCCTCCCGCAGCCTGGTTGGAGGTGGCCTTTTTTCCTGCTTGGCATCTGCTTGCCAGCTGGAGTACAAAGGAATTATTTTCCTCTGAAACGCTCCCCTGGCATGAGACGTTTGGGGGGATTATTTAGACTAGCAGCAACTGTTTGTAACGGAGACAGTATAGCCGTGATCTTTTATTTTTGGCACCCGCTGACTGATGTTAAATTGCAGTTGGAGCCTATGGAAAATACGGATGGATTCTCCTGGGCCACAGAACACACTCATTGTGTCCCCAGCAGCAGCACGGAGTGGCACATGCTTTCCTAGTGAAGGGACACTCACAATAAATAGCTCCCGAGCCCCGTGGCCAGGGTTAGGCCCTGCCTGTGGAAGGCAGGAACCCATGCTGGGTTCCTCATGCCAGGAAGCCCCTTCCTCCTCCTCCTCCCCCTCGCTTCACCTCCCACCTTGGCTGGTGTGACATTCCCTCCAATCAGGGCTGGGGAAGGACCCTTTTAACCTGCCAAGTGCCTGCAGCCCCTCAAAATTGGCCATTTTTACTCCTTTCCGTGATTTTAGGGCAGCTTTGCCGCCTTCCTGCAGTGCTTTGGGGCGGGCAGCAGCCCCAGTGCCAGGCAGCCAGGGCTGGTGGAGCCACAGAGCCCCTGCCAGCTCCGCTTCGCCCCCCACAAACACATCTTTGCACCCAACTTCTTGCAACAGGGACAGGAGCCGGAGAAAGCTTAGGGAAGAGTTTAAACCTCTTGGCACCGGCCACAAGTCATCCCTCAGGGCCCTGGCGGGTGCCCCGGTGGCCAGCACGGGTGGGACTGACTGAGCTGTTCTCATCGTTTAGAGCGGCGCAGCCCCAGCGCGGGCCACGGGGACGGGGCTGCCCAGAGCCCCCCGCCAGCCGCGGAGCCCCGGCTGGAGGAGAAGGCGGCCGAGGGCAGCCCTGAGGAGCAGCAAGACAATGCCAATGCCTCCGTGCCTGGTGTCGCCGAGGAGGGACGTGGAGAGGGGGAGGAAGAGCCGGCGGGTGGCCTGAGGGCAGGGGACAGCCAGACAGAGGAGAGCAGCAAAGGGCAGGGCCAGGAAGAACAGAGCGCAGGGGAGGATTTCGTGGCAGCTCATCACGGAGGGAACCACGGGCCTGGCACACAAGAGGACATCCATGCTGGGGAGGATGAGGAGCCCGGCACAGAGAAAGGAGGCTCTGAGGAGGAAGGGCAGCCAGGGGAAGAGCAAACAGAGGAGCCAAGGGCAGCATCTGCTCCTGAGGGAGAGGAGGAAAGGGACGAACCGAGCTCAGAGGAAGATGACGAGCAAGGAGAGTCTGAGGAAGATGAACACGGGGAGTCTGAGGTAGATGGAGGTGAGGAAAAGTCTGAAGAGGGAGAGTCTGAGGAGGAGAAAGAGTCTCACGAAGATGGTGACGGGCCAGAGAATGAAGCTGAAGAGAATGACGAGGAGGCAGCTGGCACTTCCAACACAAAGAGCCACAGCAAACCAGCAGCTGGTGGTACAGGAGAAGCCAGGGATGGCTCTGCCAGCTGCCATCACCCACCCTGTGGGGATGCAGCAGAAGACCCACCAGCAGCAGTGGAAAACCCCCCAATGGGGGAAGATCCACCAGCAAAAGAAGACCCACCAGTAACAGAAGACCCACCAACAGCAGGGGATGACCCTCCAGCAACAGAAGACCCCCCTGCAGTGGTGGAAAATCCCCCAGCAGCTGAAGACCCCCCTGCAGACAAGACCCCCCTGGCAGGAACAGAGGTCCCCAGCAGCCCCGCTGGTGCCGCCAAGCCCCGGCCTAGCCAGATAGGTTGGAGTCTTTTCTTGTGGGTGTGCTGCAAGAGTGACCTCCCATCAACCCAGCGGAGCTGAGCTTGGCACATTAAACCTCGCCTAGTGCATGGCCCTCTCCTAACGCTTGTGCTTCCCCGCCCGCCCCTAACAGCGCTCGGCCGTGGGCAGTGAGGCCGCAGCAGGATGCACTCATCGCAGTGGTGCCAAAACTGACTGGTGTTCCCCTCTCTCCACTCCACTCCAAGTCCATGATTTCTCCTCGGGGATGTGGACCTAGATAAAATTTTTAACCTCCAGGCCCCTTTCAGCACTCGCAGATCTCTTACAGACTCTTTATGCACCACCCGCAGAGTCCTCCAGGCCCTCGGCTTGTGCAGGGGCGGGATGCTCCTGGGTTGGTGGGGCTCCCAGGATTGTGGGGCTCCTCTCCACCACTTCTTGGCTCCTAGGGAAGGTGTGAAGAACTGATCCAGGCCCATGAGCTGCTGAGGCACCAGCCCTGCTCAATCAGTGAAAGGCTAACTAGGGGAAAGGGACACCCCTCACCATGATTTCCCAGAACTATGTGTAGACTTTGGCCCACAGGTTGGGCAGTGACCTTTGGACCCAGATTGGTATTTTTGTTGTTTTCATCTGTAACGTCCCAGCTCAAAAAGCCTCCCATTTTCCCCAAAAGGCAAACCCAGTTTGGTCTCTGTGTCCTTGACTTGGCAAGTCAAAAGGTCTTCCTCAGCCCAATACTCAGTAGATGCTCAACACGGTCTCAGGGCTTAGTGGTGCCCTGCTTGATGCTGGTGTCCCCAGACCTGTCCCCTAACCCCTGCTAAAGTCCAACCCAGCTCCCCATATCCAAAAGCTCTTGTAAGCTCCTGGTGTGCCAGCACCTCCATGGCAAGGACACCTGTGTCTCCATGTTTTGGGGACAGTGGGGTGCCTTCTCCAGTGGAGGCCACTGCCTCATGCTCCCCATGGTACGGAGCCATGAGGGACAGGGCGCCGTGCAGAGGGCTCCAGGGGAATATGGAGACAGAGGTGGGAGAATTGGGAGGGAGCAGCCCCACTGGCTAAGGGGCAGCCAGATGGGCCAGGCTGGCCTGCCCCCAAGAGCCAGAGGCAGCCCCAGCCTCGGCACTGTCTCCAGCTCACCATGTAGCTTTTGGGGGAGTGGGCAGACAGAGAGGCAGCAGCACAAAGCCTGCACAGAGGCTGAGCCCCACGGAGCCACAGCTGCCGGGGGGGAAGCACCATGGCCCCGTTGGGCAGCAGCTGCCATGCGTGCTCGTGCTACATCCCAGCCCCAGGAGCCCCTTCCAGACACATCCTTTGCATTCCCCACGAGCAGCCAGCCCCTCCTCGGAGCCAAGCAGTTGCCCATGACGCTTCCCCCCGCAGCCACAGCCCTGGCAGCCTCCAGGAGCCTGTGCTAAAGGGAAAGCACGTGGCATGCCAAGGGTGGTAGCGGCTGCCGTGGGCATGGCGTGCCCGCAGGCTCGGGGTGTGTGCGCTCCCCGTGCCCTCCCCCTGGCAGTCGCTTGTGTGAGCTCCTGTGTGGGTTCCCCCCTCCAGCAGTAACAGGGCTCCTTGTTTTCTCCTGCAGAAGATGTTGAAGATGCCAGCGAGCCGACCAAGCGCGACCGGTCCCACTTGGAGAACACCCTCAAGCTGAATGAGGAAAAACCTGCCGATGATGTCTCAGGTGAGGAGGCTGTGCGTGCCCTGCGCTAAGACCATGGATAGGATTTTCCTTCTCTTGTGTTTGGATTTTAACCTTGCTTCTTGCAGGTCTAGTACTGCCAGATTTTCAAAAACAGCCCTTTGGCTGCTCTTGGGTTAACATATTTTAGGTATTTTAAGGACACTCCCGAGGGCATACAAGAATTAGGAGGGTATAGAGGCTGGAAGATGCAGAATCAGGAACACCCCTGCTCAAAGAAACCTGGAGCAACTTCTAACAAAGTGTTGGGATTAACATTCCAATTATATATTGGGTTTTGCTACCCTAAGGTTTGCTTCTGCTGGCCCTGCTGGCAGTTTGGGCTGGAAAGGCAGTGATAAGAGATACTGTGGAAAAAAAACTCCTCCTTTTTATCTAGCAAGCAGCTCAGGGGCCATGCCAGGGGGCCCTGGCACCGTGGTGGAGGGCTTTTTGGGATCGTGGGTGTTGAGTGCTAAACAGCACTTAGGGAGGATGCTCCTCCCATCAGCTGCTGGGAGCAGATGGGGACAGTGCCCAGTGGGAAACATTAGCAGGGAATAGACATCAAAATCCTAGAACAGCTTGGGTTGGGAGAGATGGTGCAGACCATCTCATCCCATCCCTCTGCCATGAGCAGGGCATCTTCCACAGACCACATTGCTCCAAGCCCTGTCCAGCCTGGCCTTGGACACTACCAGGGATGAGGCAATCACAACCCCTCTGGGCAAAACGTTTCGTCTGTTTTGAAGTCATCCCAAACTGACTGGGATCAGTTTGGCCAAGATTTCAGCTGTAAGCCAAGTCCCTCCATCCACGGCTGGGCCACCCTCGGGACCTGCAGGGAATGGCCCCAGGAGGGTCTCACCCAGCCTGGTGGGGTTTGCCTCTCACCTGCCCACATGCTTTGCCCCCCAGGAGTATTGCAGCGGCTGAGGAAGATCTACCACTCCTCCATCAAGCCCCTGGAACACTCCTACAGATACAACGAGCTGAGGCAGCACGAGATCACAGGTAATGCCACAGGCACTGGGGTCTCTGGCACCACCAGGTCCTTGGGATGCAGATAACAGCACAGAGGGCAGATCGTGGACAGCCTCGGATAGTGTGTCTTCCTTTGCAGCTTCCCAGGGAGTCCGTGAACACGCTGGGCTTAGAGGCCATGCCCTAGTGAACCCAGCAGCAGGAATTCCTGCCTCTGCCTCAGCCCATCTGCTGTCAGGGCCATCTGTGTGGGCTGAGCATTGAGCCCTGCCTGCCTCGGGTCTCCCACCTGCTCAACATCAATGCCCTGTACCCCTGCCAAGCAGAGATCGTGGCCCAATGAAACAGGCTTGGCAAGGAAGCTCAGGACCTCTCAAGGCTGGGGATGAGCTTCCTGGGGGTGGCTGGAGCTGGCATCCTTCCTGCTGGGTACAGGACACAGCCATGTGGGCAGGGTATTCCTCAAGCTCCACAGCCCTCGCTCATCCTGAGAGTTGGAGTTTCCAGCCCTTGGCAATGTCAGACATGTTGGATGGGGTGAGCAGGTCCCTGTGGCCCCTGGCATGGTGTGGGCTGAGGCAGGTCACACATGTGTCCCTCCAGAAGAGGAAAGTGCAGCCCCGTCCCAAGATGCTCACAAGATACAGGATGTCCTTGTTACCCAGGAAACACCAGCAGCCTCATTTTCCAAGCACAGATGGTTCAAACCCAAGTCCAGCTTCCTTGTTCACTGGAGTAATTCTCCTCTGAGTATTGAGGAGCCAGGGCCAGTTGTCTCCAGGGGATGCTGGAGTCCCTGCTGCCAGTGTCCCAGGACTTCGTGCCCATGTCAGCCTCCTGCCAAGGTCCTGAAGTTGTCCTCCTTGTCCTGCAGCTCTGCCTGCCTCCCCAGGGGTGCAGGCACACACTCCTGGAGCCATGCCCTCCCTCCTGGTGAGGCAGGACCAGGATACACCCTCCCCACAGATCTTTCTTTTACAGCTGGCCTTGTTCCACTAGCACTCGGGCCCCACACTCAGCTGGGCAACCTACTGGGACACATCCCTGCAGAGCAGAACTCCTGCTTTCCAGGAATCCCCCCTGCAACCCCTAAGTCTGGGTCAGACATTCTGTGAGCAGACTTGGACATCTCCCTGCCCAGCCAGGCCGTCTCCAGTGTAGAGCCAGCGGGAAGCACAGGGAAGTTACCCTGTGGGAGGCTGACTGAGGGTCACAACAGCATGTCCTGCTGCTGGCCTGTCTGCTGGCCCATGGCTGCTGGCCTGTCCCCTGGCAACACCCCAACGTCCTCTCCAAGCTGCTCTGGACTGTATTGGCGATGTTTGCTGTCAACTCAACTTGGGGCACAGTTTAGGAGGATGTTTGGGGCTACAGGGGAAGCCGGTGGGCTCTAACCCCTACTTTGCTGTTCACAGCCAGAGGATGCAGCCCCCAGCCTCAGTTTCCAGCCCTCAGGACATCCTACCCTACCCTTAATCCATCCCATGCCCAAGCAGCCACCTCCCTGCTCCCCTTTTGGGAGGAAAGAAGTGTTTAAGTGTTCCCCAGGCTCCTGCTGGCTTCCTCCCTCTCAGCTCCTGAGGAAACAGCCATTAACCCTGGTGTTTTCCCAGCCGCTCTCAAACCCAGCTCCTGAGCAGGACTCTCCTCGGACAGCAGGTCCTGCTGTTCCTCCTGGCCTCAGCTGAACACCCCATGGTCTGTTCCACCTCACTGTGAGGAACAGCCACCCCTCAGGCTGACAGTCCCCAGGTCAGGTCCCAGCACAGCCCGCTGTGTCCTACAGGGCACCCTCACGCCGTTGTGGCCCTGGAGCTGGCCACCCACAGTCCCCTCCTGGCCCACAGGGATGCTGCACTGCCTCCAGTCCTTATCTCAGCTGTGAGACACTCTGGCCATGCTCCCCTCTAAAAGATTTCTACAGACACCAAACTTCCTGAATGATCTCTTGACAGCCCAGCCGTACCCTGGCACGCACAACCCTATCTAGAAACCTACAGCTCAGCAGTTTGCCTTTCCTACCCACAGATCCAGCTTTTCCCAGTCCTTCATTAGCAGTGTAATCAGAGAAACCTGCACACTAGTTACAGGGCTGGCCCAGGGAACCCTCTTGACCTTGGAGGGCAGGTGAGGACACAGTGGAGCTCAGGGAGCCTTCTGAACACTTCCCCTGCACAGTGCCCTGTCCCGAGAGGGTTCATTCCATCAGTGGTGTCCCTGCAGGCTGGGAGGTGCTCCCAGCTCCCCCCTGTGCCCCCTCTGCATGGTGGGGGGAGACTGGAGGGCACAGAGCTGCCAGCTCAGCTGGCTGGGAGGAGCAGGACAGCTGGGAGAGCTTTGGGGCAGGCCTGTCATGGAATATGTGTGACCTTTGGAGGTGTAAACCAATCTAGAGGGGTGCTGTGGCAAGCACCCTGGCCCCTCCATTATGTGGCAGCCTTCCATTTTGTCTCCCTTTCCATCGGCTCCCTTCACTGCAGCGTAATCCAAAGAGTTCCTCAGCTCCCCACAACATGTGAAAGCTCCTGTCGAGTCCTGTGGGAGCTGTGGCTGTCACCATCAGTTCTGGCTTGTTAGGGTGCATCTCAGAAAGCTCCCACACACGCTCTGCTTAAGCCTGGCAGATGCCATTTCCTTCTCCCTGCCTGCCACCCTCCCGCCTCTCTGCTCTGCCATCCCACGTGGATGCAGACATGCTCTGGCTGGGTCCAACTCTGTGCTTGGAGGGACTATCCTGAGCTGAGGGTGAGGGATTCTCCCAGTCCAGCCATAGGAAGCTTGCTGTGAGGTCACACCAGGTTCTGGTGCATGCCGGTGACCCTAACTACTGATGTATGCTAATTAGCAAGTGTCCCTGTGTAGGGCATGACCTCCCAGATGCCATCACCAGCCACAGCACAGCGGCCGGGTCCAGGTGACCCTGTCACTGGGGTTGTCAGGACATTTGCTGGGTTGGTAGCTGTCTAACCCTGGCTTCTTGGGCTCCATGTGCACGGTGGGTGATGCCAGGGAAAGCAACAACCCCGCGGAGCAGGACACCCTGAGCCACATCCCCGCCCTGCAGGGCAGACAGGGGTTCAGTGCTTGCCCTGGAAGCTGCAGGTCGCTCCCAGGCTGTAACTCCTTGTCCCCCGCTGGGAATGTGGCCATCAGTTCCCTCCTTGTCCTGGACCACACCCGGGCTGTCGCATCTCTCCTTGGACTCATGGTTCCTCTTCTCTCTCCCCGTGTCCCTCGCTAACAGCTTACCCCGGACGCACCCTGGGCTCCTCGGCCACAGGTTGGTATCGCCGCCTGCTCCCCGCATGCCGCCGGCACCGCCTCCGCTCTGCGCTGCCCTCCGCCTTTCCCGGGCTCCTGGCCCGAGGCTGCCGCGCTGCCCAGGCACCGAGCAGAGCCGGTACTCGCCATCCCCGCCGGGACAGTGTCCCCAGCCCCTCCGGAGCCCGCACTTCTCCCAGTCTGACTCTCGTGCATCCCGACAGCCCGTCCTTCCCTCCAATCCTCACCTCGCCCAGGCTCTGACACCTTTCCGTCTTGGTTTAAGACTGAGAGACAGCATATTCCTCTGGCCAGGGTTCAAAGGCGTTTCTGGTAGTCCTGTGAGAGTGGCTGAGGGAGACAGGAGAAGTCTGGAGAAGGCTCAAGAGGGACCTTCTCACTCTCAACTCCCTGACAGGAGGGTCGAGCCAGGTAGGGGCCCAGCCTGCTCCCAGGGAACAAGGGACAGGACAAGGAGAAATGGCCTCCAGTTTCACCTGAGGAAGCTTGGATTGGATATTGGGAAAATTTCTTCAGAGACAGGGCTGTCAGGTCCTGGCAAAGCTGCCCAGGGCAGTGGTGGGGTTCCTAAGCCAGGGGGATTTAAAAGCCCTGTGGATATGGCACCTGGGGACATGAATCAGTGGTGGCCTTGGCAGTGCTGCAGGAGCATTTAGAACTGGAGATCTTAAAAAGCTGTTCCAACCTAAACAATTCCATGACTGTATGTGTTGGACCTTCAGGTTGACCTCTCACGCATGGCACAAACTGGAGGAGCCCAGCTGACAGCTCATCCTGTAGAGGGGATCTCTTCCCCATGTCTCCTGTGTGCAGAAACGTTCCTGAATGTGCACCCTTGATCCCACAGCAGCTGTCCCAGTAACACGGGCTGGCCCCTGCCCAGCAGCCTCAGCCCCCTCAGAAGCCCGAGCTGGCTCCTCTCCCTGCCTATCCTGTTCAGGGTGTGCTGCCAGGGACCCCAGAGGATCAGGAGATGGGAGACAGTCCAAGAAATGCCAGCCAACACCCAGCCCTTCCCCTGGGCCTGGTGCTCAGCCACAGGAACAGTGTTCCTGCAGGGAAATCCCAACTTCTGTCCCTCCTGTCCTATCCCACAGCCACGCTGCCAGACCCTGCCAAACCAGGCTCCTTTGCACGGCCACAGCAGAGCCCTGCCGGTGCCTGGAGAGCCTCTGGCTCCCTGCCGTGCCAGCCCTGGAGAGGGCTGGGGGTATTTATAGCATATTCCGATAGCTGCCTTATCTCATCTCGGCTTCAGGCGCTGGCACACGTGCTGCCGGGGTGGGCGCAGGCACGGGGGGGGGCACTCGGGGGAGGCACAGGACATCTGCAGACACGTGGGCTCGTCCCTCCGTCTGCGGGCACACGTGTTGTGAGGATACTCATGGATTTGGAAGCTTTGGGAGCAAGAGGTGCCCTCCCAGCATTGCTGGATCCATGCCATGGGCACGTGGCCGGTGGTGTTTGTGGCATAGGGGTGGAACAGGAGTCTGGGTGTTGCTGGGAGTCTCCCCAGGTGCTCCAGCCTTCCTGGGTGGCTTGAGGACAAAGAAGACCTTTGTGCCTGTGGCTCAGTTGGAACCAGGAGAGGAAGGAGGTTTTGCCAGGTCCTCTGCTTTGCTCAGCATCCTCAGGACAGACTTGCACTAGGGAGAGAGGCCACACCAGGCACATCTGCAGGGCTTGAGGACAAGGGGGAACAAGACCCTGCCCAGGATTAATCATAGAATCATGGAATGATTTGGGTCAGAAAGGACCTTTAAGCCCACACAGTTACACCCTCTGCCATGGGCAGGGACACCTTCCACTATCCCAGGCTGCTCCAAGCCCCATTCAACTTGGCCTTGGACTCTTCAAGGGATGGGGCAGCCACAGCTTCTCTGGGCACCCTGTGCCAGGGCCTCCCCACCCTGACAGGGAGCAATTCCTTCCCAGTGTCCCATCTAACCCTGCCCTCTCTCAGTGTGAGGCCATTTCCCTGTGCCTTGTCACTCCAGACCCTCACCCAAAGTCCCTCTCCAGCTCTCTCAGATCTCCTTTAGTCACTGGAAGGGGCTCTAAGTTCTCCCCAGAGCTGTCTCCTCTCCAGCCCAGAGCAGCAGTGCTTCCAAGCGCGGGCAGTCTGGCACTGCCACGTGACAAAACCTCACAGAAAGCCACTGCTCTAGGAAAGAAAACTGCTTGGACATCCAAAGTGCTCCTATGCCCGGAGCCGAGCAGCCCAAGCAGACCCAGGCTCTGCGGAGGGAAGAGCTTGAGGCTCGTATCAGCTTGAGCTGGGAGCGAGCAGCCACAGGGTGGCTGGAGAGAGCCGCTGTGACGGAGCTGCTGCCATCCCCGCCCGGCCGCCGGCGAGCTCCGGCTCTTTTCCGCTGTCCGGACCATGAGGCTGAGCCGAATTGCTGCTGACAGACGTGGCACGGGGACACAGCAGGGACAGATGCCAGGCCAGCACCCTCCCGGGTGGGAGATGCTCCCTCTCTCCCAGCCCCTGGGCAAACAGCAGGGAATCCAACCCGGCCTCACATCCTGCACTTCTGCAGAGTTGCAAGTGCCTGGCAGTGCCCACACAGCCCGTGCGGGAGACAGAGATGCTCGAGGGGCTACGAGTGACCAGGCAGGGGGGCTGCCCACGTCGCTGCCCACCTTGGCTCCGTGGAGCAGAGAGGGAGATGTGCAGCAGAGCCAGAGCTCACAGGTGCCGACATTCGCAGTCACACCTGGCCAAGGGATGTGTTATGAAAGAGCACACAGGGATCCACCCCAAACCTCTGGCACAACATCACAGGGATAATGGTAATAATAACAACCATCCATAACCTAATTAAAGCCGGCAAGAGAGCAGAGCAGTGGCGACAGAGCAGCAGAGGAATGATTAATAAGGAGAGTCCAAGGTTTCAACACTTGTTTTGGTCCCATGTGAGAAGACAAGGCTGGATTCCTGCAGCTGCCAGGCAGGGAGTGGGGTGCAGGAAGAGCCATGCATCCCCTGCTTCAGAAGTGCTGCCCTGCTTTGTGAAGGAGGGCTGAGCTGTATGGATGCAGCAGTGCTTCATGGAGAGATCTCCCCAGCCCATTCCCTTCCCCAGAGGTGACATGGTGAACCTGTGACAGGCAAATACAGCAGGAGGAGGCTGGAATGTTCTCCCCAGCCCCTGCTCCCATCACCAGATGGGTTCAGTGTGAAGCTGCCATGCAGTGCTCTCCAGCACCCTTGGGGCAGGAGCTCAGCACCATGGGGCCTTTGTGGCTCCCCCCACCTTGGAGATGGATCCCAGGCCCGCTGGAAAGCTGCTGGCTCCTGCATGGGTGGCAGCCATGGAGTGCCAGAGGCTCTCAGCTACCGCATGGAAAATAGCTCTGCCTTAGGCATGGAGATGAAGAGAAGGTGCCGAGGGCAGCACAGCTTGCCGAGGGCATCTCCTTGCCTTGGGCCATGGGGGAAGGCTCTGCTCCAGCTGAGATGGCAGCTCCCAGCTCCTCTGGTGTCATCCATCCCCTGGCTGAACTCCTGCTAGCAACAACGGGATGGACCCTCTCCCACCCTGAGCATAGGATGGGGTTGGTTTTCACCAACGGGAACTCACCCGGTTTTACTTCCATTCTTGTCCTGTTTTGGACTCACAGGCTCCCGTGTGTCCTGGGCACAGCTTGAGGGCTGGCATTGGGCCCTGGGCTCCTCTGGCTCCACTGGCTGCCTGCCTGGGGTCTTGGGGGCTGGGGGGGTCGAGCAGTGTGGGCACAAGCTGATTGCATGAGTCCTGTTTGAGCAGGGATTGCTCCTGGGGGTGCTGGCTGCGTGTGTCCAGGGACCTCTGTGCTCCTGGACTGATGTCATGGCGTGGGGACAGGTCACCATCCTCATGGAGAAAACTCTGTGACTTGGAGAATGCAGGATGGGGATTATAGTTCGCTCTCCTCTTGCCTTTACCCAAGCCCAAAGTGGGGCTGTTTGCCCTCCCCACATCCAGCCGGAGCCTCACACGCAGCTGACTCCCAGGCAGTGACCTGCTGCTGGGCCGGAGGGCCGGGAGGCACGGCCCGGGGGCAGGTCCCTGCGAGGGCATGATGGAAAGGCTTGTGGGCGGCTGGCTCGAGGCTCGCACCGCGCTTACCAAGCCCCGCACCGCAGCGCTGCTCCCGAACTCACGGCAGCTCCCTCTGCCCTCCCGGCTGCGGCCCGGCGTCCTCCTTGGCACGTCCCGTGCTTTGCGGCGGCTGCCTTCTTCAAACAACACCCGCACCCCGCAGCCAGCCCCAAACTCACCCGGCTGAACCAGAAACAATCCGAGACAAGGCTTAAAAAGACCTTCCAGTCCTCCGTAGTGTGAGAAGGGCTAAAGAAACCTCGGAGAAGGTCAGGCAGCGAGGTGGGCTGCGCCGCAGAGCACGGGGCCGTCCCGCAGCCGGCGGGGCTGCCTTGGCTGGCGAATGGCTGGTGGCCCCGAGGGCGGCTGTTTCCCCGGCAGCAGCACCGCGCCGCTCAGATGGGATGCTCGTTACAGCCGGGAGTTAATGGCACGGCGGCGACGGCTATTGTTCCTTCACTTCCTCTTGTTATTTCCCCTCTCCGCAGATGGGGAGATCACTTCCAAGCCTATGGTGCTATTCCTGGGACCGTGGAGCGTCGGCAAATCCTCCATGATAAACTACCTCCTGGGGCTGGACAACACTCCCTACCAGCTCTACACAGGTACCACGCTCACTGCTTTGCCAAGGGGGTGCCGACACCTGCGTTTCCACATCCGTGCAGTCAGCAATTCCCGACTGTGTGTCTTTCGATCCCTTGTTACAGCGGGGAGGTTGAGATCTGCTCCGTGCCACCCAGCTGCGGTGCCATGTGGAGGGAGAGGTTCCCCATCACAGGCTGTCCACCCTTCCAAGGGTGGAGGAGAGCATCTCTCCCACAACATCCTCATCCTGAAGCACAGGGCTCACAACTCCCAACCCCGACCCCATGAGCAGCAGTCATGTCCAAAGGGCAACTCACCTTTCCTTTCTCCCCATCTCTCCTCACATGCAGCCAAATAATTCACTCTCCCAGGACAAAAGCCATTCCCCTTCCTTCCTCCCTGCTCCCACGGATGTCATCTCACAGCTAAGGGCAGATGTCCATGGCCAGATCAGTGCTGTGGTAATGAGGCCTCCCAGGAGATGGTTCTCCATGACACTGTGTGCAGTCAGGCCACTTCCAGAGAAATCAGTCCCCAGAGAAAACAGCCCCACTGACGTCTTCTCAAGAAGTCTGGGCAGGAATTTCATGCTGCTTGCTTTGCCCCCACATCTCTTGAGCAGCGTGCAATGCTCCCAGTGCTCCCAGTCTCAGGCCAGCCCTGTTGTGTCCATAGCCTGGCATGGATCTCATGCCTCTGCTGCTCCTCTCATTGCTGCACAGGGGCAGAACCCACCACCTCTGAGTTCACTGTCATCATGCACGGCCCCAAGCTGAAGACCATCGAGGGCATCGTGATGGCTGCTGACAGCGCCCGCTCCTTCTCGCCCCTGGAAAAGTTTGGGCAGAACTTCTTGGAGAAGCTGATAGGCATTGAGGTCCCCCATAAGCTGCTGGAGCGGGTCACCTTCGTGGACACGCCAGGCATCATTGAAAACCGCAAGCAGCAAGAAAGAGGTAGGGGTTCACTGGGTTCATCTAAGGGACGCCAGAAAAGATGCCATGATGCTCTGAGGTGACAAAGGTGGCTGACGCACAGTGGAGAAGAGTCCTGACACAACACAGGACAGTGGTGGAGTCACCATCTCTTAGGGGGATTTAAAAGATGTGTGGTTGTTGCATTTGGGGACATGGTTTACTGGTGGCCGTGGCAGTGCTGGGGGAATGGTTGGACTCAATGATCTTAGAGGGCTTTCCCAACCATAATGATTCCCTGATCTGTGATTTGATATCTGCTCACAGGAACAGCAGGAACCTGTGGTCAGCAATCAGGGAGGAGGAAGGTCTGGAGATAAGGGTGAGAGAGACAGGCAGTCACAGGCCCAGACACCCAGGGATGGCTTTTCATGCCAAGAAGCTCCAAAGTGCTTTTAGCATGTGAGAAAGAGGTTCTAGGCTTCAGGGGAGGTCCGCTGTGCCTCACAACCCATGCAACCCAAATGGAGATTGAGGCACAGCAGGCTCAAGGCTTATCAATCCCTTGATGAAGGACCTCATCCTGCATTGGATTTCCCTCTTTCTTCTCCTCAAGGTTACCCATTCAACGATGTGTGCCAGTGGTTCATTGACAGAGCCGATCTCATCTTTGTTGTCTTTGACCCTACGAAGCTGGATGTGGGCTTGGAGCTGGAGATGCTGTTTCGTCAGCTGAAGGGCCGCGAGTCTCAGATCCGAATCATCCTGAACAAAGCTGATAGCCTGGCTACCCAGGAGCTGATGAGAGTCTATGGTGCCTTGTTCTGGAGCCTGGCTCCTCTCATCAACGTCACAGAGCCGCCCAGGGTGTATGTCAGCTCCTTCTGGCCCCATGACTACCATCCAGATACCCACAGAGACCTGTTCCTCAAAGAAGAGATATCGCTCCTGGAAGATCTCAACCAGGTGATTGAGAACAGGATGGAAAACAAGATTGCCTTCATCCGCCAGCACGCCATCCGGGTGCGCATCCACGCCCTGCTGGTCGATCGCTATCTACAGACCTACAAGGACAAAATGACCTTCTTTAGTGATGGAGAACTGGTGTTCAGGGACATTGTGGAAGATCCTGACAGGTTCTTTATCTTTAAGTCCATTCTGGCAAAGACCAATGTCAGCAAATTTGACCTCCCCAACCGCGAGGCTTACAAGGACTTCTTTGGCATCAACCCCATCACCAGTTTTAAGCTGCTATCTCAGCAGTGTTCCTACATGGGAGGGTGTTTCCTAGAGAAGATCGAGAAGGCCATCACCCGTGAGCTTCCCGATCTCTTGGGAAGCATTGGCTTGGGGAAGAAGCCCAATGTCCTCTCCTGTGATGTCACCGGCTGTGGCGAAACCCCAAAGAATCGCTACAGGAAACCCTAAGGTGATCCACAACCCAGCTGTCCACGTGTTCCTACTGGTGAATGAGCTTATGTCTTATCTGTCCAAGAAGCCGTGGTTTGTTAACCCTTTGAGTGCCGTGCTGGCAAAGGCTACCATACGATGAGGACTTTGAGTCATTGACATCAATGGCAGGGGAAGATGGGTGGGCATAAGGAAGAGAATAAAAACTGTGAATTCCTGACATTTTATCTTTGTTCTTTTGAGTAGAAGGCAATGTTTAAGCTGTAAGTATGAGCAATGCATGGGCAGGACTGCAGCTGCTTTACCACTGGTGCCAAGAGTGCATGAAGAGGAATTTCAACCTCTGCATCCCCGAAGCCATGAGGGAGTAAGAACAAGGGCACGGCGTGAGAGCACAGGGGAGAGCAGTGACACACTTAACCCAGGCATCACCGGGAGCACTGGTCAAAGAAAAAGAGACCACGTCCCAGCTGTTGTTTTCAGGCACAAACCTGCTACAAATCTCGGCAAATATTGATCTTCTTTTTATTTCCAAGACTTCTAGGTCACCTGGTGAGTCCTGTTTTCACTTGACAGCTCAGTTCATCTTCTGCAGCCTTTATATGTGGGTGTTTGACTTTAGAAGGAGCATTTGAAGGGACGTTTGTAGCTCCAGACAGGCAGCGTGATGGGATTTGCAAGTCCATGGCAGAGGAAGAAATGGGGTGGAAAGGGGCAGCCAGCGCTGGCTGAGCTGTGCTGGAGGAGGAGGGCCAGCACTCCACAAGGAGATGAGCACAGGGTTTCCTTCCCTGGACCAGCACAGAAGAAAGCACTTCATGCCTACGTGTGTCATTAATCTAAAACCCCATGCTAGCAAGTCTTGTCTTTGGACCAGCAGGGCTCCAAGAGTGAGGGTTTGGCAGTTTGTCTTTGTTCAAGTCCATGTTGCTCCTTTCTCAGTCAGCCCTCCGTGTTTTTTGCACTCTGTGGAGGGAGGCAGAAAGGGGGGGTCATTAGCTGTGAAGTTAAAAAGGTCTCATCCCTTTTGCCCCCCTGCTGATCTGTCCTCCCCAGGACAGTCCAGGCAGGTTTCTGGGGCTTGCTTTCCAAACTCCTCCCTTTTTAGCCATTTGTTGGCTCGTCTCTGAGCATCGGTGCTCAGTGCTGAAGGAGTATTGCTTTGGAAGCACTCGAGCAGGGTGAGGTTCCCCATGGACAGCTGACCTTGAAATTTGGCCCTCATGGACAGCATGGATGCCTGCCAACCTGAGCCCAAACCAGCCAGGAGATAGATGTTGTCCTGGATGGAAAACTGGCACCTTCCAAGCCCACCAAGGATCTGCTGAAAGTCCTTCCTCCTGCCAAACACCCACAGCAAGCGCTGCTCTCCAGGAAGCCTCTGGAGAAAAGGGACTTATCTTTAACAGAAGCAAGAGGACATGGAGGTGCTGGCTAAAGCAAGAAAAAGGCAAAAGGAATGAAAGAGGGAAAGAGAAAGCTGGGAATGGAAGGCTGTGTTGTGATGGGGAGGGTGTGAAGGGCATCTCCACATGTGCAACAGGACGTGAGCTATGGCAGGAGGACTGGGAGAGCTCCACGTCCCCCAGGGGCTGCAACAAAGAGGTCCCCTTGAGTCCAGGTGAGTTTGAGGGGATGCTACTGCAGGGACTTGAATGTTCCTGGCCTCTGCTTCAAGGTAGGACTTGACATTTTGAACTAATGAAGCTGAGACCAAAATCTACATCCAAGCACAGGGCAGGGCATGGTTCAGGAAGAGGGATTTTGCCTGCAGTGCAGAGGGAGCAGCGGTGCAAGGGAAGGCAAGCAGTGTCAGAAAGAGCAGCAGCCGGAGCAGTCTGAAAAGAAGGGATGTGCTTGTGAGTACTGTGAGGTCTCAAACCTGCCCCAGTGCTGCTGCCCCTCCGCTGTCATTCCTTCTTTCTTGTCCATGATCCCATTGCTCATCAGTTTGCCTCTCCTCTGTCGGACTGGTCTGCATGGTTTTTTAAGAGCTAATGGAATAGAATCACCAACAGAAACTGGCTGATGTTGTCACTGTTCCCGCTGTCACACTGTGTGTCACTGTCACGGAAAGGAAAGGCCTTTAAACATTTTTGTTTGCAAGCACTTGTATTGCACCATCTCCTTCCTTGTTCCTCTGTCCCCCCAAAGCCCATGGGGTACCCAGGGAAAAGCCCCCTGTCCCACAAGGAGCATTGACCTTGAAGACACTGTTACTCTGCTCTCAGGCCACTCCCATTGTTCTCCCCACCCTTTCTCTGGTTTCCTTTTATCCTGCTTTATTTCCCAGCGTTCATCGCCTCCTCTCCTCCCTTCCTCTGCCCCGCAGCACCTGCACACCCTGTGCAAAGCCTTGGTGCCCGTGTGCTGGATGGGGCTCCCCCATGACAGCCAAAGCCTTTTTCCCCCCAGTATGGTTCGTTTGGGTTCTCCTTCCAAAGCCATGGCATTGGTGGTCTGTTCCCTGCTCCCTGTGACACACACTGACCCAGCACCATGCTGCCTCAGGGAGATGCCGCCACTGAGGTGCCTCCTCTCCCACGGATCTAAGTGGCTGTCAGTCCCAAGAGGATTGCAGTTCCCAGCCCAGTTCTCGCTGAGCCTTCTAAGGAGACCTCTGGGAATCTGGGAGTGGAAACATGGGGAGCAGAGAGACGTTTTCATTCTGCTGAGAAACCCCAACCCCCCAGCATTTGGGGAGTGAACATCTTGCCCAAGAGCTTTGTGGGAGGGAGGGAGGGAGGGAGCTGGGACACATGCCCTGTAGATGCCCGTGATCATGTGCATTGGGATAAAACTGTCAGCTTGAACATCAGCCTGTCTAATAAAACCTGGTATTTTCCAAACACACTCCCTGGAGATGCTTGTTTTGTTTCTTCTCCTGGTGCGGGAGAGAGTGCTGGGACTGGGGTGACTGAGGGGGTGCAGCTGCAGGGAGCAAGGTAGGAACTCCCATCTCCTTCCCTGCACCCCAGCTTTGGCCTCCGTCCCTTGTACAGGACCTGCCAGCCATGCCTGAGTCATTTGGCTGCTTTTCCAACCTGTCTCCTTGTGCCATAGGCCCAACAGGCGAAGCAAACCCCAAGTCCTTTGCTTTGTGCCTCAGGGCAGTGTGATCCTCCCTGGTGAGACAGATCCCACCTGCCTCAGCAGATGCTGTCTGGGCACCATGACAGGAGTCAGGGACCACGGAGGAGAACCTAGGATTGGGCATCACAGCAGAGGGAAGGGGGTTGGGGATCATGGAGGAAGGCAGGGATTTGAGGAGCATGGAGGAACGTGGAGGAGGAGCATGGAGGTGGACAGGGCAGGTTGGGATCCAGCAGAGGGCGGGGGGTCAGGGACCATGGAGGAAAGAGGGGGGTTTGTCCTCCAAAGGGGGGAGGACAAAGGGGTTGGGGACCATGGAGGAGGGCAGGAGTGGAGTACCACAGAGGAGGACAGGAACTGGGGACCATTGGGAAGGACAAAGGGGTGGGGGACCACAGCATACAGCAGGGGCTCTCAGCAGCCACCCAGCGAGGGGCGGATGGAGGTCCCCTCCCACTGGCGACTGGGGCTCATGCAAACTGCTCATTATAACCCTATTCCCGGCCTGTCTGTCTTTCTTTCCAACTATCTGTCTCACTCACTAATCAAAGAAGATTGTTCCAAGAAAGCTGGAAGAAGAGAAGGAATGTCTCATTTGGCTGTGGCTTCCTTTGGAAAGTCTGGAAAAACTGTGGCATCTCGACGTGCATGAAGGTCTGCCTGGCAAGAAGCACATTTTCCTTCCAAAGCTGCTGTAAAGATGTGAATCATGAGCCGGTAACGCTCCTGGCAGCGTGAACCCCAATTCCACTGAGATATGGTGCTGGCAGCAGCTCTGCTGTATCTCTTGGACGGAAAAGACAAACATTTATCATAGTGACACTGCTGGGGAAGAGCTGCCGGTGCTGCCGAGAGCCTGGCGGCAGCCGGATCCTGCCAGCGCCCAGGGTGCTCCCACCAAGTTTTCCAAAGGTCTCCTGAAGCTCTTCAAACACCAGAGGAGTTTACAGTCCCTTTTGGTTGCCCTCCACCACCTCAGCCCCTTGGTGGCATCTCTTGCAGGCATGAAAATATCCAGCATCCAGTTATCAGAAAAAGAATGAAAGCTTTTGGAAAGGTCTGCTGGGAGCTGGGGAAGCCCTGGTGCTCTGCCTGCTGCACGGTGGAAGTCCCCACCCAGTCTGTTTTCTGCTGTTCCCATGCATCCAATGGGTCAAACTCCTTCCAAACCTTGACCCCCAAAACTCCCTGTGCTGCAACTGCAAGACCCCAGTGGCTGTGATATGTTTATGAAGCCACTCACTCCCTGCCCAGGTGGTCCCAAAAATCTGCCCACCTGGTTGTCCACCACAGAGCTGGGGCTGCCACTCTCCCTGCTGGCACCAGATACCTGAACTGGTTCAAGCTGCCATTTACAGCTCCTGGAGCAAACAAAACACCCCTTTCATGTAAGTCCCTCCTTTTTGGGTCTGTGGAACTCCATGCAGCCCCAAGAGCACCCTGGCTTGCAGAGACCCCAGCCCTCTAGCATCCCTCCCAGGATAAGGTCTAGACTCAGGCTTGGAGTTGGAAGAGTTTTGACATTAAGTGGGGATATGCAGTGTGTGGATTCAGGACATGTTGGACAGACACCTTGCCTCAAACCAGAGCACTGCAGTCAGTTGGTGTGTGTGGAGAAAGAAAATCAACACATTTTGCCCAAGATGTGCAGGACACTGAACCAGGAAGGCAAGTAAAGCCGTGTCCTAAAGAGTGTGCAGGAGCTTTGGGAGCACTTCCCTCGGCTGACACCAATGGAATCACAGGTTGGAGAAGCCATCTAAGATCATCAAATCCAGCTGTTAATCCTAAACTGCCAAGGCCACCACCAAGCCATGTCCCCAAGTGCCACATCCCCACGTCTCTGTGGGAGGAGGATTTGCAGACTGCAAAGGGGTTCAGACTCAGAACTGGGGTTTGCGTATGACATTGGTGTTTCCTGAAGGAGACAGGGTGAAGGAAGGGGAGCAAGCTGCTTCTGGAGCTGTCTTCCTTGGGAAAAGGAATGTCCAAAAGGACTGTCTGCTTGAGGGAGATGGGAAAAGCCTGAATATTGGCCCCAGGGGATCACCACTTGCTT
Source organism: Chamaea fasciata (assembly GCF_029207755.1). NCBI lineage: Eukaryota > Metazoa > Chordata > Aves > Passeriformes > Sylviidae > Chamaea > Chamaea fasciata. Next base: position 14,194,174 of record NW_027094101.1, on the reverse strand, counting down.
TAGTACACTTACATCATATTCAGGGCAAGCATCAGAGGAGTCAGGGCGGTTTGGAGCCCTGGGAAGGGGATTTTCACTCCATGAGATGTCCAGAAAATGCTACCCCTGAAAAATTGGGGGTGGTGGGGCGTGGGCCAGGGCCTGGGGGTACCTCTAAGTAGAGCAGGGGCTGGAGGGATGACAGGGTGCTCACACGCTGCTGTCCCTGGTCAGGAGCTGCTGCAGCCCAGGCAGCAACTTGGTGCCACATCACAGTGAATTCCCAGCAGTTATTTTATGGATGCCCAGCACGGGCTGGAGCATTCGGCTGCTCCTTCTCTAATGCGTTCATTAGTGGTCATTTAATTACAGGATGCAAAGACAAGCTGTTCAAAAATCCTCATGTACCTGTGCAAAACATGCAATGAGCAATTAGTGCTGCTAATGAGAGGAGGAGTCACAGTATCCACAACAGGAGATATCCATCAGCAACCCAGCAAACCTGCAACCCATCCTAACCCACATGGACTGCTCTGATCTGGAATTATCCCAGTAGCCTTTTGGGGCAGAGGCAGGGAGAATGGAATGTGGGTGAGATGGTGGCAGGTGGCCAATTCCTACCCATGGGAGAGACAAGAGGCGTCCAAAACCACCTGTATTCCCATCAAAGGCTGTTGGTAGGAATGGGAAGTGGGTGCTGGTGCCACCACCACTTCAGCTCCCCATCAAGATTCGGCAGCACAGGGAAGGCCCTTGCTTCCTAGTGACTTTCCAGTGCCATTTGCCGGGGGATGGGAGTTGGTGGGGCTGAACATGCAAACTGAGCACTCCCAGGGCAGGGAATGTTGCCGGCTGCTTCCCAGCAGCTGTGATTAATTGTTGTTAATATTAAATTCAGCACTTTTATGCAGGACGCAGAAGTGCTTAGGCAGAAGCCCAGCTCCCATTCTACCTGTCATTAAAAACATTGCAATTAGGCTCTACTGGAAGGAAATACAAGTAAATGCATCCTCTGTAAGTGGCTACAGCTTTCCACAGACATCTGTGTCCCCTGTTTCCTCTTCGGCTGGACAAGCTGCTTCTGTTTTCCCTCTTCCCATGACCCATACATTGCTTTTTTCTCCTTAATCCTGCCCACAGCTCCCAAAGGCGAGGGCTGGAGAGGGAAGGAAAGGAGCCCCAGCTGCCTCTGACCCACTGCCACCAGTGGAAAGTTCATGTCAGCTGCAGCTGCAGCCCCAGCCCCGGCCAAAATCAAGGCTGTGCTCTGGGTATCTGCTCACCTAGTTGGATCCTGATGCTCTCTTTGGTCCTCTCCGTGGGCAGAAATCCAAATGCTTCTGCAAGAGGAAGGGGTGCTACTGCCCCAATATAAAGCATTTAACAAATTATTTCCATTTCTGGATGGGATCTTCAGCAGCTAAGACCTGCTCCTGCTTAGGTCAATGATGACAGACTCAGCCAAATGCTCCAGGAGAGCCCTGGCCTCCAACCCTGCAGGGCCTGGCACAGCCCGAGCTCTATGCAGAGGTGTGCCAACAAGCACAGTCATGTGGCAAATCATGTGTGACAGGCTGGGGAGTTATTGCATCCCAGGACAGGGTTTTCCCGTGGCAGTGTCCCCCTGGTTTATTCCAGCTGTGGTTCTTCACCGGGAAAAGGATGAGGCAAGATGTCAGAGGTCGGACATGGGGCAGGTGGCGATGGGTGAGCCTGAGCCAGAGGACACCGAGAGGAACCGTGGTGGCAGGGCCTGAGGGGACAACCTCTTCTGCCTCTCCCCAGTGACCAACAGGACTGTGATGCAGCCAGAAGTTGTGGTTAAAGTTCAGGGAATGCCAGGAGAGGCGGGTGAGAGTGACAGCCACATACAGCCAGGTCTGCCAGGTCATTGTGTGGCCAGAGTCCCCATCAGGTCCTTAAAGCCTCCAAAAAAACAAGATAAGACTAAGGGCAAGGGAGCTGGAGATAAAAAGGGGCAGTGAGATAAAAATAAACCTGGTGTCAAGGATGATACCAGTGCCAGGAATTGAAAATTTTGGACCTGGGGGGATAAAGATCATGTGAAACATGTCCTGAGTGCCAAAGCTGGCTTTCCAAAACTGTGAAAGATGCTGGCAGAATCACAGAGGGTCAGGATGGATGGGCAGGGCAGAGGGGAACCAGGTGTGCCTAAATTTGGGCAGATCTGGGGTTCTGACAGCCGCAGGGCCTGGGAAGCTGGAGGTCTGGGCTGCAACGTGAGGATTCTGGGTGCTGAGTGGCAAAGAGCAGTGACAACAGTGCCCACAGCAGACTGTGCCTCTGGCCACATCCCCGGGCTCTGCTGATGCAGCTGAGGAGGGAAAGGTTTTGCTGGGATCACGGTGCTGATGAACCGAGGGTTTTTCCCCTGTTGCTTGCAAACATCGTCATCATGTATATAAACACAAAATGCCAAAACGTGAGTCAGCCCAATGGCAGTTTGGCTTCTGCACCAACAGCCTGATAAACGGTGGAACCACAGCTTGCAGAGGGGATTTATTCCTGTTTCGGGGGTTTCAAGAAGTTGTTTCGTGGCAGACACAATATACTCCCAAGATATAAAAAGAAATCAAATTTTTTTAAAAAATTATAAAACAGGGTTTTTTTTTTCCCAATTAGTTGCTCTCTACTGACAAGGGGAAACCTTTCAGTCTCAGGTAGTGACCAAACATACTTTTTAAGAGAGGAAAGAAATGCAGACAGTATTTGCATGTGTGTCATACATTCAATTTTTATGAAGGTGGTTTTGGTTTTTTTTTAATATCTGCTGAATAGGTTTGGTGGCCCAGTGCTGTGATCCAGCATAACAAAAGGTCCTATTCACACAAAGAAGCAGATCTGAGACCACCTCATGAATCTTGAATTTCTCAGGGTTTGTTTTTTTTTTCAAACATAAAGGATCCCAATGAGCCGATTATGCAGACCTTGATATAATGTCATTTTTTTGATTAAAATGCTATAGTTTGAACTCTGCTCTGTAAACAGTCTGCCCTCCATTTCTATCTCCAGGTGTCAATAATCCCATGAGGGTCAGCAAAACCAACCCCAGATATAAACTTGAGTGTGTGTGAAAAGTGTCTGCAGGATTGAGGCCAGCGATTGCAAAACAGTTTAAACTATAATCCTCCATTTTCATTAGTTTCTTGAAAAACTTCTGCTGTGGGCTTGAAATCCTTCCTGTTTTGTTGAGCCAAAGGTGATTTTTCTCCCCAGCAGTCTGAGCACAAACCTTCCTGCTGGTTTTATGTTGTCAGGCTTCAAAAATCACATTTCCCACTAAGGACATTCTGCCCTTTTCACTGAGAGAGCTTGACATTGACATCTATCGTGTAAACAAAGCTAATTAAAGACAGTTATTACTTGCTAGACATGAAAGTCTTCCAAGCCCATAGTTCAGTAGATTTGGCTGCTTTTGGTAAGCGAAGCTCTGTGCTCTCCCTATTTTGCAGAAACACTGAATACTTTTCCAGCCTAAGAGGTTTCTTTAGCCCTGTATCTCTTCATTTTCTGAAAGATTTGAGGCCTCTAAAAGGGACTTCTTTCAGTCCATGGTGTTTGCCACATCTTTGCCTCGAGATGCAGGAGGAGGATGGAGCAGCCCAGACCATCCCTGCTGTCAGCCCCACGCTGCTGCAGCACCCACAGGAGCTGGGAGCATCCTTCATTCCTGTGTGTTCGTTTTTCAGCCAAATATACAATTTAAATAAGACCTCAGCCCCAAAAATTTTACATCTGCATCCTCTCCTAGGACACTGAGCAGTGCAGAGGTGGTGGGCTCCAGGAAATGGCCACCTGAAGCTCTGTTCTGTTGGAGAAAGAAACATCCTCTCACTAAGCTGTAACTGCTGTGAGTTGCCTTTTTGGGCAAAAATGAAGGCAGCAACTCTGTGTTGCTGAAGTTTCTGCGGTTAGAGAAGCTCAACTGCTCATCTAGGGACAGAGGTGGGCTGTGGGCTGGTTTGCACTCAGGTTGAGGTTAGGAAGATGATAATCTCTCTAAGAGCCCTGCCCACATTTCTGGCTTGGAAGAAGGAGTTTGAGGCTGTAGCAAAGTGATAGACTTGGTGCCTCCTGGTCTGAGCAGGGCAGCTGGAGGGGTGAGACAGGACAGGAGGAAAAAAATCAGGTAAAAGTCCAGACACCTCCATTCAAAGTGTCTCTAAAGCAGCCCATGGGACTTGACTGCGAACTGAATGCAATGAGAAAAGGAAGCAAGAGGTCCAGATGAAGGGCAAATTCTTCATTAAGAGCTTAAATGGTCCAAATAAAAAAAAATCAAACATGGCAATAGTTATTTGAGTTATAATAGAATGAGACAATGAATATGTGTTACAACTGTGAAAGGGGAATAGAATATTTTCCCTGCTTTTCAACAGAGACAAAGCTGAGGAAGGAATGGAAACAAGGATGGTAAAAGAGGATTAATGAGCAGACAGGAAAAAGCCACTTACCACAATCAATCTGCTTCTCAGCCCCCACTTCCCTGGTGCATGGCTGGAGCCTTTTTCTCTGGCCACATGTCTCTGCCTCCCAAAATCACTGCAGAAGTGTGGAAAATCCTTCAGCTGAAGGTGGTGGGATACCTTACTTTAATATTTTCAGCCAGGCTTCAGCTTTGTAGCTTATTCAGGAACAGGTTCCCCAGCTACCCAGGAATTTAACATTAATAACTGAGATGTTTTGACTGAACACATTAGTCACACAATGGGCTTGTTTGGTTGGTTTTTTGTTTGGACTGAAGAAATATTGAAAAGCAATTTCAACTCCCGCTTTTGTTTTCCAAGTGTTCTAGAAATTAATTTCCCAAATGAATAGACAAGAGGTGGGACAGTTTTAGGCATGAGATCACACATATTAGCATGGTCTGTACCAAGTTCCCTTTGGTGAATAACTCATCTCTCTGAATCTACCAAGCAACCTCTGAGCAGTTCTCACAGGTACAAATCATTCAGAGCTTCTGGAAGCTGCAGTCTGGAGGAAACCTTCGGTGGGAAATTGCTGGAAAGCCTGTCATGGGATTTTCCCTGCATGTTCCACTGAGAGTTTAACATGTGCCACAAAGCACGGGGTGTGATTTTTGCTTATTGACGGTGATTGTCGGTTCTCCCATTAACCCAACTCAAGGAGATTCCTGGTTTATAAAAGGATTAGGGGCCCATTCCTAAATCCTGGTAACATTTAGCCAATAAATGCTGGATTGTAGCATTTCTCCCTCTGTGACCTTTCACTGTGTTCCATGTGCCACTTTGTCCTGCTCCCCAACTCCCTCTTTTAACAAACATTTGCTGTATTTTCAGTTCTCAGAACCACTGTTCCCCTTCCCCTGTGGAAGCAGCATTCCCTCTTACCTCTGTCAAAGGGTATTTATGTACTTGCCTCATCCACAACCAGCAGGACCCAGTCCTGAGTGACTTCACACTTTATTTCCACAATACACTGCAATTGTCAGGGCAGAACCACAGGTACAAATACCTGGAGGATGTGATAACCACCTCTGCCAAAGTGTTATGTTTTAGTGTTCTCAGCAACATTTTCTTCTCACTTTGTTTCCTTTGGAAACAGAACAAGGCACGTGGCACAAACATGCACTCCTGCTCAGTTTTAAAGATGTTTTTGGAAGGTGTTTGCTTTCACATTCCACCTGGTCTAGTGGAAGGTGTCCCTGCCACAGCAGGGGGTTGGAACGAGATGATCTCTAAAGTCCCTTCTGACCCAAACCATTCCCTGATTGCTTGATTCTGTAAATTGCCCTGTATGATTTTTTCTTGTTTCATTCAAGTCTCAATCCTACCACCACAACAATAAATTGAAGCAATGACTGGTTCTTGTGTTTGTAGACAGAAGTGAACTTTTTCCAAGCTTGAGAACAAGCTACAAGCTATTTTCTACACAAAAGTGTGTAGAAATTGTCTTAAATACAAACTAAAAACTGATATAATAGTTTCTCAATGCCCTCCACGTTATACTTGTCACATTATTGCTAAGTTGCTGAGATATATTTGTTCCACTGAAGGAGTGAGAGTCATGTTTCTTTCTGGATGACACTGGAGTTGCAGCCACACAGGTGAAGTCCTAGGTATATGTGAGAAGAATGTTCACTTCAACCCTCTTGGAGAAAATTAAAAGCACACCAGAAATCAAATATTACTGAGTTCGGTTATTTTAAAAAAAAACATTGGCACCCACAGGGCAGAATAACAGATTTGTGGCTAAAATAAAGCCAGGGAAAGAGCAAGTGAATCTATTCAGGGGTGCAGTTGGGAACACTCTGCTTGGCTCAGACAGCGATGGCTCTCACCAGATCCATTCCCAGCTCGGCTGTGCTTGGGGTCACCTTTCCACTGCGGATCAACCAAGACCAGGGATCAGGTCACAAAAACGCTCCAGCAATTCTCTTCTTCCCAGAAATCTAAATTTAAAAAGGGCCTGGTGCACACATAGCAAACGTTTCACAAAGTTTTACGTTGTGTAATTGTTTGTGGCACATGCAGTTCCTTAGCTGGGGTTTTCTGTGCATTTGCAGCAGGTATTCCTCCCAAACCTGCAGTGTGTGCACAAGGTGACTGCATAATCCTGTAATTACACCTGTAAATCCTCACCCCCACCTCTTTTCAACTGAATAATCCAAAACACTAAATGTAAAACATGTTTCGATTTGCAACTGCATCATCGTAAAAATCCCAAAATGGTAGAATGGTGTGTTGCAACCTTCATACCCATTGCAGAAATGAGAAATTTTTAGAATATCTTCAGTTTGCTCCATGGTACTGCAGGAAAATCCTGTGCCAAGGATCACATCTCACCTGCCCACGGTTTGAAAGCGGTCACTGATTTTTGTCTGCCCGTTGGAATGGCCTTTCCTTGTGGAAAATAGAGCCAGTTCAGACATGTTTAATGGAAGCACCAGAAACAGTAGTTTGCTTGGACCAGGAAGAACATGACACCATCCTGCAGCATGCAGGAAAGGAAAACCGGGAGCACCCATGGGAAGGGGGCGCCTCAGTGCTGCTAGACAAAGGGGGTCCACTTGTTGAATGCCAAAAACCACAGATGCTCATTTGCAAGAGAAAAACGTGCAGAGCCTGAGAAGGGCAGATTGAGCGAATTCACATTATCCTCATTCTTCTACCTCTTGTCCTGACTTGGAGCCACAGAAAATCCTCCCTCATGTGTATCACACAGGACTATTTCCATGTGCCTTTTCACTGCCTTCCACCTACTCATGAAGTCCTACTGATGACTTTAGTGTCCCTTCCTACTATTTGACTGCTGCTCTTGGTCATTTCCCCAGGTTTTTGCTGTTTTGTGTTGTGCTATAAAGCAGAGTTACCTCGTGGCAGCAGGCCTGACTCAGCTCTACCTTGGGAATGCTGGTGGCTGATCTCCAGTCAGTGTCTTAGAGCTGTTACCATGTTTTCTTGCCATCATTTCCTAATGGCTTAAGAGCTTTCTTCAATGTGTTTATAGGCTGTCCCTTGTCTCCCCAATTTGTATGTCCTGAGAAACTGCAAGAAGGTGGAGTTGATGCTGGGCTAGGCTAGGTGACATCAGTGACTGCCACTTGTAAAGTCCTTCTCTTGCTCTTTATTCCTTGGGACTTCCACATCCACTCAGTCCCACTCCTAGCAACCCTAACACTCGTTTTTTGAATAAGAAAGTGCCTTTTTACTTCCTTTTTTTTTTTTTTTTTTTTTTTTAAAGCAGCAGAGTGCCATGCAAATCCCTGCACTGAGTGTTTGTAGCTATAAAAGCATGTCAGATGTGGCTGTATTTGCAGACAACAGTGGTACTTCCTCTCTTCGGAAATGGAGCAAGTTTCTATTTTGGGCTGTGCTGACTCAAGGGTGAGGTACCCGAGCTGATTCAGCAGTTTGGCAAGCCAGGAGAACTTCTGGTTATGAATGGAATGAGCAATAAATTTAAGTTTGTCTTCATCTTAAAGAAATGTATATTTGAGTGAAGCCACCTCCTGGTGGCAGACATTTTGTCAGATAAGTGGAATATTCTCCACTGCTTTTGGCAAAAAACCCACTCCTATGAGACAACCATAAAGCCTGCAAGTAAAATCCTGGTCCCAGGGGAGTCAGAGATTTCCGCTCATCCGGACTGGGATTTATCCTCCCTCCTAAGTCACATAAAAAGATCTTCTACAGCTTACTTGCCTATTTAATCTGTGTATCTCATCTGGGGTATGAAATCCTCTCAGTGATATGAATAAATTGAATAGCAATTTCAGAAGGATGAACATAAAGAACTCAAAACCAACCTGGCCACTGCGAGGAAGTGAGAATGCACCACCCATTTACTCAGCTTCCGTGGGTTCATATGGAACAGATGTCAAAGGTAACCCTTGTGCTCCTCTGCTGTGGAAAAATGAAATAAACATTGTGATACTTCATAATTTTTAAAACCATAGAGGAGTAACAGTCTTTCACAATATTTGCCAATGTTTACCTGTTAGTCTGTGAACAGAAGCCAGATTTGTTGAGTTTTGGTTTTCTGAAATTACTTCTTTCACTGCAGGCTTCCAGGATTCAAAACAAAGCTTGCAATAAATGCTCCGCATGTCAGCAAGGATGAAGATACAGAAGTTTGTCAGAAAGTGAGATCTTTCTGTTTATTAAGGCAAGATAGCATGACATGGGTCATCTGAGTTGTCTCCCTTGAGCCCCCTTCTGTCTGTGGATGATCCAAACAGGTTCTAACATATTTGCCTTCATCTTTATGCTGTTTCCAGACAGAACCAATAATCCCCACAGTCCCCACCCACAGCATCCACGATGCCTGTTCTTCCAGGCTGCAAGTTCTTCCGTTGACAGTGCACAACAAAAGCCACAAACTTCCAGAGCATTCCTCCTCCCCAGCTACAGCAACCCCGCTGGCATTAAGGCACGCCGTTGTTCCAGCCAGCCGTTCCCATGTCATGTTCTCCTGCCTCATGAAGGCGGTCTGTGAAGTCTAAAAAAGTATCATGTGGGCTGTCACATTTCAGAACGCCCCCAAATAGCTTTGCGTGGCTCCATCAGATAAGCAGCGAAGCACAATATTACGAGTGTCAAACAACAGCTCATCATTACAGCTCACAAAGCTTGTTCCTCTGAGAGGGGAAGTAAATTCAGTTCCATAGACTAAATGTGTGTCTTTAGTGGCTTGAAGTTAAAGGAACTCTGCAAGGAGGATTTGCATTTGCCCATTGGAAATATTTCCTCTAACTCAGTCTCTGAGAAAGGAAACCAGTCACAGAGTCTTTTGGAAGGGTGGTCAGAGTTCTCCGCAGGGAATCAGCACAACCAAGGCCAGAATGAACCCAGGACTCAATATGCAGACTGCATGGAGGCTCCCAGCTCTACCAGGATGGCTCATTGTGGTTGCTAAGAAAGTGATCCAGAGGAAGCATCTCCCTTAAAGGATGTCACAGGCATGACCCAGTCAGGGACACACTGGCTGTTACACCCATCCTGGATAAAAACAAGTCAGAAGGTGGTGGTGGTGGTGAGGAAATAACAAATACAACCTCAAACCACTTCTTGCTCTCTAAAACAAATCTCAGTCACACTTAAAATGAATCCAAGCATCACTGGCGTTTGTGGTTTTCTGCTTCATGTATTTAATCTGCTGCTTGAATTCAACTGAGAAAAATTTACACAATAAAAGCAAAGTGAAATTAAAAATTCCGTGTTTCAGGAGACAGCATGAAGTTTGTCCCAGCCAGAATAGAGCTAAAGAAAGTGAAGAGAACTGTTCCTTGTCCTTACATGCAGGGTGTTTCCACGGAACTTGATAGCAACAGGGGAAGGTGCGGAATGGCTGGACCAGTGAGTGTTGGGCGACTGTTCCACCCAAAGGATCAAGTGGAGGAGCAAGATGGGAGTCTACAGGTTAAAAGTCTAATGGGAGCCCCTTGGGGGAGCAAGGACTCTGCACAGCCTTGAAATCCCCATGTGAAGCTTACCAAAGGAGGGTCTGACAAGTCAGATGTCTCCTTCCATCCCACCTCCCTCCTTCGAATGCATAGACAAAAGCTGGGAAAGAGGAACTGTTTTATTATTGGAGATCAAAAGCTGTCTCTGACCAGTAGCCAGACAAAATTTGGCATCATGTGGGTCACTCTGTGAAAACTTGTGATGTAGCCAGTATCTTTGATGTGATTCTGTCTATTCTAAGAACATACAAAGTCCCACTTTATGGAGCGCGGGGGAACAAGACAAAAAACCTATGCTGGAATGTCAGTACCTCGTAAATATCTAAGTTCAAACCACTCAACATAAATCTTACAGGTTTGCATAAAAAACTATAAGCATAGGTAGTTTTACCTTAAATTCTCTGCCAATGAGGTAAAAAACTTTTTTCCTTTTCCCACCATGCCTTTGAATCCTTGGAAGCTGTTGCACTTCTTTAACCCTGCAGATTAAATAAATTCATCATCCTGTATGAAGTAAAAATGTGACTTAAAGTATATTTAGATGAATCAATTAAAAGAAGTTTTAGTAAATTTATCAATTAATAGCCAAGCCCAGTAGGCCACCCTGCCTTTCTGCTCTGTCAGCTCAGGGATTTCTCTCTTCCCAACAGTGTTTATGTAAGAGCTGCATGGTAAGCAGCACTTGCTATAAAATATTGATCAGCTGAGCCATTAGCTGGAATTCAAGAGACAACTATGTCACAGCAAAACCAGAACAATTATTGGTATTGACTGGAATTTTTTAGAGATTATTTTGATATTTGAGCATGTCAGGAAATACAAATTTCTTCTAAATAATAATACTAGAAACATATGTTACAGCACGGTTACCAGACATCTTTACAAAGGAAATGGAAAATAGGGCAGGTTTCAGTTTCAGTAACTGTGTGGCCATGGATTTTCTATTACTATTTTTGAAAAAGAGTATAGAGAGTCATAGATCATCACGGCTGGAAAAGACCTCCAAGGCCATTGAGTCCAACCTTCGACCCAATAGTACATGCACACTAAACCATACTGTGAAGCACCATGCCCACTTGTTTTTTGAACACTTCCAGGGATGGTGACTCCACCACTGCTGTGGGTGCCTTGTGCCAGCACCTGACCACCTTTCCAGCGAAAAAAAATTCTTCATACCTGATCGGAAGATGTCTTGGCACAGCTTGAGGCTGTTTCCCCTTGTCCTGTCCCTGTTCCCTGGGAGCAGAGCCCGACCCCCCCGGCTGTCCCCTCCTGTCAGGGAGTTGTGCAGAGCCACAAGGTCCCCCCTGAGCCTCCTTTTCTCCAGGCTGAGCCCCTTTCCCAGCTCCCTCAGCCTCTCCTGGTGCTCCAGCCCCTTCCCAGGACACTTCCAGCCCCTCAATGTCTGTCTTGTCTTGAGAGGCCGAAAACTTTACCCCGGGATTGGAGGTGCCCCAGCACAGGGGTGGTCACTGCCCTCTGGTCCCTCTGGCGACAATATTACAATTATTACATTAGCACCATCGGTTTTATTTTAAGGGATGATGTGGTCTTTAGAGGAGAAGGGACTGCAGGAGGAAGGACTGCTGAAGTGCTTCGCTGGGGAAGGCTCATCTGGAAAAAAGTAAATGGGATTCAGGAAAGGAGAAACCACAGCAGGAAGAGCTGGGGCTGGAGCTGAGGGGCTGAGAGGAATGAGGTGGGACCAATTTGGGAACATCACCTGTGAGCAAGGGTGAGGGATGCAGAGCTGGGGAGAGGAGAGGGAGCTAGAGCACCAGCAGAGAGAAGCCTTGTAAAGAAGGAAAGCCACGGTCCATCTGCGACAAGAGATAATGAAACCGAGGGAGCGGTGCAGGCGAGATAGCGTCGGCCATAAACAAGCGGAGAACGAGAAGAAAAATAACCCAGCGAGTTTGCAGCGGGGCTCGGGCTGAATTGTTTGGCGAAGTGCGCGTTGTCTGCGCATGGCAAATGTCAGCCGGTGGGGAGGGCGGTGGCGGGGGCAGCCTAGGAACCCCGGCCCCCGGCGCCGAGGACCGTTCCCGCTGAGGGGCCGCCCGGCTCCCGCCCCCCCTCGCTGTCCCGTCCCCGCCTCGCGGAGAGCGCCACCGACATCACGCCCATCCCTCTCTGAGGGGACCGTCCGCACTCCTGCCCGCGCCCCTCGCACCGAGGCGGGAAGCGTGTGTTTGTGTGTCGGGGGGGCGCGCTCCCGCCGCGCCGCCGCGCCCAATTGGCCAGCGGGGGCGCGCTCCCGCAGCCCCCCGGAGCCCCCCCCCCGCGCCGTGAGGAAGATGGTGGCGGCCGCTTGAGCGCGTCCTCGCGCTCCCCTTCCTCCCCTCAGACGGGCGGGCGGGCGGGCGGAGCGGAGGGGAGCGGCTGTTGCTGCCGTCCCGGCTGGGCGGGCGGCTGAGGGCGGGAGGCGGCCCCTCGTCGGCGGCCGTGCGGGGAGGAAGCGGCGGGTAGCTGCAGCCGACATGGAGGAGCGGTCCCCTCCCGGCGGGGGCCCGGCGTCCCCCCCGCGGGGCTGAGCCAGCGGGCCCGCCCGCCCCGCGCCTCGGGAGGGCTGCGGGGGAGCGGGGCCAGCGGCGGGCGGCGGCAGCCCCGGCCCGGCTCGGCCCAGGCGAGGGGACTATGCGGGGCTGCCCCGGCGCGCTGTGTGCGGAGCCCGGCGAGCGGCCGATCGCCGCGGCGCTGCCCGGCCGCCCCTACGCGGCGGGGACCGGAGGAGACTAGAGGCGACTCTGCGAGGCGCCCGGTGGCTTCGGCAACCCCAGAGACCCAAGTCCGGCGCGGGCTCTTGAGGAGGAATTGACAACATGGCTTCCCCACCGCACCAGCAGCTGCTGCATCACCACAGCACCGAGGTGAGCTGCGACTCCAGCGGGGACAGCAACAGCGTGACGGTGAAAATCAACCCCAAGCAGCACCAGGGCTGCACCTCTTCCAAGCACTGCAAGTACAGCATCTCCTCCAGCTGCAGCTCGGGGGAGTCAGGGGGCACCCGCCGAGCCGGCGTAGCGGGCGGCGGTGGCTCCGGCCTCCGCCGGCAGAAGAAGCTGCCGCAGCTCTTCGAGAGGGCCTCTTCGAAGTGGTGGAACCCCAAGTTCGACTCCAACAACCTGGAGGAGGCTTGCATGGAGAGATGCTTCCCGCAGACCCAGCGCAGGTTTCGCTATGCCCTCTTCTACATCGGCGTGGCCTGTCTGCTCTGGGGCATCTACTTCGGCATACACATGAGAGAGAAACAGATTGTTTTCATGGTGCCGGCTCTGTGCTTCCTCCTGGTATGTGTAGCTTTTTTTGTGTTCACTTTCACTAAGACTTATGCCCGCCATTACGTATGGACTTCGCTGATACTCACCCTCCTGGTGTTTGCTCTGACCCTCGCTCCGCAGTTCCAGGCTCTGAAGCCTGTCTCAGGAAGTGGTGACATGTCCAACCGGACTCAGCCGGCAGATCCCACGGACACTTGTCTTTCTCAAGTGGGCAGTTTTTCTATGTGTATTGAAGTGCTCTTGTTGCTTTACACAGTGATGCACTTACCCCTGTATTTAAGCTTGTTTCTGGGACTGTCGTACTCGGTCCTCTTCGAGACCTTTGGTTATCACTTCCGTGATGAGAACTGTTTCACACCTCTGGGAGCTGGTGCAGTTTACTGGGAGCTGTTGAGTAAAGCCTTCCTGCACATCTGCATCCACGCCATCGGTATTCACTTATTTATCATGTCCGAAGTCAGATCAAGAAGCACATTCCTGAAAGTGGGGCAATCCATCATGCATGGAAAAGACTTGGAAGTGGAAAAAGCCCTGAAAGAGAGGATGATTCATTCTGTTATGCCAAGAATAATAGCCGATGACTTAATGAAGCAGGGGGATGATGAAAGTGAAAACTCCATCAAACGTCATTCCACCTCAAGCCCCAAAAACAGGAAGAAGAAGCCCTCCATACAGAAAACCCCCATTATATTCCGTCCTTTTAAGATGCAGCAGATAGAGCAAGTGAGCATTTTGTTCGCAGATATTGTTGGCTTCACTAAAATGAGTGCCAACAAATCAGCCCATGCCCTGGTGGGGCTCCTGAACGACCTCTTTGGACGCTTTGACCGTCTGTGTGAGGACACTAAATGTGAGAAAATCAGCACTTTGGGAGACTGTTACTACTGCGTGGCCGGCTGCCCCGAGCCCCGGGCAGATCATGCCTACTGCTGCATCGAGATGGGCTTGGGGATGATCAAAGCCATCGAGCAGTTCTGCCAGGAGAAGAAAGAAATGGTGAACATGAGAGTCGGTGTTCACACTGGGACAGTCCTGTGTGGCATTTTGGGGATGAGGAGGTTCAAGTTCGATGTGTGGTCCAACGATGTCAATTTGGCCAATCTGATGGAGCAGCTCGGGGTGGCTGGGAAGGTCCATATTTCGGAAGCTACTGCCAAATATTTGGATGATCGTTATGAAATGGAGGATGGAAAGGTGGTTGAGCGCGTCGGTCAGAGCGTGGTAGCCGACCAGTTAAAAGGTACGTGCTTTTTATTTTGTGCTTGTTTTTCTTTTGTGAGGGAACGGAGTTGCCCCAGTGCCTGCTTTGTGCTCGCTGGCCGTGTTTTACATTTAACTCGGTGCGCTGATGATCGCAAGCACCCAGGGCAATTACAGGATGAAAGATGCCACGGAGATAAGCGTGGAAGATCATCTGTGGTACTCAAAATAGGCTTTAAAACTCAGCGCTCCTTCTGAGAGTGTTGCCTTGTAGGGAGGAGAAGGTTCATGTGTTAGCTGTCTGCAAGTGGTTTTTGTTTTACTGTTGTGTGTCATCCTTTAATTCAGTAAGTAAACTTGTTAATTGACTTCATGTGCCATACAGAGAGCATATGTGTTTTGCAAAATTATGTATATCTGTGAAAAGGTTTTTTTGGCATCGGGAGAGTTGGGACTGCGAAGGCATTTGGGAAAAATGACAGCTGGATTCACAGAAAGAAATGAGCACTGTAGATTTGGCAGTTTGATATGGCGAGTTGTTGCAGTTTGGAGTTCGGCTGGAAAAAGTTACTCAGGTGGCTCAGTGAGCTGGCAGATGCTCTCATGTCTGCAGTTCGAAGGATCTGGGGATGAAACGGCAAATTTGCCTTTTGGAGAAGACAATGAAGGATCCTCCAGTTCCCCTTGGTTAAGAGTCTGATTTTCCTTTTTCTCCAGCGTTCATTTCGAGGCGAGACTCTTGGCTGCTTTCTAGCAGCACTTAGAGGCGCGTGGAGGAGGATTGTACGGGCTGAGGATTTAATTGTCTCTTTTGTCAAAGCTGTGTCTCTTCAGTGCCGTGCCTTTGTCTCGCAGAGAGATTGTTGTCTGCAGTGCTCGTAGTCCGAGGTGGGGAGCAGATGGATCAAAATGGGAGTGGAATATGTAACAAGCCCCCTTATGCTCTGTGAGTTTATTCCTTCTGCTTGTAAAAGTACCATTTTGATGAAGTAAACTGGAAAACTGAGTGGAAGAACCCGAAGGAGTCATAAACTGGCGTTGTGATGGAGGAAGGAGATATTTGTGGCAACAAACACAAAAGGAGGCCAGGATGGTGGTGGAAAGGTCAGCGAGTAAGGACGTGGGGAGAGCACTGCGGAGCGGTGGTGGCAGTGGCAGCCGCTTGCCCCTGGCAGGTGCTTGTTTTGATGTGACACAAAAACTTATTTTTGGTGAGCGAGCTGTCCGTGTGCATGCGGCAGCAGCGGGGCTGCAGCGGGCGGCTCACGGCGAGCCGCGACATCGGCGCTGACATTGGTGCCTGGGAGCCGCGGGGCTCCGGCAGATGTGTGTCCCTGGGCTTTGGCTTTCTGTTTAGCTTCTAAAAATACAAATTCAGTCAATTTCTTTGGAAAGTGTTGACACTGATGGATTTCAGTGGGAGTGTGCTTTCAAGAAAACGGCATCAGACGTAACCTCGTTGTTACTCTAAGATGAATTTTGCTGTTCTAATGGAAATAAATTGAACAGGTTGTGGAGATACATCCCTGTGATATTTCCTTCTTCCATGTACCTTTACAGCCAAATGCAGTGCGAAGGCTGCGTTGTAGCAACAAATAAAATTCACTGGTTTTGCTGCATTTATATCTGTTGTCAATATTAATCCCAAACTGACATGAACTTAGTTGTGGAGACTGATGGTACTGCTCCTAAATCTTCTTCTTTATTTGTTTATATTTTCTGGGAGATCACAAGAGCACTGTGTAGAGCAATTATACCACATGCCAGCAGTGGGTTTTTCATGGTCTTTCTCAGACTTCTGTTCTGTCCTTGGTTGCATTTACCATGAGAGGGCACAGGTTGCTCTGCCTCCCCAGTACAGAGGTTTGGATTTTGCAGCTCTGAATGCCTTTCACAACTCCTGCTTCAGCCAGGGTACTACAGATGGACAACCTGATATGCAGTCTAGATAAGATGAAATTTGCTTTGTGAAGTGACATTTAATGGTTTCTTTTTACCCTGAAATGTAGCTGGAGCATGTGGTAAGAGTTACTTTAACGAGGAGTATGGGTTGGGCTTTGCTTTTTCCCCATTTCCCTTCTGTATTTTTTTGTAGAACTGTAATCAGCTGCCATTTCTTACCAATGTCTTACGCAGTTCTAGAAATCAGAGGCTGTGTGCATTTCTAAGCCAAGCAGACCTTTTGCCATGACTGCCCTCAGCCACAGGTTCGTAGCACACTTACTCTGTTCCCTCCCATGCACAGACCCTCAGGGGATGTGGTAGTTAGTGGGTGCTTCAGAGCTGCCCATTTTTTCCTGTTTCCTCAGAACTTTGCTCTGCAGCCAGATTACTCAGCTGATAGGTAAATGCCGTCAGGGGAAAAAATACATCAAAGCCAATGATAAAAGCCATCAACCAGCAGTGCCACGGGCTGGTGTGCAGGAGCTGCTGCAGGGGAGGGTTTTGTTAGGGAGCAGCTCTGAGATTTTAATGAGGGAAACTGAGATTTCACCTCTTAATTAATTGATCTCTGCCAAGCACCTGCTCAGTTCTGTGAATGGAGGTGCTGTCAGGAAGCTTTGCTTTACTGTTTTCCCTGAGAATCTGTTGATAGTAGCGATAGAGATGAGGAAGTTTGTAGTGGTTGTTTAATTATGTCATACCCATACTCTCTTCATAGAAGTGCTGTGCAGATAACAGACTTATGCTTTGCTTCCCTACCAGTACTTCAATTCTCAGCTTCCTTTCAACCTTTAATATCTTAATTATATCCTATTTTTAATGCTGCATGTCTAGTATATTATCTCTTAATTGTCTGAGCTGCAGCAGTCGTAACAATCTTTGAGGCTGAGTCCACAGGAGCAAGTAAACCCTTCAAAGAGCAAAACAGGAGGTGCTGAGCACATGATGTCCACGTTCCACTCTCTTCAGGACTTCTACCTAACACTACTCCTGGAGCAGGTCTTGAACAAAAGTACCTCTGTGGCTGGAGCACGTCAGGCGTGCTCCTGGAGCCAGTCCTTTGGCTCACTTCACCCCGAAGGAACCCAGGTACAGCTCTCCAATGTGCACCAAAGCAGGGTGTGGAGGAGTCACTTGGGCAAACTGCTTCCAAACCCTGCTGCCCACTCAGTTTGAAGTACTCAGGTTCGTGTACCCCAAGTTGTCCTAGTGCTGCTCTTCCTGATCTTTGGAGATGGGGCAAAACTAGATTTCTTTCTGTTTTATGGTTCACTGGAATCTTAGGATGGGAATATCTTTTCTTCCTCCTTTGCTTTCTTGGCTCCTTAGTGCAAGCTGTGGGGCCCTGGTATGTTCCTTATTGTTTCAAACTTTGGAATGAAATAGCTGGTGTTTAAAAGAAACCAACAAGGAGAGCTTGCCAGTGATGCCTTGCAATATTTTTGCCTATTTCTGTGTTTTAAGATTCCTTAGACCCCCTGTTTTCACAGTACCTGATCCCCTTGGATGCGAAGGGAGTGCAGGAGAGCGGTGTGGTGGTGAATTTTTGAAGTCCGCGGATAAACCCCAACCATCAGTTCAATTATATCTCCCATAATAATTTTTCTGTAGGATTTGAAACAATTCACTTTTTCTGTTTTCTTGCAGAGCTTCCTAGCAAATAAGTGTATTGAAGATTATGAGGTACTGAGAGTCACACAACACAGGTTAATGTGTCCCTTTCGAGCTCCGGAGGCAGAGTTCTCTTGGGATATAAAATGTTCTGCTTATGGAAATATTTTTGTTTTGCTCTGTTCTTCTTGGTTGTTTGCATTTCTCTCTCTTGTTGCTTGGGAGGTCACAATATTGCTATTTACCAGCCAGCAACTCTTCCAGAAATACCAGGGTCACCGGCATCTTGTTTTTTGAGTGCTCAAAATACGTAAGCACGTTGGGGCAAGAATGCTTTCTCTGTGTTTACAGGGCACAGCACAGCAGAACCATGATTTCATTTAGGGCCTCTCTGTGTGCCCTGATACCCAAAATAATTCCCGAACTTTCTGCAGCCGGACATCTTCTTGTTCAGTTTGCCTCAAGGAGTGGCTTTATTGCTGTATTCCTGTTAGAAGCTCTTGACAGTACAGCCATGCTTTTCTCTCTGATTCTGTCCCTTATTTCATT
This sequence comes from Chamaea fasciata, assembly GCF_029207755.1. Classification (NCBI taxonomy): domain Eukaryota; kingdom Metazoa; phylum Chordata; class Aves; order Passeriformes; family Sylviidae; genus Chamaea; species Chamaea fasciata. The sequence continues at coordinate 14,175,664 of NW_027094101.1, read as the reverse complement.
GGGGAGGAAATGCTAAGGGATTCTTGTGCTCTCTGTCACCTGGCTGAGCCAGGGCTGGTGGCACAGGGAAAGTTGTGGCTTTCGCAGCACTTAACTGCAGGAGCATCCACCAGGTCACCTGTGGCCAGCAGTGGCTGTTCCTGATAAAGCTTATCAAAGATCTCCAGCTGATGTGCTGCTTTCACTGTTCTCTCTGTTTCTTTTAATATCTGTTAATAATTTAAAATATTTCTGTAGTAATAAGTAAATTGGTTATGACAGTCACCATTTTGCTCAATGGTGAAACCTTTTAGTCCATGAATAGCCTGGCTCTTTACAGGGTGGCAACCTGTGAGCCAGGGGATGCTTTTCCCATGGCACATGGGATGCAGCTCTGCTTGGTGACTTGATCCTCCACTGCTGCTTCACCTTTGGGTTGCTGGGAGTACGGCACGGGTGTTCCTGAAGGACAAAGATCTTGGGTCAGGTTATGATGAGATAAATGATTGGAGTTTTCTTCCCTTCCTCCCCTCTGTGGCTGGTCAGGGGAGAGCAGGATCCCACCCTGAGAGCACTGGAGTCCCCTGCCTGCCCTGACTCCTTGTCCTTTACCAGCGCTGTGCACAGAGGACCTGTAGCTGTCATGTGCTTGTGGACGTTCAGAGAATCAGATGAAAGATCAGATGAAAGTTTTCCTTGGCTTTTGGAGCCCAGCCTGCTGGGCACAGTGTAAATCTAGAAGGCTTGTGCTCATGCCAGCAGGATGGCTCTGCAGAGAGCTCTGCAGATTCAGCTTTGCTGTGGGGCTAAGGGCAGCTTTAGTCTTTGACGAGTGAGGGGTTTGGAGTCAATGAGGGGGGTTAGGGTGCTTGTCTTGTGTCTCGCCAGCTGCTGTGCAGGTCTTTCTGTTCAACTTCTGTTTCATCATGTTCCATAAATGCAAGTCTTTAGATACAGGCCTTTTATATTTATTGAACTGGCTTGTGACACACTGTGATTCTGGATTTCATGTGTTCTGATACTGATCTGATGATCAGGCAAAAATAGAACAAATGTCCATTTTTTAAAAAACTGGTAATTAAGTAAGCATGTGTAGGTATTTCCACTTTCCCACAAAGAGAATTTTGGGTGCTGACCATGACAGTAAATTGTAGTGGTCAGCCAATTTATCAGTTTTACATAATCTGACCTATTAACAGCTGTTGAGGTAGTGGCTCATGATCTTATGTGTGACAGTGAAGATAAAATACCATACACAGGTTCACTTCACTCCTGTATTTCAAAAATGGAAAGTGTTCAGTGACAGATAAAGAATAATAATTAGAGATAATTTGCACGAAGGCATATTGCCAGGGAGAAGCAAATTCTACATTGATTTAACATTTTGACATGATCTGTAATTTTACCATGTAATAGCATAAAGAAAAGGAGGTAAATAGTGAATATAGTTGCTCAACCTGGTTCTTGTCAAGTCTTCACTGTGGAGATGTCATTCATAGCTCTAAACAAAAGAAAGAACTCAGTAGGAAAACCTATAGTGATTATTGACCTTTCCAAATATGACTTGGTAAAATGACATAACTTTATCTCTAAGTAAACCTGAGTTTTTGTGCAGGTACGACTCAGATTGCTGCCAGACCTGGACAGGAAGGTCACAATTTCTCCTAATTTGGAGGAAGATTTTTTGAGTTGCTCATAGTTTTATATGTGCAAAACCAAGTAGAAAAATCTCTCCATTAAAAACATTCACACTTCAGCTGCTTTTATTATTTAAGGGCAGCTTGGATGTTGGCATTTGAGCCTTTGAGCTTTGATAACTTGTTTGCAGGCTAATTCAATTGGATGGACACAGTGAAAAATAATTTTTTAGCATAGTTAGAACTCATGTAAGGTTCTACACTTTGGAGGGGATGGAGCCTGGCCCTAACCATACACTTTGTTTAGCAGCGTGGCCTCCAGTTTCAATTTCTCATGTCCTGACACTAATTAATAAATGAGTCAAGGCACTATTGAGGGTCTGGTTGTCAAGTGTTGCCGCTCTGCCTCTTTAAGCCCTGTATGAGCACTGTGGAGTGAAGGATCAGCTTCAACAGACCTTAGAACATCTGCATCCTGCAGGAGCTCAAGTGAGCATGGCCACAGTGGAGCTTCATTCCAGAATATGGGAGAGGTGAGGGCTGAGATCTCGGGGGCTGTGATAGTGGAGGGACACCATGGCTTCTGCTGCATTCTGTGATCATCATCTGCAGTCTTTGACCTGTATTTCTGTCTTTGCCTACCCCAAATCTGGGTGCATGATGTACACAGGTACCCTACAAATTGCAAGTCTCAGCTTCCTTGTCCTGTTTACATCAGAAAATCTATAAGAGGTAGGGAGCTGTTTAAATGCACGAGATCGCCTTCTTTAAAGGAAAGCCTTGACGTGGTGCTTTTTGGGGGAAAAGATTGATGGAAAAGACAAAACTAAGTCAAAGACATGTCATTTATATTCATCTTCTGTCGTGAGGAGGATGAATTGAATGGGTTGTTTAAAACTCTTTTTGCAGTTATTTCACAATATGTACTTCACGTCTGCTGGCAGGCAAAGAATATAAGAATTTACAGTCACCACTTTTAAAATACAATTTCAATGGATTTCAGTTTGCTGTAGATTGTCCTGGAATATTATTAAAATGAGGAAATTAGAATTATTTCCTACCATCTACAGTTTGTGTGTTTGCTCTCTCCCTTGATCCTGAATCACAGGCTCACTCCATCCATCCTGGCTCTGTAAGGAGAGACAGCCATTCCTCTTTCCGTTACAGCTGACACTTGAAAATTCTCAGCTATTTTTAGATGATTTTCAATCTCATTTCTGTCCTTTGAAAAGAAAGAAAGAAAAACAAAATTCCTAGCCTTTAAATTTTTAACTTCCAGTGGGAGTTGCTTTTGCAGAGAAGCCAGCTAGTCAATATAGCCCCATTAACACATTTTAACAGGTTCTGTTATATAAGTTTGCATTATTGCGATGGCTTTTTCATAGGTTTGGAGGGAATTGTTGGAACTCAATTTAAAGAAGAGCCATGCAGGGCTTGAAAGTGTAGCTGCTTGCTTCCAAGTAATAATTTGTGAAAATATAAAGTGGCAGTTGGAAAAGAAGCCTTAACTGAGGATGTACCATGGAATTACAGCTCGTTCTTTCCGCAGTGGTCGTGTTTGGGCACAGCTTCTGTCTTAGGCAGCAGGACAGATCTGGCTGGTGAGGTGATTCTGGCAAGGCATTACTCTGTATTGGACTACACCAGGAATCTTTACTGCCCTTTCAAGCCAAATTGTTTTCACCAAATGAATATTCTCTTTCATCTGCCCCCCCGAGTTTTTTAACCTTGAGCAATAAGCCTACTAGTTATATGGCTTGAGGGATTGGTGTTTTTTCATGGTTCTGAAATTTCTTTGTGGAAGAACAAAGTGTTCTAGATATATTTCTTCAGCTAGCATCCCTCAGATTCAGAATCTCCCTCTCAACTGCCTGTAAATAAATTTTTTGAGTTTGTATTTGCTACAGTAACTTACTGTGGGAATTCTTGGCAAACCATCTAAATAACGATTATATTGCAAGTCTTTCTTTCACTGATAGCACTTACTGTTCCTCTTGTTGCACGTCTAAAACTGTTGCCTTCGACTTGACTTGATAAATTTAGAAATCATGTTGCTGTCATAAAATAGCATTACTTATAAAAATCTCCAAAATTGGCACAGGCCAGAAGAACTGGCTGAATAAAGTCCTCTAGCTTGGTGATGGGATCTTTCCTTCTGCCTGCTGTTTAACATGTGTGGGAACGTGCAAACAAAGGAAAAGTAACATCTTGATCCTCTGCTCATGAAATAGCAGTTTACTTCCTTTTGGGTTTGTTTTTTTTTTTCCCTTCAGCTGAAGTGAACTCAAACCTGCTTGTGTGGATGTCGTCACAGGCTAGAATTCCCAGAGCTCCTGCTGGGTACATGATTCCGTAAACCAGCGGTCCTGCCACTGCTATGGAGGCAGAGGGGCTGTGCAGAAAAGAGCCCAAAAGCATCCAAATTCAGCTGTCTCTGTTTATAGAAACTTAATTTCCTTCCAGTGTTACTAATTTTTAGGCCTTGATGGGAAGGCCTTCAAAACAGAGGGGGGAAAAATGGAAAGCAAAACAAACTGATAAACAATACCACTGATATTAAAAATTATTTGAAGGGACAAAGTGGTTGTAGTTTGACTTCGTTTAACTGCACGATAAGCAAAAAGCACTAAAAACCCTCAACAAAACCTGCCTCATAAAAAAAGTAAAGTCTATAATTGAAATAAAACATGCTATGAAACATTGACACAGACCACAGAAAATGCATAAAAACTACTTCTTCTGATATTGGATGCTTAATTATTTAAGTTCATTAGATAAATGAGGATGTTTGAGTCAGAAATGGGGTCTTTTCAGTTTTTAAATGTGCAGCTTTGCTGTTTGACTCGGATGCACGTGCCTGAGAGATGAAGTAGAAGTTAATTTTTGGTTGTGCTGTTTTCTGAAGACCTCTCTGGGAAGCTTTTCCGTAGGTGTTTCCAGTAGTTCTTGGAATCAGATTCTTGCTTTCTTTAACTCGTGTTCAGTGGACGCATGAAGAGTGTCCTGTAGCTTCTGAGTGTCTCTAACCTCTGACCAACTTGGACGAGCGTCCAGCAGATAAATCTTTTGGAATTGCTCGGGGCCTGACAGGAGCGGTGCTACAGGCAGGATGTAATGAGGAAATGTTCTTGTATAAGGACATTATTTGCAAAGAGACCAGGTACAACATCAGCTCCAAATTTCCTTTGTTTAGACAGCGTGATGCTTGGGAAGAGCAGTTTCCAGCAGGTCTGAGTTCGGCTTGTGCTCGGAGAAATGGCCACAGGCTTCCAGGGCAGGGATGGAGACTGTGCTGTCACACGCAGTGACTGTGCACCAGCAGATCTGGGCAGGCTTTGATCCAAGGCTTTTCTAGCTTTTCCTATCTATTTCCAGTTTTTAAAACTTGCCTCTTATTTGGAGTGGGTCCAGAGGAGACCATGAAGTTGATTAGAGGGATGGAGCACCTCTCCTATGAGGAAACACTGAGGGAGTGGGGAATGTTCAGCCTGGAGAAGAGAAGGCTTTGAGGTGACATAGTTGTGGTCTTACAGAACCTGGAGGGACCTGACAAGAAACGTAAAGAGAGACCATTTACAAGGGCCTGGAGGGACAAGACAAGGGGAATGGCTTCCCACTGGCAGAGGGCAGGGATGGATGGGATATTGGGAAGGAGTTGTTCCCTGGGAGGGTGGGGAGGCCCTGGCACAGGGTGCCCAGAGGAGCTGTGGCTGCCCCTGGATCCCTGGCAGTGTCCAAGGCCAGGCTGGATGGGGCTTGGAGCAACCTGGGATGGTGGGAGGTGTCCCTGCCCAAGGCAGGGGTAGAACTGGGTGGGCTGTAAGGTCCTTTCCAACCCAAATAATTCTATGATTCTGGGAAGTTGCATCTATCTGACTCCTTATTTGGGACTGATCTTGCTAGTAAGATCCATGTTATGAAAGAGATTCGCTCTCTTGCACGTATAAGTTACTAATGAGACAATACGAATAGTGTTTAATGTTTTACTTGCTGCTTGGCAATGTGGCATCATCTAGAAGCAGAGAGTGTTCTTAAAAATACCACGTGAGGATGAGAAAATTTATGATAAGTTGTTTCATAATTCCAATAAACCATTTAAGAGAAACACACACCCCGTGCCTCACCCGAGGTTCTGGAATCCTTAATGAGGAACTAAATTTTTTCTGCTGAGAAGTTAAAGTAAGGTATAAGTCTTTGGTTATGAAACATTGTTGCTGCTGGAATTTGCTGTGGATACAAAGATAAATAAAAGATCTGCTCCTCTTCACTGAAGTCACATTTTCTTACCTGTGTCAGATACTTTAATTTGATATTTGATGATGATTTTCCACAAATAAGTCCAAAAATCTCAAATTCCATAAAGCTGTTGAGTTCATAGAATTGTGGAGTAGTTTGGGTAGGAAGGGACCTTGAAGATCATCCAGTTTCTGCCTCCCTACCTTGGGCAGGGACACCTTCCACCATCCCAGGTTGGTCCAAGCCCCATCCAGCCTGGCTTGGACACTTCCAGGATCCAGGGGCAGCCACAACTTCTCTGGGCACCCTGTGCCAGGGCCTCCCCACCCTCCCAGGGAGCAATTCCTTCCCAATCTCCCAATAACTGCCCTCTGGCCGTGGGAAGCCATTCCCCCTTCTCCTGTCACTCCATACTCTCTCTTTCCTGCATGTATATGTGTATATATAGCATTTCAGTAACTATGTGCACCCTTAGAATGTTTTTTATTTGAAAATGATCCGAGTCATTGCCACAGTCTGTTATTTCTCCATAATCAGATGCTTGAATCCTGTTCAGTCAGCTTGGAAAACGTCTTTGATTCTTGTAGCACAAATGGCTGCGTGTTCATGAACTGGATGACACTTCTCACTAAAAGTTTTTCTTGGCTCTATTTAATCGAACTTACCTGTTGGTAGTGGAAAGTGGGAGCTTCAGCACATCAAGAATGCCATGTTTTAAGCATGAAGGCGGAGGATCCTCACAGGGAGGTGGTGATTTCCAAGCCCTGATGAAGCACTGGGATGATCCTTTTGCTTTGTTACTTATCCCTGCTCAGGGATGGAGCCAGTTTGGCCACGGCTGTTTGCTGATCAGGAGTCAGGAGTGATTTTGTGTCCATAATGGGGTACTGAAAGTGAATCAGACCATACGGGAGGCATTTTTATCAGGCACAGTGTTTTCTGTGTGTTCTAAAAAACGCGTGCGTGATGTGGCTATATTTAAAATGGAGTACATCTGTTATGCATTTAATTCTTTCCAAGATTTCAGGAGGTGACAAAGTTGGAATTTGTCTTAAAATTCAGATTAAAATTTTGTTTTTCCAAGTTAGGAGATTTGCCTGCTCAGCTTCCACCCTCACCAGTGCTTCTTTGAAGCAGTGAATTTGCAGAGCACTTAAAGGAACGGTATTAGTTATGTATTTTGGGATTTAGGTTGTGATGGGAGTTGTATGATCCTAATATCAGCCACAGCCAAGTGTGCAGCCAAGAGGGTCATAAATTACTGTGAGTTGTGCTGCTGCTGCTGCTGTAATGGAGCGGGATTGTGCTGACAGGGCGTTATTTGTCTACCTCATTTGGAGCAAAGGATTTGTTAATTCTTGTGCTGCTTAGTAAGTGCAGGAGTTGGACCATGCCCTACCAGTGTTTGGGGCAGCTTTTGAACAAATCCTCCGATTTCAAATGGCATTTGTTGAAGGTTACAGTTAGAATTGTGTCACTTCAGAGCGGAGCTGGTTGGATTTAACGGCAGAATTATCGATTTCTGGAAATAATGTCTTTGTGTGTGTTAAATGTCATCTTTGGGATGTTATGGTAACACAGCAGCCTGTGTGAGGGAAATACATAACACAATTCAGGAACTGCATCTAATATACATTGAGCATGCCTATAGCTTGTCTAAATAAAACAGCTTTAAATGTAGCCTATGACTCACTGATATAAGAAAAGCAAAATGTTGCTCTAAAAGTCTTTGCTGCTGTATTTAGGTGATTCAGTATAAAATCAGAGAACCACAGCATGGCTTGGGTTGGAAGGGACCTTAAAGCTCATCCAGCTCCACACCCTGCATGGGGAGGGACCCATTCCACAGTTCCAGGTTGCTCCAAGCCCCATCCAACCTGGTCTTGGACACTTCCAGGAATGGGGCATCCACAGCTTCTCTGGGCGACAGACACGAGGAGTTACCCTATAAACACAGATTTTTGGGCTCAGAAGAAGGATGGCGTGCAGTATTTATGAGAGTTTTTATTGCCCTTCCAATGCATATATAAAATTACAACCCTTCTTTAATGACTGTTGGAGGACAATCTTAGGGAGAATGAGCCACTGAAGTGTAGCTGGTGTTAGATGGTCATTGTAAGGGTTCATCCTTGGGTCTTTACTTGTAGACTGAGGCACCTCTCAGGCAAGGAGCAGTGTGAAACTAATGAAGCCTGTGCTGCTAGTGAAGTGGGACTGAGCCCCAGGGAGGTTTGCGTTGGCATAGTGACAGCAGAAAGACCCCAATAACCCACTCCACGTGTGCTGTCCTGCTCCTCCACACGGCTGAGGGGCTGTGCACTATCAAGGAAAGAGAGAAGGAGAGGCAGCCTGGATTCATGGCTGGGCCACAATCAAGCAAATCCAGCAAGGATCCCATCTCTGTGTTGGAGCTGGTCATGGCTCTGTTAGAACCTTGCAAGACAAAGAAATAGTTCTCATTTTCTGAGCTGTTTCGTCTCCTGATGTGACTTTGTCCTGTCTCCTAAATTGAAGGAAATCACGCTTTCAAGAAAGCCTAAAATAAATGTTTTGATTTATATTCATTTGGATATTTCTATATTAATATGTAGCTGAACCATGATAAATGGGGATGAAATTTTACTCTCTAGCATTTACTCTTTCCTTTGTCAGGGGATAAAAATCTCACATATTGTCACAGTACAGGCACTGGAAAGATCACCTGATGTGGATTAAAGGTGTGTTACTTGTGCGTGGATATTGCAGTAAAGGAGGGTGGGTGAGGTGCCTGGTTTGGAAACTAGAGAGTCCTTTAATTTTCCTAATGAACAAACTCCTCATCTGTAGCTGTGGTGCTTGTTCCTAAAACCCCCTTGTCTAGACGTTTGACTGTCTATTTGGCCATGCTCATTCGATTACCTGACAGAGGAGGTGGGTCCTCAATCCGACTCTACTCCAAGCTCTTGTTGGGTGTCTCAGGGGCTGTTCTGTGGTTCCTGCTTGCTCTTAAAAACTTCTAGAAAACCCTTCTTCAGTTTCCTGTTCCATGAAGTGTAATTTTTGCTAATGTGAAGAATTTTTAATGTGACAGCAGACACATCCTGAAGATGCAGCGATGAGGCGTTGCCTTGCTTGAGATTTCTACTGTACATTCCTCTCTGGGAATCCTAAACCCAGGTTTAAATCCTAAGCAGTCATACCTGTTTTCATTTCTGAACTGTGCCTGTGGTTCATGAGCGACACGAAGCGCTGGTCTGTGCTGAGGCAGGGACATGAGCTCATTTATTCATAAGAAGCTCTGCTAATGTTTTGGTGACAGTGGTTCCCAAAATGCTCTGTTTGAGGTTTGTCCAGAAATCCAGGTGCTTGTTACTGGAGCACGGTTAAATAGACTAAATAGTGAATAGTGAGCAGCTAAAATTAGTTTTATTGTTCCATGGGACACAGGGTGTCTCACTCTTTTTATTTTCTAATATCACAGTCCCACACATTTTCAGCCTACTGCATTTTTGTTCACACGTTGAAGGGGGAATAAAGGGGAGAATTGTACTTTGTGGCAGTATAAATCCTTCATAAAATAGTTGGAGGTCTTAAAAAGTCAAATCTGCATTTGGATATCAGAATGAAAAGAGATGGGGGACTGTGGGGGTACCAGGCACTCTCATTCCAAAAATGGGGTAAAGGATTGCAGGTTCAGCATAGCAGCATTTGAAGTTTTTTTTTTTTTTTTTTTTTTTTTTGTAATTTGTTTGTTTGCCTGTTTTAATACAAAGCAGGTAATGATTTCTCTTTCTTTTGTAATGTCACACTGGCTCTAGAAGACAGAGGGGTTTGAAGTGACACTTTTTTGGGAGGAAGGAAATGATTCTTTAATGGTCTAAAGTTTTCTGATGCTGCTTTGCATCTGGGGTAATTCCTGCTGTTTTTTGAACCAAAATTTAATTTTTTGGATGCTGGAGATAGAAAGAACATACTACAGCAGCAACAGTATATCCAAGATGATTTTTGTTTTCTTATGCTCCCCAAAGAAAAATCCAGGACCTTTAAAACGTGGAGGAGTCCCCACCTGTGCCAGATGTGGAAGTGACTAATTCAGTAAATATATCCAGCTAATAATTTTGTTTTGGATACAGGGGCTGCTTAGCACAACTGTTTATGTAAGTACTTCTCTTGTGAACGTGTCTCCATGTGTGGAGACACTGGGAGTTTTGGAACTATCAGTGTACATTGCACAAAAAAGTTTACATGTCTTTAGCTGGTGTTGTATCAGCCAAGACAGAGGAGAGCCAGTGTATCCAAACCATGAAGATCTGAGAGGTCATCACTAAAGTGATGTTGACAGCACAGTCAGTAAGTTGTTGAGTTTCTACGTGTTTGACTTTGAAATAGACTGTTATGAGATTTGGAGCTTTAATTGCTTAATTTTAAAATATATTGCCATTTTTAATTTTTTTTAATCTACTTTAAAAAGATGTTAATTGGTGAAAAAATGTTTTAAAGGAATCTAAGTGAAAGGAAGACGAACCACTGATATTTGGCCCAGTGGAGGATGATTAATTCCCATGTTCTCTTGAGCTCTGAGACCATGGTACCTCTCTCTTTCGTGAGCTCTCCATGGAGGCCGGGTTTTCCTTCTGCATGCTCTTCCATCCCCTTGATTGCAGATTTCAGGGGCCACGCAGGAGCTGAACTTTCTCCGTGAAGCACAACCCCATGATAGCCCATGTGCTCTAAAGAAAGGTCGTATTTGCTGGTAGATCATTCTTCCTCCTCCCAAAAAAACCTGACAGCTGTTTTAAGAAGTTATTTTCAGGCTGCAATGTGAAACTTGGAAGAGACCCAGACTTCTTTATAAACAAACTTTGCAGTCCTTGTCCCCTCCATAAAAAGTACTCCATATTTTTATTTAAGTTTCATGTAGTTGGTCCTATGTTAATGCTCTTGTTTATTCCCCTCTTTTTATTTGCTTCATTGTTCTTTCATGTTTGTTTGCCAATGATTCAAAAGCATAAACAAGTGGAGGTAGTGGTGGATTTTGTGGTGGGAGCTGTAATAGTGTTCTTAATGCAATTTGCTCATGTGAAATAGGAAAGGTAGGGTTTGCACATATTAGTACTCTAATGGTTTCTAGCCATAGAACTGGAGAGTAAAACTGACCTCTGGGCAATGTCTCACATATTTTGGTGCAAGTTTCCAAGGTCCAATAGCACTATGGCAGCTTTTCTCAAAATATTGTGGCTTTTTTAGATAATTTTGAAGTGTTTGTTTTCATTGTTCTCTTGCAACTGAAGATAATCCCTGTAGGCATTATGACAGCAAAATATTTTAATGGGATGGAAGCTGTTAAGGGGAAATACTTATTCCTAAATTTTCTTTTATATTTTTAATTACCCACTAGATTGTATCTTCTGAGAAGTAAATTAGAGAGGAATTTTGTGATGGTATTCATAAAAACTGGAAGACAGTGGGGAAATGGAAGCCAAAGGCTTGGTGGGTTACAGTGTGAGGGAAGAGATTGTAAGAAGTTGAAATCTGCACAAAACTAATCTGAAGCACTTTTGGGGGAGTGTTTAGTCATTATATCTCAGAAGTTGTTTCAATGGTAGAAGAAACATCAGTTAAAAAGATGTGAACCAAATGGAGAGAGCCTGTAAGAGAGCAGTTGGGAGGGACGGACGGATGGACGGATGGAAAAGAGCCAGGAACTGCAGTTGGGTTAGTCTGGAGGAAGAAGCTGCAGATGGAGAGATGGCCAAATTCTCCAGACAAGGAAAGGGTCACCTTTGGAGGGGAAGGAGCTGGGGCGGGAAGCCCTGTGCTTAGACTGCTGCAAGAGCGCTGCCGTGTGTGGGAACACCATCACCTCCAGCAGGAGTTCAGGAGCTCTGTGAGAACAGCTTTGGGCTGTGGCCTTGGGGCAGGCGAGGCCTGGAGTGGTGAGAAGGTACCAGCACCTCCCAGGAGGCATCAGAAAGCTGGAGCAGCCGTGGATTATAGGGATGGATCGCTGCTGCGCCACTGGGAATAACCACACAGTGTTTCAGCAAGATGGCATTGCAAGAATTTTAATCCTCTTTCTGAATAATTTGAATAATTTGGCATAGAGCTGTTGCTGATTTACTGAGGTGGTTGTTTTGGGGTTTTTTGTGTGTTGTGAACTGTCTGGCTTGTTCAGGACACGGAATGAAAGAGAATGCTCCACTCAAAGTAGATAGAGATGGTCTTTGCTGTCATGAAAAGCCACATGGAGCAGCAACGCTGGAGCTGTGCCTTTCCTCACCACTGGCATGGAGGTGGCCCATCCCAGTGGTTTGTTGCCCCTGAGGAGCTCAGGGGTGCACAGGTCCAGGTTTGCCCACACAGTGCAAGCTGCGTGTTGATATTGTGGTACCCATTTCTGGAAGGGAAATGTGGTGTGGGACAGATACTTGTTGCCCTCCCGCTGATGACAGCTGGCTGAGCAGAGCAAGGGGCTTCAGAGGGTTACTGTCTCTTTTTTTCTTCTTTTCTATTTTAGCATTTAATCAGTCTCTGCTTCTCATTACCAAAGTTTTTCCTATTGGTAGAAATCCAACATCCAATGATACTAATTTTTGTCTTTTTATGCACATGTATAAATAAGTATATAAATAAATCCATCAATTCAGTTAGTTCAGAACTGAAAAAAATACGTTGCAAAGGAACGTTTGGGGGTTGTTTTGCTTTTGATGTGAAAACCTTTGGATGCTGCAGCCTTTCCAAATGCCAAGGCAGAAGCCGGATGTCTCTTTCCACCCTTGGTGCTGGTGCTGCCGGAGCAGCCCATGCCCCTGGCAGGTGGGTGTGACAGCCCAGGGCAGCGGCGCCTGTGCGGGAGCAAATCTGCCTGTTGTGTCTTCTCTTTCCCTGTTTATCCACGTTTCCTTGGCCAGCCAGTCCAGTCGCAGTGCGCTGAGCCAGGCCTTGGTTTGCAGAGCTGCTGATCGCTGCTCTGAAGGTGCTTTTGTTGTGGGTACACTTGTGTGATAAGTTTTTGTGATTGCAAGTGTGTTTGTCGTTGGAATTTATTCCGCCCTGCTCTGGAGTTCTTGCATTTCCAAGTACCATTTAACTGGAAACTTCACTCACACTGTCTAAACTTACAAAAACAATCCAGATGTAGCTATCTGGAAAAGTTTTTGTGTGAGCTGTTCTTTCTGTATATTTTCCAAAATTACATTGTGAATGGTCAGATGAAAATGAAAAATGGATGATTTGGGTGAAAATAAGAGCCACAGTAGGAAAAGATCCATTTCCTCCTTGTGCAAACAAGAGTGCTTGTGTTCCGTAAGACATTCTCAAATATTTTCTCTTCTTATTTTCATTTTTCCTTATCTACCTGTACAATTGTATAGGCTTATCAATAGGGAGGTAAACATCAAAGAATAAGAAAATAAATTTGATTTTTTTGATTGAGACAAAGTTGGCAAGTGATGGAAGCAGTGTGTGTGTCTGGGCATGTTCTCCGAGGTTGCTGAGCCCTAATGGTTTATTGGTAATATTTCAGACTCAAAGCCTCTCTCAAAGCCGTGAGGGCAGCCATCAAACCGTTAATTTAATATCGTGTTAGCAGCTCTCTCCTTGCAGTTATCCACAGGGAGACTAAATAAAAATACCTTAAAACCCCATGTGACTAAGATCTAAATATCCTTAGGGGAGGAGCACTTCTAGGGCTGTTTTTAGGTACCAAAAACTTGAGACTGTCTTCCCTCCCCCTCCGGCACAGTTTGGGGGTTTATGGTGCCTTTTTTTGGTGGTTTTATTTGGTTTTTGGGGTGGTTTTTTGGGGTGATTTTTGTTTTGTTTTAGTTTTGGGGTTTTTTTTATGAATTCTGTTTCTTTTCATAATTGGGAAAATTGTTGCCTTGAAGTACTAATTTTTAAGGGTCTCAGCAAGTTTTAGGGAATTGTATTTTTTAAATTAATTTTTATCAGGGTTTTTACGTAAGGATTTCTTTGCATCTGTTTTATTAATTTTTATACCTCTTTAATTTCCTTGTTAAATTGCACAGGGCTGTGTTTATTACGAAAGGCTGCCCAGTGTATGTTTGTATCCAGTTTCCTCAATAATTTTTTCTCTCTCCAAGTTTGAAACTTGAATATTTTATTTGGTTCTATTCAAGTCTAATGTAACAGTGCCAGATCTAATTATTTAAATTTCCCATTATAACCTTCTTATAATTTAAACAGTTTCTACAACAGTGAACTTCCACAAGCCCTGAGCTTCTCCAGGCTATGCCTTGCCTTAATTTGCAATTTAAAATTACGGTGGGAGCTGTGTCCCTAACTCATTTTGATCTCTCCATCTACAGGTTGTGGAAACCGAGTTTTAAACATGGATTGGGGAAGAAAAGCAAAGTATAAAGAGATAGATATTTATAAATACTTGACTAATTTGAGGCCCTTGGTATGGTACAGCACATGCCCAAGAAACCACGGGGAGAACCAGTGGCCTGTTTCTCCAGTCTCCCACTCCTGTTGGATCAATGTAATTTGAATAGTACTGAGATTTACTCCAATCATCTAAATCCCTCCTTCTCACAGAGTCATGGAATCCCAGACTAGTTTGGGTTGGAGGGACGTTAAAACTCATCCAGTTCCACCCCCTGCCATGAGCAGGGACACCTTCCACTATCCCAGGCTGCTCCAAGCCCCAATGTCCAGCCTGGCCTTGGACACTTCCAGGGGCAGCTACAGCTTCTCTGGGCACCCTGTGCCAGTGCTTTTGTTGGGAAGGAGATGCGTTTTTTAATTTCTCCATTCAGTTTCCAAGCTCAGTTTTTTCAGAATTGCTGGAGTTGCGCATTGTTTGCTGGAGGAGCAGAGAAGCCCAACCAGGCTGGCGCTCAGGCAGTGGCCAGGATGTGTTTCCCTGCAGGATTTTCCATCACAGAAGGTTTTGTGTTTCCTGACAACCTTCGCAGTTTTCCCATGCCTGTAAAACTTGTGCAAATAACTGACCAGCAAAGCCACATGCCTACAACTCAGCCTCCAGGCTCAGCATTAATGCCCCTCAGGCTGTATCCCTCCATTCCTGCTGCTCACTTGCACTCTGGTTTTTCTCCTTTCTTTGCTGGTTCTCTCCCTCTTTTCTCATGAGCTGTAACTTTTACTCAAGTTAAAGAAAGGAACCACATGGGAAACTGCATTCAGTTTGAGAGGCTGGTTCTTCTCTGCTGGTGCCGTGGTTGCGAATGCTGCTTGGATTTCCCTCCATCAAAATGTCAAGTTTTGCTTTGCTTTAGAAAAGAGCAGAAGTTAGATAAGGATTTTTAGACCGGGGGGGGGGGGGGGGGGGTAATTATGCTTTGCTGTTTGTAATATGATGCAGAGAGTATTCAGCCCTGATTTACTGGTCTTCCACTTTCCACAGAGATTAGAATTGTTGAATTTCCAACTACCCTTTGGAAAATTTGTTTTATCTTCCTTATAGAAATGTTCTTCCATGCCTCCAGCATCTTACTTTTCCCCATTGCCCTTTCCTTCCAGTCTTTCCTTCCAGGTTTCCACTCTGAGATTAAAGCCACGAAAAAGGGCTGGTTCAGTGTTTGATACAAGTGAAGAGCTGAAGCAAAGGGAGTAAACGAAGGAATGGGAGTACGTGGCCAGGGAGGCTGGTTGGGAACCTGCTCAGCAGATCTGCTCCTGGACAGGTGTTCCTCATCTATCTGCGGCTCATCTGCTACAGGCCTTTCCCACTTCCTCTGCTCTCTTGCTTTCTTCCTTGCAGTTGTTCCAGCTTAAGTGTCCACCAGTTCGAATTCCCAAAGAAATGGCCAAAAGCTCGATTGGAAACGGTCACAGTCATCCTTTTAATTTTATATGGCCTGCGACATCAGACGTTGTGCAATCTCGGTGTTGATGAATTGGTGGTGAATTTCCAGGCCATTTGTTCTTCAAAATCCGTTTTAGCTGGTTTTAATGGCACAAAAATTCAGATATACAAATGGAAAAGTGGCAGAACAGCTGAGCCTGTCTTGATTCTTTTGCAGGAGAGGAGCCCAAATCTGGTGGGCTAGGAAGTGCCCATAAATGCTTTTCAATCTGAGTTGTTTGTTTAAACTCTGGGTTTATGGAACCTAAAATAGAGCACAAGGGAAAGTAAATAATACAATATCCTATCTGTAGTGTCTCTTCTGCACTCGAATATCAGTGAGTGCTAGAGTGGAATCATCAGGGGGACTCTGGGAAGAGCAGCTGGAGCAGGGATGACAGTGCCGTCGGATGAAGCACAGGGTGCTTGCCCACTGCCTTCCCACCCCAGACCACAGCCACCAACTCTGGGCCATAAAAGGAAACAACTTTTCTTGTCAAAATACAGCTGCCCAGCCCGTTTGCTTTCTGGGAAAAATGTCCAGTAACTGCTGGTACAGCTGTGTGATGTGCAGCTCTACCTCGAAACATTTACTTACTCTGAACTCACTCGTTGGCTTTTCAGAGCCCCTGTGGCAGGGGAATAATGTAATGTTGCCAGCTGATGGATGGTCTCCATGTAGCAATGGAAACCCTGGATGGAGTTTAAAGTTCAGAAGAGTTTACTTTTCAAAAAAAGTTGTGTTTTTTTGTTGGTTTTTTTTTTTTTTAATCAGAACAAATAATGTGAAGTACCTAATTACTTGTAGAAATCGTACATCTCTGCATGAAATTAATTTTTGCATAAAAAGTAGCAAATATGTTTTGCCTCATCATTTAATTTGACTTATTTGATAATACTTTTCCTTATTGCTCTGATAGTTTTAAATTTCTATAAGCTCTTTAAATGATGCAAGAAAGTGCTCTGCTGGCACAACATGTAAACTGAGTGAGTGGAAAAGTAAATATTTAAGGCTGACATATTGAAGTATAAATAGCGGTTACTGTGTGTAATGTTTCAATTGTAAAACTATTTCTAGGCCTCTATTAGTGTGCACCATTGCTTGTTAAAATGGGAATGTTTTCTAAAAGCTGCATTTCTGTTTTGGAAAGTAGATCCCAAAGCGGTCACAAGTACGTCTCTGACACGGATCCCTTACGTGTTTGTCACTCAGCCCCAGAGAAGGTCTGAGCAGCACAAATTGATGGGTGGTGTAGTTTACCATTCTTGGAGGTTTATCAATGTATTCCAGGCTGGATTTGGTGCTGCCTAATGAAAAAAAGGAGGAATATGGTCAGGTAATGGGACACTGACTTGGTCAAATGCCTGTGTTCAGTCGTTTGAGGTCCAGGGTGTCTGCCTGGCTCCGGCACAAGCAGCATTCCTTGGGAAGCTGCTTTGGGGGGGGATACTGGAATTAACTTATCTCGGACATCTCACTCCACAAGTGGAGTTTGGTTCTTCTTCTCCTTGGAACTTGGTCTTTAGCATTTGTGTTTTGCAAGAGCAGGGTATTTTCCCTATTTTGTGTCTTGGAGTGCCTTGTCCCACGGCCTCAGTCAAGGGACTCTCCTCTAGAATTCCCATTCTTGCAGGTTCAGGGAAGTCGCCAATGTTGGTTTAGCTCCGTTGTTGTGTTCAGCAGTAATGAACAACTCTCCTGTCCATTCTCTGTGTCAGGAGGGCTGGGTGGCTTCCACATGGGCGTGCAAATGAAGGCTTTTAGTGCTGTGACATTACACAAGAGCTGTAAACTCCTCAGAGCTAAAGGTTAGCTCAGGCTGAGCCAACCTGACATTTGAACTTAATGTTTGACGTGTTTTACTGTAGAAATAATGTTATAGGAAGGCATCCCTCTGTTGGGAAGTTATTGTGGTAACAGGTATCAGTGATTCTGCCAGTGATTTTAGCTAAATCCACTTATATTCTCAATGGAAAACAGGTTTTTACCAAAAGTCTTCTGGAAGAGACTAATGTGAGTGATCTTCCAAATTTCAGTTTTTCCAGCCCTTCAAATAATGAGTTTGAAATGCAAAAAATTCAGTCTCGAATTGCCCTGTAGGATGTGAACACACCAGAACCTTTCAGAGGATTCCTTTTCTGAAATGTAGTTTGCTTGGGCCAGGCTAATAACTTTGTCAATGATTTTAAATCTCATTATCACAGCGCCATAGACACCCCTGCTGTCTTTGTCAGCTCATGCTTTCTCTTGTTGGCTTTTATTTAGTTTATTGTTTTTTGTAATTTATGTGAAACATGCTTATGCATTTAGCAATAAAGAGTTGCTCTTGCACTCCCATACCCCTGCTCAGGGTGAAATAAAAACTTTTTTTTTTTTTACTACCTCAATAGAAATAATTTATTTAGTAAGTTATTCGTTTATGTATTAGTTTCAAATCTAAAATATAATTATACAGTAGTGTTAATGAAAATGAAGAACATTGTCCCAAGTGCTCTAAAATTGAAACAGAAAACTCTTCATCCCTGTTAATTCTGGTTTCAGTAAACGAGACAGAGTGATACAGCCTTCAGCAGAAATTAATCGATATTCAGGGTAGGAATATACCTAAATATTTTCTTTCAAAATGAGGTTTTAGAGAGTACTTGTAATGTCCCATCTTAGAAGTCTAAAAGCTTTGTTCAGAATGATCAAATGTGCTGTGCTGATGGTGCAATACAGATAATTCGGAGGCTGTTTAGCACTTAACAAAAGGCCAATCTTGCCGACTTTCCTCTTAGATTTGTTCTCTCCTCCATTTGATCGGCTGCATTTCTTGCAGCCTACTGCTACTTTTCCATCTCCCCAATTCTGTCATTTATTTGCTCTCCCTGACATTCCAGAATCAGCATTTGGGAGCTGTGGAAGAGCAGGGCTGCCCTGCAGCTCTTGTGCAGCAGGGAGATACCCCGGGCTGAGCATCCTGGAATCTCAGAATCCTGCAGTGGTTGGGTTGGAAGGGACCTCAGAGCTCATCTTGTTCCACCCCTTCCACCATCCCAGGCTGCTCCAAGCCCCATCCAGCCTGGCCTTGGGCACTTCCAGGGATCCAGGGGCAGCCACAGCTGCTCTGGGCACCCTGTGCCAGGGCCTCGCCTCCCTCCCAGGGAACAATTCCTTCCCAATATCCCATCCATCCCTGCCCTCTGGCAGTGGGAAGCCATTCCCTGTGTCCTGTCCCTCCAGGCCCTTGTCCAAAGTCCCTCTCATCTTCCTTGCAGGTTCCCTTCAGGAACTGAAAGGGGCAGTTACATCACTCAAGAGCTTTCTTTTCTCCAAACTCAACAATCCCAGTTCTCTCAGCCTTTTGCTTCTCCTAGCCCACCACAAGCACTTTCTACCTTCTATTTTTTTCTAATGGAGCTTTTAAAAATCTCTTCTACTGACTCATTTGGTGTGTTTTAAGCATATTCACATACTTTGGTCCACGAGGCTGTTTGGAAACAAACTGCTCAAAACTCATTTAGGTGGTAGCTGTAAGCAGCACATTTAAATCTCATTTCACGTTTTATTGCAGTTTGTAAATCCATCAGTAATTGATCAGAAATATTCCTCAGGTATTCTGGATATGGTGCTGTCAGGTGCTTAGGGTGGTTGCTTTAGGCTTATTCCCTTTTTAGTGCTAAAAAACATAGATTTTTTTTTTTTCTCCTCATAGTACTGCCTCTCCTCCACGTGTTTGAATGCTGGAGGTGAGAGTTTTCCAGTAGATCCTCCCTAATCTCAGAGCTCAGGAAGGAGCAGCTCACTTCCTGAGGTAGGGATTACTGATTTGACTTCTGTAAATCACACATATTTCTGTCATTAGCAGCATTAGCTCCAATACATTTATATAATTTATAAAGCTTTAATCCCAACATGTTGTACAGGTTGTATGTAGTTGATTCTTATCACACAATGTTATCTTGAGCAAATATTTAATTTCTTTAATCTCCCCAGAAAGGCAAAGTGCTAATTTATGATGCAGTTGCATTCAGGTTAAATCTTAATTTCATATGTGTATCACTTAACAGATGCTCTGGGGAGTTAAGACTCTTATAATTAGGTTTGACATATGTTTTCATGCGAGGTGAAATAGTTTGCATGCTTCTAGAATAAATATTGACTGCAGCCCGGATTTATAATCCCAGTAAACAATTGGACATGTGCTGGGAGCCCTCCACGCCAAGTGTAAGCTGTGGCTTTGGGAGCATGGACCCTTGTGATTCCAAAATATTGAGTCCTTCCTAATGGCCTTTTTTTGTTGTTGTTTTTGCTCCAAAAAAGGGCAAGATCAAAGTGCAGTCTGTTCTTTCCTGCCCTTCTAGATATACAAAACAGCTGCAAAGCACAATCAGCTATTGTAGTGATATGTGCCCCGGGTCTATAAATAGATGGAGAGCTGCAGGCTTGAGCTGTGCTGCTGCAGAGGCCAGGGGATTTTTGCTTGGGGTTACTAAACATTCCCTTGCTTGTTTGTGGTTTAGAACCATCATATTCCGATGCTGCTGTATATAATTGAATTGGAATTCAAAAGGATTTTGCCATGGAAGCTTTATGTGACTTCACTGTTTGCATTTTCTCCTTCCTTTTATTATTTTTTCTCCTCCAACACGCAAGAATTTTGCAGGTTTCTAAAGGCAGCCAATTCAAACACAATA
Organism: Chamaea fasciata; assembly: GCF_029207755.1. Classification (NCBI taxonomy): domain Eukaryota; kingdom Metazoa; phylum Chordata; class Aves; order Passeriformes; family Sylviidae; genus Chamaea; species Chamaea fasciata. Next base: position 14,155,324 of record NW_027094101.1, on the reverse strand, counting down.
ATTAATTTGCTCAAAAAAAAAAAAAAAAAGCTGTGATGTACAGCCCTAGTGGGAAGTTTGCAGAGGCGCGGATGGAGACCGAGAATCGGAACCACGTTTCATTAAATTGTCGTCTGGCCTCTCCTCCAGCCTGGAAACGTGGAGTGCAACACTTGATAAGAGCTTGGTGTTCTCCTGAGCTGGGAGTGGGTGTGAGTACGCTCTGCCTCCTGTGCAGGAGGGATCAAATCTGCATGGCAGAGCCAGAGCTGCCAGAGCTGTTCCCAGATTTTTTTTTAATTCAATATGCTGCATATTTTTTGTTCATTATGTGTACTCAGAAGAGCTGTTGAGAGTGTGCAAGCTAAGGACTTGTTAGATGATGAGAGAAAAATTAGTCTATTTGGCAGAAGTGAGGTGTTGGAGATAATTTGGGATTTGAGTATCCAGGAGGTGGCTGAAGCTGCTGCTGGCAGAGGTGAAGCAGACTTTAAACTGCGCATCTCTTTTCCGAGCTCTCTCTTCCTGGAAAAGTTATTGATTCCCATTGCATTTCAACAACATTAGCACCTCACAGTATCAGTGCTGCTGTCCTGCTTTAAATTTAAATGAGAGGGAGGGATAAAAATAACTCCTTTGGCATTTCACATGGGTACTTTTCAGCTGTAACCTTCATGCTTTGAGTCAGGTCAACCAGTTCACCTCTTGAGGCTTTCCCCTTTCAACAACAGGACCTGAAAATTGGATTTACCACTATGAATCAGGAGGTCTTGCCCCACACGGGCATCTCGTTGATGGTGCATAAATGCAATCTCAGTATATGTGGTCAGTATTTTCCAAGGCCATGTGAGGTTATGGTGGGAATTCCTCAGAACAGAGTGTGAATCTAATTTCTAACCTACTTGTTGTTTCTGAAGAAATACCAGTAATGTCGAAGAAAATACCAATGCTGAAGAAATACCAGTGTTTAAGAAAAAAATTTGAAAAGGTTGAAATCTCAACTGAAAGGAATTCACATTTACCTGAATTCAAAAAAATCATCTAATGTGACCTTTCTCTGTGAGAATTAGAGCATGAAATGGAATTTTAAAGTCAAGTATGACAAAAACTTGGGCAACTTCTTCTGCCTGTGTGTCCTGCTGCATCAGTGGCAATGTAAACCAGACAGGCACACATCAGATCCTGGAGGCAAATCAAACTTTTCCTGTCGTTTTGTATGTGGCAGCCATTTGATTTCCATTTGGTTTGGTTAAACAGCATGATGTGGGGACCTTGTTGAGGGACCTCTGAACCCGGAAGGTGTCTTGTCCAAACTTGGGCTCAAAAGAGGTTTAGAGCTGGGTTTTAGGCATCTCTCCCACTGTGACTTGTCCTCATCATATCCTGTCCTGGTGCTGTGCTCCTCTGTGGAGGGCCTGGTTCTCCTCATGCCCTGTTAGGTGGTTGTAGCTTTCTCTTCTCAAAGCTCCCCAAAACCCAGCTCTGTCCTCACACATCAAGTGTTTCAGCCCCCTGATCCTCATGATGGTCCTCTCTGATGTCACCCCAGTGCATCAGCTGCATCTCTGGGGAGCCCAAAGCCTCAGGTGGCTTTACACGTGTTGTTCGGAGTGCTCACTGGGATGCTCTCAGTGCTGAGGTCTCTCTGAAGAGCAGCCTGGTCTGTTGGTCTGTTGACTGCTCCCAGTTTGTCATTGTGTCCTGACCCCCAGTTTGGTACTGGTTGTGCACTCGGTGACATAAAGTTGTCATCTTACTCAGTCTGAGATCTGCAAACCGAGGAGCTGTCACTCTGTGTGGCAAGGAGCCACAACAAACCTGTGTGCAGCACTGAGTGACAAAAACTCCATCTGAGAGACCCCAGCACCTCATCAGCTTCAAGCAAACAGACCTTTCTAAAGCACAGCAGAACGAGGAGGGGGAAGTGCCAAACCTTGCCTTCAGACCTTGCTTCCTGGCTGAGACAGCCACAAGGAGAGAGGATCCATTTCTCCACAGCCACTGAGGCTCATCTGTGTGGAGGCAAACAGTGGGAGAGGCTGAGAGAGAAAATCAGCCTCCTTCCTGCAGATTGCACTGAGGATTTTAGCTGCCTTAGGAAGACTTGGGCTCTTCCTTAGCATAGATTTTGGGTTATCCCTCTCTTTTTCCGGAGAAACATTTCAAAATGTAATTACAAGATGGATTCCATCTCTTCTCCTTGGAATGAAACAGGGAGTAAAAACATGCAGATACGGAGATGTGCAGGTGATCCATCTGGTCACGCACAAAAGTAGAGGGAGGGAGGGACAGGAGCATCTTTTGTTTTCATTTCCAGCCAGGGGGTTCCTGTGGGAGGCCCAGCTGCAGCACAACAGGGATGTGTTCCTCACACATCCCTGGGTGCCCAAGGAGGTACTGGTCGTGGAGAGGGTCCAGGAGCAGCACAGGTTTCACACCAAAATAACAGGTTCAGGCTTCAGTGAGCACAGCTACATTTTTATCTTTTTTTACTCCCAGACTTCTGTGCTTGCTGGTTTGCCTGGGAGAGAAAGTGCAGCTTCCCTGAATATGTGCGCGATCCAGGTCCAGCGGAAAAGACAAATGCTTTGCTTGTGCTGTGGTGCTAATGGGAGAGCAGACTTCAAATAATCAGTTTTCCTCTAAAGTAAACAACTTTTATGCTTCTGACAGAAAAGATGAAAAGCACACCTCCTTTTAAAACCAGACCTTGCTCCTTAACACTGTGGCAGCTTTTTATAAATAAAAAAAGAGAAAACTAAAACTACTGTATGGGCTTCATTTGAGAAATTCTTTCTAGGAAGTACTGTACGAATTCCATATTCTGTATATTCTCTGTATTCTGCAAAGAGGACACCCAGCTGTTGGGTAGTACCTTGGGTAAATGGCTGTGATTTCATGGAGCCCTCCAGTAACTATGAGAAAAGTATTTCCTTTCTCACTTTTAAGTTTTTACAATTCCACTCCAGTTTCCCAAGCAAAGTCTTGGATGAAATTCCAGTGGCACGTATCAATGGGAAATTAAAATGTCCTTTTTTGGACTAGGAAGCTAACTGGAAAAACGGACGTTAAATTACGGGTTTAGCACAAAAATAAAATTGGTATAGGTTGGGTTTTGTGCTCTGTAGGAAGATAATGCTCTTAATTTTGAAGCTTCATTTTCCTAAGAGCCATGAATAGAGGTTCCCAGCCCAGGGAAGTGTCCCAGGTGGAACAAACCCCACCGTATTAGCAATGCATATTTTCATGTTTGTGTGCAGCATAAAATACTTATCATTCTGATTTTCCTGGTGTTTCTGAGATATCCTATGATGATGCTTTTTAAGGGAGAAAAATCTCTTGCCTGTGGTAGCCACAGCACTGACATTTCTTCCTTTATGTTAAAATTTATTTTTTACAATATGTTTCTTCACTTATTGAAGAAGTGTATTAAAAAGTTTGTTAATAAAGCATTTTAGACTCAATCATTTGGGAGCGTACTTCAATTTGTCTACTGGTAGTTAAGGAATGAAAGTGTGCAAGAGCAACAGGACAAGTGAAATGAAGTCAGAAATCCACTCCGGAGGGCAAAATGTCCATAAAGAGCAGAGATCTCATTGTACACAAAAGTTATGTGAAAACTTGGATGAAGTGTTGGTGTTGGTAACAGGGAGGAGGTGTACTGACCAAGCTGGGAGCTCACCTGCACATCATGCGCTCTGTTCAAAACCGTTCCGTGATATCAGTGTCTTTAATTTCAGTTTCCTTCAGGGAAGGCATTGCCAATCAAATGGTGATTTTAGCCCTGTAATTTTTTCTGCTTTTTTGCTTTGCACCTCTGAGGTGTGCAGCTGCCTTGCTGTACTCTAGGTACGCTGTTGCTTCTAAACTAGCAAGAGTTCATGCTGGTTATCTCAGGGTCATGCTGGAAAATGTCAAAAGTTGGTTGTAAAACCCTCCCTTTACATAAAATAGTTTACACAATTTGTGAGGGTAACAAAAAGTATATTCTGTTTCTCATTCAGACAAGTTGTTTCAAATACATTTGAAAAAGGAATTGCTTGTTATCAGATTAAAAAACCCACACTTTTTGAGATGAGTAAGCTAAAACCACTGTGATTCATCGTGTTTCTGAGAAACCTTGATCCCTAACCTCAGGGAGAGAGTAATCCCACAAAGTACTTCATTCTTCATTGAGGAATTTTGTTTTTGAATGCTTAAATCTTCAAATAAGCCATGAAAGACTTCATTAGGCAAGTGATTCTGTGGAAGTACAAAGGAATTGGGCTATGGACTTGTCTCTTCCAATTCTAAGAGTTGTGGCAGCAAATGGCAGCAGTATCAGAGAGGCAAATACAGAGGTTTGGGAAATACTTAGGCTTTGTTGGATTTCTTTCAGTTTTGCTAAGTACAGCCAAGAGCTGTTTTTTTGTAGAGTTTGATGGGGAAGGGGGTATTTCTTTTGTTTCTGTGCTTTGACTTGATCTTCAGTCTTTAGGTTGTTTTTTGAAAGCTTTTTTTTTTTCTTTTCTTTTTTTATTTTTTCTTTTTGCCTGAAGGCTGCAAATAAATAAGTAGTTTTCACAACAGTATCTTCTGGAGACCTGTAATCTTTACTTTCCCCAGTGTCTTCTATACCTCAAAGTGATTAAGAGTAACTCCACATCAAAATGGGAAGGGATGTAAGTTATACAGGGGCAGCACGAAGCCCCAAAAAATCAAGCTGAGGGGATTGATCCCTAGTTTCCATGGATCCCATAAATCCTGTTTATAGCCCTTGCAGGGCTGCTCTGTTGCTGAGTGCTGTAACCCCCTTTGCAGAGGCTGGGAAGAGAGACCAGACTTCTGTGATGATCTTATGGTTTAATACTAACTTGAACTTCCAGGTAGAGGGTGATGCAGGAGTTTGCTTGGACCAAAGTAAATTTGCATACCAGAAACTTCCTGTCAATAAGCCTGGTATCATTCAACCATGGAGAAAGCTTCCCTAAGAATAATTTTTTTCCCCATTTCTTTCCAAGGTGTGAAGTATTTGGCATATCACAAAGCTACTGTCTCTTACGTGGGTTTATCAACAGATTACGCAGGGCAGCTCTCTACCTCGCGTGCCAGCACAGCAGAAACATTATTTATATTGTATTTGTGTAGATAGGAGATGGCTCTTCCTAAGGTCTGGGAGATGACTGAGTCAGGTCTCCAGTAAGATTAAGTGGAGGAGATAGGGGGGCACTGTCTTTGGGTTTGGTTTTTTGAGAGGAGATGAGTTTCCGCAGTGAACTATCTATTTATACCAGCTCAGAGCCCACTGATTTTTCACCCCCGTTGTTTTTGCATTCCAGATACATTCCTGCACTCCCCAGTAATAACTTTTAGCCCGAGGGTTTGAAATGTAATCAGCTAGTTATTAGCACAAAGTCTGAGAATGTTTTTGCAAAGGATGAAGAAATCAAATCTGGGCCATGAGCTGACTGAGGAGTTGGTTGCTGGGGGCTTGCTCTGGTATCAGGTAGGCTGCCAGGAGTGGTCCAAGTGCAGAGAATAATAATAGGTGATTTATAGAATATTCAAACCTTGGAGAAACAGAAATGCTGATTTTACCCATGTCTGGTTTATGTCACTTGAAGGACCTCTACTTGCTTGTCTGGTGGTGCTGGTACCTCCTTTGCTCTTGAAAATAGTTTTGAGTATCAGCACTGGGCAAATTTGCTGCTGGGAGTGTGGGGGTGGACTCATCTTGAAAGAGTCAATAGAATGGTTCGATGGATGTGCATTTGGAGAATGTTTCTTCAACTGCATGTTATTTAATGTCATTCCCTCTGGATAGATTTAGTGATGTGACATAACGATGATCAGGCAAATCTGTTGGGTAGCAAGTGACAAATCTCCGTATCTGTTTCATCGGGTGTTTGTTTGGATACATGAAAGAATTCATTACCTATGTTATGTACTTGATGGGCATGAATCAGGTTCTAATCCATCGTGCTATGTTATTTGGTGAAGTACATGCTGCTACAGGTTTACCTGTGGTCACCACACGTGGTTTAAGGCTTAGCACAAGATCTCTGTGTTAGCTCTGATGACTCCTGACCCAGGTGTTTGCCTTCTCTGTGCTGGGAGCTTTGAGGGACGGGCTGAAAGCCCTCAACAGCTGTTTGTGTGACAGAGAGTTTGCTTTCTGTCCTTGCAGTTTTGAGGGGTGGGGGGTGTCATCACCCTTTTTGCCTATCATGTTGTTTTCCAGAAATGAGAGGTGCCATGAGATCCATTGGACAGTGATCCAGTGGGAGAGAGCAGCAGCAGATGTCCTAGAAGATCAAGGCCAGGTTGGAACTGGTCTAGTGAAGGTGTCCCTGCTCATGACAGGAGGGTATTGGAACTAGGTGGTTTTTAAGGTGCCTTCCAACCCAAACAATTCCACGTTTCTGTGATTGTTTTGGTGCTTTCCTGACTCCTTGGAGTTTGGGTGCTTTGGCAGACGTAGAGGCCAGAGCCTGAGGAGCACAAGCTGGAAACCACTGGAGATGGAATCAGCTGTTGGACAAGACTCTTCCAGTAAAGAGCTGGCCGTGTCTTTCCCATCAGGCTGCTGAGCCACGAGCACAGTGTCCTTTTCACCGGGTGACAGGGCTGTCCTGCAGCCAGCCGTTGCAGCAGCCCCATGGCCTTGCAGGCCTGCTCCATGTGTAGCAACACGTGATCCATCTCCAGGATGGGTTTAGTGCCACCTGGGTGAAAGAGATCCGTGCTGTGGATCCAACCTGGCGTCTGAAACTACGGCTGCCGTGCGGACAGGGACGGTTCAAGTGTGGCCGGTCAGGACTGGAGGTCACCTCAGTGTTGTACTCTGAGGAAATGGAAGGAATTTCAGAAACGTTTTGACTGGGTGAATAAACATGGTTCTGGCAATACTTCCTTTTTAACCTTGTTTTTGGACTTTCAAATGGTTTTTATTTTGGAGAATTATTACTTGTTTACAATTTTACCCAAGGCGGGGAATAAACTGAAAAGCTGATCCTCTGCTTGGGAGAGACACAACACTCAGTAGCTGTTCTGAAAAGAGCCGTGGCTCTGAAATAAATCTTATTTTGAGCTAGAAACACTGCAAATACTCAGTGGCTGAAGCTTGCCAGTTAAAATACAGCTGTATAGTGATACATATTTAGGTGGTGGCTGCTCTTGGGAGTTTCTTCTTCACCACCTCACCGGTGTTTATACCACTGTGAGATATTGTTATTCTGAAGTGCCTCCTGCAGCAGTTTTATTTGCATTAGCTTTATTTTTCAGTACTGAATTAGTAACCATTTAAAACTGTCGACCACATGTAAACAAGCGGTGCGTAAGTTATGAATAACAACTTACCTGGAATTACGAGTGCCTGTTTGGATTGCACAAGGCTCAGCGCTGGGGGAGTTGTGAAATGACTGAATTCAGTACTGCAACATTATTTCTGTTTGTCTGAGTTCTTGCAGCCGATTTGAATAAATACCCTGGTGCTCACATGATTCCTGCAGCCGGCGGTCCTGGGGGCCGTTGCTGGTTTCCCAAGTGTTGGGATATGCTTGCTCGGCTCCAGCCCCTGTGATGAGCAACATTTTTTGCAGGCTCTGTCAAAGCTGTGCTTGCTCACTGTGCAACTCGTCAGTTCTGTCCAAATAGCTTGGATGGGGGAAGAAATGCAATTATTAACTGATCTAATAATAAGATGTATTGAACAAGCATTTGGTATAAACATTAACTCTTCAAGCTGTGCTGGTAGGCGCTGACGGCAGGTGGAGAAATGGTCGTAGAGTCGCGGTATGGTTTGGGTTGGAAGGGACCTTAAAGCTCAACTTATTCCCTAAATATGCCATGGGCAGGGGTGCCTGCTGCTATCCCAGGTTGCTCCAAGCCCTGTCCAGCCTGGCCTTGGACACTTCCAGCATCCAGGGGTAGCCACAGCCAGGGCCTCCCCACCCTCTCAGGGAACAATTCCTTCCCAGTATCCCGTCTAACCCTGCCCTTCTGTGGCAGTGGGAAGTCATTCCCCCTTGTCGTGTCGCTCTAGGTCCTTATCCAAAGTCTCTCTCCTCTTCCTTGCAGGTTGCCTTCAGGTCCTGGAAGTCCACAATTAGGTCACTGCAAAGGTTCTCTTCTCCAGGCAAAACAATCCCAATTCCCCCAGGCATTCCTCAAAGCAGAGCTGCTCCATCCCTCTGATCACCTTGGTGACCTCCTCAGGACTCACTCCCCACAGGTGAATGTCCTTCCTGTGCTGGGGACCCGAGATGACCCTTCTCTTTACTTTGAACACTAATACACAGACATATTCAAGTTTAAAAAGCCCTTTATTTTTTTATGCAGGAATTATCTAAGATATGCATATTTACTTCTTTTAATTTGATCCCTTAAGGGCAAATCTTTTATGTTCTCTGAGTATGCCTTAAGGCTAATCAAGCTAATGAATTGTTGTTCAAGGTAACAACGTGGAAGGTACTTGTGTTCCCCATGCAGAGCCCACCAGCTTTGCACATGGATTTTAATTGATTTGGGTTTTACTTCCCTGCGAGTCCCTGGAGCACGAGGGCACTGCCAGCCTGGTCCTGATAAAATGCTGATTTAGCGTGTCACATCCAGCTACCTGCATTATGCAAGAGGGAAAGAATTTGCCTGATCATAGTCCTGTCAACACAAAGAGATTGCAGCAGTATAACAAAACAGGCTTCTAAAGTCTTGTTTAAATTGAATCTGGATTCTATTAAAAAGAGTGTTGGTCCGGAGAGCCACAATAGCTCACTCGGTTACCATGGGCCGAGCAGGCTCCAGTTGCATCAGACTATTGTTTTTTATTGGAATCCTCTCTTCCCCACTGCACGTTTGTTAGTCATCAATTCTAAAATATCAATCAAAAGGATAGGTGGCATCTTCTGGTCGCAAGTGGAATTTTCCTGGGTGGGATTTCTAATAAGTTTCTAACTACTTTCACTCTGGCCTTGCCTTTTTAGTTTAAAATGAATAAATTCCCATTCTTGAGAGCCTGGGGCTAAGAAAACTTGCACCTAGAGCCTTTCTTTGACTTCTTTTTAGTTCTGCCTGTGTGAAGCAGAGGCTGGTGCAGCCATCCATAGTTCCTGAGGTATGCCAGCTACTGTGTGGGAAGAAAATGTAATATATATGATGTCTTTCTGGGATATTTGTGGCTTTGTATAATTGTCCTGTCTAGAGCAGTGGAATTTTTGTTGAGAAATCCTTATCTGTCCGTAGATCTCTGGTTTATAACGCTGCTATTTAAATAGACTGTTTGAAGTCCTTGCCTTGGAGATGTCTCCAGTGCCGTGTTCAGATTGCTTGTTTCCCTCCCACAGTAGTTTTAAGTTGGAAACGCTTTTTTGTTTATAATGAAAGGAAGTTTGGGAAGTATATTCTACACATCCCAAAGGATTGCTGCAGTCTTTGGGCGATGTGGAATGTCAGAACTTCCCACGTGTGCAAATTCACCAGGGAAACAGACAGATCCTGCCCAAAAGCTTCGATGGAAGGGGCCATACAGGAAGCTATTCCCCAAGGCTCCCTCTGTCATCCTGCTGCCTTCCATGCTGTTGCCATGCAGCAAGAATTCCATCTATGGACAGGGATGGATGTAATGGATTTGTGTCATGGGGGAGCTCCAGGGGCTCATCTGTGGCCCTGTGTTTGACATCGTGGAGCTGTTGGGGTTGGTTATGGCCTTGGCCGTCTGGTGTTGGACTCTGAGGGACCTTCCTGTCAGTGATGAGAGGAGACAAAAAACTCCAGACCCACATTTGCATCCTGAACAAGAAACTGGAAGAGAAAGACTCTCTGTTACGTCTTCAAAAGACTTTACAGTGTTGCGACCTTATAATTTTCCTTGAAGCACGGAGTCCTGAGCCTGCCAAAACAGGCATGTCGTGTGTCTAAAGAGTATTTACATCTGCTTTACATCACTGCAGCCACACCCACGGGCTGGACCTCTCCATCCCACAGCTCCCAGTTTGCAGTGGGGGCCGCAGGGAGCTGGGCAGTGCTGCAGAGTGGCTGCACTGGGGCTGAGGCGCTCTGTCTCCATCCCTGCTCCTGTTCTTCCACCTCTGCAGTCTCCTCAGCACTGGTACCTCATTCCAGCAGTGAAGCAAGTGATGAATTCTAAAGGGGCTGTATCTTTATTAGATTCAGTTTCTAATTCATTATTATTTTTATTTCCAGAAGGGATATTCTGTGGGAGGGATATAATAATTTTTGAAGTGTTTGGGACCCCTTGCAAGTGCCATGCCCTCGTGTGCTTGGGTGACTCCTGCTTTGGCGCCTGCATTGTTCAAACGTTTCAGTTTCTCTTACCATGCTTATTCCTTTCCAGGTGTTAAAATTAACACAGAGGGCAAAGGGATTGTCAATAAATGTGAAAAACAATGTCAATAAAATAATAGCAGATGCCTTTTCAGGCGTGGGATTGCATCATGGAATTTGTTTTCGTGGCCAAGACTGCAGGAGAATTTACAGGAGGGCTGATGAGCACTGTCAGTAAAAGCCAGACAGTATCTTTCCCAGTTAATCCCCAATATCCTAGAGCTGGAATTAGGGCCTCTTTTTAGCTTTAAATGTAGGAACATTCTATATCTCCTAGGTTTTGTGAGGAACCCTTAGGATAGAGAGAATTGCTTCTCTGCAGCGTGTTAGTAAATTTGCTGGACTTCAAGCTTCCCTTGCGGAGCACGCTGTTGCCCCCGGCAAGACTGCAAAATCCCAGGCTTACCTTTCCTTAAACCTGCTTTTCTCTGCTATTAAGGTGACACGCTGTGAGCTGTACTGAGGTGAAAAAACGACTTAAAAATCCAGTCATTGCAGAGAATGGGCTCATCTGCTGTTGGCTCTCAGGCCCTGGTCAGAGGCACTTGGACACCAGCAGAGCAGGTAGAGCTGGACGTAAATAAGGGCAGTTGTAAAGCCCAGTGTAGGGATCAGCCTCTCTTCAGGCTGTCTTTCATCTGCCAGGAGAGCTTAAATATATATATATATATATTTATATAAATTCCTGAGCCAGCAGTGGCAGCTGGACCGGTGTGTTCAAGCTGCATGTCTGTGCTGGGTTTGCCTAGGCCTTTTTCTGCCGTGTTTTTTTCTTTTGGCTGGGTTATTTTATCTCACCCAGGTGAGAAGAAGATAAAAGAGACTGAAGAAGGGTGAACCACCAGCCTGCAACTGCCTTTCTGCAGCTTAGCTGTAAATGTAAATTGTGGGTTTGGGTCCAGGGTTCCCCACTTAAAACTGGCAGATGTTGAATACCAAAATTACACATGTTGTTGATCAGCGTTTTCCAAACCCACTGTTGTCTGTTAGATGATCAAAAGATCAAAAATAAGTATTTTACTAAACAAAGGGGGCATAAGGAAAACAGCAGTTTTCCATAATCCGGAAGATGCCTCTGGTTTCTCTGGCTCTTTGTGGCTCTTCCTTGGAGATTATGAGGATAGGTTTGGGGTTTGGGTTTTTTGAGTTTCTTTTGTCTTTCCAGTCTCTGAAGTTCTGTTTCTTATTATCATCATTTCTGCTTTCCAGAGACCTAAGATAGCAAGTTGGCTCAGAAATTCTCTTTCTCATTTTAGCCACAGGAAATGTTGCTCCATACATTCAAAGTACTTTGCCAGGTAGGCTTGTTTGGAATCCAGGTGTTTTTGGGTTATGTGCTTTTGTTTGCACTGAGCTGGAAGTGGTTTCTGTGGCTTAGAGGGTGGGACTTGTTTCATTGCTTTGCAGGTTGGGGGAAAAGAAATTTAATTTTTTATAGGGTCATCCAGTGTGCCTATAAAATGTCCCTTTTTGTGCAGTCCTGCAGTACGAGTGACACAAAGCCTGTTGGTATAAAAGACAGTGTGATTCTGGCTTCCAGATTTATCGCTGAAATATCTGAAGATAAAAAACTGGAATTCGTGTGCAATTCTTAGGAGTATTTTTAGGGCTTTAAAATGAAAAAGAAAACCTTACAGGTTGGTTGTTTGGGGTTTTTTTGTCATTCTGCACAGCCTTCATCAGAGCAGTTGGATGTTTTGTGTTTGCCTTTGCTGGTGCTTCCCCAGCTGTTTTTGAAGAATGGATGTGATGATGTGGGGGTCTTTAGGGTGTATCTGATGAAGTGTTCAGTGTACGGTTGTGTGTGATGTTACACACACCCCGTGCATTGTACAGAAGGAGTAGAAATAGGTGAGCATTTTAAGGGGTTATAAGAATTAACATAAAAGTCTTCTTTAATTGTGTGTGAAGAAATCTGCTGGCTTTGGCTGTTAGGGCCCAGCTTTAAGTATGAGGCAGACAAGAGGAAGGGACTGTGCGGGGCAGGACAGGGTGGGTTCTGCCAGGAGCCGGCCAGTGACCGTCCGGCTGCAGCCCTGGCCACTCCTGCTGGCTCCGAGGGTCAGGCCAGCTGGGAGGGAGCACTGTGGGCTCTGGGGCTGCCCCTCGGGCCTGCAGGAAACATTCAGAGAGGAGAGATTCACAGAATCACACAATCAGGTTGGAATAATCCTTCAAGATCGAGTCCAGTCTGTGACCAGTCCCTTTGTCAACCACGCCCTGAATGCTGTGTCCTGTCATTTCTTGAAATATCTGGGGGTGGTGACTCCACCACCTCCCTGGGCAGCCCCTTCCAGTGCCTGGCAACCCTTTCTCTGAAAAAATTTTCCCTAATTCCCAAACTAAACCTAGAGTAATGACAAGACAACAGGTTTTTGTTGTGGTGTAAGATCCCAGTTCCCGATTCAGTAGATGAGAGTGTTGTGCTGGGAGGAAGGAAGAAGTTTGTGTCAACTCCCTGTGCAAAGTGGCTCTAATAAAGTGAGAAAACAGTCCCCATAAATAGAGATTTGGCAACTGTTGAACTTTAAGAATGAGGGAGAATATTTGCTACTGAAAATCATCTTTAGATTCAGCATCAGCTTGGACCCAAAGGATACCAAAGGTCCCGGACTGGTGGTATGTGCTGTATTATTTCTTGCACGGACATTAGATTAGTGCCTGAAAAATCATTTGAGCTTTGACAAGGGAAAAAACAAAAGAACCAGCAGAGAAAAGTGAGATGCCAAAAGAAGACTGCAGTTAGAAGTAAATTCATTGCTGGGATTTTTAAATTACTATTTGCCAGTCATGTTACATTACAGAAATCACAGTTAAATAATTTATTTTACAGAGCAAGTCAGTCTAATGAAATTGTGTAGCAGCACCTTTTATTGTGTAAGGCAACCTCACCATAGGTCTGTTTCCTTTCCCTAGAGTGGCTGTGCCTGAATATCAGTGTTTTTACTCCCAGGTTTTTGGTAAAGTGTAAAGAAGTCTTTAAAAGGCATGGAAAAAAATTTTATTGTCTTTCTGAAAAGAGAAAGCAAAAAGCTGATGGATTGCAGAGAAGCACAACCTGGAAATGAGTTACCCATGAGTTCAGAAAGGAGCTCAGACCTGGCCTGAGATATGATCAAATGGTTAAAGCATGGAGACTGCAAAGGAAGTGATGGGAAGTTAAGCAGAGAAAGAGCAGCATTAATATAAAACTATTTGGTAAAAGGGGGTGGTAATCAATACCATTTGGGTTTTCTTACATCAATATGAGGAATATTGCGGGCTCCCAGCACAGAGGGCTGTGTACTGGCAAGCACTTAATCAGAAAGGATGCTCACCTGTTAAACTGCCCATACTGCAACTAAAAAGGTGAAGTGGTCCGTGGAGGGAGGAACAGGGATGGATAAGAAAAGTGGGATTATATTTTGATTAAATGAATCAGTAAGGCTGTGACTGAAATACTGCCACTGTTTTTTGTTGTCTTTTCAAATCAGTGCTGAAAAGGGTTTCAAAGGAATTTGAATTTCCTTACACAGAGACATGAGAACTTTAAAAATACTAATCATGTCTCTGTGTAAGGAAAGGGAGAAAGAAATTTTCCTGGCTCCTATCAACAGAGGGGTGAAAAGTTTCAGTTCCAGACAGGTGAAGCATCAAAAATTGAAACTTGAATGTTTTGTCAAAGAATTCCTTACCAGTATTTGCGTTAGTTCCTCGTCCCCTGTAGGAAAAGATATCCTGTCCTTAACAGATGCATGGAGGGATGTCCTCTCCTAATATAAAAATCAGATTAGATTGGAACAACAGCACCTTCTGACCTGAAGTCGTGAGGATAAATGAGCAGAAAGGATCCAGGGGCTCACTGGGTGTCCCTGGGGATGGGCAGGAGGGAGCTCCAGCCTCTCCCTGTGCTCCTGAATTCCCCTTTGCTCCACAGCCACCGGCTTTTCTCACGCCACCAGAACCTGGGGGAAGCCTGGGATGTTTATACACAGCCTTATTTATAATAACTCTGGTTTATTTTTGTGCATACGGAAAGTAATTCGTGTGTGAGCGCATGCATATGATTTTTTTGTTATTATTAGGAGTGTTTTTTAGTGGTTGGGGTGGTTTTCTGTTTTTATAAGCTCAGAGAAATGCCACAGATCAAAGAAAGGCCATCTGAAGAAAGGAGCCAAGTACAGAGACTCACTAATGCTTCTAAAATTCCACACTAGTAGGACTAAAAAACCCACAGTTGTTCTGTGAAGATCTCATCTGTTATTATTTTGTCAAAAATACACTTTACAAACATTGCCATGTCAATATTCAAAGTCGATGAATTCAAGCAATGAGTGTTTTGGCTCAGTGTTCAGGAGCTGGTATTCTTTGTACTGCTTACAGAATTTCAGACCTTGAGGAGCAGTGAAGGGGATGGTTTGTGTTCCTCAGGGAAACACGAGAGAGCTCAGGTTTTTTTCCCCAGGGCAGAAAATACTACTGTATTAAGTTGGTTTATTGGGGTTGTTGTAGCCTGTTCCCTGTCTTTGATTTCAAGAGCCACCTCTGGAAAAAGCAGAATTGCAGGTTAAAGCTTGCCAGAGGACAGATTTGCTATCAGGCACTTTGAGGTTGTGCTTCAGCATTTATTTTGGATAAATTTCGGGGAAGGAAGTGAGTACAAGATTGATCTTGGCCTTTATAAATAGCACTACAAACACCTCATATCACTTTCTGCATTGCCGTGTCTTGAGTTACTTCGTTGCGCAGCAACACGCACCAAAAATTGCATTTTCCCATAAAATAGCAGCTCCTCCATTTATTCATTCCTCATTGTCATGTTACTTAATTGATTTAAATGTGCTGGTGTGGATGTTTTTCACTCCCTACACTGCTTGTGTGGAAAATGACAGTGTTGGTTGTACTAACACCCTGGAGATGTCGAGGGAGGAAGAACACTGTTCTCAAATGATGCATTTTAGTTACACCAGTACAGTTCTGTTCAATTAATGACCCTTTTTTATACCAAAACATTTCAGACTCAGCTTAGGAGGTGCTTTGTGAAGTGTCACGGAGTTCCAAGGAATACTGATGCAAACGGAGTTTTCCCATTGTAAGGGTTTAATAACAAAGTACTAGCTAGGCCACGCTAGTAAAGTTCTGTGAAGATGAAAGGTTTTTACACCTCTTCAAAGTAAAATTTTCCAAAACTTTACAAAAATAACCTTTTTCCCTTTCTTGCTCTTCTGTTGGCTCCATGTGCGGGATATTGGTTTTTCTCTGTCCCAATTCAAATCACCCCTTTGAGTAATGCTCCTTATGCAGGGATGTGGTAGGGTTGGGACACACAGGGAGGGAATAAAGAGATTTTTAGAGTCCTTGGGGCCAACGACCAAGCATTTTAGCCACCTTTAAAGCCGAGGGGAAAGAATGGCTGCTGTTGATGTGCCGTGTGCTGGTGGGTTTGCCGGGGATGGGGAGGACAAGGTGAGGAGTGGCGTCAAGGAGCTGATGTTTCAGGCTGGGGCAAGGCTGGGTTCTGCTTTCCCAAGTCCGTTTGCAATGTCGGGTGTGCCGTTGCTTTGCTCCATTTGTCTCGGTTTGGAGCTCAAACTGGAGATGATTTTACTGCGGGCAACAAGATTGACAAAATAATTTTGCTGCACAGCACAGTAAGACATAGAAAGTGCCTTTTCAAAAAGTACAATGAACAAAGAAAAGATGTTTGTTTAGGGAAAAAAAAAATTGGGGAATAATAGGGACAGGGAAATCACTCCTGTTGCTTTAAGGTAGCTTTTAAAAATAGGAGTAGTCAGTTAATGCTCCAGCCTTTACCACAGTAAACATATAATTGTGAGCTGATTGTGGTGAATTCCTCAAACGACAGCCCCCATCAGCAGAAGTTTGAAGGAGAGAGGCCGACATCTGGAAGCCAGCAGCAGTCAGGATTTTATTAAGCAGCACTGCCAAATAAAATCCGAGCACTACTATAAATGATATAAAAATACAGATTGGCTGTGGCATAACATCTCCGAGATGCCAGCGAGTGCAGCCGGGTTTGGAGCTCGGTGTGAGAGCAGCTGAGCTTTCCCAGCAGCTTTGGAGCCCGAGGGGGACATGCTGGGTAGGGATGTGGATTTCTGTGGTGCTTGCAGTGTTCAGGAGCTGAGTGTTAGGAGTGGAATATAGAGAGAAACTGCAAAATTGCTCTTAGTGTGTCTGAGTTATTTTTATTGGAAAGGTTTTGGCCACGTACAGTCTGTGCTGTGTATTACAGACTTAAAGCAAGGTTTATGGAATATGATTTTCTGTCTCTGAAGGAGGTTATGAGAGAGTGACCTTATCACAGGGAGCAGGAACCTGCCCTCTTCCACAGGCTGCAACCTGACACATTTATTTCCAGCGCTCAGGCTGTGTGTGGACGGAGCCAATTGAACGGGTCGATGGCTGTGACAGCCGTGTCTGGCTGCACGGGGAGCCAAGTGTCGGGGCAGGGAGGGGATGCAGAGCTGACCCAGATGGGACCCAGCAGCCATCCCAGGAGCCTGGGGCAGGAAGGGTTTGGAGCAGCATCCCCTGGGAATGCTGGCTCTGGCACCACAGAAAAAGGAGCGCTTTGCCCTTCTGCACACTCGTGCCCTCCACCCTTTTGGGAGGACACTGGTGGCTCTCAGTGCTGAGCAGGACATTGCCCATCCAGTGGCAATCAAATGAACTCCTGCGAATTCAGAATGCAGTGATTAAGAGCTCTTTCTCAGGCTTTGTGTCTAGAAATAGCCCAGAACACCACAGCGCAAAGTTCAAAGAAGTAAAAGAAGTGATATGTTAAATGAAATTCCAATCTTTCATTTTCTGAACAGGTTTTTGATACAGCTCAGCTTGATACAACCTGCTATTTACCAGCCTGGCCTTTAATATTGGATCTGCTTTCCAATTATGCTTCAATTCATACACCAGTTGCAGAGGGCGTGTGTGGGTGTACGTGCGAGAGAGGGAGATTGATTTTGTTCTTTAAAAATGTGAAGTCTGCACTAACTATGAAAACCCATCAGAATTTCTAGCACTTAAATGCCATTTCCTTTCTCAATGTGCTACCAGCACTAAGTAATGTTCACGACATCTCTCTGGCAAGTGAAGGAGTACATGCTGGTTTTTCAGAAGTAGAATATTAATACAGGTATCAGTGAAAACCAGGCTGCAGATCCTTTCCAGAAGTAAAGAGTTAATGTGAAAGCTCAAATTACGGCTTAGAAGCAAACACATGAGATCTTAGCTGTGCTTTTCAGAAGTACACGAGTAAAAATGGAATAAAGAGAGTACATGTTGCTGTGTGTCAGAGTCACCTCTTGTGTCTGGAACAGCAGATTTGGGTAACCCTGTTTGCCACCACTTTGCACAGAACGTATTCGTATTCCTGATTGTTTTTCCCAGCCACTGTCTTTTTTGTGTGCTGTATTCCTGAGTCTTGCCAGTGCTGTGGTAGTCACTGTGTCTGAGAAACCCGAAGGAGTGTTTGTTCTCTCTGTCTTTCCGTAGCTCTGACTGGTCACTTTTATTTCCTGTAGGTTTAAAGACCTATCTGATCTCAGGTCAGAAGGTGAAGGAGCCCCACTGCAGCTGTTCTCAGGCGTTGCTCCCTGGCTTGGAGTCCACGGACGGAGCCAGGACACCGGGAGCGTCGTCAGCCGAAAACTCCAGTGACCCGAGCAAGACAACCAAACAGGTGGAAAAACCCAAGGTGAATTGTCCTCTCCAAGCCCAGCAGCACAGATCTCAAAGCAGGAGTGGGGAAACCTTATGGGCTTGTTTATGCGCTGCTTTCCATATTTACATATGTATGGGTGTGTATACATACAGTGACAACACAGAGTTTGAGGGAGGAAAAATTTACCAAGTAAATGCCTTGCTGCCCATATGGCAAACAATCCCTAAAATAAGGTGAGCACTTTTTGAAGGTGGTTTCAAATAAATTATTTCTGTCTGTTTCAGGACTGAGAGGTCAGTGATGCTTTTTCAGTGGTGTGGATTTTATTGGGGGGGGGGGGAAGAATATGATTGATGCAGCTACTGTAATTTCTGTGATATTCTGCTTTCCTGCTTCTGCCATTCCTCTGTCATAAAGGTCACGTACTGCGAGCCTTTTCATGAGGATTTAACAGATATCCCTGCAAAAGATAATGGGATTGTTTTTGTGATGGGGGAAAATTCTCTGGTGGGCTGCGAGATGGGTTTATCTGCTTGCTCTAGAAACCTATATCTGGAGCTGAGGGCAATGATTTGTATGGATTCAGCTGGGAGGAATGATGACACTTTGTTATGTTCACACCTCTCACAAGATCTCTTGACAAGGAAATCTGTGAAACAATGTGTATTGCTTCAGAGCTTTGCTGTTACTCTCCATCTTCCATCTCAGAACAGACTTCCCAAACAACAGATGTCTATTCTCTCTTTTCATTTGTGCTAAGAATTCCTTCTCCTGGGCTGCCTGAGGTGGGCACAAATGTCAGAGCCAAGGGCGGCCATCTGCAGGTCCCTGTCCTTACACTTCAGTGTGGTCAGTCCTGAGACTCGGCTGACAGAGTTGATGTGGGGATAATTTTCATGCTACTTCATTTTTACTGCTTATTTTTTTCTGGATTAGAAGAGTGTGAGTAGGGCACCTTTACCCTGCCTCTGCTCCCAGTTTAAAGATTTGAAGTAAAACCACTGGATTATGGGTGAGATCAGCTGGAGGGCTGACCCAGAGAGATGGTCCAAAGTCGAGTGAGCTCCTTAGAGAGCAGTCCAAGCCTGTTTAACTACAGAAGGGAGCTGTAGCCATCTTTATCCCTCCCCAAAATATGCACTGAGTGTGGTTTGACAGCATCCAAGTTGCTGGTGATCTGTTTCTATTCCTTCTCCTGTGTAAGAAAGAATATATTTGGCATCCTGCTGGCACCAGCTTTCCAGCTCCCTCTTGCCTTTCAGTGGAGGCAACAGCAAATAAGGCAGGAAAATACATCTTAGAGTCGTGGGGAGCTGTACAGATAAACCTGCGAGTGCTGCCCAGGGTGTGGCTGGCAGAGGTCCGGGTGTGGCAGTGACAGAAACTCCTTCATTTCAAGCAGTGAAAGAAGAAGAATGTGCCAAGTGGAACAGGATTGCTGAGCTGCCTGTGTGGAGCAGAAGGGAGAGAGGAGGGATGAAGCCAAGCAGTGAAGCTGTGGCTGCTGTTCTGAGAGACAGTGAGGATGCCTGGGGAATGTCAGACAGCAGAGGAGGCTGTGACTGAGGGCTGAAACTGCAGTGAAGGGCGGGACTGACCCACCTGCAGCTGGGGTTTGATAACATTGGAGTGGTACTTGTTAAAATGATCCAGGTGTACAGTGAAGTCTGTGGTTAAGGATCAGCTCTGTTATGTGTTTTCTAAAGTGTGGGGTGATGTACCTTGCAGAAGGGCAGGTACAGCTGCACCACTCCTCCTGAACAGCCGGGATGTGATGTGGAACACGTTGCTTTGTCCCTGATTTTCTGCTCTGGGACTATTGCTGGGTGTTAATTGCTGTTCAGAATATGCTGAGTGGATGGGATTGGGATTCACAAGGATCATCTCAGTCCGGTTCCTGCCCCTTGAAATGTTTAATTGCTGAGTGATAGTCTCTAGAATGCAAAAGTACCAGCATGGCTGTGAGTGAGAGAAGGGGAAACTAAAAGAAGCTGCTCAGAGAAGCATCTTAGACAAGCAGCCAGCTCACATTCAGCTGCCTTGGATACCCTGTTGTGCTCCAGCTACTGCAGAGTTTGTATCTAGAGGTGCCTCATCACCCTCAGCACTGCAGCTCTGGCCAGGGATTTCCTGAGTGGCCTCACAGCTGTGATTCACCGCCTTGCCCCGGTGTTGTGATGCTGCAGTGAATTCTGATGAGCCCAAGCCCAGGTTTCCCTGTGTTGCCATGAGCACCCGGCTGGTGGATGCAGAAGCCGTGTCAGAGTGGGGGCCACGGAGCAGTCGTGTGAGCACTGCCTTCAAAACCTGTTCTGTGGCTGTAGGGGCAGCACAGGAGTGAGCAGCGTCCCCACCTCTCCCAGCGCAGCCAGGTCCATGGATTCCTGACTGCACACCATGCTCTTCAGAGTAATGTGCACCAGCCTTCTCCCTGCTGGGGAGAATGACAGAATCGTGGGATAGTTTGGGTTGGAAGGGCCTTAAAGCCCATCTGGTTCCACCGTCTGCCACAGGCAGAGACACCTTCCACTATCCCAGGTTGCTCCGAGCCCTGTCCAGCCTGGCCTTGGACACTTCCAGGGTTCCAGGGGCAGCCACCACCTCACTGGGCAAACCTGTGCCAGTGTTTCACCACTCCCATTGTAAAAATTTTCTTCCTTATATCAAATCTAAATTGCCTCTCTTTTGCTTTCAGAGTATATGTATATTAAAAAACCCCCACAAGGTACGACTGCAGTTTGATCACAGATCATGCACAGTTTTTGAAAAGGAGTGGGTTTCTTTTTTACAGCTTTTGGGTTTTTCGTGAGGGTTTTTTTAAAGCCTGGAGCTTGTTGGTAGGGTCTGGAGATAATAATTTGCAAAAGAATCATGACTTACATGCCGACTGTTTTAAATACAAAGCTGTAAATGGTGTCAGTGTAGGAGGAGATGACTCCAGCTCTGCAAAAGAGACTTAAGTAGGAGAGGCAAAATTGCAGGCAAGCTGAAATATTTTTATTTTAAAGGGAAAAAAGTGGCTATATTGGATGCAAAGAATGACTTTCACATTTTGGGCTTCAACGGATGTTCTAGAGGACAAGATCTGTAAAGGAAAGTCAGGAGGGAGAGTGCAACAGTAATTGATCCATGAAAGGAATTGTATTTCCTCCTCTGGTGTATCTGTAGTTCATTTAACTGCAAACCTTGTTGCAGTTTGAATGTCAATAAGATGTGTTTACATTAGTAAAATGGTGAACACAGAGGGTAAAAACTCTGAGTAAATCTATAACAGCAGGTGGTTTTTTGAATGAAAACACTCTACCCTGCCTAAGTGGTTTTGGTATCAGTTTATCTTCCCTATCATCTTTTATGACATGCCTCACTTGACAGGGAATCATAAGCTGTTGTAAAAATCTTTTAATGATTGCTTGGTATGAAAACAGAAAGTCCTTTGCTTGTCTTGGTTTGCTGGAAGTGCATTAATGTTTTATTCATGGCACTGAGGTCACAGCGCAGGAGCCTGTGAATGCCTGCAATAGAGAAGGGAGTTAATGATGTTGACTTGAACACATGGCGAAAGTCACAGGAACTTCTGCCTCTTCTCAAAGGTCAGGCTGCTTTTCCAAGCCCTTTGTCTTCTGGCTTAACCCCAGAAGCCAAGTGTTGGAGGTGGTCTTGCTGATTTATTAGCAGGATCAAACAGGGAGTGGTTTCTTCAGTTTTTGTTAGAGGTGTTTGGTTTTTGTCACCATTACCTGACTTTTGCCATGGATAAATCTAACTCCTAGAGGGTTAGTAAGGCTTGTTAGCCCACTGCCAATTTATTTTTTAGGCCATCTTGTAATGACTTCCACCAAGTGGCCAAGACATTTGTGATAGTCAGAAATTATTTTTAAACAAAACCATTTGAGAACCAACTCCATAGTTTCTTCAGCTGTGTTGGTATTTGTTCAGACTGCACAGGTGCAGAACTGGATGTAAATTGCTTATCTGATGCCAGGTTAGGAAACTCAGAGAAATTTCAGTGCCCAGCCTGGACTGTGTCCCTGAGGAACAGCAGACAGGATGGTCTGCTGGCTGCTGAGGAGGCTCAGGCTCCTACATGAAAGCCTTTGAGAGGCATTGGTGAGTGGTTAGATGTGACAGGGAGAGTGGACTGGGAGAAACGTCTGAAAATGAAACATGTTTTCAGGTGGGATGTCAAAGGTGGAAAAGGATCATTAGGTGAAAAGTTAGTTCTGAAAAGACTTAACATGCTGGTCTCTGAAATGGGGGGTGAACCTGAAGGCAGAAGTTGTGGGTTTGGACTAGAGAGGCTTGAGCATGTCCAGAACAAGCAGACAAAATTAGCATGGGATGTTGAGTTTGCGACAAGAGGTTCGAGTTCTCGCTGGAAAACTTGCTGTGATGTTTAGTAGCAGACTTTGGCGAGCCTGGTCGCAGTGAACATCTCCAGAGCAGAGGAGCTGCCAGGAGGGCTCAGGCTCAGGGTCCCTCTGAGCAGGATCCTGCCTGAGCACTGCCAGCACTGGAGAAGAGAGTGAAGAACTTGGAAGATACAATTCCAGGGTTAATCCCCCTAAAGATGGTCGCAGTTTGGCTTGAAGGAATTAGCTTGTTTTAAAAGCTGAAGTGCCACGTTTTAGGTTGCTTCCAAAATGCACAACCTGGAACTAGTACAGATCCTGATGGTTTTGCTTTCCTTGTTCCCTAAACACATTTGCTGGGTGTTTAGCTCCAACAATGTACCATAGCCTGAGCTATCCCCTCCCTTGTCTTAGGCCTCAGTATGAAAAAGCATTTTCCTTTGTTCATTTCAGGTTTGTTGCTTTCCATTTCCCTGGACTGTTCATAATGCATCATGGTGTTTCATGCTTTTTCTGGATTTTGCTGCATTTTGTGCTGGCTTCTCTCCTAATGGCATTCAGATCCCTTTGCAGGCAGGTTTCACACAGGAAAATTTCACTTCTCCTACTAAAGAGTATTTTATTCCTCTTGGGGAGGTCCTTTGCCCGTGCACAATGATTACAGTGTATCTGTGATCTTACGCTAGTGAAGCTTTCCTGGATTAGATTTAGCTTCAGCAAACAGCAAATCTGTGATTTATTTTTGAAATGGTGCGTTCTGTTCCAGTCAAATTTTGCTCCCTGCCTCCCATTCTGAGGCTTTGTTTATCTTTGAACCGTGCTGCAAGTATACAAGTGGACTGAATTACAAATTGCATCATACTACAAGGACACTAGAACATTCCTGGCTAAAATTCTTTTGTCTCATTTCAGCCTTGCCCTTCATGTAGTACCACCCTTGCTCCCCACTGCGATGTCAGCATAGATGAAGGAGCTATCCAAAATGGTTGTCAGGATGAGCATAAAAACAGTACGAAGGTAACTGAAGTATTTCTCACTTCCCTTTCTCCCTTACTTCTCTGCTTCCCTCAGCTTTCTTATTTTTGCACCACTATTCCTTTATCCAAGCTCTTAAAGCAGCAGAACTGATTTTGATTTTTGATTTGTCTTCAAAAGTTGAGTCTCCCTGCCCCAATTTTCAAAATTTTTAGTAATTTTGAGGGCTCAGCTTGATCCTGAGAAAGACCTAAAATTTTGGAGTCTTTAAACTATGCTCCCAAAGAGGGAGGCCCAAAGAGCACTGGCACACTCTCCATCCTCACACCAGCGGGCCGTGTCACCTCACCACAAGTTCGTGTCTTGCCAGCGTCTCCTGCATCACCACTAAGACGAGGTCGTGCCTGTTCACGTACGAAATTCGCAGCTTTAAGTCAGTTTGCATCCTTTCCTGACCAACAGAAACAGCCTCTTTCTTACTCCTCGTGCTGCTGCCACACTTGCTTTCCTCGCCTGTTGCTTAGATATTCTCACTGAAGCCACCGACTTCTCCTGCCACGCCAGACTCCCCTGCCTGTTTGTCGTCCTGTTCGTGGCCTTTGCAGCCTCTCTGCTCTGCCTGTCGCCTCTCACTCCTCCCTGAATGGTAACCTAAATGCAGACTGAGCACCAGTGCTCATTACCTGGTTGTTATATATTCAAACAAATACGTTTTCCCTCCTTGGGGAGAATCACTGCGTAGGCATGCTCTGAGACAGTGATCTTGTTCTGCACGTCTGTCTTACAGCTCTACTTGCCTGTACAGCTGATTGAAAGACTTGCCAGCACTGTTGCCACTGCTGAGCCACTGCATTAATCTGTGTACGTCCCTCTCTGTCTGTACTTGACCTGTTGTCTCATGCTTAAACTGTAAGCTCAGAAGCAGGGCTGTAGGGGTGTGTTACACGGCAGTTCTGTGCCGGAGTTCCAGGAAACAGCCTAAGGAAAGAATAAAATCATGATCCCTTGAGCCCTGAGGGAGGTGTCAGCAGGGACTTGTCTCAAACCAGCTTGAGATCTCTAAGACAGAGAACATGTGGGAGATCTGGCTGGGCTGCCAAGATGGTAGGCAGGAGATGCTTCTTCCCCAGGTGGCCTCTGCCCACGGGCAGGGATCTCCAAGAACTGATTGAAGAGGGATCGTCCTTAGGTACCAGCTGCCTGCTTTAAGTTGCTTCCTACTGTAGCTGCAATGGCTTTGCGTGTGTGAATCAGCAAGTCATCTGACCTTCCTTGGGAGGGGATTTGTATACAAAGTTGAGGAAGAGGCCTGTAATTCCACCGGAGGAATTCCAGTGGAGCCCAAGTTGCACGTCCTGCTTGGGTTTGGTTCGATTATTGCTCAGCCAAAAATGAGAGCTGTGTCACGGCTATCAGTAAGTCTGGGATGCCTGTTAAACTGAAAGCTCCAAGAACAGCCACATGCACAAATTTGCTGTGGCATTTGATTCCCCAGACTTCTTTACAGCCTCAGCTCCCTTGCTGAGGCTGTAACGCTCCCTCTACCCATCTCTGTTCCCTTCCCACACCGCATGCTGCACTCATGTCCCCAGTCTTTTGGGAATGTTAATGATGTTTAATCATATCCTTGGACTTGCGTGGCTCCCAACAGCCTCTGGAGCTTCCTTGTCTGGTGAGGAGAGGAAACTCTGCACCAAGCCTCCAAGTTCTCAGGGAAACCCTACAGCCTGTTGCCTTCCAAAGTCCCAGTAACATTGGAGCGAACAATATTTAATAAATAGGGATTTTCTCCTGTACAAACAGTTTCATACTCTAATCCCTGCCTGTTAAGATTAACAGAGCACAGAGAAACCTTGAGCTGACTGAAGGGAAGAATTTTCTTGGGGATTTGAGCCTTTGCCAAGGAGCTAAAGAGAAAGTCCATGCTGACCTTCTTTGAAAGAGAGAAATTTTCACTGCATTTTTCAGATGATGTTGAGGAACAGCAGGGAAAGCAGACAGTGCATAGGAGTCCAAATCTTTTATTTGAGCTGATCGTAGTGAATACTGTGGGTTCTTGGTTTCTGCTTTTCAAGTAACAAGTGGCTGAAATGGTGAATAAGAGGAGAAAGATTGTTTCATAGGGAAAAGAAAAGATGGTAGCTATGACTTTCAGTTTTCTTTAGGCCTCAGGTTGTTCTGGGAAATGCTCTGACCAAATACAATCTTTAGCATAAGTTAAAAAAAACCCAACCCACGAAACAACGAGGGCTCTTCACTAAGAGCTGGTTAGTCAGTTTATTTGGTTTCCCTTTGCTAGTCCTCCTCACCTCAAAACCAGAGGGGTTTGCCCTGGCTCTGCAGGATGCTCTGTAGCCCTGTTCCCCCTGGGCAGGCTGGATAACCCGGCAGAGATGTAGGAGGACTTCCTCAGGAGCTGCTCAATGTTTTCTCTTGGAAAAGAACCTGGTGACCTTTTATGTGAGCAGTTTTTGTGCGTCTGCATTACAGGAGTGTCCTTCTGTCCCAGGGCTCTTTGTGTGCCCCTGCTGGGATCTGTGGCTGAAGTCCCCTTTCCCTTCTGCTGATTATGGTCTGCAGCAAAGCATTGGCAACACACCAAGGAAACCACCCCATTTCCTATTCCTTCCTCAGCTGCTGTCGCTGTGCTGGAACACCTGCAAGCTGCCAAAACAACTGCTGTGAGGGCTAGAAGGGACCAGACTGGGAATCCTTCCATCTCCTGGCTCCCAGCACGTGGCTCTCGGGCTCACACCGCTGTCGGGGCAGCCCACAGGGTGGGGATCCCGCATCCCCCCCGGGAGGGAGGGAGGAAGGGGAAGCACAACCCACCTCCCTCCTGCTTTTCCTGTAGCTTCAGGGAACCATTCCAATACACCTTGTTATGGTTTTAGCTCTGGAGGTCTTGGCTGTGACAGGAGCCAAGCCCATGCACTTCCTGACACTTCCCTGTACAGGGTTCTCCTGCTGCCCCCTTAGAGTTATATCCTCCTTGGCTGTGTCTGAACCTTTCCCTTTACCTGTCTGTGTTCACGTGCCTCCTTTGCTTCACAGGACAGATCACACAAGGAAATGGAATTGATCTTGCATGGCCAACCAGAAAACAGATTTTTTTTTAACTTTAACTAAGTTGATTTTACAATGTCAGTAACATATTTCGGCACGTGGTTGGGGTGGTGATGATATTTATGGTATTTATTTATGGTCACTGTGGTGGCGTCCAAGAATAGTCTTCTGGAGGAGCTTGTCACTTCTGTACCAGCAGGAATGGAGAAACTTCTGTCATGAGTGGGCTTCAGGATGAGGATAAATGCTACATGATAAGTGATAAGATATGGAGGGGGGGAGGTGAACACTCAAATATGCCAAGTTTGCTCTCTGTTTGCATTTGAAAATGATCCTGACTAACTGCAGTTCATTTTCATTCTAACCACACTTAGCTGTCTAATTCTTTTGGAATTGCTTCAGTACATACTGGTCTAGGTCAAACAAAATGTAAAAGAGGGAACTTCAGGCTCCACAAAAATAGAATGATTTTTTGTTTAAAAGTAATTTGTGTTCTCCAATGACAGCAGCACTGTGTACCTAAGCCATGTTGCAAGCTGTTGTCAGAATTAAAGCTGTCTTAACTAATACGAAGGCAAAAGAAAACCAGGAAAAAGAAGTATGTCTTAGAGGAAGAAATGCAGTTTAATCTGCAGAGTTTTTGTTGTAGGATGAGATGTACAAAAGGACTTTTCCCACAGGTGAGGGAGAGGGGGGAACCTCTGGGAAAACAACAGACCCACAGTGGTCAGGGGAAGGATTGGCACGGGCTGGCAGAGTGAGCTGTCTCATGACCCAGGGAGAGTCAGCTCAGACTGAATGTGTATTTTAAAAGATTTTCTTTTTAGAAGAATCTTAACCATAAGATGAGTGAATGAAATTTGGGCTTGTGGTTAGTTATCATTGTGTGTGTGAAAATGTGCTTTGTTTTCTGCTCCTTAGAGACTTGGTTCATAAAAAGCTCAAAGGTGGCACCTAAACAGGCACATGGGAGGTGTGGGAGATACATCCGTGGGAAATGTGGATGGATTCAAGGCAAGGAGGAGTTTGGTCTTTGTGGTCATGGCAGAGCTCAGGGAAGACGGAAGAGCTTCTCTCAGTTTCTGCTCCACGCAACCTCTTCTGTCTGTTGTTAACCGGTGCCATTCCCTGGGTGTGTTTTGTTCTCTGTTGTCCAGGCTCCAGGAGGACACAGTCCAAAGACTCAGAATGGACTTCTGAGCCCTCCCCAGGAGGAGAAGCTCAGCAACAGCCAGACCTCACTGTATGAAATGCTGCAGGAGAAGGGGCGCTGGGGTGGCGTGAGCCTGGATCAGTCAGCTCTGCTCCCTCTGAGGTTCAAAAACATCCGAGAGAAGACAGATGCCCACTTCGTGGATGTGATTAAAGAAGACAGGTAAGGAAAATGGAGCTGTGCAGTGTAAAGTCCTGTAGAGGTGAGAAGGCACTACTGGGGTCACGTGTCTTTAGTATTTATGTGCTTTTTGTCTGATTTCAGTAATTGTTGTCAACATATAACACCTTGTAAATTTTCTGATTTTAGTCTTTATTCTGCTTAAACTATTGGAGAAACTTGATGTCAGAAACTTTCTGTTTAAAATAAGTAAAACCAGTTTTGATTGCTTCCATGGTGAACAGTCCTGCTGTCAGCCCTCCCTCAGTCGAGTCTTCAAAAGGGAAATTGCTCTTTAAATCACTTGTCACGCAGTTGAGCTCCATTTTGTAATCCAAAGTCCTCTTAATGCATGTAGTGTGCACCTTCCTCTGCAATTTAAGGTGTAACATAAAATCTGAACCACAAAACTCACTTTTTTTTTACAGTAAAAGAAAAACCTCTGATAACATGTGACTAATCATGAAATCCTACTGGGCTTGGAAGCAGAATTAATAGGAGTGAATTCTCATGGACCTACTATCCACTTAGATATTGTAAAATGAGTTTCTCTCTCTGTTTCAAACAAAAAAGCTTATTTTGGGCGGAGGAAATATTCTTCAAAGTTTAGTAGTGTGAGATTTTTATCAAGACACAGCCATAGCTCCATTATAGCAGTGACTTGACCGAAACAGCTAAACAGGTAGCTCGAGTTTGTTATTGTTTATGGCTATTTTTATTTTTGTTTCATTGCTTTCACTCAGATTGAGGGGATTTTATCCAAATATCACTGGAACTGTGTTCTCCTATGGACTCGGCTGTTTGGAACAGGGATACCATCACCTTTATGGAAACATGACTGAGGCAGGGAGAGGTGAGAGGGAGGGACAGGAGTCCCTCTCCAGTCTCTTACCTAGATTTTCTCAGTTTACCTTTCCCCTGTTGCAAACTTGAGTCAAAATTTAGGGTTATTGTTTTTTTTCAGTGTGTGGTCTGTCATTAGTGGCTGAGAATGGAGGTTTAGCTGATACTTCCAAGTATTAGAGAATAGATGGATTGGGATTGTCCAAATGTTGGCAGAAATCAGCCAGAACAAATAGGAATATTGTTGAAAATGTAACCAGCAGTCTGCAAACGGTAAGTTATAGAAGTAGCCTAATTTATGCAGTTGGTCTGCTGAAGATACCTCGCTCAAGTTCTTGTGTTCTGGTGCTTTCCTCCTCCACTCCCAAAATGGGTAATTTTTTCTGATTTGGAAGAAGGAGTACCATGATTTGAGATCAGTCAAAGCCTGGTGCTTTTTTGGTCCCAATTAAATATCATCATTACCATATTAAGTGGGCCATTTCTTGTTGCCAGGGAAACTTCTCTGCTGAGTTCAGTTCATGTAAACATAACTTTCCAAAAATAATCTTCTGATTAATTAGATCTATGCGAAATGCTTTAAGCCTACCAGTTTACACTGATTTTTTTCAACATTTCTCAATAAGAAATTATATGGAATAAGCCATTTTAGGAATGTTCTTTATCCCCTTTTGTAAAACATAATTGCTGGTCTTGATGAATCCAGTATCTATGAGGGTATTTGAATGGGGAATTTGAGGTGTCTCAGAGAGGGGACCAAACTTCTTCGTGGTCATTTTTTACAGGAATCCCCATTTTCACTGAGTTTTGCTGTGTTGCTTTGGTGCTGTTGAAAGCCAAGTGATCTTCCCTGAGCACTGAGCATTGATTTCCAGTACAGGGCACTTGGATATAAATTCCTGTTAACAGAAAATACTTAACCCAGATATGGTGATAAAGTGCATAAATTAATCCCACAGGCTTCCTGCAGAGCTGGGAAGGGTTAAACATATCCTTGGGGGGATTCAGGGGCCTGTACACTGTATTAGGAAGCTGCCTGGGGCTAGCTGGGAGGAAATGCTGGACACTGGGGATATTGAGCTCAGCTGTGTGGCTGGGAGTTTTTTGCATGCCAAGATTTCACCTTGGAGCTGATACCTCGGCACAATTCCAATGTTCTTTAAAAATAATAGTAATAAAGACAGTATTAGTGTGGCATGTTTGTATTAGTACATTATAAAAGAATCCTTTTATGAAATTTACCAGTTCTTACCACTTGATTCTCTATATTTGACAAACAATGAATACTTTCAGCTTCAAGTCTGGCTTTACTTCTGTAAAGTCCTGTGCTTTGTTCATTGTAACCTGCACGTTACTATGTTCTTTAAAAGAAAATTGTAATGTAAGAGTATATAATGCTTGAACTTAATTTCAGTGAGAATATCCTCAAAAGATTCTTGGTTTGGGGATTTTTGTTTCCAGCAAAAATTAGGTATTCTTAGAACCCAGAGCTGGGTTCTATGCAGCTCTTCATCCCCTCCTTGGGGCAGTTTCTTGACTAAATACTTTTTCATTCTTTTTAAATTTGTTTGTTTCTGTCATTTCCCACTTCCCAGTCTTGCTCGATCTGGGGAACACCCTGTGCTGGGAGGCAGAGGCCTCCTGGGAAGCAGATTATGTACTTGACTGTTTCATCAAATGGGATCTTCCTTTTGGAGACAGAATGAGCTGACAGGGAGCTGAGAGGGCCCCGGGAATGCTGCCTTCACCCTGGTTCCATCGTGTTCCACCTTCCGTTCCGTGCTGCACTGTGGAGCTGGACTGTTCCTCCTACATCCCTAACCAGCACAACAGCACCATCACCACCTCCGTTGAGCTTCCCTGCAGGAAGAAAGGGGATTCAACAGTACTTAAAAAAAAAACCCAAAGCACAAAAGCTTTCAAAAGTTTTATTATACGATGCTCTTAGAAATGTCTAAGAAAGGTGAGGAATGAAGACAAGGAAGAATGAAAGAGAGAGGAGTGACTCAAGTGAATGTATCCTGTCATCCCTTCAGAGTATCCTGATATTTTTAATGTATTGGCCAAGGCCAGAATGTTTAAAGGTTACCAAGTATCAGCCATATTCATGCTTAGACTCCTTTGTCTTCTCTAGCATCAATCTAGGAGTGTATGTTTGGTTGATCTTGCATCTCAATTAAGAAAAAAAAATTTGCTTCCCACATGCCATCTTGTGCTGGGAGCTTCCAAGAAAACCTCTTAGGCAAGAGTTACATAAAAATAAACAGAAAATAACCCCAAACCCAAACCCCCTTAAAAAAAGAATTCAGGCACGGACAAGCTCTGTAGGATCTTTCTTTCAGTTTCTTCATCTGCTTGGAATTTGACCTCATGTGCATCTCTGGTTTTTGCTCAGAGCCACCAGCTTGGAAATTGCCCACTCCGACTGTGCCCCTGGTGCTGCAGTTCCCAGGGTGGGAATAACTCTGGGAAAGCAGCCACCCCATCTTAGATTTGGAGGGATTTTAGAAACAATTCCCTGTAAATAACACATGGAATCAATTGCTTGAAAATGAGAGGAGGTTCACAGGCAGGAGGAGTGTGTTTGAAAGCTGCACAGAGCATGGGGGACAGGCTGTCCCAGCCACAAGTGCCACAAGCAAGTGTGACCTTGCTCTTGTGACCCTGGCCACGAAGCACTCGGTGCTCTTGATTCCCTTCAGCTCCCTGGCAGCTGCTCAGGGAAGAAAAGGTTTGCAGATCAAGTGCCATCAGGCAACTTCATTCAAAAACCTCATACTGATAATGTAAAACTCAAAAGGGTTTTATTTCCCTTCCAGAGGATGGGAAATAAAACCAACTTTTGAATGCTTGAAGCCTCTTTTATGTTGTTGTGGGGTTTTTTTTCATCTTCTGTGGAAAAGATGAAGGTGAAGGAGGGCATAAACACCCTCTGGTAGATGCTGCCTCTGGGTTCCTTAGCCCTGATGTCAGTAGTTGTCACTGCCTTTGTTGATGGTGCTGGTCATTCCAAATCTCCCCTTTCAGGAGTGAAGCTCAGCTCTCCATCTCTTCTCTGCAGCCTGGAACATTAAGGGAGTGTTCCCAGTTGAGTTACTGAGTTATTTTAGTGTCTGAAATAACAAGAAACCGCTGTTTTCTAAAATGGGCAATGGTTTTTCTCCCCCTATAACAATTTGTCACCTTTGTCATCCTTGGCTTGCTTTGAGCCATAGAATTCCACCCAAGACACAAATGTCCCAGAGCTACGTGTCTCCAGAGGTTGTGTGTCTGTAGCAGCAATTAACCTTTATTATTTGCTGGCTTATGTTACAATTATCTGTACTCATCAGTTAGATCTGTTAAATTTCTGGAAGGACTTGTTAGACTCTTCCTGGAAGTCGAAAAGTTTGCTTTTTTTGTGGAATATTTCCTTTGACTGAGCAAGTGATGTGGGTAAGGGGATACTTTGGTGATGAAGAAAGAAGAACCACAGGAACTTCAAAGCCAAGTGCCAGCATCCCTAGAAACAGCAGCCACAGACTGGGGGGGGGGCTGAAGGAGGCACAGCTGAACAAACTGATGTTGATTTTGTCTTCTCTCTTCAGCCTCATGAAAGATTACTTCTTTAAACCACCTATTAACAAGCTGAGCCTCAACTTCTTGGATCAGGATTTGGAGATGGCCTACAGGACAAGCTACCAGGAAGAGGTGAGTTTCTACTGGAGTTGGTTTCTGTCTGTAATCTGTCTAAGTCACTGTCTGTCCTTGGGTTTTTTAACACATTTTGTTGCAGTTGTTTCATGACAAGGGTCATGAAATGTCTAATGTGATTTGCTGCTTGGTATTGCTGACTCTGAAAACAGTCTCCTTTCAGTTTATTGTAGGATGCTGGAACGGTTTGGGTTGGAAAGGACCATAAAGCCCATCTCATTCCACCCCTGCCTTGGGCAGGGACAACTCCCACCATCCCAGACTGCTCCAAGCCCTGTCCAGCCTGGCCTTGGACACTTCCAGGGATCCAGGGGCAGCCACAGCTTCTCTGGGCACCCTGTGCCAGGGCCTCCCCCCCTCCCAGGGAACAATTCTGTCCCAATCTCCGATCTATCCCTGCCCTCTGGCAATGGGAAGCCATTCCCCCTTGTCCTGTTACTCCAGACCATCATCCAAAGTCCCTCTCCATCTCTCCTGGAGCCCCTTTAGGCCCTGGAAAGGCTCTAAGGTGTCCCTGGACACCCCCAGCATTCCAAGCCTGACATCAGAGCAGAGGAGTTCCAGCCCTTGGAGCATCTTTTGCCATGCCCTGAGTGTAGTCCAGTGTTTGGGCTGGAAATCTGAGGTGCACTGATTGCTTCTCACCTGTCTTTTCTCCATGTTTATGTTTTAAGTCTTTAGGGTGGCCAGAGAGCCATGCTGAGATGTTAAGGATCATTCGCTGTTCCTCATCTCATCAATTATTATAACTTTGAGAACGGTTACTTGGAATTTGATTCTTGGTTAGTCACAGTCTCATGGTTATCCCTGTGGAATCCAAATCTGTGCTGAATTCAAATGTCCTGATTCCGTAAGTGTGCTGCGTTCAGATACAGGCAACTCAAAACTGGAATTGTAAGGAGCAGTAAATGGAAGGAACTCGGTGTTTTCTTCAGGATTCTGCACTGAGTCTAAAAACTCCTTAATTCCCTTGGAGGCTAATAATATCACAGGCTTTCCACAGCACTGATTTCCCTGCCTGACTGATAGGAGCTAGCAAGATAGTTTAAATTTACCTAGAGTGACATTAGGTGTCAGTTAGAACTGAGGCTGCATTTCCACCAGTAGCAGAAAAATTGCTGCCAGGAAAAGGCAATTGCTCTGCCTTCCTTGTTCCTCCTCCTCTCTGCTCCTTCTAATGGCTCTGTGCTTCTCGGCCTTCCCTGCTGTGAGCAGTTCATTTACTGGCCTAGCATGAAATATTCATGGTTTGTTTCTCTGTTTGGAGCTCCTTCTCTTCCCATCTCGGGCTGTTTTGTGCTGTGTTGAAGCAGCAGCAGCTCTGGAGCGGTTGGCAAGTGCCAGAGCCTGCATGAGAAAAGCGTCCGGCAGCAGGAAGGGGAATGGGCCCTTCCCTTCCAGCAGCACCGAGCTGTTGATTTGCGTGATCCATCTGCAGAACTGCATCAGGATAAATTAGGTGTGGGTTTCTTTTCTTCCCAGTATGTCCTGCATCTGAGGGCAGTGGGATTTCTGCTTCTGCTGCTTGTTGCTTTCTGTTCTGGGCAGTGTTGTAACATTCTCCTCAGCAATAACCCCTATTTGCTTGTTTTCCAATATTTCCAGGTGAGACCTAACTTATTTTATTTTACCAAAGGAAAGCCCAGGTGTGTTGCAGTTCAGTCTCTTCACTTTGGTCAGGAGCTTCGTGCTCGTCCTGCAGCGTTGTAATTTAGTGGTATCTCTGCATGAAGTTCCTGTAGCAACAACAGGGAGAAACTTCCTGTGGGTTACAGCCTGCAAAATTTGCAAACTGTACTGAAGAAAGTAAATCAAGTCGTTTCCAGTGGAAAGATTGGAAGGAGAAGCAAAGCAGAGACAGTAAAGCATATACAGATGGACCTACATAGCCTAGATGTCTATGTAGGAAATTCCTAGAAAGAGCAGGAATGTGGCCCTGTGCATTTTGTTAGTGGCAAGCTAATAATTTGAAAATTATTTCATAAACCTCTTTGAAAGTGTGAATTTTCACTCTCTAACAGTAACTCTGCAGCACTGGGGCAAGAACCTGTTAAAGCTTTTGTGTTAGCAGAGTTCTGGTTCAAAACAACAATGAAATCTTCTTTAGGGGGATGAAAAGATTTGACAATAGTCCAGCTTCTCTAATGGCCTGACAGTCAAAGCTGCTGAGAGTGACTTCCAGCACCCCTGAATTCACCTCTGATTATACAGTGCCAGCTGCATGCTCAGGTTGTGATCCCTTTCTGGAGTCAGCTCTGCTTCCCAAGAGCCTTAATCTGTTCTCATTTGGAAATGAAGGCACTACTTAGCACTGTGAGAGCATCTTTAACTCTGTCACTTGGGGATACAGTGCTGCTTCCCTTCATTCAATTGATGGGACTTCATGTGTGGATGAACAGGATTCCGCTACCCCTTCAGGTTAAAAGGTAATTTTGACACTGAAGTAGCTGGATTTATGAGGTTGCAGAGAGGACAAATGAGGAGCAAGTTTGTTTCCCAGTATTGCTGAGCACAGGAAGTATTCTGAGGAACAAAAGAAACTTCCAAATTAAACCAGAGCTCTCCAACTGGACACCTTCCTGGTGACATTGATAACAAATTCCTGGTTTTCTTTGGAACGTGCTTTCTATGGTCTTTTGGGTAGATACAAACACTCCTAGGACTGGGCTCACCTTCATAAGCCAGGATGTGGAGTTCGTGATCTGGTTCTCAGCAGGACTGGCCACGGTAGCACAAAGCACAGCTGCACAAGCACTGGGCCAGGCCAGGATGGGATGGGAATGTGCGGTGAGGGGTTATGGAAGAGCAGAACTGGATGTCCTGGGCTCTGATCTATTTGGATTACACAGCCTTTAATCTGATCTGAAAGGGAGATGTGAATTCTGCCACAGGAGCTGTGTTTGTGGAGTGGTCTTAGGAGGGTTTTCTTAACCATCAGTGCTAAAAAGGTTATAGTGAAATCTGGGTTTTTTAAATTAAAATTATAGAAGAAAACATCCCATAACTTATCTTATTATATTTATGTTTCTTTGCACAGAATAGTCAATTTTCACGTAGTTTTATTTCTGTATCGTAATCGTGTATAAGAATCACACCAGGCCTAGGGCTGTGCTACCAACACTTCTTGTCAACACAGTCTGCTCAGGGAGCTGTGACGGCCATCAAACCCCCTCTTCCGCTTCTTGTTCCCAACCAGTGCTTACACTGGATTAATGAAGTGGCCAACATTTCTTCATTCCTTTATTTGTTAGGAGCTGCTGTTCATCATCCGGTTGAATTCAGCAAAATAGCGTTTATTCCTTTTTATCCCATCCCTCAATCCCTGTGTTCCACACAGGTTATAAGGAATGCTCCAGTGAAGACGTTTGCCAGTGCGACCTTCAGCTCCCTCCTGGACGTGTTCCTGTCCACCACAGTCTTCCTCATCCTCTCCATCACGTGTTTCCTGAAACACGGAATGGTCGCGTCCCCTCCGCCACCCGCGGCCGTCGTGGTGTTTGTCATTGCCATCCTGCTGGAAGTGCTGTCCCTTGTCGTCTCCATCAGGTAAGGAAAGTGTACCAAAGTCTGCAGACAGCGGGAGGGCTGCAGTGGTGCCTGGCTCGGGAACATTTTGTTTGACAGCGTCCCAGGAACTCGCTTGGACAAGCTGTAAGGCTTGAAGACCAGAGTCGGTGCAGCCAAGGCTCGCGGCGCATCTTGTGCAGGGAGAGCTCTGGCTACAGGAATTGCAGCAGAATTGATAAACATCACTTCGGGAAATGCCCCTCTTGCTCTTCCTTGGGATGCCACGTGCCACTGTGTGTCTTCTCTCCTTACAGGACTGTCAGAATTCAAACAGAAGACTTTTATCTGTCCTGCAAACAAACCCACCCAAAAAACGGCTCCCTTAAATTCCAAGATAAAAGTACAGAGTTCTGGGGTTAAAACTGACATCATGTATCAGAGCTGCAAAGAGCAGTGCTGCTGTCAAAGAAAGAAAGAAGAGAAATTGCTAAAGGCACATTGTGTCTGTCCAGAATTTTTTTTTTTTCAGTTTCGTGGGTTAACATTGAGATAGTTCTTGTTTTCTGTGTCTGACAAATAACAGGAGGCCAGTGTTGCCCCAGAAGGGAAGGGGCACTGTTTTGTCTCTGCAGAAGGGATGGTACTTGTCAGGGCCGTGCTCAGAGATGCCAACCCCACACCTGAGCCCTTGTCCTGCCCCTCAGCCTCTCCTGTGCGCTCAGCAGACTTGGCTGCGGGTGCCTGGTTTTAAGCAGCGGCTCCTCCTTCCCCGTTTGCCCCCAGTCACCCCCAGTGCTGGGGTGTTGTGGGCTGCCAGGAGCCTGCTGTGGTGGCTCCTCCATCCCTGGGGTTACTCACACGCTCAGGGGGAGCAAAGGGCGCTTTGTTCAGTGCAGCTCGTGCTCTCCTGGGTGTGCTGTGTGATCGACACAGATACCCCGGGTAACCTGTCATTAACCCAGCTCACCGACCTGTTAATGAGCTGTTTGTTTGTCTGGACCTGTGAGTTCATTCTGCCCTCCTCATCCCGATGTTCCCTGCACTTCCCTGACACCGCAGCAGGATAAGGGTGGTGTGTGCAATTGGGTGTCCTCTCCTGGAGTTCTGCAGATCTGTCAGGAATGTGTCAGTCAAAATGCTTTTGTAATTATGAGCTGGAGGCAATTTCTGCTGCTGTTTCAAAAGAAACAAGAGATTGCAGTTTGCACTCTGACTTTGCAGGGTCGAGGTAAAAAATACTGAATTAATGCTTTAGTCGCTGAAGGAAGTTTGTGCCTCACTGGGTGTATAAATATGTGCAAGTGGATTTACATCAAAGCCGGCATGTGGAGTAGAGAGAAGCCATCTATGAGATGCTTTTAAAGACAACATTTCTTAGCAGGGGTGTTTGGTTGTTGCAATTTGAATAGTTTTTTAGAAAAATCTAGAAATTCAGAGAGTTGAAAGCTGTACTGGGAGATGGTTGAACTGCTAGAATTGTCATTCTAAACCGTTAATTGTTCCTCTCTCTTGCGTCAGAAATACATTTTTCCCTTTGCAGAAATTTCTGCACTCTGGTTTGGGTGGGGCAGAAGTTTTTCAGGCAGATTAATGGGCCCAGGCAGCTCTTTCAGGTGGTCTGGGTTTGGTGGCCATGAATTTGTTCAGCTGGGAACAGCTCTACCACCACTTGGCACAAGTGCTGCTTTCTGCTGTCCAGGTGTATTTGGAGAAGATTTGTGTTCACTCACTTTACAGGTGAATTCTTACTTCGTTTTGGTATTTTTCAGTTTGTTCTTTTCCCCACTTTTTTTCCCCATAGGACATTGCTTTTGCCTTGTTTCGTACATTTATGAAAATTATTGCTATAATCTTAGAAATATTTATAGGTAGATCTATAAGGTTTTATTGCAGTTCTGCTCTATAATTGGTGGTTTATGGGTTCCTTAAGGAGTAGAAAAGTTGTTGTTTTCAGTCTGTATGGTCAAAAGTTGGCAAAGTGGTTTTGTCTGTGAGTGGCTGTGCAGGGGTTTGGCTTCCCTGCAGCTCTGTGCTGTCAACCTGACCAGCGATCCCAAGACCCCTCAAATTGTCCTGGTTACCTTGGGGACCAGGAATGGCTGGATGGGGTAAGTAACCACTGCCTTTCCCTGCTAAACCAGCAGGGATGTTTTGAATTTATTTTATGTTTTTGCTTTGTAGTAAACGCCTAAAATACACTTCAGGACCACCCCAGTCTCCATAACCTGAGGCACACGCTCTGTACAGTTCCTTTGGGCAGGGAGGTGAAAATCATCTTTTTCCTCTTCAAATCCTCTTCCAAGTGAGGGCTGCTCCCTCTGACTGCTCATTATGCACAGAAACAGTGCAGAGCTTCCTGTGCAGAAATGTCATCCCAAATGACAATCACAGAATACCACCGAGATATCTTTGGGGAGGAGACTGGACTACAATGCTGGGCACAATCCCAGAATTTCAGGAAAAGGGATTATTTTAAGACCAGAAAATTCTTGCCTAAGTTTCACATTGTATTTTCATTATCATGATGCTGAACACCCTCCCTTTAAATCAGCTAAATTGTAATTAAATCCAGGACTCAGCTTAGCAAGGGCTCCTTTGGCTCTGGTGGCTCAGCCCTCAGTCCAGCTGTGGGAGGGAAGAGGAGAGCACAGCACTGTCACAGCCTAGGCAGTGAGAAATGACTTAAAACTTGAATTCTGCAACAGCAAAAGTCCTCCTGGAGCAAAGCTTAGGAGAGAGAGGGATGTTTTGATTCCTCTGAAGTGTCTGATAATAAATTATTGGAGTACCTATAGATGAGGATCCCACTGTTAGCACAAGAGCCACTCAGAAACTAATTGTATAAAGCTGCGCACAAAAATTGGTGCCTCATTTGTGAGCACGTGGAAGATGTCACCTCCTCTGGAAATGTTCTCTGAAGAATGTCCTTCTGCCCACTTGAAATGTAGCTAGTTTGACGAGCTCTGCTGAAGTGTAAGAGATCCTAAAGGTCTGATATTTTTTTAATAATTGTTGTCATTGAATGTACAACAATGTGTGAGATTCAGCTTGGGAGTCTGAGGAGTGACTTTGCAGGAATAGAGGTTAGAGATTCTGCCCAACAGCTGCCCAATATTTTGTGTAAATATAGAAGTCTTGTTCAGTAGATAATTTTGACATCTTGTCCTCGAGTAAAACTGCTTATAAATAAGTTTGTTTACAAAAAATATGTTGCTTTTGATAACGTGCTTCAAGGAAGGCTTGTGGGTGAAGGGTTGAGGGCAGAAGAGTGGGTGTTTAGCCCTGTTCAAGAGAGTGAGAGGTGGGAGCACTTTCAGTTGATTCATGAATTTAAAAGGACCTTTCTAGACAGCAAAAAAGAATCATCTAGATGAAGAAAGCAAGTGCAATCCAACAGTAGAAGAGAACTGTGCTGTTGTTTGACCAAAGAACTGCCCTTTTCCTGGTGCTTTGCCTTCCCAGCCTCGCTCAGGTGTCACCCTGTCTGTCCTCAGCCAAGACCTGTGGCCAACACTGGATCTTCCTAAATTCCTCCTGACCAGGAGCAGAAATTGCTTTCTCCCCCTCAAGCTTAATGAACCAGATCTGTTAACACGACCGATACAGAGTATTGATGCTGGGGAAAACAATGTAGTCTGTTTGCCTTTATTTATTTCTAACATCTGGTATTTAATATCCCACCAAATTGCTGCTATGCCAAAAGCTTTTGATTTGAACTCTGGGAATTGATTTTAAACTGCCAGTAAATACAGAAATGATGGTAACAGTCTACATTAGCCATTAATCATTTATGTCAAAGTTACTAATTTGAACTCCAGCTTGTGTAAACAGCTCAGATGCTTTAGCATTTAAGCCCTGTTGAGCTGCCCACTGACACTGCATTATTTACTGAT
This sequence comes from Chamaea fasciata, assembly GCF_029207755.1. NCBI lineage: Eukaryota > Metazoa > Chordata > Aves > Passeriformes > Sylviidae > Chamaea > Chamaea fasciata. The sequence goes on along the minus strand of NW_027094101.1, from coordinate 14,115,664 downwards.
AGTGCCCTGTAGCCATTAAATCTGTCTGCAGCTCTCACTGTTGTCTGGATTTAATGCACCCCTGACTTCCTGTGCTGGGAGCGTTGGGCTGGATTCACTGTTAAAGAGGAGAATTCCATCATTTAATTCCAGAGCGCAGAGCTCCGCGATAAATCCCATCCCGAAAAAAAAATCAAAACAAGAAGGTAAAGATTATCAGGAGAAACGTGGCATTGCCCTGGAATTTGCTCCTGCCTTTCGGAGACGCACAGCTGCCTAAATAAAGCAGTGTCCTCATGGCGGGATTAACCCGTCGGCTTCGCCCGTGGATTTGTTGCTATAGTTCCCACAGGAATTTGTCCTGGCATGGAGATTTGGCAGAAAGGGAAATGCAAACCGTGGAGTCCCTGGTGCGTGGGTTGGGGTGAGAGACATGAGCTGCACTGGGCGTGTGCCACAGAGCCGGGGTCTGTGCCAGCCGGGATCGAGGCACGCAGAGCCGCCAGGGCGTGGGCACAGGTGGCACCAGGCTGCCTTCGCAGGGCCCGGCGTGCCCAGGGAGCCTGGGCCTGGCATCCCTTCCCTCTTCCTGCTCTCAGCCCAGCCCTGGAGGTGCCAACCCCAGTCCATCGGCCGTTGGAGGATGGGGCTTTGTTTTCAGAGGTGGGAGGTTGGGTGGTGATCTCAGGTGTACTCCGCGCTGGACAGCGGGGCTGCCACCGTCACAGGGACAGTTCTGACAGTCTGCAACCCTTCATAAGCCCCAGTTCTTACTCTAGACAGTTGGGGTTTTTTAACTTCTATATCCAGTTTTTAAATTTCAGTGCTTTGCTGGAAATTCTGTTTTCTGATGGAATACAGTTGGAGTTTTTGGTGTGAATGGAAGTTCATTAAACTGGGTACTGGCAAATCTGTGAGCACCCTCTCGTGGGCTCCCGATGAATTACAGTGTATTCCATCCTCCCAAATTCCGCTTTTTCCATGAATTTAAGTATAATTTACAGATTTTAACACATGCAATTAGAGAAGAGTTCTTTATGCTTCACAAAATACCTGTAGTTGCAAGTCACAGAATTCCAGGCCAGAGAATTAAAATCTCATTCACAAACAATTTGTCTTTAAAGGTGTGGGATGAGTGACAAACTGGCATAAAGAAATTTAAATTCAGCTTGGTTTGTGTCAGGCTTTTATCCAATATAAAACCTTGTATTTCAGACAGCAGGGTTAAAAATGAGTGGATACGTTTTCTCTTTTTAGAGGTATAGGTGATATGGAGTAATTCATGTGACTTTGGAGACTCGGAATTTCATATTTAGTGTGTGGGTTTTGGGGTTTGTTTTTTTGGGTTTTTTTTTGGCTGTGAGCGTCTCTGTCCAAAAAAAGGTTCTGTACTGTTTGGGTGATTCTGTACTGTTTGGGCTCTGTAGTCCAGAATTACCTGCCCAACCTGAGTCTGATAACTCCACACATGCCATTAATGGCTCTGGATGCAGTTAACTGTGCTACACCACCTTTTAAAGTCTTCTTAAAAATAATTAGGCACTTGAACAGCAGTTGCAATTTTTCTCAAGTGACTAATGTTGAGCTTTGAGAAGGAAGTTATCACAAGGATTTATTTCTGTGGATAAATACTAGTTTTCTGTGCAATGCCCTTGAGCATCCTTTTACCTTCCCTTATTCATTTTAGCAATTAGAGCTGCTCTCATTTGAGAAGCATCTCCGGTAAGCTGCTCTCCAGAGCTCTTCCACTTGGCTCCTCCAGCTCTTCACAGGTTGGGGCCGTGGTTTTGCCGGCAGCTCGAGGCGAGAGCCGTTCCTTGCCGCGGCTGGTGGGACCCAGCTGGGCGTGCGGCGCTGCGAGGAGCGGGCGGGTGCCAGCTGGCCTCCCGGGGCTCCGCTCCTCCGGCTCAGCTCCTGCCAGCTCACAGCCCACGCTCCCCTTCCCCTTCCCTAATGACAGGGAGCGGAGCCTGCCTGCAGACTGGCTGCTTGCAACTGGGAGAACTGGTTTGGGTTGCAGTGCGATGGGTGCTGGAGCTGCTCTGCTCCTCAAACGTTCCTGGTGTTATTTTCAGTAACTTTTAACTTGTGTAAGTTTCCCCGTTCCCTGCCTGCTTTATTTATGAATGGCGAGGGAGTCTTCCCTTTGCTTAACCTTCCAAGGAAGTGAACCTTGGCTTTCAGTTTGCTTCTCGGAGCCACCTTGCCGAGGCTCTCCCTCCCTTTGCTGCCCCTCCTCACCAGAGCAAACACTGGGTCACCTGGCAGCCAGGCTGGATTGTTCCCTGCAATCAACAGCAAGTGCTGTGGCACCTTGGTTGCTCACAGAGCCTAAGTGATGGATTTGAAGCTGTATTATTACAGGGAAACGAGAGGTACAAGGAGATGTGCTGCCATTAATGCCTGGATCCCTGCTTTCCTGTCTTCCAGAATGGCGTTCTTCCTGGAGGAGGTGATGACTTGCACCAAGCATCTCCTGGAGGTGATATCTGGCTGGCTGCCTCGACACTTCTTCGGTGCAATCCTGGTTTCTCTCCCAGCTCTTGCAGTTTTTTCACACTTCACCTCTGATTTTGAAACAAATATACATGTAAGTTGTTGAATTCCCTTCCATAATGTGACGGTTTGGAGCTAGCAAAGCTTGTTGCTTGCCTGCCTTCCTCCACCTCCCTCCTGCTTTACATCTGTTTGATACAGATCCCTTGGAGGGATGGGGCTTTGTGGATGGTGGAATTCCTAGTCTGTTATGTAAACACAGCCACGGTGAAAACTCTCAGACAAAAGAGGAGAGGATACCTAGAAATTCCTGCTGCTTGCATACTTTTTTCCTCTTAGGCCAAGCACTTCTGCAGGAATTTTTTTGAGATAATGTAAGTGGTTTATCTCAGGATTATCATCCTGGGCTGGATTTGGAGTTTGGAGTCAGAGAAGCTGTATCAGTGAACCTCAACAGCGAAAACAGGATTACCGAGGGGTGTTTTGGCTTTGCGGAGTGAGATGAAGGAACTCAAAGCAGTGAGCACTTGGTACCTAGAAATGGCCATTGCAGGGGCTGTGGGAACGGTTAAAGGAGTGCAATGACTGAAAAGGAATGGAAAGAAATCGGCATCTTTAACCCAGACACAGGGATCCATAGGGAATTTGGTGTCTCTGTCACTAAAAACACTCAGAAGGGGAGAACAAGGGGTTAAACATTCATAGAATCACAGAATGGTTTGGGTTGGAAGGTACCTCTGGTTCCAACCCCCTGCCCTGGGCAGCAGTGAGGAGGGGGAGGAACAGTTTAATTTAAAGGCCAACTATAGCATAAAATCAGGGCTTAAAAACTGTGAATAAAACGGCCTCGAGCTGGAGATGAAAGATGTTTTCTCTGCAGGTTTCTCTTAGGCAGCACAGTGTGCAATCCGTCCTTTCCAGGATCTTCAGGGAATTCTGTTTCACAAAGCTCTTGCTATTTCAGGGCCCTGGGTGTAGGTAATGACCAGATCCTCTTCACTCTTCCTATCACAGCTTATTCCTGGGTACTGGGGAGTGTTTGTTCCACGGGAACGTGTGACCACACATTTTTTGCTCCTTGCCGATTTAAACATACATCCCGTGGTTACCACAGTCACAGGAGGGTGTGGTTGACATTTTCTTCCCTCCCATGCTTAAAGATCATTCTGCAGCTTCTATCTTTTGGAACTTTAGTTAAGGATTTTTAAGCTGTAAATTGATTTGTTTGTTCATTCAGTCTAATGATGGTCTTTCCTTTGCATGATTATCAGTAAACTAACCATAGGAATGCTTTCCTCAAGGGAAGGGAGCTGAAAACCTTCAAATCTCTCAAATCTGTCAAATTGATTTTGATACCATCCTATTCATCACCATCCTTGATCATCTCTCCAAATATTTCATGTAATATCAGAGAAACCACTTTATGAGTGTGTTCTCAATACAGCAGGTCAAGTTGAGTCAAAACCCTTCAGGCAGCAGCAGTAAAATGGTGATTTTCATCACCAAACTGAGAATGAGCTTTGCTTTCTTTCCTCTTGCAGGTGCTCCAGAGTCCTGGGGCTGTTGGCTCACTCTCCAAGAGATGTCCCAACTCAGCTTGTGCTCAGTGTTTCCACACTTGTGGAGCTCTAGGAAATGGAGTCAATCTTTAGAGGGTCAGGTGAGTGTCCTCCTTTACTATGACATGGTTTTGCAAAGTTTTTTTTTTTTATTCATAGCATTTTATACCCTCCCTGGATATAAAATAATAAAAATGAAAATTAACAAAAATAGCTTTAAGAAAAAAAAAAAAAACTTTCCAAAGCCATGCATCCATAGTAAAATCCAGCACATCCTGACCCTCTATAGCTGGCTTCATGCTGGGGCATCACTTGAAGTGAGAACCACTGCTCCGCCACTTTAGGAGACCTGAAATGGGGGGGGAAATTGAAGTTGCGGGGTTTTTAATGGGCATTTCCAATGGGAAATTCCTTTTGTCCATTTTAAAGTCTATAAGAAACCAACAATTGTTGTTTGTGGTTTAAAAATGGTGAATTATGTAAGGATTTTTCCCATGCACTGTGTCTGCTCTCAATCACATGCTTGTTTGTTATGCCACAGGACTGCCAGGCTGCAAAGTCTGCACTTCAGCTGCACAGGACACCTAAAGGGAGAGAGAAAGGGAGAGCATGATCATTTCATGCTGTGAAATACAGCATAAAGCTGGAGCAGAACTCCTTAATCCAAGTGTGGAGTCTCTGGTTTAGCTTGGATGGTCATGAATATTCTTGGGAAACCAAAATTGGTACATCACTGGCACACTTGAGAGTTTTGAGCATTGTAAGGTTGTACCTGGGGAAATGAAGGTGCTCTGGGCAGTGCATCTGTCCTGCACTTCCTTTCCTTTGTCCAGTAAAGTTGTGGAGAGGTAAAGGGGTTTTGAGATGAAGCATTTGGAACAGAAAATGTGACCTTGTCCTTTCAAATTGCCCCAAGTGGTCGTTTTACCAAGTGTGAGTTGGCAGTGACTGAAGGAGCCTTTTGTCACCGAGGCAGATCTTTCCATCCCTGGATCCAGCTGTTACAGGGCAGTGTGAGAACGTTCTCTGGGAAGTGTTTTTAAAGGCAGGCAGGTGGGTGAAATTGCACTCTGCATTTCCAGTGCAATGGAATTTTGATATTCAGCTTAAAGCAGGCAGGATCTAACCTCAGCAGTGGAGAGGGGCTTGCCATGAATTTTCACCTTCTTTTTTTTTCCCTTTTTCTGAATGAGAAGAGGCACTGAGCTTTTGGCCAAGGTAAGCTGGAGGCTCTGACATCGCTGCAGTAACGGGCGTGTGATAAAGAACTCCATCCAGGGAAAGTGGTGGCAAACCACCAGTGCTAAAGGTTTTCTTGCTCCTGGAAGGGAAGCTGGCCATCTTCACGTGGGATCACTCCCTGTGCCCGTCATCCAGGCGGAATTATCCCCTTCTCCCCAGTGGCCCCCTTCCCCAGCCGGTGTGGATGTGTGGCAGGGCCCCGGGCAGCTGTTAACCCCCTCTCTCTCTCTGTTGCAGTACACCATGTTCATGTGTTGTGCCATTCTCATCACCATTGTGCAGTACTGTAACTTCTGCCAGCTCAGCTCCTGGATGAGATCCCTGCTGGCAACCGTGGTGGGAGCAGTGCTGCTCATCCTGCTCTACGTCTCCTTGTGCCCCGCCAGGTGAGCCTCACCCGCGGCTGCAGGGAACACGGCTGGGCTTCCCCCAGGGAAACAAGGGGCTCATGCGCAGGATTTTGCTGTCTGCCATGACTTCCTCCAGCATCCCAACCTTAATGATTTTATTTCTTCATTATTTATTTTTTTTTGAAGGATTTCAAGGGGCCCTCTTCTCTGTGACGTTCTGTGCTTCCTGATCTGTTTCTAGGACACAGTTACAGACCCACAGAATTGTCTTTCACCAGTAGTTGGAAAATCTATTTTATTAAGGAATTTCCCAGGTATTTGGTGGTGCTAGAGAGCACAACTGCTCCCCAATGCCCCTCTGGATTTATTTTTGCCCTTAGGAGCCACATATTCTTCTTCCACGTCCTTCCTCTATGTATTTTCCAGTGTGGAAGGCAGGTGCTTAGGTTTAATGGGATCTAACAGGATCTAATACCCGGTTCCATTCTCAGTTTCCTGCCTTTTCAGAGGACTCTGCAGAACAGTAACCAGAGGAATGAAGATAATGCAGTTTCTGTGCAATAACCTTAAATTTTTCCAGTTTTCCTCTGATAAATGATTTTCTGCAAGGAGAATTTGTTTGCAGTATTCTCCTGCTGTTTTCTTGCCAAGAGAGTCAAGGGGGTCCTTCCATCCTTCTACTCGTAATGGCAAAATTTTATAATCAACTTGCACTTCTCAGGGGCTTAAGGCCCTCCCTTGGGTTTGACTTAGCAAGGTCTTCTCCTCAGTCCATTCCTCTCCTTCAGAGAGCTGCTGAATCATAAGGTGAAAAACATGAAAAAAAAAAACCCAAACAAACCAGAAAGAGTTTGCAGATACATATTTTAGTGAGTATTTAGCTTTAATTGCCTCTTCAAGTCTTTTCGGTGCTTGATCAAATTTATATTTAAAAGAAAGGGAAAATAAAAGACAGCTCTTATACCTGTTCACTTCTGTGATTTGAGGTGGCTGTAAGGGTTGAAGGGAGAAAGTCCTGGGAAAAAAAGTATCCTGGAGCTGGAGTCAGTTGACAAATCATTTCTAGATCACATTGACTACAGAAAAGTCCGTTTCTTGTCTGTCTGCAAAGGACTTGGACAAGGAGAGCAGGGGAGTTCTCTCCCAGCTTCAGTGCAGAAAATGAGTGTTTGGTTCTGAAGCCTCCCTTGTCTGCTCATGGATTTGTCCCTTTGGCTTCAGGATCCCAGTGAACATCATCTGTCCCCTGGCACTGAGTGGCTTCTCCCAGTCACAAAGACTTTCTCCCCTTGGCTTTTCCCTTTGTAGCTCTGGTGCTCTCAGTGGCCAGCCCAGGTTCACTGAGAATCATGGAATCACGGAATCCATGAGGTTGGAAAAGCCCTCCGAGACCAGCACTGTTCCCCCAGCACTGCCGAGGCCAGCCCTGACCCATGTCCCCAGGTGCCACATCCACTGGACTTCTACATTCCCCCAGGGATGGGGACTCCGGCACTGCCCTGGGCAGCTGTGCCAGGCCTTTTGCTTAAGACTTTTTTCCCCCCAATATCCATCTAAACCTCCCCTGGCACAACTTGAGGCCGTTTCCTCTTGTGCTGTCACCTGTTCCTTGGGAGCAGAGCCCGACCCTCACTGGGCACCAAACTCAACCCCAGGTTTGGTTTTCCAGGGGAATCAGCGGAGAGCAGAGCCTTGATGCCATTTCTTGGTCCCTTGGTTGCTCTTCCCTAATTCCCCCCAGCAGGAGTTCCTGGAGCTCCTTCTCTTCCCCAGTGCAGCTGTGTCTGCACAGAGCTCCCTGGGGGTTCCTGGCAGAGCCTGCTAAAAGGGGGAGTGGAATACACTGGACAAGCTCGGTGCTTTGTCCAGAAACAAAGACACAGACATGGGGATTTTCCCCGCATTTCAACTTTATTAAGGGACTGGGAATGGCTCTTCCAAAGCTGAGAGGTGGAGACCTTGCTGTTGTGTCAGGTCACAGCATCAGCTCTTGCTGAGTGCTAAAGGGCCTCTGTGAATATTAAGAAACCCCATTATCTTAATAAATATTACTAATGATGGTGTATTTCCATCTGTGGTGTGAACAGCAGTGACCATTAAGGGGCAAGGTTCAGAAATCATGAACTCTATTGTTATTTCATCCCTCAAAAAGAAATATTTCAAGTAATAGAGCTGTTCAACTGCAGGTCTGAAAAGGTGATTGGTAGAATTGATCCTCAGCAGAAATCACACAGGTTTAGTTAGTGAAACCCATTACTTCAGTTTGTTAATAATCATCTTTTTGTTCGTCTTGTACCATGATTCTGGTAATATCTTTTGTCACAGTGGCAATTGCAGCCCTGTCTGCACCACAGACAGATCCATTCTGCAGTTTTACTTCCTTTTCCAGTTGTAATTAATACTGAGTTTGATACACTCTTGCTACTTAATTGCAGTAGAGATGTAATACAAGTAAATGAGAAGAGTGCTTGAACTACTTCTTTTCTCTAATGGCATCTTCAAAAATGGCTTCTGTGTTTGTTAGGGTTTTGGGGATTTGGGGGATTTTTGGGTTTGGGGGGTTTGTTTGTTTGTTTTGTTGGTTTGGAGTCTTTTTGGTTTTGGTTTCTGTTTAGAGATGTTGTGGTTTGTTTCTCTGTGTTTTATTTTTAAAATCTTTGTGCTGTGTGCTCACGTAAGATGAAGGCATAACGGAGTCTTAGAGATCTGGGATTGCTTTTCCCTGTTTTCCAGGTAAGATGGGATTGTTTAACAGTTACTTGTTCCAGGCATCACAGAGTTCCAGCTTCCCTTTACAGGGATTTGCATCGCTGGCTGATTCCTTCTTCCAAACAGATAAGTCATGTTCAGACAAAGTTTGTGTGCAGCTGATCAGGTCTGCAGTGCAGTTATTGGTCTGTGCAATAGAGAAGTTGAGAATTCTGTCTGGAATGCTGCAGGATGGTTTGTTTACTGCGTTAACTTTCCCTCTGAAATCAGTGCCTTTTTCATTTCAGCTCCATGGAAGCTCCTCATCTAGACTTGGCACAGAACTTTAGGTAAGCTTTATATAAAATTACCATCTTTATATTTAAGGATAGAAACATTTTGAGTGAATTATGTGTAGCATCCACAGTAATAACTTGGGAATTCAACAAATTGGTTCAGCAAGTTGTGTTTAAGCTCCTCGCGTAATTTCTTTAACAGATGACTTGGGTATGACCAAAACTCATCGGGTGGTGCTGCAGTCACAGACTTGTGTAATGATATTTTCTCCTTAAATTGGATTTCTAGGAAATAGAACTATGGAGGAGCTATTTAAAACAGCATCTGTTTTTTTCCAGTAGCAACAGTTTTTAGAGCATTATCTGTCCACCACGAGCTGTTTATTTGATGTCCTTGGCTGATTTGCACCATTCAGAAGCAGTGTGAGTTGGATGCTCTCACAGCTGGGCAGGTGAGAATTCCCTGGTGTAGAGAAGCTTCCTCGGGAAAAGCTGGATATGCAGCTGCCTTCCCAGGATGGGATGTGACAGTCTGGGCCTGGCTGTTACCTCACCTGGGCACAACAGGGAGTCATAAAACTGAAAGCAGAGGAGATTTTAGCCCCCGGCTTTTCAAAGCAAACAAAAATCCCTTCCTGGGTTATTAATGGCCCCTTAAGATAAGCGTGTTAAAGATTCACTCTGGTGATTGCAGTGTTGAGTTTCTCATGGGTTTATTGCAAATTTCGCAATACCATTTTGAAGTGTTTTTACTGTTCTTTGGTATTAGACAAGTCTGTGTTTGCTCATTGCAAATTTGGGGGTGATATTTGGGCCACATTGGGTTTGATTGAACTGTGGATGTGTGACTTTGGTAATGCATCTAAAAGGGGTTTTCAGGAACATGTTGCTTGTCTGGGGAGGATGTGTCAAAACAAAATCCCTTTTTAACAACTCCCATGTCCACGAATGCTGTGGACACATGGGGTTTAGTACAGAGGGATGAGAACAGTGTTTCTTAGGGTATTTCTTCACCAAGGACTTAGCACTTACTACAGTGTTGAGGTTTGAGGGGCTCTGGCTTTTCTTACATGAGTTTTCCTTTTTCCTGGTTTTGATTCACAAAAGTTCTTTTTTGTAACAGAATTCCACCTCGTTGAATCCGGAATGGAAATTAAAAGCCAAATGAATAGCAGGGACATTTTTTTTTTTTCCTTTTTTGGTCAATAGTGTGGTGATCACTCCAGTAGTGTCTTAGGATCAGCCTTAGTTTGGATCCTTATTTTTCATTTGTGAAAAAAATTGTTTCATTTCTTTTGTGCTGCTCAGAATTACAAACCTCTTCTCCAGCAGCTCAGCAGGCTCCTGGGCAGCTGCTAATCCCTGATCAATAATTCATCCTGCCTTAAATTGTTGACAACTGGCTCTTCCACTCAGTGACAGAAATCTGGGAAAAGATCACCCGTCAAGCATTGTTTTCCTGCCGATATTTTTCTTCCATAAATATGTGACTTCTAACTCATGGCAGGTGAAGGTGAGAGTTGCTAAGGACCAAATCATGGAGGTGTCTCTTGTGAGCAGCTGTGGAGTGAGGCTTTGCCTCGATTACAAGGCTTGGCTTGTGATCTAAAGGCCGAGTAAGGCAGTAGCCAAAATACGTCATCCATTAAACGTTTCTAAACTTCATTTTTCACTTTTTATTAGGATGTTGTCTGTGCTCCTTCAGCTGAGGAGGAGAGCCATGTGCTGATTCTGCTCAGCACTGCACTTCAGTCCAGCTCCCCTGGCCTGACCCTGCCCAAACTTGGACATTTACAAGTATTGGAAGTTAAAAGAGAGGACTGGGAGTTAATCCTTTTCTGTTTCTGCCATTAAACAGAATTTGGCTTCTTTTTTCAGGGCCCTTACGCTGTATATTATTGCACACCACGTTTCTAGAGTACAGAATCTCCCCTTTTTTCTGGTAATGGACTAATAAAAAGTGAAACTCTCTTAGCCTAACAAAATATTCTGCTGCACCTTTCTGCCAGAATCAAATAAATCAGGTTCCTCGCTCACCCCACTAAGCACTAAAGTTTTCCCGTGTTCTAAGGGGGCTAGACAAGCCTGTGTGTTGCCTTTAATGAGGTTGTTCCCTTTCCTTGATCAAGAATAGAGATAATATTAATGCTGCCTGGGAAGAGAGACAGTAATAATGGTAACGAAGCCTTAGCACAGAGTTCACCTCTGGACTGTCTGTAACTAAAAATGTGGAGTTTGCCTTGTTTTCCAGGCAGCCCAAAGGATACAGCCATGAACTTTGTCTCTGAAGCAGGAAATATTTCTCATTTTCATTCCTTCCTCACCTCAGAGCAGGTGGGATGTGCCGCTTGTCAATGTGGCTGCTCAAGGGGGAACAGCAATCAGCCTCTGGAGTGGAGACTGAAATCACCTGGTTGTAGGGAAGGGTTTACAGGCATCCACTGCACGTTTTTCATGGAAAGCAGCAGTTTGATCCCCTTTTCCACACCTTCCCTCCCTTGCTTTCTTCTCTCAGATTTAGCAGGCGCAGGCGTCCTCTTTCAATATGGCAAGATATCCAAGTCCAAACAGGGGTTACTGGCTCAGAAGGAAACTGGCTTTCCAGAAAGCTCTGTAAGTGGAAAGCCATTATCTTTATGATTTGTGATCAAGCCAAAGGAGATTCTATCTCCAGAGCCTCACTTGTTCCATGTTCACAGCCTGGATGGAGGTGCCAAGTTAATAGTGAGGGGGCTGTGCCAGGCAGCATTTCACCAGTTTGAGTTAAAGAAACATTGTCAGCTCAAGATTTCAATTTGAATGATTTTTAGAATCGGTTTTCTGCTCCAGCACCTCATAAAAAGTAGAATTGAGAAAGATTGGGCAGGGGTTGATCCTTTCTGCTGGAGGTGTGGGAGTTGTTCTTCTTTTCCTTCCAAAGGGTGACTCCAGGTCATGGCTGCTGCCTGGGGGAGGTGATTTCCAGCCCTGTAGGTGCTGTATCCTGGTCACTGCAACATCCACGGGCTGGATTTCCAAGTGAGGACGATGCAGTTGCTCTGTCCTTCAGGCTGGAATCAGAGCTTTCCATACTGATGCACTTCGGGATAAAAACACCTGCTCTGGAGAAGCCCCTGCAGCTTCCTTTGGGGATCCCACCCCATTCCCCACTGGTGGAAGGAGATCAGTGCACAGTGAGTCACTCTCTGCGCTTGCAGATCTCAGGGCTGGAGCCCAAGTGGCCAACGAGGTCAGGCCACGCTGAGCAGATCACGCAGAGCTCCCAGGATTGGGGAATGGGAGGCAGCAGCTCCTTCCGTCAAGGCAGACCCTGCCTTGCACTGTGCCTGACAGAATTGTGGTGCTCGCCTCATTCACTGGACAGGAGCTGAAGTACTTTGAGGAGTGTTTTGTACAGCAAACTGTAAATAAAAAGCCTTTAATGACTTAAATAAATCCCTGTGGCAGGAACGTCTGATACTAGAGGGGATTATCTGGATCAGGCTCGTACTCTCAGAGCAGTAACAGAGTCGTTGCTCAGATCCTTTCACAGATCTCTGCCCACAAGATGTGTGAAATAATGAACTCAGATTCAGAGAAGAACCTGAACTGTGCTCCTTAATCCAGATTCCTTCCTCACTTCCCCCCACCTCTTCCTATTTTCCAAGATCTTTTCTATTACCTACCATCCCCTCATTTTTTAAGCCCATCAAGCTGGGAGGGCATTTTGTCACGTCCAAAATAGGTAGCAAGGATTGTATTTCAGGAATTGCCCCCTTCTAGTCATTAATTATGGAATCATTTAGGCTGGAAAAGACCTCCAAGATCAGGGAATTGTAGAATATCCAGAGCTGAGAGGAGCAACAAGGATCATCGAGTGCAGCCATTAACCCACCCAAGGCCACCACTAAACCATGTCTTTGATTTGTCTTTCAAGGGAGGACACAAACAGGTTCATAGCAGAGGTTCTGTTGAGCATCAGGGAGGAAGGAGTGTCTTGGTACAGCAATTACAGGAACCTGATGGTGGGGCCCTACTTTGAGTTGGGACGTCCCCTCCTTTCACGGTCTCCTTGTAAAGAGGGGAATAAAATGAATACACCTTCACTTCTCCTGGGAGAAGTATATTTATGGTAGAAAACAAAAGAAGTAATTCCCAATGTAATCTGTCCTATCTTTCATCTGAAATTCAACCTGCACGCTCTGAATTGTAAATATTTCACTCACTGGAAACATTTTTCCCCATAGGACTTCTGTTAAAAAGTGAATAGATACAAAGACTGTGGCACAGAGAAATGTTTTTGGATATGGGGCACGTTCATCTGTCTCACAGCTGTCCTGTGGTTTTGTTTCATCACACTTTTCTGTCAATCAAATATTTGAGAATGAAACTCAGGAAAAGAAACTGTGCCTGGAATAAAGTTCAGTTCTAAAATATATCCAAAGTGGAAGCCTGTCCCCTATGGACATGAAGCAACAAAATTAACTCAGGAATGTTTTCATTACAGTAACAATTTCAGCCTTCTCTGCTTGAGCTGTTGCTCCAGTCGTGCTGAGTTTTAATCCCTTCCTGTCTTCCCAGAGAAATGCAGGCAGGTGCTGAGTGTGGATTCCTTTCTGGCTGTCCAGGAGAAAGGTTGATGTGATGCTTTCCCTTTTCAAACCATCTCTTAACTTGAAAAACTTCAGCGCGTGTCTGCTCAAATCTCAAGCTTTGGCATCATTTTATCCAAAAAATGCAGTTGGATCCCTGCAGAAATGACAGCGTGCCAAGCTGTCTGCGTTTAGCCTTCGCTTCTGGGATTGCATAGGTGGGGCCTTTCTCAGCTTCAATTTGTGTCTTTGCATCTCTGCAGAAAGTTGAGATGGGAGAGTGCAGATGTCTCCTCATTCAGGGTGGTTTGGCACCGGCAGATGCTCCATCAGCGCCTCATAATCTGCACAGGCAGGCAGTGAACTGTCGAAAGGATCTGAAATATTGCTCCCAGTCTATGGCAGACAGGAATTTTTGATTATTTTATGTAATCTTGGCACTTGGAGAAACTTTCTGTCTCCGCCATGAAGAGCTGAAGAGGTTTTATCATAGAAAAGATGTCAGCACAGCCATGTGCTCCACTTCCGTGCAGTTCATAGAACCACATACTGGGTTGGGTCAGAAGGATCTTAAAGCCCATCCATTTCCAACCCCTGCCTTGGGGGTTCTCCATGACATGTCTTTTACAGGGTTATCTTCTCCCAAACCCTTCGTGTGTAGCATTAAGGGCACATGGCAAAGGTTCCTGGTCCTTGGCGAGGACACCAGGGAGAGGCACGGGAGTGTAAAGCAGCTGGTTCTGAATATTGGAGGTAACAAAAAATACAGAACCCACAGACAGCCCCACGTGCCGACATTCAGTGCACTCAGCTACCTAAACTCACACAGGTACATATTTACATGCAGTGCTTTTAGTTATATATTTAGATATAATGATAACTGTTTCCTTGGTGAAGTCCTTAAAACAGGATCGGGCAGTGCCACTGAACATGATGATAAAGAAATACTTGGTGGATTTAAGGAAGTACTCGGCGCGTTTAAGAACTAAATTAATTCTTTGGCTTTTTCTTAACAGCAGATGAAGTTCTCAACGCATATTTTGTAATTCAGTGTGTAACCGTACTTCCCACACTTCCTTTTCCAGCAGGGGATTTCTAACCGTGGAGCAGGGATGGCGATGCCCTAACTTAAAATGCACCTGTGTGTTCTCCCCTGTGTGCAGCTCCAGAAAGAGCCCGTGCAACAGCTCGGCGCCGAGCGAGGCGAAGCGGCCGGCGGAGCTGATCGGCCAGGAGGTGGTTCTGGTCTCCTTCCTGCTGCTGCTGCTGGTCTGGTTCCTGAACCGCGAGTTCGAGGTCAGTTACCGCCTGCACTACCACGGGGACGTGGAGGCCGACCTGCACCGCACCAAGATCCAGAGCATGAGGGATCAGGCTGACTGGCTGCTGAGGAACATCATCCCTTACCACGTGGCCGAGCAGCTGAAGGTGTCCCAGAGCTATTCCAAAAACCACGACAGCGGCGGGGTGATCTTTGCCAGCATCGTGAACTTCAGCGAGTTCTACGAGGAGAACTACGAGGGCGGCAAGGAGTGTTACCGAGTCCTGAACGAGCTCATCGGGGACTTCGACGAGCTGCTGAGCAAACCCCACTACAGCAGCATTGAGAAAATCAAAACCATTGGGGCCACCTACATGGCGGCATCGGGGCTGAACACCTCGCAGTGCCAGGACAGCAGCCATCCCCACGGGCACCTGCAGACCCTTTTTGAATTTGCCAAAGAAATGATGCGGGTGGTGGATGACTTCAACAACAACATGCTGTGGTTTAACTTTAAACTCCGGATCGGCTTTAACCACGGCCCCCTCACAGCCGGGGTCATCGGCACCACCAAGCTGCTGTACGACATCTGGGGGGACACTGTGAACATCGCGAGCAGGATGGACACCACCGGCGTCGAGTGCCGCATCCAGGTGAGTGAGGAGAGCTACCGCATCCTCAGCAAGATGGGGTATGACTTTGACTACAGGGGGACGGTCAATGTGAAGGGCAAGGGTCAGATGAAGACCTACCTTTACCCCAAGTGCATGGACAACGGGATCGTGCCGCATCACCAGTTGTCCATATCTCCAGACATTCGGGTTCAAGTGGATGGCAGCATTGGGCGGTCTCCGACGGATGAGATTGCCAACCTGGTGCCTTCTGTACAGAATTCTGATAAGATAGCCCATGGCACAGATAACTCAGAAGCCAAGGACATCCTTCCTTCAGCCAAGAAGCTCCAGAAGGACGCGGCGAAGGCAGAGGAGAGGTGCAGGTTTGGCAAAGCCGTGGAGAAGGATGACTGTGAGGAAGCGGGGACTGAGGAGGTCAATGAACTGACAAAGCTAAATATCTCTAAGAGTGTATGATGAACTGTCAGAGTTGCATGAAGTGCTCTGTCCATAGAAACACACAGACTTTTGCAATTGGCAGTTTTCTTTTTCAAGAGAGACCTTCTCCACACCTGGGTTGTACGTTTGTGTTCATTTCGGCACCTGGGGCTGTGTGGATCATGGCTCTTCAGGGCTTGTTTTCATCCATCTCTCTCCTCCATGCCCCAAATCACGTCCCAAGCTCCCCAGCTCCCTGTGCAACCATCTTACAGCTGAGTAGAGGATATTAAGTGCCTTCAGATATACTCCATTGGACTCCCTGTCAAGGTACAGAGGCCCCAAGTGAAATCATAGCTTTGGGTATTTATCTAATTTTAAAGAAAAGAAAAGCTGTGGTTATATCATTTTTATTGTTGTTTCTCACAAAACACTTTTTTTGGCTAATGCAACTCCTTGGGTTTTTTATATCTCTCGGAACAATGTTTTACTGTTATCAGACCTTTTGTATGTAACACACAGACATGTGCATGTATCTACCATATGAGACTGCTATAAAGTGCCAGTAATGCACCACGAGAATGTCTGGGCGAGGGGTGACACACTTTGGGTCGGCCTGGAGGGCGAGTTGTGCCGTGGCTCAGCCTTTAGTTAGGGCAGGAGGAACAGCTGCTGTCGTTCTGTTCTCCTTTCCCGATGCTTTCTGCAGCCTCCATGTGCCATCGTGTGCTTTGGATACACTTCTTTTCCGTATAGCCAGTGAGTTACTGATCCGTGGGAATGGAAGGAGGGTTGGGGCAGTGCCAGCTCTGGGGACGGGTTTCCAGAAGCAGACGAGAGACCGCGGGAGTGCTGCTGTTCAGAGCTCCCGGCTCCGTATGCAGCTCAGTGAGCCAAGGTAGGTGACATCGGTGTCTCTGAGCTGATTGGAGAGAGAGAGAGAGAAAGAGAGAAGCAAAATAAATGTTTTGGGAATACCTTTATTTATTTATTTATTTATTTTATTCCTGCTTGAGTTTTTGGGGTTTTTTGTTTGGGAATTTTCGCGTGCAGAAGGGACCGGGAGAGATGAATGGTTTGTGGGTTTAATGGGAGTAATAAGACAGTGTTCGAGCCTCTGTGAACTACCAACCACTGTGAGGATGTTACCTTAGGCAATATTTGTTTCCAAGCTGGTGACACTTCGGAAGCCACCAAACACAGTTGCGTATCCCAGCTTCCCTCTGGACTGAACCAATGGTGCTGCACAATATTTTTCAGGATTTTTCCACACACACGCACACACACACACACACACATACTGTGCTTTTGCAGCAGGGAAGAGAACAGAATGCTCCCTTCCTGCTGCTGAAAGCAGGAATAGGGAAAAGAGTCCTTGTAGTGAGTTGAGAAGCACAATCATTTCCCAGTCCTGCGGACTGCTCCGTGCAGGTCCCTGGGAGCAGAGGCCTGCGGGAGCCCAGGAGCTGCTTGCACAGAGGGAACTGTGGGATTGGAGGCTTGGGCTCTGCCCTCTGCATGCTTCCACCACCTCCCTCTCTGGCCTTTGATGTCCTGCTGGGGATCACACTGACCATTCAACTACTCTAGTTCAGCCAATCCCTCTGACACCAAATAAAGTGAGAGGGTTTTTATTCCCAAAACAAATTCTTCCCCAAGCCGGGGAAGAGCTGAGGAAAAGCAGTGCTGCACTGGCCGTGTGGTACTGGGGGCTCTTTCCATCTGAACTCGAGTCAGAATGTATTGCTTCTTCCTCTTTCCCCCATGTGGTTTTGGGGTATGAGTAATAAATACATCCATTGTGGGGTTCCTGTTCAGCTGGTGGAGATCCATCTCCACTCCACAGTCAGCATGGAGCCCGTGAAGCCTTTATCAGATGTGAGTCGGTGGGATTTCCGGATCTCAGTTAAACACAACTCTGCGCACAGGTCCTGCAAAGCTGCTGTTTGTGCATGTCAGTGTCCCATTTGATAGGAAAGCTGTTCACAATTCGTCTTCTTCGCTCAATCTGCCAGCACACAACAAACCAGGGGATCCTCACCCCCGAAGCTCTGTGCCACAGATGCTGTTGCCTGTTGGGAGGCTGTTCCCCATCAGCAGCAATGTAAGGTGGTTTTGAGGGCACAGTTTTCCAGCAGCTTCCTTCTCCCTAGGTAACAACTCCCCCCTCCCCATAGTGGGTTGCACTTCCAACTTTCAGGTAGTGATTCTGCAAATACCTCTTGCATCTGAAGAATGTATTCCTGAAACCATTGTTAGGGTTCTTGGTTCATTTAAGGTGTGTCAGTATTCCTTTTCCTACAGCCAAGGAGCTAACACGATCCAGAATTGTTTACATGCCTTCTAGTGTTATGTTATTGTCTCAGAGTCGTTCCAGCCTTTCTCCCTGTCACTTCTGTCTCCCAGTTTTACAGCCCCTGCCCATCCTTGCTCTCTCCCTGCTCAGCTGTGTGCAAGGGCAGAGCTCAGTCAGGGTGTGCTGGCTCCTTGAGACGCTGCACAATAACCAAACCTCCACCAGCCCCAGCCCTGCTCCAGGGAGAGGTTGGCAACCTGTGCTTAAACCCAAAAGGAAAAGGTGCTGGAATGGGACCTCGGACCCAAAGCACCTTCCTCTTCATTGTTCAAGCACTTCAGGATGAAATATCCTTCTCCTCCAGCCTATAAAGTACACAAGTCTCCCATGCTGCTGTGGTGTGGGGCTGTGGGAGTATTGTTGGGTTTATGGGAACATCCAAATCCCAAACCCACCAGGGCCTCTCTTTGTTGGCACTAAGCAAATAAAGGCACTGAGGACAGCAGCACTGGTGGACTCAGAAATCAAGGGCTGTTGTCTGCTCTGCAAACTGCCAGTGATGGTACTCTGCCTTAACTCTGGATTGGGAAGAGACTCCTGATGGGTGCCCAGTGGTGCCCTGTTTGCTCATTGCCAGGACAGCAGCAAGAATCCCACAGCTGGGGCTGCGCGGCTGCCAGGGGTTAAATCTCTTCAATGCAGTGTAGTAACCAAATCAAGAAGTTCAGTTCTCAATGGATGGTTTGGAGATTTTCCAGGTGCAAGGAGATACCTGTTTGTGTTGTAAACCAGTGTGAGCTGAACCTTCACACCTCCCCTTTCGCTTTTGAAGATTTATCCTGACACAAAAATGACTCCGGAGGCGTTTTTAGCAGTGTTGTGTGGCGCTGCTGCAGAATTCCTGACACGTGTGCTGCTGGGAGGCCACAGGCAAAGTTCACTTCATTAAAATGCCTGTGGTGTGTGTGCTGCTGGTGCCAGCAGCGCTGTCAGTGAGCATGGGGGGGCTGGCCAGGTCCCCAGGGGTTTATTCCACACGGACAATCCCTGCGTGGCTGCGCTTCCAATCTTCAGGGTGGGTTAATGGCAGTGATTTTCAAATGGTCCAGCAGAGGCGTTTGGGGGGATTGCTGAGTGTTTGTGGGCCCCGTGTTGCCTTCTGCCACTTGCAGCACCTGCTCCAGGGTGCAGAGTGATGAGGAGTGCACAGAATATTGTGGGCAGTGAGGTCTTAATCTGCTGCTAACACACCAAAATGCTTTTTCCTCCCTGCTGCTCCTGTGAGAGATTTCTCAAGTGAGAACCAGGTAAATGGCATTCCCAGTGATTAACTTCTGGCATTAGGATTTGGAGGATGGATTTGCCTGTTACTTCCCAGGATTTGGGGCCGTTCCCCTTTGCTGCAGGTAACGTGAGCACTGTGAGCAGAGGGGGACAGAGCCACGGTCTGGCTGCAGCTTCTGCTGTGTCCCAGGAGGACAGAATGAGGGGAGGAAAGGGTGGATTCCCCAAGGGCTTTACACAAACCAAAAGTATTTGGATACTCTTCTTTTAGGGCTAAAACACAGAAAGGACGTGCCCAGAGCAAAACTGAAGGGAGCTGCT
Source organism: Chamaea fasciata (assembly GCF_029207755.1). Classification (NCBI taxonomy): domain Eukaryota; kingdom Metazoa; phylum Chordata; class Aves; order Passeriformes; family Sylviidae; genus Chamaea; species Chamaea fasciata. The sequence goes on along the minus strand of NW_027094101.1, from coordinate 14,096,269 downwards.
CCCTGTACCCATAGCAGCTTGAGCTAAAGAGGAGTTTATTCCTGAGTAAAAGGCCAAGTTTTTAGGGTTTCTGACATTTTAAACTTGCTAACTCTGACCTGTTTCTAAAACTTCCATTCTGAATACAGCAAAAGGTGTTGCAAGGGAGCAGTTAATTCATGTCACAACATCTCAAGAGGCTGAGGGTGCCTGAGGTTGTCTGTAATGTCTTTGGCTGTTTAAATCTGCACCTTGGCTTGGCACGGGGGTTTTGCCAAATTTAAAGACCCTCTTTTCTCCCTTCCTCCCTGCTGTGGTCTCATTTGCTCCGTCTGGATGGGACACAGAGGTGGTCGTTGCCTCCCTGCTCCTCACCTTTGGGAGCCTGTGTCTTCCTCATTGCATGGCAGCACCTGAGCTGAGGTCACGGCTCCAGGTGCTGCTGTCGCTGCTGGTGCCTCCCTGTGTCCCGGGGAAAGGGGAGACTCTGTTTGCTTTGACATGTGGTCCATTTTGCCTGCTCACACCTGCAGCTTCCTCCTCATGGTGCTGACAGAAGATACAGAAGAGGCACGTCCCTGCAGTTAAATTGAAGAATTAAATTTAAAAATGCAGTTGTTGTTTATTGATGTGATTTTTTTCCAGTTGCTGGAAATGCCAGAGGGGTGGTTTGACTGTAAGTAGAGAATGATTTGCCTGTGGGAACAGTCAAGGTGGAGGTGCAGGGATGACCCAGTGCCTTGGCACTGCCATCTCAATGCCCAGGCAGCCGTGAAAAACCAGCTGAAGTCTCAGAGTAATGCTGAGACTTGACTGGCTGCTCGTGGAACATCAGTTTGGGCAGGAAAGTCACTAGCTCCAGTGTTTTTCTCCTTTTGAGTTCTCTTTGCAGGCTGTAGCAGTCCTTGGTTTGTTTCCTGGGATAAAACTTGAATTGCTCTTTGCTGTTGCTGAGACTGAACTGTGCAGGCAGTGGCAGTGGGGTTCTGCAAAGTCTCATAAAAATGTTGGAATTAGTAACCATTACTCACCAGTTCCTGCAGGCCCTGGAGCTGTCTGAGTGCTGCCGTTGTCCGAGGGTGTCTCAGTTCAGAGCTGTAGGTAGAACAGTGTCATGCTTTGGCTCCATATGGTAACGTGCTTCCAGGTCTGGAATTGGGGAGACAAGGAGAAGGGAATGTGGAATGAGCTGCTGGGTGGTTTCAAGGAGTGCTGTACAGGAAGCTGTGTCAGGTGTGAAGCAGAGCCGCAGCTTCCCAAGCTGTTCTTGTTTCCTGGGGGTAGGGGACCAGAGAGCCTTAAAATGGGCCGATTTTATTAAAATCTGCATTAACACCACCCTCTGAACTCTGCCCAGTGAACTTGGTGAAAATCAGGCACGAAGAGCTTATTGCCTTTGTCTTATTTAAACAGTTTGTTTAAAATGAAACATCAGGCTCTGTAGAGGTTGAAGGAGAAAATAAAATAGGGATGGAATGTGTCTTGTCTTGACAGCAGTGCAGTTTGAGGGTGCCATGGGAAGGAGGTTTGAGGTGCTTTGCAGACACTGGGTAAAGCTCTGATAGAAAAAAAAATACAAATATTTTGTATAAAATCTCTTTCAGGTCTTTCTGATGTGAACTGAACTTCTGTCTCAGCCCTTTATCAGGGCTGGGCTGTACAACACGTACAGAACTGCTGCTTGCCTTTGGGAGTCAGTTTTGGCTTGGGAGAAAAAGTATTCGTTTGGACAAAACAGATTGGTGGGAGATACTTTAAAGCTTTTTTTTTCCTGGTCCCTTATTGGGGCTGTTAAACATTAGCTGCCCTAACCCAGCTGCTCAGCCCGAGGCTGGCCAGGAGCTGGAGGCAGGTGCCCAGTATCTTCCCACAAACCTGCTCCAGGGCTGGAGTTCCACGTCCTCCTCAGGAGCTGTCCCACGTGCCAGTCTGCACCCTGGAGATCAGTGTCTGAGGCAGCAGCCCTTGGTGTTTTACACTTCTGGAATGGCCCCAAGGCCTCTGCCAGCATCTCCTGTCTCAGCCTTGGCGTTGTTTGCTCCATTCTCTCCCTGTTTCCTGGCTCACTGCAACAATTTCACAGAATCCCAGAACAGTTTGGGTTGGAAAGGACCTTAAAGCTCATCCAGTTCCACCCCTACCATGGGCAGGGACACTTTCCACTAGCCCAGGCTGCTCCATGCCCCATCCAACCTGGCCTTGGACACTTCAGGGATCCAGGGGCAGCCACAGCTTCTCTGGGCACCCCGTGCCAGGGCCTCCCCACCCTCCCAGGGAAGAATTCCTCCCCAATATCCCATCCATCCCTGCCCTCTGGCAGTGGGAAGCCATTCCCTGTGTCCTGTCCCTCCATCCCTTGTCTGAAGTCCCTCTCCAGCTCTCCCTGGAGCCTTCTCCTCTCCAGGTGAGCACCCCCAGCTCTCCCAGCCTGGCTCCAGAGCAGAGGGGCTCCAGCCCTTGGAGCAGCTCCATGCCTGTAATGGATTTTAAAGTCCAGAAATTGCAGTATTCACTGAATTGAAGAACTGCAGAGAAGGTCATGGCTGGGAACAGTTGGTACAAAAACAAGTTCCCACTCTCACTGGTGATGCTCTGACCAATTTGTCATCCAGCTCATTGCTGGATGTGTGGTGTAAGCCAGTTCCACCACTTGCATGTCACTGATTTGGCCATCATTTCTCAAATCCTCCTTCAGATGAGTCAAGGTGACTTTCTCAAGTTTTTCCTTCTTTTCCTCCCTCAGTTACTCAAATCTTCACTTGTTTGTACCTTAGTGCATCAGTTCTGTCTTTGGAATTGAAGATGGTTTGTATCCATTTGTGCTGAGAGATACAGCTCAGGGCGGGGAAGGACACATAGCGTGTGGTCCATCCATGGGTGTGCCCAAGGAGAAAAGCCTCTTTAGTGACTCTGAAGCTTTGTCTTTTCCAGGTGGGCCCAGAGCTGTGTTCAGGGTTTATTTCCAACACTGGCTGTACCACTCCATCGTGTCCAAAGGACGGGGTGGCAGCTCTGCTGTGTCACTGCCTCAGCCAGGTCTGGCCACTGCACAGGTACTGGCACGCTCCCACTGGCACCAGGAGCCCACAGTTACCAGTGACCCTCTCCCCAGTTTAATTGCTTCTGGTTTCAGAGCCCATGCTCAGATAACAGAGATGCATGATACATATGCTGAGACAGAGACCTGTTACACCCTACTGCAAGTACAGCTTTAAACTTCCAAAGTAATAAACTCTTTAAAGCCAAGAGCCTTAACAACTCCAACATCTGCTGAGACAAGAAACAGAGTTCTGAGGTCGTGCTGAACATTTGGGAATTTTTCCTGCTCAACGGCACAGGTGTCTCTGGTTTGTAGGGAGGCAGCAGCAGTATCCAAAGATGACAAGGGCCTTGGCCACCCTCATCCAGTTCCCCAGGAACAGGTAAACAAGCTCCCCCCGTGTGCTCTCAAGAAAGTCACCTCACTGCCCAGTGCCAGCTGGATGGCTTTAGGTGTTGAATTGCTCAGGAAAGCTCCTTCTTTCCATGGAACAGTATTCTTAACTTACAAAACGTTGTCTTTGCTGGTGGCAGGGGCTGGATTCCTCCTTTCTCGCCCTTTGCTCCTTTCAGCGCTGAGGGGCACAAGGCAGGGATGTAAGTGATGGGAAAGAGGGGTCAGTTGGGAAGGAGCTGGATGTGCCCCTGGAGCCAGCCCCAGTGGAGGAGCTGCCATGGAGGTCCCGTGGTGGTGCCTGGGCAGCAGCGGCTCCAGCAGCCGAGCTGTCCCCAAGCTCTGGGGAGGTTTGCTCCTGGGCAGCATCCTGCTGCCTGCTCTGCAGCCAGACCACGGACACCTTAGGAAATGCACCTTCCCTCCTGTCTGTTGGTTTGCTTTTCTCACGGAGCGAATTTCAGCTGGTTACTGGAAGCCTGCACTGGGAATCAGGGCACTGTGCCCAATCACAACTGGCTGGGCCTGGGGATAGGGGTTGGGGTTTGGGGTTGGATCTGCCCACCCTCTGTCCACACAATGACACCCACACAGTGATCCCCCTGTAAAAGCCATCACTGGGCGTCAAGGATGGTGGTACCTGATTACAAACAGCCCGAGAGAGATTATTTTTGGAGTGATCAGCTGAAAGTAGGGTTGGCTTTGATTTGCTGGGGGTGAGGAGTTGGCCTGGGAGCCAGCACAGGCCCTTGAGCATCCCCTGCTTCCTTGAGAAGCTCCCTCAGCTCTGACCCAGGGCTTCAGCAGTCCCTGTCCTTGCACAAGCACACGTGAGGATGGATAGAAATACAGATGGATGAGAAAGCATTAACTGAAAATGCCATTGAAACATTATTGAATTACAAATTGAAAATGAATTCAGGACAGTTTCCAGTTAAAATATTTTAAAAGGCAAATTTAAGTGTTTTGAAGTCTCCAGGTTATCTGGACATTATTTTTTTCCTGGTATCTCTGGTTCCTTTCCCTCCTGCCCAGCGCAGCCTGCGTTCCCACCTTTCCCCTCCCTTGTGGAAAGAGAGAATCGCTCTGTTTACACCCCCTGCTGGGGCAACCTCGCCCGGGGCTGTGCGGGGGGACGGGGCTTCCTCGCAGCAGCCTCACTGTAAATACTCCGCCAATGCTTCGTGGACAAACCGAGATGGCAAAAAGTTGTATCTGTGAAATATTAAGCTCTGTGTGTGTATCTAGATCCAACGCGTATTATCTGCGGCTCTGTAATCAATTGTATATTAAAGTGTTCCACTGTACGGCCGATCATTTCATGCTCTCTAGATGTAGAAAAGCTGAGAAGTAATTCACAATACACTGTGTCAACTCCAAATCGTTTTTGCTTTCGTATTTTTGCTCCGGCCCCGCTTCAGCTGCAAGTCCTTGACACATGATCTGGAAGAAGAATAGTTTGGAATAGGTTTTTCAGCCCTTTGTTTTGGATCTGGCTTTTAACAATGTTTCTTTGATAACTGTGAAGCCACCAAGTTAATTTTTGATTAGGTGCATATTTAGGAGGCATCTTGAACACAGAAGGGATTTGTCACATAGACGCGCTGCACTTTGATGTGTTGGTTGGCAGCGAATGACCTTCCTGTTCCCAGTGCCCAGGGTGAGAAGATAACTCCTTCCTAATTTTTCCTCATTTTAATCCAGCTCTGAAGCGTTGGGAAGGGGCCATGCAGCTGCCACTGGCAGCACCTCTGCAGCCACCTTAGGTCACTGCTGGGCAGAGCTTTTCCCCACGGGGAGTTTGTGTTGACCAAAGCTGGGGATGAACTTTAAATAGTTGTTTTTCTCTTTGGCAGAGAGCATTGATGGTTTACTCTGGAATCCCAGTGCCTTATTCAGATCCCCTTAATTTTCTTGGAAAGGGGAGTGAGGCAGTTTTTCTGGAGTGAGTGTCCACAGAACAAGGACTGGCTGAGTGGCAGTGGCTGGGCAAGAAGAGGAGCCTTGACACTTCCAAAACCAGAATCTCACTCAAAGAGCAAACCCCGTGTCCGTCTGTCTGTCCCACACTCCCCACCTCTCCTGGGGTTTCTAGTCAGCATCCCGCTGTGTGTTCATCAGGTTTCACTGGGGAGTGAAACCCCTAATGAAGCCCTGAGCCATTCCCAGTCAGGGTTTGATCTGGCAGATGTTAAGGTTTCCTCTGGATCCTGCTGCCTGTCAATGACCAGTGACCCACCACCTCCTGCAGCACCAAACCCTTCTCACCAGGCAGCCACAGCATCTGCACGGATCCAGCCACACTGGCCAGCTTCCCTTTCCCTACTCTCTCTCAGCTGCAGCAGAGCAAGAGCTGCTGGAATCAAAGAGAAGTGGTGTCCAGCTTCTCTGGGTCCTGACTGATTCTTTTCCCCGTATTTTGAACATTTGCTTTTTTCCCACAGACCAGGTAAGTGTGAGAGCACACAGTAACAGCTGTGGTGCAATTGGCACCACAGGCAGCATTTGCCCTGGGCTCCTCAGTGCCAGCCCAGTGTTCAATGCCAACAGGGGTGTGTAAGGCCCTGCTGGGGTGTCCCCAGGTATTCGCCTTCTGCTGCAGGTGAAAAGTGTTCCAATGTTGTCCAGTCAGGTTCTGATTGTGGATCGTGGTGATTGTCAACTGCCAAGGGATATTTTTTTAATAAATGTGGTCAAGGTATTTCAAATTAATCCAGTCTTGCTGTTTTCAGTTTGTCTTGTCCTGGGTAAGCCCACATTAAAGTTTCTTTTCTCTCTGTGCCTTGGTTTGTGGTCAGGACATGTCATTCACCGATGCTGGGTGTATTGAAAGATCCACCCTCTGCATGGTTAGTTTATGTGGGGACTGTTTAACAAGAAAAGCCCAAAGATCTCAGGGAGATGTTTCACAGAAGTTCCTGAAACTCTGAGCTGTGTTTGTCCGTAGTGAGCCTTGAGTGCTCAGCCTGCTGCCATGGTGTGCTCAGCACAACAGGACACTGGAGCACAGCAGGGCCAACCCGGAGGCTGTTCCGTGTCCCATCTACAGGTGCTGCCAGGGATCTGGCTTCTCAGGCATGCTGCAAAGTGGGATCTCTGTGGGATCCACCGGCTTCTTCCTCCTCTGGAAGAAGGAGGCTCCAGGATTGCCCTGGGTGCAGGGAAGGTGAGTGGTACCCAAGCGCACAGGTTATTGCTGTGGGGGTGGTCCCAGGTTCTGCACTGCCTGGCTGTGCCACTCTCGGGGTTTCTGCTTCTGAGGAACCACCATCACCTCGGGGGTAATGGAGAGGTGCTGCAGCAGGTGGGGCAATCTCCCAATCTGTGACCAGTGGGTGGCTGGAAACTGCCCGGCCTTTGCCCTCCTTGCTTAACCAGAGGTGATATTTCCGCTTTCCTGTGGAGGCGAGAACTTGGAGGTGACCTCTGACCCAGGCTTGGCCACATGTTAGGGCCCCAGTGCCCTCCCAGCTCCAGCACTGTGGGGGGTGGGTGTGGAGCACATCTGCCAGCTCCTGCCCCGGTTTCCCTGGGGTATTCTTGGGGGTTTCCTGGGATCTCCAATCCAAGCTCTTCCCCTGTTTTCCTGGGGCTGCTCCAGCTCTGTCTGGGTCACAGCCCTGGACTCCATCTCTGCCCAGGGAATGCCCATCTGCCTCTCTCTGCTGTGCCATCACCACAACTTCATCAAAGGACTCTGCTGGTCCTGCTTCAGGGGCAGCTCACAGAGAGAGTGCTCTCACCTGGCTCCCTGCACCAGCCACCAACTTTCCTTTCCACACCAAAGAGCTTTTCCTTCTTCTCTGGGTCTAATCTTCCTTTGGAGCAATGATTTCGCCCCACTCTCTCTGGTTCCATGACATTTCAGTCCAGAAAAGCCCACAGGAGCTTGTATTAATGGCTGTGGCCACTGCAGTGGCATGGGGGACATCTTGTGTCGTGGCTCTGCCAGGGAGACCTGCAGGGCTGTGCTCAGCCTGGCCACAGCAGCTTTGGGTCTCACTCGTTAATCACTGTTTTGCTTTGGTAACTAAACTTCTGTTCCTTTGCAACGTCAGGCAGCAATTGCATTTTCCAGCCTCACAGAGTTTATGGGAATTTAAGAGCTACATGCAAATGAACTTCATTAACATGCTTAATCATCTTATGAACCTCATACCCATCTGTCCTACATATGCTTTGTACTTGACACTTGATGACAAAGTGACCATGTTGGGCTTGGCATGAGGTTCCTGAGAACAGGAACCTTTGGGAAGAGCCCAGCTCTGCCTGCAGAGGGGCTGCGTTTGTGCCAGGGCCACGCTGGAGGTGAAATGTCCTTTTTCAAAGGCTGTGTCTAAGCTGGGAGATGGGAAATGGTGTGTAGAACATGTGGCTGAACGGCACGATCTTAGGAATTATCTGTTCAAAGCAAAGAACCAGCATGGAAACAATTGAAACAAACCCCAGTCCCTGTCCCTTTGCAGCCCAAGATCCTGGACTGGCATTCCGTGGTGGCACAAGATACATTTCACAGGGGGGAAGCTGTGCTGCACTCACAGATTGCCTTGGGCAATCTCAGGGAATGCTTCTGTCCTTATTTAATGTTATTGAAAAATAGCAGAAAAAAAATGAGCCTTTACTTCCAGCTTGATTTGCAAACCCATAGATCTGCCTGGGTAAGGGACAGTGCAAACCCCAGCCTTGTGCCAGAGCTCCCTGAGGGTTTAGGGGCTGTGACAGGGTCTGGGCACAGACTGTCAGCTCTTTGACACAACAGCATCGTGTGGGAGCCACCTCTGTCAGTGGGCACTCGGCACATGGGGTGACCCCTCGGGTGCTGCTGCGTGCGCCCTGCTCACCTCGCGGCATGGGAAAAGCAGTGATGTTGTGTTGCTTTCTGCTTTTTGGGCACGTGTTTGGAATCAAGCTGAAGCAGAACATGGAATTTTGCAGGCCTGAGAGGGAGAAAGGACCTGGGATGAGCAGCCCTGGGTACAGCTGCCCTGCCACCACAGCCGTGGTGAGTCTGTGTGTTTGGGAGTGGAGAGCAAGGAGCACAGTGCATAGCAAAGTGCTGACGAAGGATCTCCTTCCCTCCTCCTGCTCTTGCCAGCTTACATCAAGCCAAAGACACCTTGTTCCTGCAGGGGCTTGGATCACACCCCAGCCTGGGCACCCCTCTGCCTTCCACCCCCTGCATCCAGCCTCCTGGTCTGAGGCCAACATCCCTATCATGTTACCAGCCCCATTCCACTCCAGAGACAGCAGTCATGAAATTTAGGAGAGAGAATTTTGGAAACCATAGAGCAGGAGCTCTAAATAATTGTAGATATGAGCAAACCAGAGATGTGGCTGCAGGGCAAGTGTTGCCTCTGTGTGCTGTGGTTGTGACCAAACCGGGCAGTGAAAGAGAAAACACAACTTTGCCGTGGGTTGGTGGTTTGGGGTGTTTTTTGTGTGGAGTTTGTGTGGGTTTTTGGGGGGGAGTTCAGGCATGTTCCCAGTGAGCCCAGGCCCCCAGGGCACTGTGGTTTGATAACATTGCAAGTGATGTACAAACCTGTATTAGAAGCATTTTTTGATAACTCTGTGCAAGCCACACTCTGAATCTCTCCTCCTGGAAAAATGAAATCATTTAACTTTTCTTTCTCATCCATAGAAAAAGTAAGGGAGAAATGCCCCCCTCATGTGGCTCCTGCCCGCAGAGCTGCCACTGCACAGTGCCTGTCCCAGCATCCAGCACTGGTTCGCATCACAGGGGCCACAGCTGCACCCGTGGGTGCCACTGTGATCCAGCTGGGCATGAACAGCTCTCTTGGGGACAGGTCCTGCTGGATCAGCTCCTTGTCTCCCAGGAGCTCCACCAAACTCTGCCTAGTGAACTCATCTCCATTGAGAAGGGTCACAGGGAGTCTGTGGAGAAGGGAACATCCATGGGAACAGAGGAGCTGGTGTGATACCAGGATGGCACCTTGACCCTGAGGTTCCCTGAAATGGTTTTTAGCCCTGAAGGTGCCCAGTTTGCTGGTGGTGGGGTGCTGTAAAGGTTGTCACAGCTGTGCTGACGCCAAGTGCACCTAGGGGCATTAGGAAAGGGTGGTCAGATATGACAGGCTGAGCCTCCAGCTGAGGTCTTGCAGTATGTGTCACTCTGCTTCTAGGCCATGTCCCCGACCCATCCTTCCTTGCTGACCCCCGTTCTGGGTGTTTTATCTGTTCTGCTCCTTTCGGGATGGGTTTTGGGGTGTCCCTGTGCTACCTGCACGGGGGAGAAGGTAGGTTCTTGTTTTTATACCTGCTGCATAAAGGTGTAAATGCTGTAAGGCCCCTTGCTGCCAAAGATGCTTCCCAAAGACTGAAGATGCCAGGCAAGACTCCACAGAGCAACGGGACTGTGATAGGCGGAAACCTGCAGTTCCTACTCTTTGTCCCCGCCAGCAGCCGGGGCCAGGGTGGCCTTGGGGACAAGGGGACAGGAGGGGCTGGCAAGGGCGCAGGGCCCGGCATGTCCCGGCCTTTATCTCCCCCTAGTGCCACCCGCCAGGCTCCTTTGCTCCGGCGCTGCGCCGTGCGGAGTCCGGCAGTGCCGCTCACAGCGGCCCTGGGGCTTGAGGGGACCAGCTCTGGGGCAGCCGCATCCCAGAGCAGCACAAGGAAGGTGGGGAACGGGGCAGGACACAGCTGTGGGGCAGGACCCTGTCGGCCATAGGAGCGATGACCTGAGTAACCCGAAATCCTGGTCAAGTAAACGTCAGGAAGAGCCACGACATCCAACTGCAGCAAGGTGGTGTTTGGCATGATGGGAGCTGCGGTGGTGACGGGAGGAGATGGTGGAGAGGGAGGTAATGAATGTGCCTTTGCTTGGCCTGAAAGGACCCAAAAGGTGACACTTCCAAGGCTGAAATGAGGTTGTTCTGGTGGCACTGTAACCTGAGCAAGGCCAAGGGTCCCTAGCAGCTGCGGCATTCCGGAGGGCAGGGGACAGGGTCGCCCCCTGCCTGTAAGGCCATGGGGATGTGTGGCCCCCTACTCGAGGCAGCCTGGCCCCGGTGGAGCTGGAGATCACCTTTGGTCACCAGGACCTTGCTCAGTCCTGAGCCGTTGTCCCTGAGCCGTGTGGGCACTGAGTTGTGTCCAGCCTCAGCAGGACCCGGGGGGTAGCACACAGCCCGTGAGGCTCTGCTCCGCCAGCTTGTCCCCTGTTCTCTCCGAACTTCCCATCACTCGTGGATTCAACAGGCAAAAGGGGCAAGAGGCTCTTCCTCAGAGACTGGCTCTCCCCTCATGCCGGCAGGGTAAGGGTGGGAGGGAAATGGTTAAAAAGATAACGTTTGGCACCACAAAAGGGCTCTGTACAGCTGCGGGTGGGGGCACAGGGAGCCGCTTCACACCCTGCTGCAGGTGACCTGCCTCGGGTGACCTGGCAGCACTGGGGACTCCACGTTTTGGGCTTGTCCCCAAGCCGGGGTTGGAGCCTGTTCTGCTTTAGTGGGTTTCTGTTGCCCTCCAAGTTTTTTGATGCGTTTTAGCGCTTCTGCTGGGAACGGCTCCTGTGCGCGGTGCAGGGGACACGGGGCAGGCTGCGGGGCACAGGGCTGCGGTGCATGGGGGCAGACAGGGCAGGGTGTGGGGCTGTGTTTGTGGGGCCATGTGGGGCAGGGCGTGGGGCTGTGTAGCGTGAGGCCACGCTCGGTGGGGAATGTGGGATGCACAGGCAGCCTCTGCTTTATAGGAGGGACCCAAGCCATGCTGGATCATCCACATCACTGCATCCCCAACACAAGGACCTGCCCAAGCTGGGGGATCACACGGCAGCCGTGGATGTGCCTGGCCACAAAACGCCCATCCACTGCAACATCCTCCAGTGCCCTGTGCTCTTCCAGTCCTGGTACCAATCCCAGGGCTGTTCCCAGCAGGAACCAGCCCACTGAAGGAGTTTGCTGCTCTCTTCTGGCTTTAGACATTTCGAATTGGAGGATTCCTGTTTTTCAAACCGCACGGAGGGGACTCGTGCACGCACAGGGTTAATTGCAACGAAAGCCCGTTGGGTTTCAGCGGCCCCCCCCGCGCCGGCCGGCCCCGCTGGCAGCCCTGTGCCCGGGTATTTATAGCTCCGTGAACTTTGAGCGTGTCCAGCGAGCGGGCAAAACCCGCTGGGGACGTGGGGACGGCCCCGGCAGAGCTGGAGGCTGTCGGGGGTCCTGGCCCAGGCTTCAGCAGAATAACCCAGACCATCCAGCAGCACATCCCGGCCCCCTGTGCCCCACACACCCCATAGCCAGGCAGCTCCGGGGCACCAGGGAGCCCTGGCTGGGGGACCTCTGTGAACACACCTGGGTGGCCAAGGACGTGGGGTTGAGCCTCCTTCAGCCACAGCGGCATCAGAGCAGCACCCTCCCAAGCTGATGTTCCGGGTTTTGAGCTGGCATTCCTGGTTTCAGCAGCAGCATCTTCCCTTTTCCATGACAAATAACAGGCAGAAGATCCCACCTCTTCACAGTGTCCCGGGGCAGATTCCTTCTCATCATACAACCTGCCAGTCAGTTCACCATGTCCTGGAGAGAAAATATCACGTGTGGCTTCCTTACTCTGAAATTAGGCAGTGGAAAGGGAGAGTATGGGTGGTAGGGGATGGGAAGCCTTTGTGTGTAAAGCCTTGAAAAAGACCTATAACAAAAACCAAACCAAACAAAACCAAAGGATTTGTTTATCTTTTAGAAGGTAACATTCGGTACCCGTGGATTGAAGGGGCAGCCCAGAAAGCCAGCACTATCCTGGGCTCATCCCACAGCATGGGCAGCAGGTGAGGGTGGAGATCAGGTGAGACCTCACCTGCAGAGCTGCCTCCAGTTCTGGGGCACCGGGATCAGAAGGACATGGAGCTGCTGGAGCCAGTCCAGAAGAGGCCACGGAGCTGCTCCAAGGGCTGGAGCCCCTCTGGAGCCTGGCTGGGAGAGCTGGGGGTGTTCCCCTGGAGAGGAGAAGGCTCCAGGGAGAGCTCAGAGCCCCTGCCAGGGCCTAAAGGGGCTCCAGGAGAGCTGGAGAGGGACTGGGGACAAGGGATGGAGGGACAGGACACAGGGAATGGCTTCCCACTGCCAGAGGGCAGGGATGGATGGGATATTGGGGAGGAATTGTTCCCTGGGAGGGTGGGGAGGCCCTGGCACGGGGTGCCCAGAGAAGCTGTGGCTGCCCCTGGATCCCTGGAAGTGTCCAAGGCCAGGCTGGATGGGGCTTGGATCAACCTGGGATGGTGGGAGGTGTCCCTGCCCATGGCAGGGAGTGGAAAAAGATGAGCTTTAAGGTCCCTTCCAACCCAAACCATTCTACAAAAAGGCTACGAAAGCACCCTGGGGCTGCAGTGTGGGGTCTCTGGAAGACCCCAGACCTACTGGTCAGTGCTCCTCCAGCATTTCAAGTCTGGAAGTTGGTTGGGGCATTATTTTTAGGAATGATTGAGACTGAAGCAGGGAGGAGAACAGGAAACCCTGCTCTGCCATGACTCCGTCCATGGTGGGATTCTGCTCCAACTGCTCCATGTGCTGAGATCCCCTTGACTCAAAATCGATACGTGGCTTTGCAGAGAGAGTCTAGAAGAGGGGGAGGTGGCCATCAAGGATAATTCAAAAAATGGAGTAGTTTCCACCCAAGGAAGAACTAAACATGCTGGGATGCTTCATCCAGGGCTGGAAATTACAAGTGGGTAAGACAGAAAGCCAGAGAAGTGAAGTTTTCCCCAGGTCAGAGAAGTCTGGGTGGATCTTCATGAGGACAGTGGGAGATTTCTGGTTCTATGAGATGAATTGCTGACACAAAGATAATCTCCAGCCCCTTCTCCTGGGGCCAAGTGGAGGATTTGCAGACCTGGTTACTGGAAACCCACCAAGACCATGGGTTTTTTGCCCTCAAAAGCAACTGAAATGTTTTGACCAGAATTCCCTATTTTTCCTGTTTTCACTGTGATTCTGCCCCCAGAAGAGAGCATTTCATCTGCTGTGGGTAATATGTGACAGTGCTGTAAGCAAAGGAAAATTGGGTCCTGTAAAGGGCAGTGTCTTGAAATCTTGATCATGGAAGACCAGGCTCAAATATACACAGATTTGTAGAATTACATCCCAGCTGGCTCTGAGGGCAAGTGCTCCAGCATCCCTCTTTTTTCCTGAAAGCAATGGCAATTAACATATGAGAAAACTTATTTTATATCCTTGGGAGAATACAAAGGTGTTGCTGTTGCCCTCTGAGATGTTTTAGGTCCTGCCCACACCAGGAACGGCCACAAAGCTTCGCATCAGCAGGCAAAGGAGCAAGCACTGAAATATCAGGGAAGGAAGGGGAGGAATGGTTTCAGTCTTACAGATTCCTGCATAAAATAGAGGCTAAAGCACGTCTTCAAAATGATTGAGCGAGGACATTGCTCATTACATAAGGTTGTTGGGGGAAAAAATAGGCTGATTTACATTTTTATAGGAAATAAAAGGAGGTTTGTGGGTGACATAGCACCTTCCGCTGAGAATGTCAGCGTGAGATAAGTGGGCTTCAAAGGGAAGAGTAACCATTTTCCCGCAGGGACGGAGTCCATCCCGGAGAGCTGAGTCTGGTAGAAAAGCGCCTTTGGAAGGAAATTTTTGTTCCCGTAACAAATACGTTTATTTAGAGCAGTTCACGTTGACTGCAAGGCTGCTACTTCTCATTTCTGCTGGTTCCTCTGAATTTTGGTGAAGCTTTGAGTAGCAGGAAAACTGAACTGCCTCTGTTTTGTGGATGTGGTGTTTTCAGGGCAGGAATTTCAGGCAGGAGGAGAGGTCAATGTGCTTTTTAGGAGTGAGGGGATTTTCTCAGGGTTGGAGCTCAGTGATCCCTTAATTTCATTCCCAGTGAGTCGCCTGGTGGGGTTTTACCCCGGCTTCAGGTTGGTGGCCCTCTGAGATTTGCTGTGCCATGCTTCAGATCCGCGGCTGTCTGGCAGAACAATTCCGGTTGCTCAAAAGCACCGATTAGCATAAATGAAGGAGTGGGTGAAATGTTCATTATATTGCCTACTGTCATGTTTGTGTACCAGATTTTGTTACCATCTGTCATTTCTGTTTTCTTGTTGTTGCCAAAAGTTGTCATTCTGAATGGAGGGTGGAGACTTATCTTCAAAAGCCAGCATGAGATAATTTTAGGTACTTCAGGGCTCATGTGTTCCGTGCCGGGTGTCAGTGGCCCTCACGTACATCAGCCCCACGTGTCTTTGGTAAAATCTGGGCAACGGTTTAGTTTTCAAACCACTGGGGTCATGCAAATGCACAAGATTCTCATCTCTTGTCATTTAAAAAGAGTATCTGGTCCTTGCAATTGCAAAGAAAAGCTTGAAAATAAAATGTTTTCCTTAATCTTAAAAAAAATTGCAGAATACAGAGAAGGGTGTATGTAGGGACATCGGAGTGTTAAAATCCAAGCACTTGCCCAGAAATCTGACCTAGGGAAGCGACAGCTCCGCTATAACGGACTGCAGCATCCCCAGATAATTTCCAGAGATGTAAATATCCCAGGGACTGAAGCTGGACAAATTCAACCTTGAAATGAGCCGCAGCTCTCTTGCAGCAACGGTGGCTGCGTACTGCGACAGCGTGCGAGGGGAGCGGTGCCTGCACCGGGGCTCGCAGCCTTTCAAGCTAAATGAGCTCATTTCAACCACACGGTTTGAATTCAATGACTGGGAGGAAGGGCTCAGCCTGCAAGCAGGGAGCTGGGGGGGAAAGCCATGAGGATTTCTTGCCTTGTCCAAGTGCTTTGAGATCATCCGGTCTGAAAGCTCAGTGTCCTGTGCCAGCTGGGGAGGGAGCAGGCTCAGGGTGCCTGGATCATCCTCCTTCCATCGGGCTGGAGCACCAGGCTGCTGCTGTGAACTGTCAAACCCGCCCTGGCTGTGCCGGGCCCATGCTGGCACCTTGGCACTTCCCATGTCAGCCCACAGCAGCTCTGGTCTCCCCAGGGTTTTTATCTGGCCTGAGTGACAGGGCTCAATGTTCACCTGAAATGCAGTGACTTGTGACATCCAAAAATGCAGAGACAATGATCTAATGACTTCACCTGGACTTAAACTCCAGGAAAATACAAAGCCAGACAGTTTGGGGGTGTTTTTTGGTTAGTTTGGGCTCAGCCAATGGTGCAAAGTCATAACCAAAGCCACGATGTCCCTGTGTTGTGGTGGGAAGTCTCGCTGGTGTGGGAGTGCAGAGGGTCACTGCTTTCTCCAGGAGAACTGGGGAAGCAGGAGATGGAGCTGCCTTTGCTCTGGAAGCGGCAGAGATCACTCTAAACATCCCTGATCAAAGGCTGGGGGGAGACCAGGACCATGTAATGACTGCTGTGATTACTGGGTACTTCTCTGAAGATGTCTCAGGTATCTGTATTGTGTGTTATGATCTGTATTGTGCACCTTCCAGTGCCTAAAGGGGCTCCAGGAGGGCTGGAGAGGGACTTTAGATGAGGGCCTGGAGTGACAGGACACAGGGAATGGCTTCCCACTGCCAGAGGGAAGGGATAGATGGGATATTGGGAAGGAATTGTTCCCTGGGAGGATGTGGAGGCCCTGGCACAGGGTGCCCAGAGAAGCTGTAGCTGCCCCTGGATCCCAGGAAGTGCCCAAGGCCAGGTTGGATGGGGCTTGGAGCAGCCTGGGATAGTGGAAGATGTCCCTGCCCATGGCAGGGAGTGGAACAAGATGAGCTTTAAGGTCCTTTCCAACCCAAACCAGTCTGTGATTTTATGAAAATCCTGTATTTTATCAAGTCTTTGGGTACTTCTATAATACAGATTTGAGGTAACAGCTCTGTCATGTTTTAACACTTCAATAATCTAAATTGTCTTTCATAGCTCAAATTCTCCCATTTTTCCTCTTTCCCAGAGGGTAATTCTACAAAGCTCCCGAGCAAATTCCACCCGAGCATTTCAGGATGCTGTGAACATCACTGACAGCCGTTGTGAAAAAGTTGGGTCTGGGTTTGTTTCACAAGTGTGAAATGAATTTCAGAGCTCTCATATTCAAACCAGCCTGGTAAATTGCCCTAAATGAGCACCAAGTGTCATCTCATGTGGATGACAGAGGAACCCGGAATGCAGCTGAGAAGCCTTTGGGCAAGCAGGAAGAAGTGGGCTTGGGCCATGGGGAGTGGAGCTGACCAGGCAGAGGGCCCAATTGTGCTGATTTAATAGATGTGACCATACACTGGATGTGGAGGAGCTGGGGGATTGAGATGAGGTGCAGTCGTTTGTCAGGCCCTGCTCCTGGATGGCAATGATGGGACCTCCAGGCTGGGTGCCTGACAGCTGAACTGGCTCCACTTCCCTGGTAAGCACTAGGCTGAAATAAACTGATACAGGGTGGAAGAAAAGCAGGGGAAAAGAGAATTTCTCAGCTTAACACCTAATGTGCTGTTGGCTTAAGACAGGAAGACAAGCAACCTCAGCTGATCTAAGACCGAAGCACAGAGCACACGGACAGCCAAGCCATGAAACTCCGCAGCACAGGAATTAACCATCGTGCCCAAGGTGGACAGCTTGGGGGGAAAAGTTATTCCTGACATAATTAGAGACACTGTTGTAACAGGCAAAATCGTGGAGTCACAAGTCCCAGGGTGAGATGCCACCAAGACTTTACCGTGTGTCAAGTCTTGCAGGAATGGGACAGGAGTGTAACAGATATCGTCTGCCTCACGCTTTAAAGGATGGATCAGTATCCTGAGAGAGCTGGGGAATGTTTCTCTGTCCACCCAATGAGGTGTTTGGCCTTAAGGAACTCAGGCAAGAATATCATGTCCAACCAAGGACACAAACCCCAAACAAATGCATCTGGACTGATGTGCAGGTATGTTAAAAGAGCTTGCTGACCTTTACAGGGATTGTTTTATTCCCTGGAGCACCACATTTTATTACTATTGCTTTCTACATAATTTATCATAGAAAAATATTATTTTGGCTATAAAATTATTTGCCTTCATTTAAGCTTTGCAATAGTATTTAACTTTCTGGTCCTTTTTGAAACTAATTTCTCAAGCATATTACATCCTGTGCCAAGAGATTCTTGCCATTAGTGTCACAGAATGGGACACCACAGCTGGCAGGGGTGGCAATTATTTCTTTGATAACCTTGAAAGCAACAGAGTAGAGCACCTCATTGGAATCATTCTCTCACAGGTTTTCCAGAGGAAACGATCCCAGTTTTTCCTGTGCTGATTATCAGCACCACCTCAGTCCTGCTGAGGTGCCCTACTGTGATCCCCTTAATCTCAACAGGGTGCTCAAAGAAGCTGTGGCTGCCCCTGGATCCCTGGAAGTGTCCAAGGCCAGGCTGGACAGAGCTTGGAGCAACCTGGGACAGTGGAAGGTGTCTCTGCCCATGGCAGGGGGTGGAACTGGATGGACTTGAAAGTTCCTTCCAAACCAGTCTGTCATTCCATATTTCTATGAGCTAGAAGCCATAATGGCAATAATTAGTTCTACTTTCACCTGAGCCCATTATTTAGGAGCTCGTGCAAACTTACAGTGAAAGGTGATTAATGCTGAAAAAAGGTTTTCCAGCTAAAGCCCTCACGTTGTGTGTGGGAGAAACTCTGGACTGAGTCACCAGGAAAAGTTTGGGTTTGGCTCTGTGCTGGGCACCCAAGAAGTGCCAGGTATGATTCAGGCAGCCAAAACAAGGTGATAGGAGGGATGCAAGATGCATCCAACTGGGATGCATGAGAGCCAAGCTGCCCAAGGAGCTGCCTGAGAGAACCACGGGTCTAGAGAAATAGTGGAGCCTTTGAACTGGTTCTTGCCATGACAAGAAAAAAAATGAAGAATTTGGTTTAAATCAAACATGTGAAATATTTTCCAAGGGGAAAGTCAATGGATTGATGTATTTTAGTCATTCTGTCTTCTTACTCCCTTTATTTTTCCAGTTTTGGAGGTAAAAGTAATTTTTAAAGTTTTGCTCACACAGCAGGGAAATTAGATGTTTTCACTGTCAATTAATAAATCAGAAGGTTCCCGTGCTTTCCAGATTCTGGAAGCTGAAACTTTGGGGGGATTTCTGAGTACTTACTGAAGCCCTGAACACACCAGAATTACCTGCAGAAGGCGAAGTTTTCCACAAACACCTCATCTGCTGGAAAAAGGCTGAAAAGACTCATCATCATCATCCAGCTTGTGGGGCAATGTGGGGCTGGACCAGTCCCACTTTCTACTGGTCCCAAACCAGCAAGCATTGACCTTCAAGCTCCTGTGGAAGTTACTCTTTTTTTTTACCCAAAACAAGGAAAGAACTCTTGCGGTGGGGGAAGAGCGAGGCTGAAGGCACAAACAGGCAGGTAATGTATTCCCCTTGTCAACCCAGCTCAATGCCCTCCCTGCCCTGATGAATATTGAAGAATTTCATACAAATTGGAACTGGTTCAGCAGGACAGTTTTCCAAGACCCAGCCCAGAAAGATTTCCTGGTTGCCGCTGGGGGCCCTTTCCTCTATAGGAGGAGTGCACAGTCTGCAGGAAGAAATTCTTCCCTGGGAGGTGGGGAGGCCCTGGCACAGGGTGCCCAGAGAAGCTGTGGCTGCCCCTGGATCCCTGGAAGTGTCCAAGGCCAGGCTGGACGGGGCTTGGAGCAGCCTGGGATGGTGGAACGGGTCCCTGCCCATGGCACAGGGTTGGAACAAAGGTCCCTTCCCACCCAAACCATTCCATGACTCTGTGACTGCACATGGCAGTGCCAGAGCAAGGACAGGGCAGCCACATGTGTCTGTACCATTCTCCAAGAACTTGGGCAGAGTTAACTCTTGGAGCCTAATGCAGAGGATGAGGGACCTGTCTGCCACCTAAACCCAAAACATTTTGCAGCTGGCTTTTAACTCAGCAGAGAGAGAGAGGCTGACACTGCAGAAGGGCTTGGGGTTGCTCTCTGGATGAGAGTATGAACTATGGGAGTTCAGCAGAGTCTCTGATTAAAAAAAAAAAAAATTCAAGAGTTGTGAGGAGTTGAATCCACAGCAAAAAAGCTTAAAGGCTGCTGTGGGAGCCAGGATTAACACTGAGAAGGTACAGAGAATTTCCCAGGAATGAAGCTCCTTGAGATAACCAAGTCTTGCACTAAAGCTGTGACCGAGAGCAAGAAGAGAGGAGGCAGAGGGACAGGCATGGCTGAACAGAGCAGGAGGAATTGCAGAGCCTACTATTGTGGCTGCCTCCACCAACCAGGACAGTGGCAGAACAGGGCAAAATGCCACCAGTGTCCCCATGGTATGACTTGACAGTGGTTCAGCAGAGTTTTGCACACAGGTGACTAACAGGATGGTGGTGAGACTGTGAGCTTGGCCAGAGTTTTCTTGGGAACACCAGATTTTGCTGCAGCAAAAAATAAGTACTGTCAGCCAGAACACAAGGAGGGCATTTCCAAATGTCCTCCCAGACACTTGCATGAAGTGGCTGCATTGCTGTGAGCATTGCTACTGATTAGAAAAAAATGCAAGCTACATGTAGAGACAGAAAAAAAGAAAAAAAGAAAAAAAAAAAAAAAAAAAAAAAAAAAAAGAAAAAAAAAAAAAAAAAGAACTATGAGATTTATAGTAATGAATTACTTCCACAAAAGACATATGCTGTGTGTCCAAGTAGGTTAATAAATGCTTGGATGGCACTGAATTGAAAGGAGCAATGCTTGGTGTGGTCAAAAGCACTGAGCACTTGATTACAGAATCATAGGATAATGTTGTTTGGACGGGACCTTAAACCTTATTTCATTCTACCCCTCTGCCATGGGCAGGGACCAATTCCACCACCCCAGGCTGCTCCAATCCCTGTCCAGCCTGGCCTTGGACACTTCCAGGGATCCAGGGGCAGTCACAGCTTCTCTGGGCACCCTGTGCCAGGGCCTCCCCAACCTCTAGGGAAGGACTTTTTCCTAATATATAAGCCAAACCTACTCTTAATTTGAACCCATTCCCCCTTGTCCTGTCACTACATGCTCTTGTAAATAGTCTTGTCCCATCCTTCCCTTCAGTTCCCTGTAGGTATTGGAAGATCTTGTCTCTGTGATGCCATCAAGGAATGAGCAGAGGACAGAAATGGGATGGGAGGAATCTGGAGACACCTTTCAAGGGATGAGGCATCACCCAATCCCTCAGGTTTGAAGATGCTGACAGGTCACTGCTCTGAGCTGTGTGGAGGGAACAGAATGAATGGAAGGAAGCACCAGCCCTGGTGGGAAGGTCTTGCCCCGAGATACAGGTTCAGGCAAGAGGTGGAGCCTGTGGTGAATTTGGCAGAGGAGAGTGTAGCTCACAGCTCAGCACCCAAGCTCAGACTGTGATCTGGGATTCAGCTCATGCCAAGCTGTGAATGGCAGCACCTGCAGAGCTTGTGAATGCCCTCTCCTAGTGATGGTGCAGTGGGAAGGCCACATCTTTAACTGGGGGACAAGGCACAGACAGGGGAAACACTGAAATCTTACCATCTCAAGTGTATCTATGGGCATCCTGCCTTTCTCTGTGCTCAGGGAAGGGATCTTTCACCATAATCTGCAGGGGAAAAAATGTTCTGTGTCTTTATTTTCGCCCATGTTGGCTGAAACCACCCATAAACCACTAATTGCTACTGCTAAAATGGAGTTGGCAGACATGAAACTTGCCCAGATTACCCAGATTATTATTTTATGTGTAGAAATATGATTTTCAAACTGACTGTGGGGCAGGTTGCAAGCTGGTGTCAGAGAGATGAGAAACTGTAATGTAGCAGAGCCCAAAGACAGACTTTTTTGAGCAGTTTACTTTAAAAATAAAGCAAACGGACTGTTGTCTCTCAGACAAAGTCTGAGATTTGTCAAGCAACAGCCCAGAGTGAAAGCACAAAGACTTATACAGATTCTTCTTAATAGTTTGTCATGCACGGCAAAGTTACAGGCAACTCCAGCAAAAAGGCTTCACATTTGGGACTTAAGAAAGAAGGACCCCTCAGAGTGACAGATTCAATGATGCTGAGGACAGAAGACTCTGTTTTTCCTGAACTGCTACTCTCACTTTGGTGAGACAGCCTTACCCAATACTTGGGGGATTCCTCCACGTCAGAGTTAGAATGGTCCTGACAGAGGATGGGCAGGATTTTGAGCAATTAGCAAGTCTTCATCCAGTCTTCACTACATTCTATTCAACAACCAGGTAGGAAATGGCTTTACATTGATGAATACTTACTGAAAAGGAGAGCAGAATCAGATCTGACTGGTGCTTGTGGGATATCACCCACAGAACATGTTTAGCCACCTGCAAATACTCTTTCTGCATGAAATGAAGCAAGGAGACCCTTTGAGGCATGTGTCAGGCTCTGTAGGCCAAGGAGCCAAGGGTTTGCAGAAGTTCACAGACACACAGCTAAACACAAAACAGTGTTGTGATTGCGGTCCCTGGGCTACCACCACTTCCTGAACACCACAGAATTCACACACACAATGAAAATCAGAAGGCAGAAACAACAGTTATTTCACAGAAAATTGCTCCACAATCCCATGAGTGCAGGGTGTGGGTAACCAGACGTGCCAGGAGAAAGAATAGGCAGCACCTTCTGCAGCAGCTGGGAGGAGAGGAGGCAACAGTCTCTGGACTTTTCTTCTATCCTGGAACAGCTTTGGCAGCACAAGGGGATGGTAAGGCCACCAGGTGCTGGGACATAACTTTACCAGGAAAAACAGACTCCCATTCCCAATAAGAACTCCTCTGATGGTGCCACAATGACTACAAGTTACAGGGCAGAGCTCCTCAGAAGTTATTCAAACACTGCTAATTGTTTGGCTGTAAGGTTTTGAGGTCATAAGCTATAGAAATGATACTTCCATGTTTTTGGGTGGGGAAGGAAGGTAGGATCTCAGGAGCTGTGTCTTTAAGCAGCTTAGTTCTGGAGACAGGAAGTCTGGTGATGGGCTGCAGCAGTGCAGATTTTATTATGCAATTTCTCTTGGAACTAGTCCCTGAATAAAGGAGTTATCCATTAAGCACCTGCTTCACCCTCCCTCCTGAGCACCGCAGACGAAGGCCTCAGGAATCCTTTCAAGGGCTTACCCGTCAGCTGGAGAGGAGGGAGCCATGCACTGGGGTCCAGGCTGGGAATATTGGTGTATTTCATATATACTGTCTTTTAGAGAGTTTCTCTTCATTAAATTCTCCTAGTCTGCTTGAGCTTGTTCCATGTTTGGCATTACCAGTGGGTGAGGCCATCTAAGTCATGCAATACTGATACCAAAAGGCTGTGGTACCCCAGCCTACTCTTAGGCCTTCAGGGTATTTAACCACAGCCCTCTCTCCAGGGGGAGTGGATAAAAACCAAGGTCTTCCTCTCCCTCCTGCCATTAACCCAGTGCTGTTCTGATCCCATGGCAGGGGCAGCTGGGCCCATCCTAAGGGGACATTGCAGCACAGAGAAGCTGCAGGACATAGTGGCAGTACATCTGGTGTAAAGGATTCCCTTTAGTGCCTGGGGTAAAGGATTCCTTCCCTCCAAAGCACCTCCTTTCCCTCCCACTCTGTTCCTGGGACTCGCAGCCCTGCTCTGGCTTCACCGATGTGGCAAGCCTGGCACTTGCTGTAAAGACAGAGGAGCTGTCCCAGCTAATCATGGCCTCCATAGATCCTCTGCTTTTCTCCCCATTCCCAGCAGTGGGTAATGGCATTTCCCTCAGAGGCGCCAACACAGCAGCTCCTGTCACAGCCCTGGGGCTGTCAGGGCCCCTGGCTCAGTGGCTCTGTGGTCAGGGCTGCAGCACTGGTGTAACACGGGCGTGTTGCCCAGCACCAGGCTGCATGAACGTCCTCTGGAGAGGGGCAGTGGCTGTGGGACCGCTCAGGATCTGCCCCCAGTGGCAAATCTCCATCCTGACTTTATCCCAGAGCTGCAGAGTTAGTGCAGCAGCAGGGAAGGGGGTCATGAGGGGAGCAAAGCGCTATGGAGGGCTCCTGGTGTCAGTCACTCCAGCATATCCATAAGTGATGTAATGGTAGAACCACAGACTCGTTTGGGTTTGAGGGACTTTAAACACCAGCTCATTCCACCTCGCTGCCATAGGCAGGGACACCTCCCACTAGCTCAGGTTGCCCAGGCTGTAATGGCCAAGGAAAGCATAAAGAGTGATCCAAGATGCAGTTCAAAGTACACCAACCAAACTTGTTACAAAGTTGAAGCAGGAGCCAGAAAAAGACACTGCTGTCCTCGGCTGTGCCTTAGAGTCTGACCTGATTCCTTCCAACAACAAAACATTTTCCTTTAACATAAACTGGGATAAATGCTTGATACCACAGTAAAATGCTGCTGGATAAGAGGTGCTGCTTCTACATATGGAGGCACTGTGACACACCAAACCCTGTCCCACACTGAAACATCCTAAAACAGATGGGAACTCACTGCTTTTGAAGGAAATTAAAGCAGGCATAACCAGAGAGCCCTTACTTGTGTAACTAATGAGTAATAAATACAGTGATAGAAGCAGAGGCCTGTCAGAGACCTCCACGTGATTACAGCCAGACCTCAGCAAGGACAGGCACCATGTAAATAAATACAGAATTTGCAAGTAAATGTAATGAAATTAATGTAAATGTAGAAGTAAATGTAATGAATTCGAGTTTTGCAGTAAACAAAAGGCAGACTTACTCTTTGAGAAGGAATCTGTCATTATAGATCTCCTTTAAACCAATAAATTATTGCTGTTGAATCCATCTCAGCTTACGGAGCTCATCAACACATCCTTGGATTCGTGTGCAGCCCTTCTCCAGCCTCTCCTCACATTGTGGCTGTCCTTGGAGGACATTCCAACACGAAGGCGATGAAAACAGCCCCAAGCAACCAGTTTGGGTACAAGGAGCTCTGCTGCCACACACGTCACCGGGGCTTCTACGACCTGATTCTCAGGTTGGGAACCAGTATGGAAATCCATGGAAGTATGTGAGCTCCTGTCTTCTAAACCTGTTTTGGGCTAGGGAAGTCTGTCTAGACAGAGCAGAAAGTGTTTGTAAGGTGAGGCTGGGTTTGCTGCTGGTGCCTGAGAGTGGGTCAGCTCCGATGGGACACTTGCCCTTGTGTGTGTCTGCCCTGAGGGCATGGGGGAAAATGGGGGAAGTTGAGAGGTGACTGCGGGGAAGCTGAGAAGGGACACTCTGAGGGGGATGGCTGTGAGTGGGGCACTGAGAGGGGACAGAGAAAGCAGACTGGAAATGTACCTGTGAGGGACTGGTGGGAGTCTGGGAGAGAAAACTGAGGACGACTGAGGGACATCCATGGTGGGATTGAGAGACTGGGGTGGAGACTCTGAGAAGTATGAGGGGAGAATAGACTGTGAGGGGGCACTGAGCCATCTGTGGTGGGACTGGAAGGGGAGATTGTGGGGGTGACTCTGAAAGGACTGAGAGGGGAAGGGGGGATCGTGGGGAGACTTTGAGGGGACACTGTGAGAGGGGCACTGCAACATCTGAGGGGAGTCAGAGAGGGGACTCTGTGGGGGGAGGCTGGCAAACAACTGAAGCGAGGGCTCTGAGAGACTGAGGGGAGACTCTGAAGGGCCAATGAGCCGTCCATGGTGAGACTGTGAGGAGAAATTGTGGGGGTCACTACGAGGAGACTGAGGGGAAAGAGGGACTGTGGGGAGACTTCGAGGGGTCGCTGTGAGGGAAGAACTGAGGGGAGACTGCGGGGAACGCTGTGAGCGGAGAACAGACATCTGAGGGGAGTCGGAACGCTGTGAAGGGACAGCTCTCTGGGGTCCTGAGGGGGAGCCCCGACAGGAGCAAACAGGAAGGACCGAGGCGAGGACTTGAGGGGGGGGAAGGGGGAAGAAATGCACTCTGAGGGGACTGAAGGGAGTCTACTATGAGGGGGCACCGGGAGTAGGCACCTGAGACATCTGAGGGGAGACGGAGAGGGGACGCTGTGAGGGAGTGCTGCGGGGGGGGAGCCCCGACCGAAGCAAACAGAGGAGAGCGAGGTGGTAGCGGAGCGCACCGAGGCGGGGCACGGCGGCGGAGAGGGAGCGCACGGCAGCCCGGGCACGGTGTGTGGGGCGGGGTCGCCGCCCGACCCCCGCACCGTCCCCGAGCCCCTCAGCGGAGCAACTGAGGACGGCGCCGGGCGCTTCCGGCGCCGCGCGCGCCTTTCCGGCAGGGCGGGGCCGCGCCGCGAGCGCGGTGACGTAGCGCGCAGGCCCCGCCCCCGCCCCGCCCCCGAGGGCTCTGGAAAAGAGAAGAGAAAAAAAAACTTTTTTTTTTAATTGAGGAATCAACAGCCGCCATCTTGTCGCGGAGCCGGAGCGCGGCGCGGGCGGAGCGGGCCGGGCCGGGCCGGGCCGGGGCAGCGGGGCCGCCCCGCCGCCGCACGGGGCAGCCGCGCCGAGCGCCGCCGACGCGCACAGGGGGCTCGAGCCAGCGGGGCGCAGCCGCCCGGAGCCAACCGACCGCCGCCGCCGCCACCGGGAGCCGCCGCCGCCGCCGCGCCGCGCTCATTGTTTTGGGGCGTTTTTGGGGGGTCGGCGCGTTTTTCCGCTTTTTGGTGATTTTTTTTCCTTTTTTTTAATTTTTGCGCCCCCCCCCCCCTCCCCCCGCTCCCTTCTCTTCTCCTCCCCCCCCCCTCCTCCCTCCCCTACCTCGGCCGCGGGCGGGCGGCGGGCGGGGGCCGGGGCGAAGCCGCCGCCGCGGAGGGGAGGGGACGGGGCGAGGCGAGGGGAGCGTGTGGGGGGGCGGAATGCGCCCCGAGTGACGGCCTGAGCCGCCATCCGGGCACCGCGGCGGGGGGAGCGCCCGGGAGGAGCGCGGCCGGCAGGGAGGGGGCGCTGGGCCCTTCGCTCCCCGCCCCGAGCCCTCCTCCCTGCGGCCTGCGGCGGCCCGGCATGGGGGAGCGGGGGCGGCCGGCCGGGCACTGAGCGGCGCTGTTGGGTTCCCGTGCGGCGGAGGAGCGGGGACAGCGAGCTCGGCCCCCCCCGAGCACCCTCCGACAACGATCACCGGCTCCGCCGCTTCGGCCACCATGGCGGAGAACTTACTCGACGGGCCGCCCAACCCCAAGCGAGCCAAGCTCAACTCGCCGGGCTTCTCCGCCAGCGATAGCACAGGTAAGGCCGCGGGGGTGGCTCGGGCGGGGCTCTACGGCGGTTCTCCCCCCAACACCCCCCCCCCGCCCCTACCGCCCCGCCGGAGGGGGGGCCCGGGGGGACCGCCCGCCCTGCCGCGGTTCCTGGCGGGGGTGGGTTGGGCCTCCTGCAGTCGAAGTTACCGGGCGGGACCCGTACGCCGAGTACCGTCCCGGCTATAAATAGCGGTTGGAAAGAGACGGTTTTTGAGTTTGGTTTCCCTTCTTCTCCTCCATCATCTTCGTTTTTAGTGCCTCGGTTTGGGTGATGGGGGTGCACAGGTGAGTGGGGTGCGGGGAGGGAAGGAGAAGGGCCAGGCATGGGAAGCACCGACCATCCTGCTTATTGTAC
The DNA here is from genome assembly GCF_029207755.1 of Chamaea fasciata. NCBI lineage: Eukaryota > Metazoa > Chordata > Aves > Passeriformes > Sylviidae > Chamaea > Chamaea fasciata. Next base: position 14,069,418 of record NW_027094101.1, on the reverse strand, counting down.
AATCGTGGAATGGTTCGGGTTAGAAGGGACCTTAAAGCCTGTCTTGTTCCATCCCCTGCCTTGGGGAACACCTTCCACTGTCCCAGCTTGCTCCAAGCTCCGTCCAGCCTGGCCTTGGACACTTCCAAGGATGGGGCAGCCACAGCTTCTCTGGGCACCCTGTGCCAGGGCCTCGCTACCGTCAGCAATTCAAGAAGGAATTTCTCCCCGATACCGAATCTAAATCTACCCTCCTTTAGCTTAAAGCTGAAGGTGGCTTCTTGGAAGGATAGTTGAGGTTTTTATCTACTCCTTAAACCCCACAGATTACCCACAACTAATAGCCCTGTACAGGTTTTTTCGCTGTGCCCCTGTGTGACACACTACGGAATAAAAACTCCTGAATAGCTTCTTAGTCATAGAATGATTTGCGTTGGAAAGGACCTTGAAGACCATCTAGTTCTACCCTCCAGCTAATACTTCGTGGTTTTTTTTTCTACCTCCCAACCTGTGACCGAGGTTTTAAGGCATTTGGCTTAAACTGTTTCAAGTATTTTTCCTTTAAACCCCAAACGATTTGCAGATAACAATTGAAGTTGCGGGGTTGCTCGGATGCCGAAATGCCCGGCAGCCTGACAGTCACTGCGGCTTGTCTGTGTCGTGTAGTGTCTCTGGCGTGCCTTTTTCTTCAATTGTGATGGGTTTGTAGATAATAAAACGCGTCACAATGTCTCTTTTCCAGCCAGCGTGTGCTCGTTGTAAATACACACGTGTGTGCACAAGAACATGTGTGCCTAGACCGGCCTCTCCCGGTCTTGCGACTGTTTCACTCCCTGAAAGAGCGCGTTCAGAGGAACACAAAGTCTGTTGGACTTGAATTTCTTCTTTCAGAGATTAATGAATCGTGTGGAAGGGCTAGTGATAAGTTAATCATGCTATGCCTGCTGTGTTTTCATAGACTGAAAAAAAAATTATTACTATAATTGAGCTGATAAATTCTGTGGCTTTTTTCGGTCTTGCTCAGTCTGCATTTGGCAACAGTTTACAGACGCTTGGGTCCTTTAGGGTTTTTTTGTGGAAACCTTTTCTTCTCAGCCTGCAAATAAATGAAACAAGGGAGAAAGAAACAGTATCAAATAAGAATTGTCAGGGACTTTCTTAGTGAGGTCTTGTGATTGAGCCCCGTTAAGGAAGTCTGGAAGCACCAGACTATATGGAAGGCCGATACACAACATTGTATTGTATCTGCGAGGTTGCTGCGAAATGCTCTTTTAACTCAGGACAAATACATTTTACGGTTCTTTAATTCTTCAGTGAGACATTTTAGACTCTCCTGGTAGCCAGTGTCTTGTTTTTTTGGTGGTGTTTTTTTTTCTTTCTTCTTTCTTTTTTGAAGTTCACTTGGGCTGTTCTGGAATGCTTCAGTGTTAATTACGTCCTGTTCAGCAAGTTCTCGTGTGTCTCGGGGAGCTCCGTGTGGTGCTGGATGTGCGAACTCCAGCATCTGCAGAAAGTTCTGCAGGGCTCAGGGGGCCTGGGGGCACTGGGGTGGCAAACCCCAAGTTGTATTCTGGACGAGTGTGCCCGTGGAGTTCTGTCATCGTCCTGGTGTTCCACAGGCAAAAGTACCTCTCTGCCAAGGGTGCGGGTAGTGTTTGTGCACTTAAAGAGAGGGTTGTTTTTAGGAAAAGCACTTCTAGGTTTGTTGCCAGCAGTTAATGCTGCTTGTTGAAGGATCGCTGGGGGTTTCTGTGCATTGTGGCAGGCGATACAAATAGTTTGAGTAGTGATTGCTGTCAAATGCCTGCTCCTGGCACTAAACCAGGCTGCTCCCTGGTGCTGGGGCTTAAATGGAAAAGTTTATGGAAAGTGGCCTTTGTGATCGGGGCAGCCTAGGGAGATGGGTCTGAGGCTTTCGCCCTGGATGAGCAGTGAGTTGAACAGAACTCTGTTCTGTGGAGCAGAATTGTAATTGCAGTGGTAGCCCCACACTGGTGCGCGCTGCGGCTGCCGTGAGGGGGACGTGCTTTCACAGCCGCCGCCTTGGGCCCGGCCGAACAGTTCAGCTCCAGCCTGCGAATGCTCACACCCGAGGCTCCGAAGGCAGGCCTGAACATTGGGCAGAAAGCAACTGCTCTCCTCCTTGTTTATATTTCTCTTGATGCTTTGATGCGGTGATGTTAAGCAACTCCTTTTGTCAGGGTAAGTTTTAGCTGCCTTTAATCTTTCTGATAAAAATAGCTCCTCAGCTTACCGGGGCAAAGTTTGTGTCGTTGAAATTGGTCTGCTTACCTTGTGAAAATACGGCCTTTTCTGTTAAACCGAGGCAGCTAAATCCAGTGTCTGATCTTGCGGAAGGGCGCAGAGATGAAAGGATAACAGAAATGGGTGCTGTGACCATCGTTAAGTTTCACGATAGTCCCATTTTGCAGTTGCCCTGCTGCTCTTTGTATCAATAAGGAAGGTTAAGACTCCTGGCTGTTAACTTCGCTTGCCATTACTGTGCCGTATTGAACGAGCTGACTCCTGTGGTAAAATGTCCGTGGGAAAGATTTTTCCTTGTCTAGCCAGGTAGGAGTAGCGCTTTTGTCTAATTACTGCTTTATTGGATACACAGGCGTTTTCATACCTAAACATTTGTCTCCTCTGTGGCTGTTGTGAGATGTTCTCATCCAGCGCCACAGAATCAACAAGGGACTCCTACAGAAAGTAGAATTACAGTAACTTTGCTTATGGCAGTGTGTTATTTCAGTGCTGAGCGTTGTGATTGTTTTGTACATTGCTGGCATTGGTCCTTCAGCAGAATATACAGAGAGACCTGGCGGCGTTCTTGAGCTGGTCTCTGGCTGGTTGGGAAAAACGTGCCTGAATGGAGCAGCAGCGCAGCTGGAGGTGTTCAGGGGCCCCTGTGGGACTGTGGTCCCTTCTGCAGGTAGCTTGGTGAGGGTCCGGGTGTCACTAAAGTCATGCTGCTGTTTGCATTCGTTGTGTTCACTGCAGCTTCTGCTGCTGTGGTGCTGCGCCAGTTCCAGAAACAACACAGCGTAATCTGGGCCAGAGCAGAGGGTGTCCCTGATGGCGTCAGGAGTTAACAAATTCCTGAAGTAGGTGAAGTTGGGAAGAAGATGGCACGTGCAGCTTCCAAAGTCCATTCGAGCTAGGTTTTCACTTCACACTTCTTGGGTAAGGGGTTTTGTTGATTTTAAAAATTATTTTCTGCTCCCTAACTTCCGATCCTGCACAGATTAAGCCGCGTGGCTGCTGCTGCAAAAGCTGCGGGCCAAGCTCCCCGATAACTCCTGTGCTCTTCCCGGCCCGTGTGTTGGCATCCAGGGCCCGGATTTTACACGGGGCTGGCCCTGTTGCACGTGCCTCCCTACGTGCAGAGATAAGTAGATCTCTGGCTGACTCCCAGGCAGCCACAGAACTTCGCAGAAGGGAGTTCGTGTCGATGCGCAGCCTGTTTTGATCCTGCTCTCCTGCCAAAAACCAGATAGGTGTATTGCAGTGGATTTAGGTTTTAGTTTGCAAAGAGGTGGACAAAAAGCAAAGTAGCTTAAGGAAAGACAGCATGGTTTTCTAAGCCTGTGTTCACATTCTTAGCAGAGACTTCAGATAGAGTGACGTCTTGGTAATCTAAACCCAGATTTTGTTTGGGCACGTGAAAGCATTAGTATGGATGTTTTAAAGGGTTCATTCCTGCGTGGCTGAAAAGCTTCGTGGAAGCCTGTGTAATCAGTCTGCTCTTGTTTCGTATGAAAAACCTTGAGTGTCGTGTGTGTGCTGTGGCAGGAAGAATCACAGTTACACGCACACTTCCTTATTCTCTCCCTGGAAGAAGGAAAAGGATAATTTCATTGAGTGAACACACTGTCATTTTTAGGCAGAAAATTTAGGGAACAAATTCATTTTCTGAAAAGGTGTAGGTGAAGGAGTGTGTGTAGTTGTCATTATTCTACGGGAATGTCCTTTTCGTTAGTTTTTGCTTGTTTGTTTTGTTGTTCTTGTGCCCTAACTCTCCGGGATGGGAAAAATGAGACGGGGATATTTCATGGCTATATTGTTTCTTGTGGAATGCTTCATGGTTATCTTGTTTAAGACTCATGGAACCATGAGGCTGGTGGATGGGAAAGGATGATGCCGAGTAAGATGTTTACTTTTAGCTAGAAGCTTGATACAAACTGGATTTTTTTTTTTTTTTTTTCACCTGAAGTGACTGACCAGCATAACTTGATGCCAGCGTTTGTGATCTGGGACAGGAGATCTGTGAGATTAGAAATGGGCTCTTTTATAGAGTCTAGCACAGCTGATTCTTGCCAGTTCCTGTGGCATTGCTGATAGCAGAGTATTGTGTACTCTCTCAGTGTTTGTGGGCTGTTACAGGTTTTTCCAAGGAGTTTGGTACTCATGTCTGTGTGGGATGAAAGGTTGAGCAGATGATCTGCTAGCCTGATTATATGTGACAGTCCACAGTTCTACCTTTTTGCCCATTCCTTTATTTTTTGAAATTCATACTTCGACTATTGCGCGTGTACTGGGGACTTCAAACTTATTCCCCCTCCAGTGACTTAAAGTTAACTAGGAAAATGCTGTCTTGTACAGTGGCATAGAACTCCTGGAGAAGCCCTGCCAGCAGCAGGCAGGAATACAGGCTGTGTCTTTGCTGTACTCCAGACATCTCTTGGTAGCTTGTGAAATGATTCCCAGTTTTCTGCTGCAGATTATTCACTTTCTATTTTGGCTGGACATTCCTTGGAGTCATCGTCCAGTGCCATTAATTATTTCTACAGCAACATGCTGTGCTTTTTTATTATACCTGCAGCTTCATATTAAAAACTCCAACATATTCTTAGTGTTTATCTTTATTAGGTATTTTACTTAGTGTTGCTACCTGCTAAGAGAGAAGAGCATGAAAAAAAATCCCCTCACCCTATTAAGAAAACACCACAGGTTAGTGCGAAATCAGGGTGGAGGGGGTAGTTGAAGAACCCAATTTTAAAAATTCTGGGGTTTGTTCTTATACAGTGAAAAAACATGAGGGGTAACTTAGAAATCTAACACTTTCCACCCTAATTTGGTTTACACTTTCAAGAATTTTTGCTTTGTAAATCTTCCTTTTAACATATGTTATGTTTTCCATCTGTCTTCTCAGATGTCTGAGATACAGAGAGAACCTAAATTGTTTATTTGGAAAACTCTTTAATAAAGATGCTGCAACAAATACTATTAAGTATTTTGCAGAATGATAAGTGTGAATTAAAAGAAAACTGCAACTTCCATTAGCAGAGATAATTATAATTTGTAATCTAAATCTCTTAACATATTCTTCCTTTTCTGCTTTTTTTATTTGCCACCATTGAGAAATAAGGGTCTTATTTATGACACTGGATAAATACAGTTTCTTTGGTTTGCAATTTGTGTATGGATATATTTTTATTTTTAAGTCTGTAAAATAATTCCCCGCTTCCCTGCCAGTCACTGTTAGGGCTGTGAAAGCTTCTTTGGGGAAGACAGCGTTAGGAAAAGGAGTTGTTCTTCCCTGGATGACTGTTCCTCCCCGTCTCTCAGGCATTTCATCACATGTCACTTTCATGCTGCAGTGGGACACAGCAGAGACAGGAATCAGAGCTGGAAACAACCTGCTGCAGAGTGAGAAGTAAAATGGGACATGAGATTGCAGCCCCTGTCCGTGTGTGTGTGTGACCAGGAGAGCACGAGCTGCTCTCTTGCTCTGCCCAGCTTTGCCACTTGGGTAGCTGGCTTAGTGGGTGTTGCTGATGACATCACTTCTGTGTCATCTCTTGTACAGTGTCATCCCATGGGGAAAAGAGATGGGGAAATTACCAAGTGGCTTGAGTTGAGTAAGTAGTGAGTATGAGTCTGGTTTGGAATAGCCCTGAAGTTTTTTCCTAAGTTCATAAACTTCCTAAAGGAAAGTATTAACGACAGTGGTTCAAAACAGCCTCATCTCACTGAAATCAGTGCTTTAAAGTAAAATATTCATGAGGGAGTTGGGGTTTTTTGTGTCATCAGTTACAGCTGGAAGCTTTTTTAGACATAAGTATACAAGAATCGTTAGTTTTAAGTGCCTGTCTGCTGTTGCTTCCTCATGTATATTTGGTTTGTTTCGGGTTGTATGTCCTTGCACAGCTGAATTTGAGTTGCCAAGCAGAAGACCCTTAAATTTGGTATCAGAAATAGGGAGGGAAAAAATGGCATTAAAAAGAATGGCATCTGTATTTTCTGCAGCTTTTATACATGACAGAGGAGACCCCAGACTTGTCTGTTTCATAGTAATGTGGCTTATTTTTTTTCCTTGTTTCATAATATTACTTCAAGTATGTATTTATGTATTTCACTCCTCCCAGAATAGCCCTGTACTGTGGTTCTGTTGGAGAAGCTGTGTTAAGGTGGGAATTTTCATAGAAGGACTGGTGTAGCTGAAGGGAGCTCCTGAGCCAGAACTGAGCTCGAGTTCTCACCACTGACGCTGTCAGTCATTGTGGGGAGCATGAGGAACTGAACACTTCAAAACCTGAACCACCTGTGTTGGCAATGCATTCACTGAGAAGTCTCTGGCCAGGGAATGTCACAGCTGAAGTTTATCGGGATGATTCGTGTCCTGGTGGGTTATGTGCACATTCCCTTTCCAGGTGGGCACTGAGGGTGGCACAGCCATAAGGGAACTGTGGGTCTGGCAGCTGTGGGAGCCAGCTCAAGGCAGGCACAAGCAGACACTGGTTTGGTACAGACTGTGCATTTCATGCTGACTTCAGCAAGTGCCCACTGTGAATTACCAGACTCTCAGATGATTCCTTTTAAAAGGGTCATTCTGAACTTTAATGTTCTGTCAGCTGTTAAGTTTGGGCGAGAGGCATGATGTGTGTTTGTGATAGGATGAGAAGGCAGTCTCATTTCTGTTAATGTTAATGTGCTCCAAGAACCTTAAAGTATTTCATCTTCATCGGGACGATCTTGTGAATGAGAAGCTGATGTTCCCAGTGTGGTGTCTCCCAGTCCATAGGCAGATTGTCTCCTGTTCCTTCTGTCCAGGTTTCTCTTCTTATGGTAAATAAATTTACTGAAGCCTTCTGGTCAGTTAGAGGGTTAGCCTGGTAGCCATGTGCACTGGGACGGTAGCCATGAGTGTCTTGTGGATGCTGCTGGGTGGGATTTAGACTTATTCACAAGAGCACACATGGCAACTGTGTCAAAATAGTGAAGATACCTTGGGAAACAATAAGGAGGAAGAATGGTTTTGGAGAGGGGCAGAGGAAGGCAGAGGCAATCCATCATTTACCATCTGATGCTTTTAAATGCAGACCAGAGTGAACACTCTTGTCAGGCTGCTTCTGCCATGCATTTTGGGGTTACCTTAGCTTTCTTCACCTCAGGCCTCTGGGAAGAGATTAGAGACTAGCTTCTTAACTGGGTATTTTTCGTATTTGCTTCTTTATATGAACCTCCGTGCCAGGTGCAAGGGCCATTTAATGTGCTCTCATATACTACTTCGTAATTGATAGGGAAACATTCAAGTAATCTGTGATTTATTTTTATGAAAGGGTAGAATAATCCCTAAACCTATTAATTATTTCTGAAATAAACCAGTATCTCAGGTTTTTCTAGATTTTTAACACAGGTGGTGTTGTCACTATGGACGCAGCAAAAGAGAGATGGTAGAGACAACTTGGACAAGTACAGCAGAGAGAACCTTGAGGTTATGACATCGTGATACAAAACATGGAAGTGGAAAGAGAGGCTGGGGACTAAACCTGGTGTGACCAAGGAAGGATCTCAGTTTATACTACGCTCTTTTCATGGAGGTGAGGAGGAGGACAGGGACAGAACAGGTGACTTTTCCTGTGTCAGGTGGTAGTTGTTATCACACCTTAGTGGTGGTATAAAGGATATAGAAATGTGCATTTTCCCTATCCTGGCTCGTGTGTCTGCTGGTGGAGCTGGTGTCAGGACCTGAGTCAGGAATACAGGTAGTATTGCAGTGGAGGTTAGAAGAGAACTGGTTTTTTTTTTCATCAGTTTCATTATTTGTTTGTGTAACAAGCTTCAGTTTTGAAAAGTCACTTAGTTGCTGAACCTTATCAAAATGGATTGGAGGTGATATTAGGAGCTGTCTCTGAAATCCCAGCCACAGGAAAGCAAGAGAAGGCAAGTGTTAAACCCTTTTTCAAAAAGGTTTAAAAGGCAATACAGTCTGCTACAGACTGTTCAGCCTCCTGTCCATCTTTGGGAAGATCACAGAGAAGCTGGAATGAGTTCAGTGAAGGGCTGCTCGGGAGCCTGGGGGCTGGAGCATGTGCCCTTTGAGAGGAGGTGGAGGGCTGGGCTGCAGACTGACCTGGTGTCCCTCCCAACCTGAGTGACTGAGGGCCTGTCAACAGGAGAGAGCTGTGTTGATGATTCCAGTGAATTTTCTAGAGATAAGTCCTAAGGATCCCCAAAGGTGAGGTTCATCACCATCAGCTCAAACATATTTGAGTTTTGACCAGTCAAGTGACTTAGGAATGAGCAATCCAGACTGTATTCCTTTCTCATCCCAAGTGTAAGTAGTTTAAATGATCAGGCAGGTATGAATTTCGTTAAATATTCAAATCTCTTTTATTATTCAAGCCATAAATTGTTTGCACTCATCCAGATCCTCTGTATTGCATCTCTCATTCTTTCTCACCACCCTCCACCCTGCCGTCAGGGTCTCCTTAACCCAGCTGGGTCCCTCATCATTCTCAGCCTGGTTGTTAAACGTGGTGTTTGGAAGAAGTGATGCTGCTCTGCTGAAAGTCAAGGTCAGATGCATGTCAGTTCCCAAGCTTTCCATGTCTTATTAGGGAACGACACAAATCTAGAGTTTCCTTACTGGAAATTTTAGATTTTCCATGAACACGTTGTTTAATTGTTCTAAAACATTAAATGCAATAATTGCCTTTTTTGAAACAATAAATTACAGAATCCTCAAACCTCGAAAGGAAATCTGGATGGATGTGGTAATTGCTGACTGTGCCACACAGTGTGGCTATTGAGGAGAGCTACCTGACAGTGAATTTTAGGGAATGGCTGGAGCTCTGAACTGTTGAGGCTTTGTCTGCTGGGGTCTGGCATGATTGAAAGAAGCCTTACAAAACAAAATTGGGCTCACTGAAATGTAACAGCTACGTTGGCATGAAAGAAAGGCACGGTGAAAATACTGCTTGTGTGCTGGACTTCAGTGTCTGCTCCGTGCCACGAGCAGTCGGCTTGTGACAGGGAAACTCCCAGTCACGTCTGGAGCAAGGATTATGCTGTAAAAAATGAAACTGAATTGGATAGTTCGCTTCCTGCTTGCTGTGAGATACATTTGAGATAATAAGTCACATAATGAAACACCTCAGGATGTTTGTCACCTCTCCAGGCTGAGCTAAAGGAGAAAAAATGGTGACATTGAAACAAGTTAATTGACTGAATATGTATATTAGGAAAGTCTCCCCATAACAGCCACAAGCAGTTGTGTAGATGAGAATGTTCTGCTTTCGGGATGCAGCACAGTTTTGGGGTTTTTTCTTCTGAGATGGCCTGGAAGGAAACAGAACATCTATTTTTTTTTAAATTCTGGTTGCTGAAAGTGTTGTCCAGGAAGGCAGAAATATGTGACATTTAAGCTCTTAAGACTGAAATTAGGAGGGAAAGTGTCTCAAGTATGGTTATCTTCTATGTGTGAAAATCGCTGCTCATAGAATGCAGAAGGCTCAAATTGGAAAAGGAGCCCTTTGGAAAGAGTGGGGGTGTGGTACTTGCCTAGTGCTTTTCCATGCCTTCCAGAAAACGTCATCTCTGGTTTTTTGGTACTGTGCTGTTAAGAGGACGTTTGGGTTTATGTGACAAAGGTAATGAAAGGTGTGAGGTTTAGGATCAGAAGTGCTGTGTTAGAGACAAGACAGGACGCAGCCTTAGTCAGCTCTGCTGCTTCCCGAGCGCCGAATTAGAGGTATGTGCCTTATGGATTTAGGGAATCTGTTCTCCTTTAAAATCCAGACCCCTTCTCCGGCTCTGATGTGTGCTGGATGCATGGCAGGTTTGAGGATGGAACAGGTTAAGGCTCGGTGGGACTTCTCAGCAGAGGTGTTCTCTGACCATTGCTTCAGGTAACTGCATGGAAAGGCGAAGGAATCCTTCGGTTTTTAGCCTCTTGGTAGCTGCCTTTGAGAAACAGTTGAAGCATTGAGAATGGGATCAATTCTGTTCTTCTTGTGAGGATGGAGAGACTGCAGTTGCTTTTCATTTCTCTGTCAGTAGAAATGGACCGTGTTCTTATTATGGCAGATTTTTATATGTGTGTAAATATATTTATTCTTTTTATAACTGCCAAGACAATCTCTTATCTTTATGGATTTGTTGCAGACATGCTGAAGTAGATTTCTGTTTTCTGTTGTATTTTATAACCATTATAAAATGTGCCTTGTGTTGCTGTTTTTAATGTGCATGACTCTGATGAAATATAAAAGAAGATGATTAATCATTGCATGAACAATTGAATTCTTGGTGAATTTTTACAGGACCATTGTGTTAAGTTGTTTACCTGCTTTTTATTTTCCTGCTGGCAGAGCTGTCCGTTTTCCATGTCTAACCTTAATGTACAGCCTTCTTACAGGAGCTCAGGAGTGGTAGATTATTTCAGGTTTTAAGTGGCACTATTCCCAAATGCTTTCTTCACCCTTTTTTTGTTAACTGCAAAAACATTTCCAGTCCTTGGCTCTGGCAAGACTGAGAGTCCAGCCAGCCAAGCAAAAAAACAAATTGAGCATTTATACTCCGGCATCCCATTTTGAAATAGAGCTGGAAAAAGCTACTCTTTAAGCCACAGCAACATCTTCCTCCTTCACGTTTTGTGTCTTCCTCTCTGCCCCTATCCCTGCACCCACACATCTCTTGTCCATGGAATATTAACAGTTTTGGTGCAGAAGCTTGGAAGAACACCTTTCTGTGGGTTTTACAGAGGTTGTGTGAACAAGCACTGTAAACCTTGAACTTGGGGAGAGCTGGGGTGCTGAGAGGAGTTTAACAAAGGCGAAGCCTCAGCCCTGGCCCCGTGTCCCACCTGCGGGCAGACGGATGTGGTCTGGCTCCAGCTGCAGCTGCTGCCAGTGGCAGAGCCTCCCAGAACCTCCCAGCATTCTGGGCTGAAATAGGGGAAGTTGGAAGAGGGAAAGTAGAACCAAAATGTAGAGAAAGTGGCAGACTGCAGCATAGTCAGTGCGGAGTGGTTGTGTAGGAAAGAGGAGGAGAGATGAAGCGATCATGGAGTCAAAGGTACACCAGGAATTTTTCCAGAAGATAAGCAGGAAAGATAACTAAAGACCTGAAAGGAAAGGCAGCAAGTAAGAGAAATGAAAAATACTTTAGTGAATCTTGCTAAATGAAATGTTAGCTTGGTCCGTGCGTGGGAGGGAGCAGGGGCTCTGTTCTGAGCGGGGTGTATTCCTCACAGCCGACATCACACAGTCCTGGAAGGATTATTGTCTCCTCCGGTAGGTGTTGATGGCAGGGTGTGGGCTCCTGAAGGATATGGTGCTTTGAGTGCCTCAAAACAGCCAGAATTTAATGTTTTTGTCTTTGTTTACTGTGCCTCTTTGTGTAATTCACTAGTCATTACAAGTCTGCAGTGTGACCATTTCTATTAATTTTTCTTCAGTTAGGTTGAATTGGAAATGCACATGCTGATGAAATGCGTGATATTAAAGTGTACTGAGATGGCGTGGTGATGCATCTGTGCTTTGTGATACAGTTTATGTGTTGCTTGAGGTTTGTTGTTTCTTTTCAATGTACTGTCTTACATCATTTTTGCAGCCTGGGTCTTGCACCAATTTTTTGTGGTTGAAGAGTGAATTAAACTTTAAAACAATGAAGCTTTTGGAATGTCTGTCTTTAGTAAAGAGCTCTTCTTTGCTCTAACCTGGAAAAAATGTTGTTTGTTGCTCAGTGTGAAAGGCGGGGGTTTGTCAGGGCTGGCTTGGGGGGCAAAATAAAGTTTTCAGACATTTGTGTTACAGTGAGAAGTGATTGTTTTAGTTCACATGCTTGGACTGGAAAATTCTTCAAAGATGTATTGCATGTTTGAACAGTTACTCTGGTGTATTGAGGCTGGTCTGCTTAGGTGTTTATAAATATTGCTGTATGTGCCTGTCCTTATGTCTTCAAATATGTAACTCTTATTTTCACATGGAAGTACCTATATGCGGTGAAGTAACAACCTTGTTACATAGATTCTGCTTATGATGTGCAATAAAATATTTTAGTGAACCCGAGTTGGTCTCTTAAAGGGGAAAAAAAAAAGCCCCACCACTTTTTTATTAGTCTGGATGTTGAAGCCAGGCAGAGCTGTTCCTTCAAGTGGCTTAATGAAGATTTGATTGATTTATTTTGCTCATCTGGAGAGTGTGTGGATTACCTCTGTCAATATTGGGCATGATAAATGAGGGCTGGGCACTTACAGAGCAATTTGAATTATTTGAGCTGTTTAGGAATCGAGCAGTGACTTGATTCAAGAGGCATTACAAGGAGAAAATGCTGAGTGGCTTTTGGGATCTTCTGAGGTAGCAGATCGTGGTACAAATCAATGACTAGAAACTGATCTTAAATGTCTTTATATGTGAGACTGGGATCAGACTGCTGAGTAAATCATTGTTGTTCTTTGGTGAAGTTTTGAAGCAGTGCTGGAAGATGTTCTTTGACACATAAATGACAGGGTTGAGGTAGAATTGCTGGGTGAAATGTGGTGGCTTGGGATTACAGAGGAGGTTGGAAAAGGTGATGTAATTGCTCTTTTGGGAGAGTAAATCAATAGGAAAAAATAATCTGATGTTATTTCTGCCTTCATCTTGTAGCCAAAACAAGGGAAATTTAAGGATTAGATCATTGTATTCATCCCACCTTAATTTTCTTAAGCTTTGTTTTGTCAAAATTCTTGCCAGGAAACCTGTTTATTGGCCAGTGCTGTACCCTGCATGGTTGTGCGTGCACAGTGTGTGATGACTGTGCTCCAAAAGGCTCTGGAGTTCGTGTCACAGGGACTAGTCTTGGGTAAAGACATCCTGAATGCCTGTCATTGTTAACACCGGTACAAAGTAGCAAAGATAAATATTATAGCTACTCCTTTGTCATGTTTTCTCACCCATGTTTCTGTTTTAACTTGTAGATTTCGGATCTTTGTTTGACTTGGAAAATGATCTTCCTGATGAGCTGATCCCCAATGGCGAGTTGGGCCTTTTAAACAGCAGTGGGAACCTCGTTCCAGATGCGGCTTCCAAACACAAACAACTTTCTGAACTTCTGAGGGGAAGCAGCGGCTCTTCCTTAAACCCAGGAATTGGCAATGTGAACTCGAGCAGCCCCGTGCAGCAGGGAGTCGGTGCTCAGGTCCAGGGGCAGCCGAACAGCGCGAGCATCGGGAACCTGGGGGCCATGGGGAAGAGCCCACTGAACCCAGGAGACTCCTCTGCTCCAGGCCTGGCCAAGCAAGCAGCCAGCACCTCTGGACCTACCACACCTGCATCCCAAACTCTGAACTCTCAAGCACAAAAACAAGTGGGAATGGTGACGAGCAGCCCTGCAACATCACAGACTGGACCTGGGATATGTATGAATACTAATTTCAGTCAGACACACCAGAGCCTTCTCAACAGTAATTCTGGTCACAGTTTAATGAATCAGCCTCAGCAAGGACAAGGGCAGGTAATGAATGGATCTCTTGGGGCAGCTGGAAGAGGAAGGGGAGCAGGAATGCAATATTCTGCCCCTGCCATGCAGGGGAATGCAGGCAGTGTGCTGGCAGAGACTTTAACCCAAGTATCTCCACAGATGGCTGGGCACACCGGGCTGAACACAGCACAGACAGGAGCAATTACTAAAGTATGTACATGCCATTTACTGTATTCTATTTATTGCACTTGTTTTTCTCCATACAGGTTTTTAGGAAACACGGTAGATCCTTTTCTGGGATGGAACTAAAGGATGTGCTTTCTTGAGTCTGTAGTTACCCTTTTCAGTCACCAGTGGTATTGTGAAAAGGAGATAATTGAAGCAGTACTTCTCATGTAATCAAAAATGAAAGCACTTGTTGAAAAAGACATCCTCGAAGCTGAAAGTTGGAGAGTATCTTAGCAGGGGGAATTAGAAAAGAGTAGCATAAACCTGCAGAAAGGAAGCAGATGATTTCTCGTGTGCAGGATCTCAATTTAGCTGCCAGACAACACCATCTTCTAAAGCAATGTGAACACTTGGAGATTGAAGGGAGAGATGTAGCAATTGCTCCTCTTGTCAAGGACCACTGTCAGCAGCCGTGCAGCAAATGTTTTTTAAGTATGGAGGAACTGATCTGGAAACATCAAATTTCACATAGATTGCCAAGCTAATGCAAACTGTGAAAGGGAAGGGCAAGAGCCTAATTTGGTGGCCCTTGAGGATCAGGGCAGGGAGTATGTACCTGGAAGTATCTGCCTCTGTCATGGGGCACTGCTCTGGCTCCCTGTTTGATACAGTTGCTGCTTTTTAGTTCTTTGTTTTCTTGGTGTGAACTTAGAGCAGTGTTTTGACTGCTGCTCCTCCTTCACTGTGCCTTATCTTGTCTGGGTTGTTTTGGTACAGTTCCTTCATGAAATTTTGATGGCAAACCCACCATGTTCTAATATGTAGAAAAAGGTCAATTTTTATCTCTGATATTTTATCTATTCGTACATCAGTAGCTGTTGTCACTGTAGTTTATTAACGTGTAAATGTTAATTCATTGATGTGATAGTAATTGTGGAAAAAAATGCACGGTCTGACATGAAAGCGTGCGTCCTGTACTTTGAAGAGGTACTCACATCACTGTGGAGTACTGTATAGTTAATTTTAAGGTTTTTAAAATAAAAACTATAAAAAGCAATCTCTCTGCAGTGAAGAGATGCTTCTGCTTAAGGAGGAGATACTTGTGTTATGAGTGAAGGTCAGAGCATCTGAAAGTTGACATAACTGTTTTGGAGATTGGAGACAGCTACTTTTGTTGTGTGGAAGCTGATTGGTCGGCACTGAAGAGAGTCAGCTTATCTTCCTTTTGTTTTCCTCTGAAATTTGTGGGAAGAGTGAGGAATTCTATTTATCTGGCTTATTTCTGTGAACTTACAGATACCTAAGTTCTTGGGAGTAGATTTTTTCCTAGTCACTACTCAGTTTTATGTGAAACTACTGATATTTCTATGTGAACTAACTGAAGTAGAATTACCCCAAAGCAAAGGACTTCCTGACAGAGTCTGTGTGAGCCTGGTGGGGGACAACATTCTGTCAGGTCTTGATTTATTTTAAACAAACCCACCTCTGGTAAAGAACAGGCCAGATCTCAGACAAATTCCAGATTTCAAGGATTTCAGGCTTAGCCTGTTGCTACCTGCAAATGGATTCACCAGCTCAGGAAAGGGTGACTCCAGCTCAGGAAAAGGTGACTGCCTCAGATTGCAGATGTGCAAGAAGCAAAGTAAAGTTGGTTTGAGCAAGGAATACATTGGAATAGTGAAAGGGCTGTTTGATGATAGAGCATAGGTGATAAAATGGTGCTTCTTTGAAGGTGCATTTAAAGAAAATAATTTTAAAAACTTGGCCAAGTAAAACAGGAAAATTGGTATTTTCCAGGGCTCCATCTCTTGTGGAATAAGATGAAGCTTAAAAGCATTGTGTTTCTTTAAAGAAGTTTTACTTCTTATATGTCTTCTTTTTCTCTTAGTAAAGAGAGCAGGTGAGCTCAGTGTTTTATACAAAGATTTTGTGTTTCCACTTTGGAATAAATACTTGTTCCCTGAATTTTCTTGTGCCAAGCAGCAGCGTTCTCTGTTTTTGCCATTTTCCTTAGTTGGCATGGGAGGATTGGTATCCTTTTCCAGTCTCTCCCCATCCCCCAGTTTATTGTCCTAATAGGATTATCAGCCATGATTGTGTGTTAGCTTTTTCTTATTGATGCTCCAGGAAAGCTTTTAAGAAAAGTAAAGAAACACTTCAGTTAGGTTGTCTGTTCTTCTGAAACTGAAATTTCTGCTGAAGGAAAGTATGGGTTAGTTTGGTTTTTTTACCTCCTGATTCCCTGGTGTTTACCACTTAATGTGTACAGCTTAAAAGCTTTAAAGAGCTGTAATAAAAGTGGTGAGCACCTGATCTACCTGATACTGAACGTGCCCAACTTGGGCTTAAAATGTAGCTGCCATCCTGCTTGAAGAACTATATCAAGGCTGGAAGGAAGTTCTCTAGGTGATGACTGTAGCAATATCTTAAGGGGTGGAAAGAGCTGTGAAATACAAATGCAGAAAAAAAAAAAACCTGAAAGAACTTTTTAAAGCAAGATCTTCTAATTACATTAAAAATAAGTGATGTACATCTCTGACTAACCTTGTTCAAGTACAGCTCAGTAGCCCATTCTTCTCCATTCAGTGTGCTTATAAGCAGTGTGGGGAACTCGTGACGCTTTATGGTTTGGGATCAGTTTTGTTGGGCAGGACCTTGCTTCTGTGGTGGTTGGTTCTAATCCTTTTTTAGTATGTGACTAATCAATCCATTCCTCTTTCTGGCTTAGTTTCTTGTGGTGTGTTTATAGAAGCATTCTTTCTATTAAGAGAAAAGGAAGGAAAAATATCCAGAATCTGGTCCCTTCACCTGATCTCAGAAATTGCAAGGATTCATTTCATCTGGATCATCATCAGCCATGATTGTTAATTTTGGTCTGGACTTGCTATTTTAGGGCAGAACCGAGCAGGGTGACTGAAGCTCATGTTTCTGTGCTTGCATGAGCCAGAGTTGGGGATTACCTCTACCCCATTCAAAGAGGAGCAGAAAACAGCTAATTCCCAGTATCAGAGGGCAGGAAGGTGCTGATATCAAGGCAATCATTCTTCGATTGGCAGGGAGAGATTAAAGCAAAATACTTCCTCAATCTGTAGTGATGTGAGCATAGATTTCACATGATACTCTCAAAGATAGGTGATTTTGACTTGCTGAGATACTTGGAAACCTCTGAGGAGCCTTCACTTCAATGATACTGTGTATACGTATCTCTGCTCCCTTCCCTGGCAGTCTCCTTTCTTGTAACAATTTTGCTTGCTGTCATGGCATTGTGGCCCTGCTTTCTTGGATTACACTACAAGGAGAATTTTTATTGGACTGGACTGAAGTTCTTTAGGAAATCAGCTTTAAAGAGGAAAGGATTTGTCTTTGAACAGTTATTACTTGATGTGAGTGGATGAATGAATTGTCTCGTTACAGTCATTTCCAGCAGTAATTAATTGCCCTTTTGTGTTGTACCATGTTTTTTGTTGAGTCCATTAAGTCAAGAAAATGTATTCAAACCATCGAGAACGTCTTGTTACAGGTGGGGTTTTTTTTAAGGTTGTTGGATGTGATAAGCAGTAGGAAAGCTCGGCAGATGATATGCTTCCATAGGAATGAGCACTTCATTGGAGACATGCTTGTGCCTAACACTCCCCTGTTGCTGTGGGAGCTCATCTTCTCCAGGTGAAGGAGATGAAACCTTCCTGTTGTTCTTTGTGGCTGGCAAGGGCTTGAGGTTGTGTTTCTTTGGATGAGTTGTCAGAGAGTCTCTTGCTGAGATGCATTCCCCATGTCCTAGTACAGCTGTCAAGGCCTGTGGAAAGTTAGAAGAAAATGTAGGGAAGTTCCCATTTCTTTTGTATGGTTCTCAGGCTTCATTTTTGCCCTGTGCTGAATTCTGGACAGTGATTGCCCTAACTGGTGCTTCTGCTCTTTCCCTTAAGAAGTGGTCACGTCCCATTCAGATGGGAGGACTCTTGAGTGGTTTCTTTCCCATATGTTTCCAGGCTATGATGCCGTCTCATACAATTCTTTAAAAGGAATCACTTTTTCTTCAGTAACCTCAGAGTCCTGTCACTCCAACAAGGATATTCTGGTTCCCTGCAGCAGAAATTAAGGGAAAAATCTGGATTTGTGCATGGCTGATAATCTGCAGAAGGTCTTGTTGTTAAACTGCAGTGAATACTTTCAATACTTTGAAAGGTATTTTTCTTTATAGAACCATTAAACCCACCTCAAGCTGAGCTTTCCTTCTGAAAGGCAGGCACAGTTTAATCAAACATTATTGGGCTCTGTATGCCTCAGAAAAAGATGAAATCGTTCGGTCGGACTGAATCTATAAAGAGATTAGAAGGAAATGATTGCTCGTTTTCATACCTTGTTATGAGGTTTACAGCATTAATGGTTGTTTGGGGGTTTTTTGGGATGCCTTTTTGAAGATGGAAGATTTTGAGTAATTTCAGTCTACCCATTTTGAGAACTCTGAAGGAAAATACTTACACTGATATGTAATAGAACCTGCATGCAGGGAGAAACTGATGAAAAAGCTGATCTGGCTGGTAGATCTTCCAATTTAGTATTCCAGGAGATAGCAGGGAGTTTAGATACAGAGTTCCAAGTGCTATGTGCAGGTGTTGGGTTTTCCTTAACCTCTTGTATGTATTTAAACCCCACTGGAAGTTGGTACCAGCAGTGGGATTGGCATCAAAGCCTGAACAGACTCAATCACTAACTGTGCAAAACTAGATCTCTTCTGCTGGATTTTTGCCTATGAGTGCAGAACAGTTTTTTCCTCTAAATGGTATTAGCCTAATTTGTTTGGACAGTGCATGTTTTCAACTTTATTTCAGTCAGAATGGCCACATGCTACAGTAAGAGTGGATTCCGATTAAAGAGGAGGAGGAACTCTTACTAGAAGTGAACTTCAGAAAACCGCGAAACCATTTTTATTTTCTACCGAGAGAAGAACTCGTTGTCTTGGGGCTTTTTAGTGTTGAGCTATAAAAGAAGTGAATTCTGTCATTGTTGTGTCCAGGCAGGGTGTCTGTCTGATACATGTGCCTTGGACAAGCACATTCGCAGTTTTGCTCCCTGTGCTGTTCACTGAGTGGTGTTTTGATGTTGGAAATTAATCTTGAGTAAATTAAATACGATAATGAGCTGTGTTAAAGAGCAAGACTTACACAGTGTATGTGGTTACGTTACTTGTCTCGGTGTAGTGAGGAAGCTGTGGTAAGGAAAGTTTGTGATGAGAAAAAATGGAGCCAACTATTTATTTAAACAGATCCCCCAGTTGCTCTTGCTGAGTACCAGATTTAGATACGCTTGCTGATTGTGAATTAAGTCAGCTGAAGATGTTCTCATTCCTTTGCAGCTCTGTGTGTTTTAGCAAACTGCTGGTGCTGTTTGTTTCTGTGGTGGCTCTCAATCTGTCTGAATTCTGCCTGAATTGTTTTAACATGACTTGCAGTTAATTTGCTTCTCATCCACGGAGTTGTCCGTGCTCGGCTGCCAAGCTGCCTGTCTCCTAGCAGACCATGCCTCTGGCAAACACCAGTAGCCAGTCCAAATCATATTCCAAACAGTGCTGGTTCCCAGTTCCAGGGGACTCCTAATAACGTTACAGGCTCGACCATAGCTGCTCCACTCTCTGATGAATAAGGAGCACCGAAACAGCGTTTTTACTAAGGAGAGACATATGTGTTTTTGTAAGAATACAACAGAAGAAAGCTGTAAATAGAGAGAAACACATAATAGCAAAACTCACTGACTCGTAGTAAAATGGAAGTCTCTGAGGCAGTTTTGTTTTGAAACATGACCGTGGAAAGTGCTGCTCCACAGATGAGTTTGCTGATACGTCAAAGAGATTTAGTGACTTAAAAAGCTCTCTTCCCACAACTCTTACTCCTGGCACCTGAAATTGAGTTGTTTCCTGTTTCTAGTACATGAGTTAAGTCTTGTTTGCAGTTGTGCAATGTCATTGAAGATCTTTGCAGCGATAGTCACTTGGCTGGGGTTTATGCAGGTATCAAGGTTCAGTTTGGCTCCAGGGCTGCAAGAAACAGAGCACCCAGCCTTGGTGGGGACAACGCACAGCTCAGTCTCCTCTCCTCCTGCTTCACACCCCAGAGCCTCTCTGTGCACTGCACTGGCTTATCAGCCAGCTGACAAAAATTAAGTGTTATGGGATCTTTTCAGAGCAGAACTGTGCCGTTATCTTCTACTGTGATAACACCACAAACATTAAGGTTTTTGTCACTAACCATCAATTACATTGATTAAAGTCTTGGTATTCTTCAGGTTTTGTTTTTAGAGTGGAGTTTATTTCTAAGAAGTTTATGCGAAAGAAGGTTTTGGGAGTGAAACTAACAGATCCACCAGTTCCTTTGTAAGCCGTTGGTTAAAAGCAAGATTTAGGGTGTTGTTTCAGGTTAGTCAGAATGACAGAAACTCCCAAGTCCTTACTGATGTAACTGAGATGACGTCTTTCTAGTTTTCACGCTGCTTTCACATATCTTCCTGCTGCTCTTTGTATTTTGGGGTTTTTAATACCCAGGTAAAAAACGACTCACGTTGGGAGGGAGGAAAACCTGCCAACTGAAATGTTGGTGTGTAGATGTTACGAAATGCCTGGTTCCTTCAGTCAGAAGGAAATGTCTTCGTCACAGTAATTTTCTTAATAGACTCCGATCATGCACGTAGATATGATTTCACAGGAGCCTTTCTGATGAGAAGACCTTTTAGCAGGTCTCAAAGCTTGCCCTTACTTAAAAGATAAACCTAATATTTGTGCTTGACAGTGAGCTGTGATTATATTGGGAATCCCATAATTGGAAGGACATACAGAAATGTGTCAAAGCAGGCAGTGTTGTGGTCTGGAAACTAAGTGCTGGTGGTCTGTTTCTTTAGGAAAAAGGCGGTGCAGGAAGTTTGGAAGATTATGTAGAGCCCGACAAACTGTGTCAGCCTTCTTGAGAAATGGATCAGGGGTGGAAGCAGTGAGAGGAGGCAATTCTCCTGGTGCAACTTCCACAAGTGAAAAACACTTCATTGAAGGAAAACAGGACACTTCAGCCATCAGGCAAAACATAAGATTATGTTGGAAAGTTGCACTTTGGAATTTTAAAATTCACTCATTTCCATAGGGGGTGTAAATTTCAATACGAGAGGCTACACAAACCATGCCCAAATCTACTTTGTAGTGGGCAGTTTATTCTTCGTCTTGATGAACACTTGAACTAGAAAACCTGTTTCAATACACATTTTTCCTCCACATGTCAAAAAATAATTTTGAATTCTTACTAGTACAATTGCTAGTTTACTCTGCAGTGCTGAGTATAAGGAATGGCAGAATATAATGGCATTTTCCTTTCTTCTTGTGAATGTTTGGAGGAAATACCTGTTGGTTTTTGTTTGGAAGCTGAAGTCCATTTGTGTGTGGCATCAGTTTGCTGTTAACTGTGTCCATGGGCTGTAAATAGTACGTGTTCATTTCTCCTTCTCATCCTCCTCCTTCTTGCTATTACAGTAAAGAGTATTTTTATTTACTCCAGAAATTACTGAGGCTGTGAAGTGGCACACTGAGCTTGCTTGTGTTTTAACTGTTTGTGTAATCCAAGCCATGGCTTTAATTCTAAGGCCAGGAATACTTTGCAGAATTTAGATTAATAAGGACTCGAGATGATTTTTGAACTCCTGGTGCTACACAAAACTACCTGTAAAGTAACACTTGGAAATGTCTGTGCTTACATATTCTGAAGATGCTCAGATCCCAAAGTGATGGGCGTGTTCTTTGGTATCTAGGTACAAATCCTGTTTAGGTTTGGGAAATAACAGTGTCCTGTGCCCTAAAAAGGGTTCAAGAGTGCCTTTGTTTTAGAATGAATCATAATGAAAATACAGCATGTTGATTATAGGACCGTCCTTGCCAAAAGAAGTGAAATAGATTTTTTGAAGAGAGTGGTAAATAGATTTTTTAGCACTCTGCTGCTGTTCTGGATGGAAAGGATTTGTGTTCTCCAACTGACTGTAGCACAATGCTGTCCTGGCTGCATGGCTGCTCTGTTTGTCAGGGGAGTTTTGGAAACAAAACAAATGCCCTTTGAAGCTTTTGGCAAATTGACTTAATTAAATAACTGCCTTTAGGACGGGAGGATCTTTGTACCCTGGTAATGGACAAGTGCTGGAACACCACCAGCTGAAGATGAGATTTCTCTCTTAGAACAAACAGTGGTGGCTCCCTTAGTCTGATATGGGGCATCTTGGGTTAAAAAGCATTTCTGGATCATCCTCTGCGCAGCTGCTGTCAGGGGGGAATGTGTGTACAGGCTTGGTTTGTTAAACTGTTCAATTTTAATCCTGTTTAAAGACAACCATCAGATCTTGCCTTGTTTAAAAGCCTGGCCAGAATTGTCTCACCAGCTTCGTGGGTATTGTTAAATCTTCAAGGAGAGCATGTTTTATAGAAAATGTCACAGGAGCACTTGAAATCACTGTGGTGTTTCAGAACAAATATATTTGGCTGTTAAAGTTTTTTAAAAATTATTTTAACAGTGTAAATTATTTATATTTACATTTCTCCATAATTAATGTCAGGCTGTGATATTTGTGCTAAGTAGTTGTTTGGAGTAAGCAATATTGATTTTTGCTTCTTTTAATGTATTTAATGTAACCTGTAGTGTGAGTTTGTTTCTTGTCTATTGGATTTTTCTCCCTGGTCTGCATTGAAAAAGAATAGTTACTTTTAGAGTCACAGCTTTTCCCTTCAGTGTTTCCCCTTTTCCTTTAGGATTCAAGTCTGTCAAGGATAGTATAAACTGTAAAGGAAGGACACAGAGTATCTCTTTTCATTATATTTTGGAGATACTTTTCCTGTTGCTGTTTCTCCTCAGAGCTACTGTTGCCTTTTCTGCCACCTCAGTGGAATATCATATTCCATGGGCTGCCTGAAAATGTATCCTTGGCCAGCTTCTGGGAGATAAATGGGGAAAGAACTTCTTAAATATTGCTACTGTTTTCCCTTACCAAAACAGCTTATTCCTTCTAATGCTAAATTTTTGGAGCGTGACATGCTCTCCCTTTCCTTGGCTGTCTCCAGCCCACTATAGGCGCTTCTGAGCTGCTGAGGTGCTGGCAGACACAGCTGGCAATTCTTCTGGGACCTGTTGAGTTCAGTCTGAAAGGCTGATAGCCACAGGACAGGAAATGAAGGAAGGAGTGCAGACTTTGGGTTGAATTTGATATAGAAATCTGCATTTATAGAATCACAGGATCATGGAATGGTTTGGTTTGGTTTGGTTTGGAAGGACCTTCAAGCTTATCCAGTGCCACCTCTGCCCTGGGCAGGGACACCTTCCACCATCCCAGGGTGCTCCAAGCCCTGTCCAACCTTGGACACTTCCAGGGATCCAGGGGCAGCCACAGCTTCTCTGGCCACCCTGTGCCTGCCCACCTTCACAGGGAAGTTTCTTTCTCATGTCTTATGTAAATTTCCCCTTTTTCAGTTTGAAGACACTGCCCCTTGCCTATCACTACGGTTCCTGAACTTTAATTCAGCTTAATGATGGTGAAGTGCAGGAACTATGGGAGGACAAGGATACTCAGTTAGGAACCTGTGTTAGAAAACTGTTTTGGTGTGACCATAAATGTGTTTTAGTACACACTGAAGCTTCTCCTGGAATTAACTCATAAAAATTTTGGCCTGTGTGTATACAACTGAGTATCTGTTGAGGCATTTCTTCATTGAATTTCAGCCTTTCAAAATTCTCTTTTTAAGTATTGTTGAATTATTCTTCTCGTCTAAACTAGATTTTCCTGATGAAACAATCCTTTGAAACATCTACAGTTAATTCTGTGGTTCTGGTTAAGTTTCTGTTCTTGTGTACTAAGAATAATTCTTGTTTATCTGAAGAAAGCCACTTGCACTGCTTGGCACTTATAAAAGCTCTTGAAGCAATTGGAATGCATTGATCAATTGTGGCTAATTATCCATTAGAGCTTTGAAGTTGTTGTTTGCAGAGGTGACATTCATTCCAAAGTAAACCTTCTATGCTTTATTTTGATTCATAAGTACAACAGTGATGCTGAGTGCAGAAATTGTAGTAGATTCCCCTGTGTTTGTACTCAGGCTTGTGCAGAATTTTGGAGCCATTTTCTTTCTTCAGGCATGTATACAGTGTAAGCATATGATCATTTGATTTTCTTTTCCCGAGAAAAGTTGATTTCTAGTTAAATGTATTAAGAATCTGTTCTCTGTATATCCAGTCATTTGTAAAGAAAGTTTTCCCAGGAGATGTTGTCTTTTCATATTGCAGTAATTGTGGGGAAACGTGGGTTCATTTTTTTTTAAAGGCCTTGGAGTACTGAAGTTCTTCTTTGGCCTCTGTGAAACCCTTGGAAGAGAATTTCACATCTTACTAAGAGTGGTAATAAAACACCTGGCTTCTTTTTAATGGGATTTTTAAAACTTTATTTCTAGTTTTACCAAATTTTAGTAATAAAGGATGAAGTAAATTACAGTTATTTCTGGACATTTGAGTATTTTAATTTGAGTTAATTTACTGCTGAAGAACAAGACAGTAATTGCTTCATGAATCTGTTGTGGTAGGCCTTGGTTATAGCAATTAGCTTAAAGTGATGGGAGACTTGGAGCTTGGCTTCCTCTGAACAGTGGTAGCCAGATCATGATTTAATTCTCAAAACTGATTCTTGAAATGTTACATTTTAAGGCTTTCTTGTTACTCTCTTAAAAGTGAGTATTTTTAACTGAATGTTTTGTCAAACTGCCAAACCTGCAGGTTGGTTTAGGTGAGCGCTCTCACCTCAGCTCAGATAACATCATTGCCACCATTCTTGCACTGAGACTGAATTTTTTTTTTTTTTTTTGGTAACACCACTGGCTTTCTGCCATAAAATGATTAATCTTTTCCTTGCCTCTCCATCTGTCCCTCTGGCATATACATTCCAAGCGCCATGGTGACTTTCTCTTGGAACACATTACTATAGGATGAAATAGCAATTAGTAGAGACTTAGTTTCTTTTTGTCAGTAAACAGATGCAAGATGATGCCAGTGTAGTAAAGAAAGCCTGTCTTTCCCCTTCACAAATGAACATAAATTCCTGATGGACTTGTCTCCTGTGCTTCTCCTGGAGCCGTAATCAGTGAGGTGGACCTTGCTTCATGCTGCAGGTTTGGGCCTCATTCCAGAGGGAGATAAGAGTCCGAAGAGCGAAGTCCTCGGCCTGTGCCTGCTGGAAAGCTGCTCTTTGGTGCTGAGTCGGTGAGCAAAGCACTGCTGCGAGTCGTGGCAGCAGAGCACAGGGGCTGAGGAGGGATTAACTCCAGAGGATTGATCTCAGATCATAGCAGCTCTGGAGCTTGTGTGTGTTCTGCTCACCTGGGATCCGCTGGTGAAGTGTGCACATGGCAAGGCACAGGTCCCTGTCTCTGTGTGTTACCTCTCTGGGAAGCAGAAGTAAGCGTTATGGAAGCAGTCCTGTCCTCATTCGCAATCACTAACTGCATTAAAAGCAGCTGAATTGCCTGTCAGTCTGAATTTCTTTGGTCTTCCATTACCTAGAGCAGATTGACTCCTTCGTTCACAGTACTTGGTAGACTTCAGTTCATAACTTCTGAGCATCTGAAACACCCAACTGTTTGATTTCCTTGTCTTGAGAGAGAGAATAAAGATCCAAACGAAGAAAGTTAAAACTTTCTAAGCCAAGCAAGGTGATTTGCTGCTTGTGAAAGCATTTCAGTGGATGGGAAAAAAGAAAAGGGGAACAAAATGCTGAGCGTTGTAACCAACTCGTGTGTTGAAAGCACGGATTTGAGGTAGGTGTGGTAATTTGATGGCAAGGGATTTAAAGGCTTAATCTAATAATGGAATATGAAGTGGCTGGTTTTGGTGAGGCCCATAAAAGAAGGAAGTAAAGGGTGCTTGGGATGGCCTGTCCGGAAATTCTGAGTCATCTCTGTCCTGTAGCAACTGCCTGCAGGCAGGAGCGGAGTACTGGGTCTGTACCCAGTCATTCTCTTCATGCTGAACCCAAAGGATTCTGCTTGGATGTGTAGGTCATAGTGGGAAGTGCAGAATTCCCGTTTTGTGCCAGCTTGCTCTATTTTCTAAAATAATACAAGAGAGAGGAGAAAAGTGTCCCTAACATCTCAGTGATGTAACTGGGCATTTTGGGCGAAGCCTGAGAGATGCTGAGTAGCTGTGGCTCTGTAAGGGTTGGAGTGTTTGTGCACAGCTGCTCTCAGCCTAAGGCTATTGATCAAGTGGAACCCTGAAGTTCCAGCTTAGGCTTTCAGAAAACAACATCAGAGTTCACAGCAGCTCTTGAAGGGTGGAAGTAGTTACTGACTCCTCAGCCTTTAGCATTTTGTGTCACACGCGGTTGTGTCAATGGTACAGCAGGAGGAAGTAGGGAGAATGTCCTTCCTTGCAAATCCAGGGACTTAGAAGAAAGCAGTAGTGAGTGGCAGATGTGTTTTACTAGAGCAATTTACACTGTTGAACAGCCAAGCTCTCACGTATGCAACTCTTCAACACTGCTGTTAGTTTGTGAAGATCTGGCCTCTTATCAAAACAGATCAGATCTAGGATGCCTCTGCTCTCTCTCGTCCTTAATTATGACAGGCATGTTCTGTTCTCTGAAATAATTTAAATTATTAATCTGGGACTTAAATTGGTGTTTGGCTTTTATACCATAGACTAAGTCCAGAACAATTCAGGGATAGTGGTGGCTCACTAGAAGGCTGACTTTGTGACTTCCTCCTACAGCTGTTTTGTCAGGTTCGGAGGTGTGGGAAGAGTTTGGTGAGAAAAAAAGGTGGTTCTGACCTTCCTGTTTTTCTATTGTCAGAACAGATCAGAGTAGCACACCCAGTAGGTTGGCTGTGTGTCCTCACACTGCCACTGTTGAAGCTGCAGTTCTTCCACGGGGGTCTTCTGAACTGTTTCCTGTCAAGTTTTCAGCTCCCTCCCGTGTCCTCAGATAATCTCTGAGGTGCTGACAGGACAATGCTGGCAATGGTGGTGGCTCCTCAAGGGCCCTGGGTAATGTCTGCTGCTGAATGCAGTGGGTGATGGCAGAGGTCTCTGTGCCTTCCTTCATGGAGATGTCAATCTGTGAGTCTGTCGTGGTTTAGGGGTGGTTTTCCTGAATTTAGTGCTCTCACTGAGATTCTCCAAACTGGTGCCACTCACTCGGTCCCCCTTTCCCTGCAGTGGGAAGAATTGGAGGCAGAAAAGGCTGAGATAAGAACAATTTACTGGAAGCAGCATTGAGATAAGAAACAGGAACAGCAACGATATTAATAACGAAAGTATATGAGGGAGGCAAGTGATTCACATGTAAAATGCTCCAAACAGCATTATCCCCCACTCCCTCCTGCTGGCTTACTTGACCAGGAGGACTCCTCCCCAGAAGAGACTCGGTTTTTATGGCAATGGCATGAGGTGGTACAGAATAACCTCAGTATCCTGGCCATGCCCTGTCCTGGCTACTGCAAAAAATTAACCCTGTCCTGCCTGGAACCAGGACATTACCCCTTATTCTATACCATGTACTACTCATGTCCAATTCCTACACCTTCCAATTAGGTACATACATTTGTATTTATATTTATATACACACACACACATCTCTCACTGGCACTTGTGTCATTTCGGTGACATGAAGTCAGTGACCATCCCTCCAAGATGTCTGTTGAGTTCATTTAGTCCATGGCTGTGGGTTCTATCAGTCCTAGATGTCTTCCAGGGCAGGAGGGCTGGTGTTGTTGGGTGATTGCAAACTGCATCAGGAGCTCACAGGGCATGATGTGTGAAAGGCACTTTCCCTTTGAACATCCAGCCCTGCACTGGTAGTCAGGCTTCCAGGAGAAGCTGTGCTTCAGTGCCAGTCACTTTGGAAGCAGCTTGAACCTCTTTGTAGGCTGCCAGGATCTCTTTTTCAGTTTGGGTGTGACAGCCTTGGATCCTTTGTATCCCTGACTCCAGAACCCCAGAGGTCATCCTCAAGTCTCCCCAGGTACTTTTTACCAGACAGGCCAGGAAGGACCATTCCCCCCAGAGTGTAGAGTATATTTTTTACATCCTGACTGGACCGGGGGGCTACTGCTTGAACAACCTCTTGTTTGATCTGTTCAAAGCTTGTTACTGTTCAGGGCCCCACTTGAAATAATTTTTCTTCCATGTCACAAGATGGAGAGAGCTGACAGTCTGACTGTACTCTGGGATGTGCATCCTCCAAAAACCTACAGTGAGGCCCTTTAACCCCACTTTGCTTTATCGCAAAGCAAATCCTGGAGGATTTGGATTATCTTTTCCCCTTTATCAAAAACTTCCTCTGCCCTGTTCTCCCATGCAGTGTCGTTATCAATGTGGTGTCAATGTTCTGGAGCCTCATCCTTTTCCAGTGAAGTCTGGATCAGTCCATGACCTGTAGTGGAGCTGTGTTTCTACCCCTGGGGCATGTCCAGCTCTCAGTAATGATGTGACTTCATTCAGGCCACTGCAGTCCACTGTCAGTCTGCGCTTTCCATTGGACTGACACTCTGGTTGTGCAGGGCTATTAAGGGTGAGCAGATCTTGCTGAGCACTCCCAGCTCTCCAATCCACAGCCCATCCCATGGACGGGGTCCCACAGGGCTGGCTGGTGTCCTGTTGCCAACACGGCACTGTTGTGGTAGTGATCAGTGCTTGGTCTTCATCCCTCATCAGTCTCACAGCAGAAGGGTCCTGTGAGAGACCAGACAAGGAATTCAGCTGTTGAATTCTCTCTGTCTCCATAGCAGCTCTTCTAAAAGCCCAGAGATTCCCTTTTGGGACCTTGAAATACCCTCTCCTGAGGTGATCCATGCTGAGGATGCCTGGGGCCTCTGGGCCAGTCACTATGGATGGAGTGTTTTGCCATTTATTCCCAGTCAGGCTCACTTCAGCTTTCAGTACAATCAGCTGTTGGGATCCCCCTGCCACCCCAGAAACAGAAATGGATTCTGCCCCTACAGATCCCAGTGGCATCAGGGAACACTGTGCACCGGTGTCAACTAAAGCCTTAAATTCTTGTGCATCTGATGTGCCAGGGCATGGATCCAAGAGTCCCTTTTCTCCACCTACCTGGAGGCAGGGCCTCTCTAGTTCTGATCATGGTACTTGTTTCTCTTCTTGCAAACACAAACCAGAGGTCTCTTCAAGAGGGTGTGAAATAACATCAGCCTTTCACTCTGTCTGAGGACATGCCCCCAGGAAGCTGGAGGGGCATTTATCCTCGAAGAATTTTCTGTGATGGGTTTTCTTCCTCTCAAATCTCATGCTCCTGCTGCCAGAGCAGAGATGGGATTTTCATCTACTTCCTCATGTCCTCTCTGTGACCATGGAGGTAAAACCAGAGGTTACCTTATGGTGTGCCCCCTCTCAAGCCAGGGGCAGCTTGTTCCCAGTGGAAGATTCTGGTCTGTAGTGGTGTCCACAGGGGACTTTTACGTTCTAGTTTGCTCAGTCTGATCTGTTCACAGTCTTGGTCAGTCCTTCCACAGGTTGGCAGGGAAGAAAAAAGATGGTCTTCACATCACCAGAGTTAAGGAGTCTGTCCCCATTTCATTGCTATCGTTGCCACTGAGTTGGCCTGTGGCCGTGACGCACTCCATGCAAATTTCTGCCACGTGGATTGCGTAAATCGCATCTAGGGAAATTAAAAGTACTCAAAAACTGGTAACAGGCCTGAAGGAGGAAATGCGGGTGGAAAGCTGGGGAAAATAATTCTCTCCTGTTCCCCCCCCCCCCCCCCCCGCAGTCTGTGTACGATTATCAATGGATTCCCAAAGGTAGTGCCGAGGTAAGGGCAGGAGAGCAGCGCTGAGCATCCATCCCAAATGACCCTCGTTGCTCTCGATGTTATCATGTGATAAACTGATAACCCACAGTACAGCAACAAAACCATCCTGCTCCCTCTCCCTTGCTCTGAGAAAGAGCACTACGATGGGTGCTAAAGGAAACAGGTTAAGTACCACACCCATATGAACAGACAAAGCAACGCTGTGACCGGCGGCTCAGAACCTAACACAGCAAACGCTCAGATAGATTTGTTTCCAACTCTCTCCGGCAGATCTGTTGTTATCTCAGCCCTTGGAGCCTCACGCTGGGCGCCGGATCGGGCCGTTGTGGTTTAAGAACGGTATTCCCCAGTTTAGTGCTCGAAGCCGAGACTCTCCCTGACCCCCTCCCCCTGCGGTGGGCTAGAGAGGAGAGAGGCACCAAAGGCAAAGATCACGGGTTGAGATAAGAGCAAGAAACAGCGATGAGATAAGAAAACAAACGGAGAGGTGAATGATTCACATGCAAAATGCTCAGAACACCCCTTTTCTCCCTGGAAGAGACTCCCTGTCCCCTGCCCTCAGCCGTTGATGGGAGGTGGTACAGAATAATCTCTGTGTCCTGGACGTGCCCCCTCCCACCTGCTGCAAAGAAGAAATCTGTCCTGGCCAGAACCAGGACTGTGTCATAATCTATCTACCTGTCCATCTCTCTGCTCAGCAATCTCAGAAACTTAATTATCTGTGAGGCCATTAAGAAAAATGGGTCAAATTGACCAGTGATTTCCAAAGTGATTAGAGAAAAATTGATCCGAGGGAGGGGGAGGAGATGTGCAGTTTCCCCAGGATGCCTAACTAACAATATAACTGGTTTGTGGTCCTGTAATCAATGTCAGTCTGAAGAGGCGACTTAATTCCTGCAGGATTGAGTGAGTGGATGGAATTCTGTGCTGCGGTCCCTCCTGTCCGTGATCTCGTGTCTTTACAAGAGCCATCACCTGGAGCTGCACTCAGCCGTGCTCAGTAATACAGTTCTGGGGTACAGGGGAGGGTGCAATAGTTTGATTCCTTTTTTGGCTTCCGTTCTGCACCTCTACCTTCCTGGACTTTGGTCCCTGGCTTTGGTTAATGGACTTTAGTCAAGGTCTCAGATTATTTTTGCTTCCAGATAATTCTTTCGTCCCATCTTTTTATGTCGTTTCTGGACAAGCAGAGAATTTGTAACTATTTTTCTATTATAAGGTTCCATTTTATAAAGACTAAAGCATATGAAAATGACTGTGGTACAAAGATAGGATACTTCTGATTAGACGCCTTATGATTTTTGTGAACTAACTCTTGTTGATGAGTAGAAACACATGCTTTTTAAACAAAACATTAATACAATCTTAACAATTTCAGTGGTATTTAGTCCCATTTTTTTTTCTAGTTTTGTCTTTGAAGCTACAGAGCTTCAAATCGTACCTGTTGATGTGTCTTTGCTAAGCAGAAAATATTTGTGTTATCACCTTTCTATTCCCAAAATCAGTACTTTGGAATCAGTTCAGTCCTTGCCTTAATAAGATAAGCAAATTAATAAGCTTAAATAGTAAGCTAAATAAATTAGGCTGTTAGATTGCAATCAGCCTGTCTTTGGCCATGCCCCTTAGTCCCTTGTACACTACTGGAGGCCTCTCTGGATTCTGTCATTTTTACCTGTCATTCCTGAACTACTGCAGCGTGTTGGTCGTTGTTGCAGCAGCATTCCCATCACTCCAGACACATAACGATGGCACTTTCCCCTTATCCAATTGTCTTTTCATCCCTCCTGTTGGCATATTGAAAGCTCACATTTGTTCTTCTTCAAGCATTTTGCAGATTCATGACTTTCAAAGCCTGGCCAAGCTTGTCTCGTTTGCTTCCTTTCTTTCCAGGCTGTTTTCTAGTCAAAAAAATCCAGCAGATACTGAATTGAATATTAACAATAACTATTTTTAGTTTATAGGATTGGATCATAATCAGATTACTTCAGCCAGGCTTATTTTCCACTGAGCCCATGCTGCTCTGAGTTCTTTGATTCTCATATCAACCTTTCAGTATTTTTTCTGTTGTCAGCTCAGTCCAATCTCATGATATTGTTTTGGTTTTAAATACTTGGCCAGAATAACCTTCTTCCATTTTTGTACAGAGTCAGTGCTTCAAAATTTAAGGAAAATCAACGTTTAACTTGGAGAGAATTTTGTTGCTTTGGGTTTTTGGTTTGGGTATTTTTGGGGTTTTTTTGACTAATCTGTCTGGACTAGCTAATGAAAAAAAACCCACAAAAATAAAAATTATGCCATTAACAGTAGGTAGGTAATGGTGATATAAGATTCAAACCCAGGAGCGTTGTCAGAGGTGGGTGCTGCTCCTTGGCACATGCCTACAAATGCAGGTGCTTTCTCTCTCACAGGAAAATTGCGGCTGAACTCAGTCTGTCCTGCCAGACCTTTTATTAAATCTGGAAGCTCTGGAGTGAAAATTGGTCTGGGGTGACAGAGGAGAGCAGAATTTCCCAAAGGAAAAGGGGATTGCAAGGAGCATAGCTGCATGCACTTGTGAGGTTTCTGACAGTGCGTTGGAGAGGAAGCTAAAAAAGGGAGTAGGAAATGATGTGCTTGTACCAGGGAGTGGGGTTTGCAGCCTGTTGTGTTGTTGCATGTCCTGGAAGCCCCGGAGGAATGTGGTGATGGAGTACCCTGGACTGCAGGAGTGAGAGCTGTGCTGGTGGAGGTGAGGGGACAGTTGATAAAAACTTAAAGGAGGAGGAAGGGGTAGAGTTTATTTACAGCCTGTACACTTGGTGTACAAGAGGGAGCATAACCCATCTCCTTGGTGCTGGGCTAGAGGAAGAAGCACGGTGGTGTGTCTGTGTTGCTAACGACGGGAGGGGAAAAGAAAGCTTTGAAAGCAGAAGGAACAGCACAGTGCGGAGTTCCATTCTGCTCCAAAAGGTGTCTTCAGGATTAGGTCGGTGAACTTGTCACTTGTGTCACGTCACCTCTGAGTTGTACCCTCAGGTGAGGTTTGTAGGTTTGGTCACAGGCTTCCTCTATAAAATCTATGAAACTCTGGGAACTAGAGGAAATGGATTTGCTGTTCTGCTTTGAAGAGAACTAAGAAGCAAAACAGGAGAAGCACCTCCCACAGCTGCTGCTCAGAGCACTGCAGTGTGATGGCTCCTGTAGTCCAAGGCAGCTGAACAAAGGTTTTAAGTGTTGGGGGTTTTTTTTTCAGCTTGGAAGTTTGTACATTCCTTGGCTTATGAGAGTAGAGTGAAATACCCTATTTCCTATCCACATTCGGTAATAGATTCCAGTATCTTAGAGAGTTGCCATAGTGATAAAAAAGGGAACAGAATCTACTTGTCTTCCTGGGATAGCAGAATTATTAAATTAAATGCCTCTTTTCCTCTAAAGGCGAGTGTCATTATCATATTTCTGAGAACTGTTTTAGAGCAGAAATACTGTGTTCAAGGTGGTGTCCTGCATTAATCGTGTTCCTTCTTGAGGCACCACTGGCCTTAACTTGAATTTGGGATACACCCCTTTATCTCCCCCACTGCAGCTGGTGGTACAGAACAACACCTTTTTTGGGGAAGGTCTGCTTTACTCCATCAGAATTCATGCAGCTATGACCACAGAGAGCTGGGCAAAAGAAGCAAGATTTGCTCAAAATTGCAGCACAGAAACAGAAGTATGAGACGTGAGCTGCAGAGGATGAGGTGGAATGAAAGGAGCCACCATGGGATGGAGTGCAGGGAACAGGGCTGCTGAAAATGGTGGCAGGAAGAGAAAGGAGATGAAATGATGGAGGGGAGCAAAGGCAACATGTAGGGAACACCCATGAGCTTAGAACGAAATGGGAGTGAACAACATAACCCAGGTTGTCAGAGAGAAGCTTTCAGCTTTTGGTGTGATGGAGATGCACTAGATGGAAGGTGGAGTAGCCCTGTGATGCACATCCATGCCTGCTCCATGCGGGTGGAAAAAGAAACAACTCACACTTTGCTTTCCTTCTTTTTAGAAATGTAAATTTAACAAACTTTAAGCCAAATACAAATCTTTGTGATGGCTCAGAGTTCCCCATGAAAATGGCCATTCTTACCAGGTTGTAAACTCCAGTGTTCCTTGCTGGTTTATCTTCTTTCGTGGCTTTTAATTACCTGGTAATCTTCCCCTGAACTAGCTATTTTGGGATCAGAGTTCTGTTTCAGAAATATAAAAACAAGGGTCTTCTGAGTATCTTCCTTTCCTTACCTGCCTGGAATAAACTTGGAAGCAGAGGCAGGAGTTGGGGTGTTCGAGCCTTCCGAGTCCTTGGCTTGGAGCTGCCAGTTTCCATTTGCAGAATAAACAAGCAGGATAAAGTCTTTACAAGGTGTAGGCTCGATCTTGTGCATATATTTACCAGTTGTTTTTTGAGATTTCAGTCAGGCATGGTTTAAAGTCGCACAGAAGTCACTGGGCTCAGCGTTCGGATAATTAACCAGGAATTGCAGTTCATGCCTCTGTCTCTCAGGCGTCTTTCCGTGCGTGATACGCAGGGATCTGCCTGATTCCTCCTTTCCTTCCACCTCCTGTTTGCTGCCTTCCCACCAGGGAGGAGCTGACAGTGGTTTGCTTTGCTGGAGTCCCTACCTGGCTGTGTTTGGAATCAATTCCAGCCGCTCCTCAGGGTAGCAGTAACAGCTCTGGAACGCTGTGGATCTTAATGCTGTTTTGTCAGCAGGTTGTTCTGCCACTGAAACTCTTCACTGATCCCAGACTTGGTTGGAAACTGTTAAAAATGGATGAGAGTTGTTCGAGCAGGTCTCACCTTGTATTGTGCATTCTTAGTCTCTGGAAACCATGGTCCTGTTAATGTGAATTCTTCATAGAAAAATCTGAGTTTAAACCCCCCTGAAACCACAAACATCTATCAGTGTTAATAAACTCATCTTGTGGATGATCCCTCCTAATTTTTGTCTCCGTATTTACTTCAGGGATTGCTACCTAAGGAAGATTTTTGCACTTAGTCGGGCTTTTTATTTTTAAAGATGAACTTCAAACAAAAAAAAAGTCTTTAGTAGTTTGTTTCTTTGGCAGTAATTTACAAAAATGAAGTGTGGGTTAAAAGGCATGTCTAGTGTTTTACAGTGTTACTGAATTATGCTATTTTTTGAAAGTTACAGACTGGTGTAATGCTTTAGCTTTAGATTCTTTTCCCTTATGAAAGCACAGCTTTGGACCCTGAAATACAGTGTGGCAGAGTGCAGGTTAACCAAAACACAAGGTTTCAAACGGAAGCTACTCTGCTTCCAGCTGGATTTCAAAGAACAGCAAAGCATTTCTTAAAATTTCAATCAAGTGTTTATTACTTAATGACCACCTAGAGTAGGAAAAATTATCCTCATCCTATTAAGCACTCAGCTTGGAAGATTTGAAAGGTTGCTTTGTTATACAGAGTTGTGATCTGTCTAGTAACAGGATCTATTGAAAAGGAAATGTTAAAATGAAATGAAGCAACCATGCAGTGGTACCTGTTAGGATTGCAGAACCTCGGTGCTTTGGGGATGCTCTAGTCGTTTAGAATTTTAACAAACCTGAAACTGTCTTTCGAGACCAAAATATTTCTAATATTTTCCCTAAAGATCTATTTTTAAACATTCTTCCTTAAATAAA
This sequence comes from Chamaea fasciata, assembly GCF_029207755.1. NCBI lineage: Eukaryota > Metazoa > Chordata > Aves > Passeriformes > Sylviidae > Chamaea > Chamaea fasciata. The sequence continues at coordinate 14,034,105 of NW_027094101.1, read as the reverse complement.
AAAGCATTAATGTTTCCTGATAATGACATGAGAACACCTCTCTGTTTCTTTTGAGCAAGAGCTTAAATTGGAGGTAAAATTTGCTCAGCATTCTCACTGCCCGAAGAAAATCTCTCTTCTGCTCTTTGAAAATTCAGCTGGATAAGGTTCTGCCAGAAGCTTTTAACACCGGGCTTCCAAGCTCAGCACATCCATGTTGGGCATTCCTTGCCTGCACCGAGCCTTTTCCATCTCCTCCCTGGTGTCTGAGTCTGCTCCATCCATGAGCTGCCGGGTCCGGGGAGGGCTCTGCTCGCGCTGTGTTCTGCAGGCTGGAGCGGCCCATGGAAGCCATGGGAAGGGGTTCCTGTCAGAGCAGCATTGCTGTCCCGCAGGCTGGGCTCCCCACGGCTCTCCCAGTGCTGGTGGTCACTGTGAAGGTCTGCAGGAAGTGTCGTGGTGTTTGCCAGGGAAGTCTGTATATTACAAAGAAATTCCTCCAAACTTTCAAGCAAGTAGGAAGACTGGAAGGGCAGAGTCCTTCCAACAACAAAGTTTGTAGTTGGGAATTAGACATGAGAAAACTGACTAACAGCCCCAGAGTTAATATTCGTATTTCTGGCTTCTGAAAGGTTTCAGTGGTTCTCCTAAGCTTTCTCAGAATCTCACTTTTAGTTTCAGAAATTTTCTTCACTGTTGATCTGATAGACCCCTAGAGCATTAATGAACAGCTGTCATTATCAGATGACACTTTCTTATACCTTGTCTGAAATAGTGGGTTGAGTGGGTAATTTTATTAAATACTTTGCTATTAATTCTTCAGAGAAGGCTGCCAGGATCTGTGGTGTAATAAATAATAATTAAACTAATTTCTCTGAACATGCAGTCTGCAAAACAAACACAGAAATACAGAAAATTAAATTCTTGATATTTGTGCTATGCGATAGTAGCTGACACCACTTCTCTTTAAAAGCGGTCTTGGGACTAAACTTCAGATGCTAATTTTTGGTCTTACTTGCTATTTGAATTATTCAGCTTTACTCTGGGACACAGCGCATATTTGATAACCTCATATATTGCAAAGTAACAGCTTTTGGGATTTTTTTAATGTGTAAAGATAGAACGTCTTGTACAGTGAAGAAAGGCCCAAATCTGGCAACAGTCACTGGGCAGGATGCAGGGAAAGGGAGCATTTCCTAGCATAGAGCTGCTTGGAGAGTGGCAGGGCCAGCTGTCTGAAAGCAGAGGGTACAAAGTACAGGGACAAAGAGGACAAGGCCCAGTCAAATCGTGTGTATTGGACTCTGCCCCGGTGTAATTTGCTGCTGGTAACTGGTGTTTCCTCAACTGCTCGTTCAGCCCGATTCCTGTAAGCATAAAATGCAACCCCGGAATAATCCCTCATTATGAGGCTGTTCCAGTGATAAGCTGATGTGAACAGTCCTTCTTCCAGCTACGGGAATAGTCACCCTGAATCCCTGCTGACCGGGGAAGGGAAGAGACCAGGACCATAAACCACCGCTGTGTTGAGGAAGGAAAGGCTGGAGAGGTAAAGGGAAGAGGAAAAGGGGTTTTACTGTTTCAAATAAAGACTTCTCTCAGTGATTGGATTCGTATTTAGGACCAGGTCATTAAGTCACCTAGGAATCCTCCCGGTGTGAGGCAGGGGGTGAACAAATGTTCTACTGAGTAGGTTCTGTGGGAGGGACTGAGGGAGCTCAGACTGGAGAAGAGAAGGCTCAGGGGGGACCTTCTCACTCTCTACAACTCCCTGACTGGAGGGTGGACACAGGTGGGGGTCAGGCTCTGCTCCCAAAGAACGGGATGAGTTGAGGGAACAGCCTCAAGCTGTGCTGGGGGAGGTTCAGGTTGGACATCAGGAGGAGTTTCCTCCCAGAAGGGGTGGTCAGGCACTGGAAGGGGCTGCCCAGGGAGGTAATGGGATCCCCATCCCTGGGGGAGTCCAAGGAGAGCCTGGACGTGGCACTCGGGGCTCTGGGCTGGGTGACAAGGTGTGATGGGTCCCAGGTTGGACTCGATGGTCTTGGAGGTCTTTTCCAATCTCAGTGATTCTGTGGTTCCAGGGGAGGAGCTTTCACCATGGGGGAGACTCCTGCAGGCCGGTTGGCTCTATGGATGTACAATGTTCTCTGCAGTCATTCAGGGGGAGTCGTGTTTCTGTTTTCTAGTCTTGGGGGGTTCTCAGGGTGTCATTTGTCAAGGCTGTCTGTCTTAGACATCTTTTTGCTCAGACACTTCTCCTCAAGTACCCAAACATAAGTTGATAACCATTTGCTCGATGCCTCTATATATTCCCCTCCCTTCCCATCTGTCTGTGTACAAAGTCATGCTTTGTGCTCAGAATGCACAAAATATTGCAGGATTTGAAGTTTGTTTGGTCTTCCCAAGTTCCTGTAGTGTTGCAAAAAAAGTAATTTCTGTAAGTGTGGATTGGAAAGGATGATTTTGTGTTTTCCTTTGATTTTGTGAGTTGAATTGCAAGACTTCAGCCCCACACCACTGGAGATACTTGTAAATCATCTCTTGAGGATATATTTTAACTTAGTAGAAGTTGTGAAATTGTGAATTTAATACCGAGGATTTAATATTGAGAAACTTAAACTGGAACTTGGTCTCTGCGAATGCAAAGATGGATGTTTGACATATGTTTTTGTTTTGGTTTGTTTTTTGGTTTTTTTTAATCTCCCTTTGGAATCACGAAAATTCTAATAATTTCATTCATTCCTTCTTTTCCAGCTGGGAATGACAGGTAACACTACTCCCTTTGGGCAGCCCTTCAGTCAAACTGGAGGGCAGCAGATGGGAGCTGCAGGAGTGAATCCTCAGTTGCCGAACAAGCCAGGCCTGGCCAATAGTCTGTCTCCCTTCCCTGCCGACATCAAGAGTACTCCCGTCACCAGTGTGCCAAACATGGTGAGTTGCACTGCTGCTTCCAGCCTTCTTTACCTCTTCCTAGTGCTTTCTAAATTCTTGGGTGATCCAGCTTCTGCAACATTACCAAATTACTTCTCCACAGTCATTTAAGCATCAGAGTTGTCCCGTGGTTCCTCACTTCCACTCTGCAGTGTGTATATAAAACTCGTATATACATTTTTATGCACTGATTATACTTTCTCAAGAATCGCAGTTATAAAAACTGCATTACATCCTTCCATTTTGGCTGGTATACTTCGTTTCAAACCAGATAAAAATGTCTTCTTTAAGTTCTGCGTGTCAATTAGAGCGTGTTGGGTACATCACCACTTTCCTGAAACGAAGGAGTACCTCATATCCTTTGAAACTGATGTGGTAAACACCCCAGATGCTTCTCACTTTATACTGTGCATGACTTGCATGTCACAAGCTTGCAAGAGCAGTTCTTATTCAGATACCTTGCAAGTTTATAGTATGATGTTTACCAGAGTTCTCTTTATAAAGTTAAATTAAATATTCCCGTTTGTCTCGGGATGTTGCGTATTAATCAAACTGCTTGTGTTGTTTCTATGGAAACTCCACCTTGTTGCATTTTATATTCTTATACACGATAGCAGTTACTATAGAAACTTGTAAGACCTTCCATAAGATGCAAATTGCTTATTTTTTAATTTAAATCAAAAAAAAAGCTATTTTTTGGCACAACCAATGCTTGCTCCTCCATCCCTGTGTTTGCTACCTGCCTGTCACTAATAGGCTCTGTATGAGAGGCAAGAGGATGCAATAAACTTCCTCTTTTCTTCAGATTTTACAGAATCACTTCCTAATTTTCCTCTGGTTATGCTGTGAAATCTTTCTTTAATATCATCTGTCATTTAGTGTTTATGGAAAAAAGCTTGTGACTGGATTAATGCCATGTTCAGAACACCACTTGCACTCATGCAGAATATTTGTAAAAGACAATTTGCGGCATGACTACTCTAATTGTGTTTATTAAGTGTTTGGATCAGGTGTAAAGCAAGTGGGTTATTGTCCTGATGCTGCAGAGAACATGCAGGTCTCCCCAAAATGCTGTATTCATCTCAGGGACTGGGTGATCTTGAAGCCTAATTTTGTGCTCATTTGAAAGTCAGGTTTGGGGAAGTCTCAATCTTAATATACTCACTTACTAGTATAGGATGTAGTGGTCAATATTCAGATGGAATAAAAAAGGCATTTACCATCAAGGCTTGTCAGGTGATGGGAGAGAGAAAATCAAAAACTGTTTTCTTTCTCCCATCTTGTCCAAGAGAAAGAGGAAAGTAAGGGAGACTTTCCCAGTGGTACCAATTGCAGTTTTAAAATGTCAAAAATACCAACAGAGAGAACAATCAGAACTGTCTGTCTTTGTTTCCCCGGTGTCAAAAGCTTTGCATGTCCAATATATCTTATTTTCCCTCACACCAGCACAGAGAGTAATGGGCATTTCAGCCAACAGACAGTGGTACTGTGGAGCCCAAAGGTCTCAGCTCACGTGGAGGTTAGAGGCAGGGTGGTCCTGACAGGGGTGTAACTTCAAAAACTGAATTTCCATCTAAACATTTTTATTGCAAAGCCAAGAACTTAAAAGGAAATGTCACACTTGTTAGAATTTAACCTTTATTTGGCAACAGTGGGTAAGGCAGTGTAATTATTTGGTAATAGCACATCCATGGCCATATGTTATTCCTTCCACAGGGACTTTGCTTTATTCAGTGAACAATATGAGCAGAGCCCCTGGAAAGAGCACGCAGTCAACATTTAGTTCTATTTTTGCAGCTTGATGTGTAGCTGTGGGCATTGCTGGCTGTATGTTGTAATATATCTCACTTGGTCATTTCCAAATGCTCTTTCCTGTGGCAGTCAGCACTGGAGCATGTGTACACTTTGGATTAGTTCATTTTCACAGCCCCTCTCCAAGATAAAGATGTGTTGCCCCAGTTTTAAGCACAAAGGCACAAGGAGAGTAAGACTGGCAGAATCTGCTGACTCAGAACTTGAGATTTGTAGGCTCTGACTTGCTAAACCTTATTTCATATGTTAAGGCATTACCTAAGGGTAAAATAACATCCACAGCAGTTCCATGAGTTACAGGAACACACGTCTAAGTGACATCTGTCACTCACATTGGGCAACCAAAATGTGACCCAAATGGCTCCTGTGAAAAGCAGCTGGTGACAGAGGCAGGTCCCCAGAGCAGAGCTGCGGTGTTTGAGCAATCCTGCTGTGCCTTCTTACTGCAATCCCATTGCCATTTCTGTGTCCTGGGATGCTTTAGGTCCCTGGTGATGATGGTTTATTTAATGTGCTTGGCCTGGAGACATGACCTGTCCTGTTCCTTGAGGGAGGCAGCAGTGATGTGGAAAAGGGTTATGTTAACATGGATCAAAAATGAACCTGCGGAGAATCAGTTCAGACTCCATCCACTACAGCAAGTGAAAGACAACTGCATATTTAAAAAAAAAAAAAAAAAAAAAAAAAGCCATTAAGGGTCTTTTGTGGGATGAGTGCAACCACATATCTTGCTTAACCAGCCCTCTATACTATCCTTATCTTAAAGGGGCCCCCAAAGTACTATTCCATGTGAGGGAAACCCACGTGGATGAAAGTACTGGTGGTGTGTGGCCTGTCTGAGGCAGGAAACCAGATTGCAGCATGGCACTCAACACTGTGGTTACCACAAAAGGGGTATTTAAACGAGAAGAGGAAGCAGAAAGGTGCAGCTGTTTTCTGAGGACCCCCAAGCCCTGAAAAGCAAAGTATTTGTAAATACTCCTTTCAGTCTTTAGCCTTACACCTTATATGTGTGCTGCAGAAGTAAAGGACGTTTAAGTTTCTTAACCCACATTATTCTAATCATTACTGTGTTACTGTCCGCAGCAGTAACCAGGACTTTTCCCACTGCCAGGCATAACCGTGGCAGCCAGGACAAATGTGCTGCAGCTGTGGATTTGGAGTTTTGATCCAAATTCAGGCTACCACTCTCCTGAGAGCAGCACTCTGCTGGCCCCCCAGCCTGCCCAGGAAAGTGGGTCTCTGAAGTGTTAGTTCACTGCAGCCCGTGTTCCAGGCGTGACCTTACACTACACCCTGAGAAGCACGTTTGGATTAATCTCTTTAATTAGAAAAGAAGAACAAACCTTATGGTATTAAAATGATTAAGAGGTCAGCATTAAGGTATTAATTTTCAGTGCCAGCAGGATGGATTGATTTTGTTTGTTTGTTTGTTTTGTTTTAATGGTGATCCCAGCAGCATATTAGCTCTTACTTTGTGGGGCTACTACAGAATCAGTTCCCTTCCCAGCTTGAAAACTCGACTGGAAGGCTTGTTTCCAAAAGAAAAACGTTGCTTTTGATGTTGGAAGTTTTGGTGACGCATTACTGAGCTTCAGTGCTGCCGAAATGGTTCTGATGCAGGACTGGCAATGCTGTGCTGTGGTGAGATCGTGCACAATCCCTGGGCTGTGCAAGCGAGCCGTGCTCTGCTCTGGGGCTCTCAGCGTGGTGTGCAGCCGGTCTGGGAGGCAGCAGCCTCTGGCTTGGGAGTGCGCAGGCTCTGGGAGGAGCTGCTGGCGGGGGAGCCCAGTGAGGCTTTTCCATCCAGCTCCCTGAAGCTTTGCACTCCCTGCAGTGTGCTGCCTTGCTGCCTGTTCCAAGGGTGGTGGTGGATGGCTCCTTCGTGGACTTACCAGTAAATCTGGTATTTCTGCATGGGTTAGGAGCTCAGTGGGGGAAGTTTGGCTTCCAGACGCCAGCATGGTTTCACAGTTATCCCTCTGACCAGCAGATGGAGTTGAGAGAGTATTGCTTTTTGGGAGAGAAGGAAATCGTTTTTCTTCAATTCTTGACTTAGAATTGGAGCAGCACATCTCCCATGCTTTCCCCCCCTCATCTCTTGCTAAACTGCATCAGGAGCTCTCTGCTGTGTTCTTCTTTGTTTCTTTTTATGTCCTATGGATTTCTGTAATAACAGATTTTGATCAGAGGACAGAAGAAGTGGCTGGGGGATGAGAATGTCTCAGGTGTGCCTTGCTGCAGACCTCTGAGGGAGAGGAAGAAAGCTTTTAAACTGGCAGGCCAGCTTTAATTAGAGCAAGTCGAACTGTAGCTACTTAAAATAGACAACTGGTATTTTATTCTAGAGACCAGAAAGAAAAGGCTTTATGAAGAATCACTTAACTCTTGTGCCCTTCCAGGGAGGAAGGCCTGTGTTCTGACCCTTTCTGTGATTTTTCCTCTCTTGCAGCACAGCCACTCTCCTCTATCCCTGTGGAAGGGTCTGTGGCTGTTGCACTGGCAGCATGCTGAGTGTCTGCTTGCTGCTCTCTTCAGCATTCTCCCAGTCTCTGCTGGGCTTGCTGTCAGCTGTGCTCTCCTTCCCTGTGCCTGCCCTGACCTCCACTCTGAAATTCAGTTTCTCGTTCACAGGCAAGCTCACTCCTCCCCTTCCTCAAGAAAATCCTACCTGATTTACAGCACTGAACAGCTGGGAAAAGGCTCTACCTAGGTCTAAAGGAGAAGATCTTAATAACCTGGAAACAAATCCAAGAGATAGTGCTCAGTGCCAGGGGAAGGACGTTGTTTTGTTGGGAGCAGAGCATCTCTGTCTTGCCTTAGCGCAGGAGTTCATCCCGGGGACGTGGATTGCTTTGAATGGTGGAATATTTTAGTTTTTGCATCATCTGTAAATACAGTGGCAGGCTGGCAAAAGCTGACAAAGAGGAATTAATCTTTTCCCGATGCTCTGGCCTGTGTTCCACTCTCCCCTCCCCCATATGCAGATACAAGTGGTGGAGAGTATCCATTGCTGTGTCCTGCTCTATTCCAGCACTCAACAGCATGGCTTTCTTTTCCTTAAAAACTTCTCATTTGTGCTTTATCCTTTTTCTTTTCAGGATTCGCTATCTGGGATTTTTATTGTTTCTCATTCCTCAGGCTGTTTTGTCTCCCACTAAAATACTGAGGTTGATGTATGTATAATCCCTCAATATTTTGCTCAGGTAGATTCGTTTATGTGAGAGCTGAAATCTTGTCTACTCACTCCTGTATTTTGTCTCTTTTTTCTATTTTGAAACATTTCTTCAGTGTATGTTTCTTGGCATTTGCTGGTCCTGCAAATCAGAAAGATGAGGAGATAAAACTCCACAAGTGTATCCTAAAGAAAGATGCTGATCCAGCCTTGATGCCTAGCAGACTCAATGGCATAGAACTGAGGCCTTTGCTGGTTTTAAAACAAAATTCCTTCAGCAATTAAAAGTTATGTGCACTGACCAACTGTTCACGTTCTTTCTGTGGCCTGACCATAGGAGTCTTCTCACTTTTGAGGTTGTCATGGGCTTGCAAGTTCATTCGTCACCCTCAGGGGTGGAAATGGGAAGTGGAAAATATTCCTGTTTGCCCTTGACGTGAAAACTCTGCCTTCATCTATGTCAGTGCCAAATAATAAATAAATAAATCGATCCTGAGCTCTAAACACATTCTTCATGTTAAGACCACAGCCTCAAGCTGCTCCAGGGGAGGTTCAAGTTGGACATCAGGAAGGATTTCTTCCCAGAAAGGGTTGTCAGGCCGGGGCTGCCCAGGGAGGTGGTGGAGTCCCCATCCCTGGAGGTGTCTAAGGAAAGCCTGGACATGGCACTCAGTGCTCTGGGCTGGTGACAAGGTGGGGATTGGGCACAGGTTGGATTTGATGATTTCAGATGAACCATCTTCCAACCTCGATGGTTCTGTGATTCTGTTGACTTTGTGCTCATGAGCTGGATATCTTCCTACCTCTCCTCATTTCCTAGAGCACTGCCAGTGCTCAGGTTGGTGCTATAGGCTGACATCACTTACTCCCTCCAGACTGCAGGATGTCCTTCTGAGGTTAGGTGCAGTTCAGGAAGCCTCTTTTCCACTTCAGCAGAGTCTTCTGCTCACCATTCATAGTCAGATTCTGATTCCTCCTGCTCCTTGGGTGAGGAAATGCAGCACCCTAGTGTTTTGGGGCACAAATGCAAGTGCTTGTGCTTGTAGTGCTTGCCCCAGCCCGTTTGTGCACGTGTGAGCCTCCAGCCTCTGGGGCCAAAGGAGACCCTGGTGTCCCTGGGGTCAGAAGGATCCTTCCTGTTTGGACAGGACCAAGGTGCTCATTCCATGCCTGTGGAGAGTAACTGGTGGAACCAGGGAAACCCCCATCCTCACGATTTGCAAGAACTGGTTCTGTGTCACTTTCCCCACGAAGCTCTGGTCATCAAGTGACCACCCTGGACAATGCCTTTGGCCTTGATGCCACCAATAGCTGCTGCTTGAGCTCTCCTTCTGTTTTGGGACAGAATGGTGCTCCCTGGGCTGGTCAGAGCTGGTTCAGCACTTACTAGAGCATTCCTGCAAATCCTGTGGGCAGGAAGGGCTTTTTTGAATCTTCCTGGAAATATATTGGGATACGCATTACTGGAGTCGGTCACACTATGAACACTTAATTCAGATAGAAATGTTGCTAATTAGAAGTTGTTTGAGATTTACAGTTCATGTGTGTATCCACTTTGTGCCCAGGTCCCTTCTCTGGAAGGGACCCTCAGGATCACACTTCCAGCCTGTGGTTGGAAGGGAACTGAAGAAGTTTGGGGGTGTTTCACCTTAATGTAACCATGTGTGGGATTTGTGGCAGTGGATTCTTAATAGCCTCACTAAGATCTGCTGTTGATTACAAACATCTCTTATAGAACTAAAAGACATATTTTAAATGCAGGATTTGTCCTCATACAGTGAAAGTCACATTTTGCTATCAGGGAGAAGGGAAAAAACATGGAAATAAACAAATTACAGAAGAAGAAAAGTATTTTAAAACCATAATGCTCTGTAGAGTGGAGCTGAGAGTTCTGTATTGCATTGTTTACCTGCTGTAAGATTGCCACTGCTGCTGAGATTGCTGCCTACTTTTATAAGGAAAGGTACATAGTGTTCCATCTTGACAATGTTGAGTGTTTTTGAATATAGATACATGAAAACACTGAGAATTGCTGGTCACCTCAGTAAAGTAAAACTGCCAGGGAACTTAGAGTCCATCCAAGTCCACAACAGTGAGATACTTGTGCTGCCCAGACATGCAGGAAGCTTTTACCCTTCAGGATAGGGACAGGGCAGAACCATCTTCCTCTGTGGATGAGTTTCCAGAATTTTAAAGAGTATTAATAGTTTCCTTACTCTATAGAAGTGTGTATAACTCCGTTTCTAGAAAACTGATTATTGACATTTCCATCTCTGTCAGAGGTTTTAGCAGATTTCCAACCCTTGATCCATTTGCTCTGTTGATGGTAGAGCAAATGGCAAGAGGAACAAAAATATCTTTTTTGCCTTGTTTATCTGACTATTGAATGATTTATTTTAATTGTGGGTCCAGAAGTACCTAAAGTTCTGCTTCAGCAAGAACATGGCCAGTCAGTCAGGTGAAGCGACAAGAAGCTTTATATTCTGAGGGGGTTTGTACCTACCTGCAGACACACTGATCTGGACTGAGACTGCTTTGTTCTTCAAACCACTGATACTCTGCAATTCTGCTTTTTTGTTACTCAGTCTTCAAGAAACCCTTCTGGGTCAGGGCATCTGTGCTGATACAGCTGCAGCTGTGTCTGTTATCTGGAAGGGTAGTAACAAAAGGAGGACTTGGCTTGGGAAACAATTCTTTGACTAGGATGAAAGCATCACTTCCAACAAGATTTTCTTTGGCATGGTCCCTTTATTTTTCTGCAGATTAGCTGAACTAATTGTTTCCTATTTGTGACCCAAGAATTGTTTCAGCAAAACCTCTCTGCTCTATGGATTTGTTCACAGGAGAAAGGGAAGACTGCATTTCAGCTGCATGCAGTAGGAGCAGATGTTCATGGGTTTCCTTCATTCACCCCCTTACTCCTTTCATTGTTCTTTCTCTTGAAAGTCCAAGACAAACAGATTCAGCAATTCCTCTTTGTCTAAGACTTACTATAGTCATTGTCAAGTGGCAGAGTCCCCACTTCCTCCATCAAATACCAGGCATGGTGTTTTCTGCTTGATCTTATGGGCTTCATTCCCCAGAAGAAAAGCAAGCTCCAAAACCCGATGTGCAGGGACAAAGCTTGCTGCTGGAGTAGGGAGAACTTGTGCAGGGAACGTTTTGTTGGTCTAAGAAAATTAGGATTTTGTAGGCTATGGAATTTCCTGGGGAATCCTTCTTGAACTCAGAAGTAGAGTGGGCTACAATGGTGTATGCTGACACTTAAACCTGATTTTCTTTAAATGTCGTACACAGGCTGTGGTTAGTAGTTCTGCAGGCAGCACTGAACTATTTCCTCTGCTACCTCCCCAGCATAATCCTAATGTCCCTATGTTCTATTTAAAAGTATTTTTCATGGCTGGTTTTCCTTAGGTAGCTTGGAACCTGGTGAACGTTCCTGTGGTAACCTGTTTTTCACAATGCATAATCAAAGTGATTCTTGGGACAGTTGCTTGTTTGTCCATAAGATTAATTCATGCTGCAAATCACAGAGATTTCAGCACTTTTGCAGTCCCATATCTGTTCCTGCTAGGGGAGTCATTGCAGGCTGTGGATATGCTTAATTTTGAAAGCCAAGTTTCTTCATTTGTCCAGGAAGGTAGAAAAGCTGCCTAATCTGTGCTGAATAATTGACATGTTAAAGAGGCTGTTTTCTCTTCTGCCCTGTTACGAGCTGCGCCTTAGACTGAAGACCTCTGTGGGTTTGCAGCAATCAGTCAGAGCTCAGGCCTTGGTGCAGAAGTGTGTCCGTAAAGAGTGGATGCTGGAAGTAAAACATTGGATTTTAAAGCTGATAGAGCCCAGTGTCACCCTGTGGTAACTCTAGTTCTCTTCAGTAGCCATAATGCAACCCAGATTTAGATGGCCCTTACAAAGAGAAAACCGTATACAGCTTGCCCTGGGAATTTTCTCTGTGGAGGGAATATCACTTGGGGAGAAAAAGGACTAACTTAGGCTTGGAAAATCAACTCTGTCTTTTGCTGTAGTACATGGAGACAGTCATAGAATTTTGACTGTCTTCTCCCATTAGACTTCTCTTTTTGTTAGGGACAAGGAACTGGGATTGATGTGTATAAAACCTACAATATGAAAATCTGACCTATAGTATGAAAATATAATACTAAATAAGCTTGAATTCATAGACTCACAGAATGGTGTGGGTTGGAAGGGACCTTAAAGAATTCCACCTCTGAGTGTGATAAGAGCTCACTGCTGTTGGAATGATGGAAAAACTAGAATAAACAGTATTTTAGACAGCTCACAATTGAAACTCTTGTTTGTGTGTTTTAACAGAGAAACCTCTCAATACATTGGTGTTATTTCAGCATTAGAAATGTTTAAGAATGCAATCACCCTTGTAGCTCAGTGACCAGTTTTGTGATACTCAAATCCTCGTACAAGACGAAGATCAGAACCGCGGCTCGCGGGCACAGCGCTGACCTCTCCGTTTTTCTCTCAGTCCCAGATGCAAACCCAAGTCCAGCAAGTGGGAATCGTCCCGACGCAGGCCATGGCCACGGGGCCCACGGCAGACCCCGAGAAGCGCAAACTGATCCAGCAGCAGCTGGTCTTGCTGCTCCACGCCCACAAGTGTCAGCGGCGCGAGCAGGCCAACGGCGAGGTGCGCGCCTGCGCCCTCCCGCACTGCCGCACCATGAAGAACGTCCTCAACCACATGACGCACTGCCAGGCTGGCAAGGCCTGCCAAGGTGAGCCCTCTCTGCTCTCCCTGTCCCTGGCCTTGCTCTTCTCGGCCAAATGGTCCCCCGTGCCTGGCACTAGGGAGTGTCAGCGCTGGCTCTGTGGTTGAACTGCTCCCAGCTCTCATCTCTCCACAGCTGCCGGTTTAGAAAACAGAATGGAATGTTTGCTCTCCTCGAGTAGGATGGTACTAGTATAGCCTTGCAAGCATCTTCTTCATCTCCTCTGTTAAATTTGTGCTTTGAGAGGCTGTCTGGAATAGAGGCTAGACAGTGTTAAAGGAGTAAAGTAGGTATTTATTAAAAAGGTTTTTAAAGGATATACTTTGGGCAGTACAAGAGTTTGGCTGTGGCTCTACTGAAGATGGACACTTGGTCATGAGTTCTCATACTTTTATAAGTTTTGATCCATTTACATATTGGGGTTAATTGTCCAATTACAGCTTCAGGTTATGAAGTCACATCCTCTCAGTTCACTGTTGTTTGCAGTTTCTGGGCCTGAAGCTGCAGTGGTGTCCTTGGTTCTCAGGCTGGAAAAGGATTGTTTTGTCTAACTACACTGTGAGGAGAACTTTCTAGCACTTTATATGAAGTTCAGAGTTACATACTAATGCAGTACAGAATCTGGAAAATGTGAAAGCTAAAACTTAAGGCATCAATATTAAGTGTGATATCCACCATGTCTTTGTCTTAAATTTCAGTACTAGTTTCCTTCTTTTGCACTTGGATCATAGACATTTCAGTTTACGTTTAGTTATATGTACAGTATTGCAATATTTGCCTTTTGGAAGTGGGATGGTAGCAGTGTAGCCTTGCAATCACCCTTTTCATCTCTGTTGTATAAGGAGGGTGTAGTGTCCACCATGTCTTTGTCTTAAATTTTAGGAGTGGTTTCCTTCATTTGCTGGTGGATCACAGAAAAATTTACTTGTTTGTGGTTTTAGTATTGCTTGTGAAGGAGAAAGAATAGAGTTACTCTAAAAAATGAAATCATTCATAAACCAGTTGTAAAATAGAATTCCTCTAACAGAATGAAATAATTCAAAACCAATTAACCAAGGAGCAACTCTTAACTCTTGCTTTCCCTTGCTGCAGTTGCTCATTGCGCATCTTCGAGACAAATCATCTCCCACTGGAAGAATTGTACTCGGCACGACTGTCCCGTGTGCCTTCCTCTGAAAAATGCCAGTGACAAAAGAAACCAACAACGTGAGTGCTTCTCTTACTGCTGTCACCTTTAAAACTGTTAAACCAAAGTTGATCATGTGTGCCGTGGAGGAATAAACTCTTGACAGCGTCCCAACAAACTTAGTAGCTGTTAACAGTCTTGTACAAGGGTGAATATACCAGTGAATTTCCATTTCTCATCATTGAATGCAATTTATTACTTAAATGCACAATAATTGGGAAAGTCTGAGCTCAGGCACGCATCTTTTTTAAAGGGTGTGGCAACTTCTAACTGGTGTTTCACTGTGGGGCAGATCAATAGATTCCAGTTATGAAGCCGTTTCGGATGTAGGTAGGGGCGTGGGGAAGGAGATAAGCTGCTTGGCTGTGTTTCCTGCTGCTAGAAACAACTTAAATCAACATGCTAATGATTTAAAATAATCAAAAATGTTAGAAAAAAAATAATTCTCTCATGTAAAAATGTCTAGGTGTCTTAATCAAGTGTATTTAGCACTGGTATAGATTAGCTGTAGTTCTGCAGATCATGCCTGGTTTTTACAATAGCTGAGCTGTTACTGATCCTTGGGGCCGGTCCATTTGTTCTTTATTTCTTCTTCCCTCATGCTCTGAAAAAGAAAATTCTGAACTTATGTTGGTAGGTTTGCTTCTCATCAAGTCCTTTGAAAAGATGCCAGGGTGGAACATTTTACATCATCGATGTCAAGTTCTAGAAGTTTGAAGTAATGTTATGCCTAAGTATATTTAAATAAGGGCTAAGAAGTGGAAAATAGCTGCAGGACTTGCAAAACTGGAATTGGATTGGAAGCATTCTGCTAATTTCCAGCTAAGTTGAGACTGCAGTGGGGAACACCAGTAAACCTTGGAGGATGGAGAATTGCTCCTAGGTTAGGTGGGATTAAGGCAGGGGGGGTGAGTAGCTGCTAAAACTACCAAAATTATCCATTGAGCATGTTCTGTTTATGGTTTAAAAATGGGTTTTCCTCCTCCAAAACTGAAAAAATTACAACTATAGAGCTACTTGGAAGTCAGGATTTTGTTTTCATTTTACCAAACTTCTCCTCGGTAAACAAGATAAATCTTGTGCTTTGAAAGTAGCAATTTGTTGCAAGTGATTACTAGTTTGGCCCTCTAAAAACGTGTTGAAAGCCGTGCTTTTTAATATGACATGGTCCATTTGTGCTTAACATCATTATTACACAGTTGTTATCAAAGTGCTAACAACATCTACCAGAACAGAATTGTGTTTTACAATACAAGCTGCTGGAGAAAAGTAGTTTGTGCAATATTTGTTTTGTTGCTCATACAGCTGATCGTATGAGAACAAAAACTGGAACATCAACAGTCCTTAAAAATAATTTTGCTATGGGATCAAATAGGATATTGTCTGACTGCAACAGAATTATAGTGAATAAGTTTGTCTCTCTTGTTGCATATGGAGGGAGATAAATATGAAATCTCCTTCTCCTATTCAGTTAATCAATAATCCAGTGGGGCAGGGTTCTTTGTCCTGGGTTACGTCTCTGAGTCATACACATAACACCTCATGGTTTGCTGGGAGGTAAAAGAGGAACACTAAAAGTACTTGTTTAGTTATATTATGAAAGGTACCCCTTTTGGGGCATTCAGGAAGGTTGGTGAAATGATTTACATTGGTATGTGCATTTTAAAATGTTGTGCTTCTTCAGGTGGAGGCTAACCAGCACTGGGTTAGTTTTGGACTGGAAGAAAATGTTGCCTTCCTTAAGAATAAATCGTAGTAGCTTCTACTAAATTGGGAGGAGGAGGGAGTCTGCATTTGCAGAATACAGGGAACATTCAGAAAGGGTAAAAGGCATGAGAAGTGTAGTGATCCTCCTTCTATTGTTGGGCTGCCTTCCTTACAGAGAGTCCAGATCCCTCCTTCCCATGCCCACCCCTGTTTTCCTGTTGTTATCTCAGTCCTGGTGTGGCCGTGCTGGGCTTTCAAGAAGCTGCTTCAAAGGGTGCCCACCTTTTAGAACATTCTGCAGCTGAGCACTGCTGAGCCATTGCAATGTGACGCCTCAGTTCCATGCACAGTCATTCCTATACTTTTGTAGCTTTCTGTTCCTGCTCCTTGGGGATCTGCAAGTCCTGGAAAGTCCTGGGGTTTAGGTTATTGCCATGTAGCTGCTTCTGTACAGGTCTTTTGGTGCTGGGATTTTTTGCAAAGAGCATTGTGCCAGGTTTCCTTTGTATTGCCTTTTTTATTTATTTTAAAGCACTCTTGAACTATATTTTACTATAATGGTTGATAGTGACCTGACTTGTTAATAGGACATATTGGGACAAATTTAAAATTCTTTCTGTTCCACATGGTTCTTATTGTGTGTCCATGTATCTCTGAGGGGACAGGGGAAACTGGAAAGCAAATATTATTTTGCACATGGTAAAACATTAAGCTTTTCTTTTGAATAAGCAGGTGAGTCCTGTGTTTTGAAGTAATGGCTTGATATTTGGTTGAAATCCTTTGGGGTTGAAGGCTTGTTTTTGTTAGGAAGTACTTCTTGCTCCCTGCTGGGCCCAACACCATATGAGTTACAAACTTTTGCAAACAGTTGATGGTTTATTTCCTAGTTTTGTAGCTGTGTCAGTTATTTTTTTGAAGATTCATCTTGTCATGCACATGCTTGAGCTCCTTAGTTCTTCCATTGCTGGCCTGGGCAGGTGTGTTGTCGCACAGCTCCTGGATCTGCTCCCATTTCTCATGTCCTGGGCCATCCCCGTGCATCATTCCAGGAGCAGGGGACACTGGAAAACCCTCTGGGATCCACACTCAGATGAGGGAGACTGGGAAGTGGAATTGTGAACTTGGAGCTGGTCTCCTCTGTAACTTTCCTTGTAGGAAAATTTTGAATAAAATGCAGTAAGGGGAAAGCTGGATTAAGGAAGATTAAACTTGAGATAACTGATTTTCACCTGAAAGTGTGAATTTGGAGAAGACAGAGACAGAAATTCTGGTGTATGTGAAGTCTGGCATGAAGGAGCAGGAATCTGATGAGGGAAATGGAAGTAGGGGCCATGATCTGGCTGGCTGACAGGTTATTGAGAACAGGCAGAAAATGGAAGAGAACCTGGATGTGGAGCATTTGGGAACCAATCCTTTGCAGAGAAGGAAGGAGTCAGTGCATCCATGCACAGGGAAATGTGTCCAGAAGGAGGAGGCAGCAACTTCTTCAGTGGAGTCTTTTTTCCTGGGAAAACAAAATGAAATCCAGCTTGTTCAAGTCTTACTGTCAGTAACTGTAAGATCTACAAACAAAACGGGTCTCTTGTTTTTTCAGTTGCTGGAAATCACAGAAAGGTGACCCATCAGTTATCCCATGGAGCCACATGATGGATGATAGTCCATGGATTAGGGAGTTCCACTGATTGACTGATCCAGTGCTGTACTGAAGGCTTCTGATTTAATGCTTAACTTAAATAAAAATTAAAATGGCATTGGCAGTGAAGTTTAAAACTGACCTTTCCTGCTTCTAGTTCCTCCTAAAATCTTAACCCCATGATTTGATTCATCATACATCCTTTAATTAAGTGATTGTGTGCATTCACCTCCGTGTGCCTGTCTGATTCTGAGTGCAGGACAGCCTTGTGCTGAGGTGAGTCAAGGGCACCAGCACAAATTTTGCTCCAGCCACTTCGAGATGAGCAGAGTGAGGAGCTGCAGGACAGAACAAGTCTCAATTAAAGAATTCAGAAGCAAAATCAAACATTTAAACCAGCGTGGCTAAATTTAAATCAGCTTGTTGTGTGAGGTGATGAGACAGCGTTGCTGAAGGATTTTGGTTTAACAATTGCCAGCTGTTCTAACAAACAGTTCTGTATCAAATGCTACTTTCTTTTTGCATCTTTATTGTTAGTATTGCCTTCTTTCTATCTTATTGATCTAATCCTTAGAGTTTAGGAATTTAAAATTCTCAAAAATGGTTTCACATGTTCACTGGAATGATCAGGTTAGAGAAGTGCTGGGCATTCATTCTTAAAATAGCATTAGGGATCTGTGTTTAAAATAAATTTTAATTAGCTGGAGGAGTTCCCCTCTAGAAGGCATGAGTGCAGTGTCATTAAACAGCACTACTTGAGAGAGGAATCCTGCAGGTGAGCTGCTGTTTGATGGTTTTGATGCCTTCTGGGGCATTGGGATGTCACCAGGGCTGCTCAGGAAGTCCTGGGGCTGCTTAACTTTTGCTGGTTTGAACCTTCCCTCCTCAGGTACATAAACACAAGTGACCCTGGGAGACACTGAGCCAGTTGTCTTTACAGCATTTAGAATGTGAATGACAGAGCTCACTTCACTCTTGTAACTTCTGTCATGGGCTCCTCAATGTCCGAAGCATCAGTTCGGAAAAGTAAATTGCAGTAGACGTTGCTTCATGTAGCAGTGGCCTAATGTGTTTGTTCCAGGGTTGTATTTATTTTAGTTGACTTTATTTCCTGCAGGATCTGCCACAGAAGAAACAGCATTTGCACTTGGGTCTCTCCAGAGTGGAAATTTAATACTCCCTGCCTCCATCTTCTTGTTTGACAGATAATGTCACGCCTTCATGTGAAACCAGTGAACAGACAAAAAAAAAATCCTCAAAACCAGATTCCTGATCTTGGGAAATGCTCAGATCAGGATCCTATTGGTTGTGAAGTGTAGAAAAGCTGAGGCCAAACAGTCTAAAACTGTTCTGACCCAAGGGCTGAACTTGTGCTTTGTAGTGACTGATGCTGCCGCCAAAGCTCAGCCCAGGGCTGTGGGCTGGAGGTGCTGGACTTGTCCAAGTGAGCTTCAAGCCAAGCTTGCAGTCCCAGACAGTGTTTTTCCCCCAGGAGAATGTGAGGGATGGTGGAAGGCTGGGCTCTCCTCAGTGGGGTGGCCAGAAGCCTTTCCCTGGTTCCCGAACGTCGGCATCACCTGTGGGCGTTCTGCCATCTCCACACTTCCAGCACTGAAAGCAGATTGGGGAGGAGTTTGTCCTAATTTTTCTGGTGGAATATCATCATCTAACAAGCTGGGATTCTTGTTAGCTCCTGAATCAATCTGTGTTGTTGCAGCAGCCTCTGAAGCCTTTTGAATTCCTGGGTGCCACAACTTTTATGCTATTTAACCTTCCTATTCCTTGGCTTACAGTAGTGTAAAGGCATCTTTCTCCTAGATTGTGTGATTCCAGAGTACTGCATGCAAGTCCAATGAGGATTTCATAGAGTTGCTCTTTAATATCTTTTTTTTTTTTTTTAATTAAGCTGATAGGATCTTAATCAGCTTCTGTCTTTGTTTTTAAATTCTCTTAGAAGTGATCAGTGAGTTCAAAAGTTATTGTGTGTCCACAGAGTGTAAGTATACATAAGCCTAAATTTCCATAGTAATCGCAGCATTTAAAATACTGTGGATTGTCCTTTGGGGAAAAAAAAAGGATGGTTTTTGTAGGGCTGCTTATGCAGGAGAGAGAGATATCTGAGTATATTTATTTGTAGTTCTTTGGCAAATGAGATCAAATTGATTTCTCATCTGGAGAGGGAAAAGTCTGGACTCTGCAATGTGTGTGTTTTCTCTTGGGCGGAAGCTGGAAGCCTGTGTATTTCTTTCAGTGATTCAGTTTCCATAGTGGGTAAGGATTTAAGAAAGCCTGGATAATGCTGTTAATGTCTCAGAAGGCTTGTTTTCATGACTTTTTTATCTAACCACGTGCCCCTACTAATATTTCAATAAAACAGTTATTGTTGCCTATATTAAGAGCCATTACTGTTGCTAAGTTTAGTTCACAGATTTGTAATGCACATTACATATTTAATTACTTGAGGGGTAAAATGTGAAGGTGGTGTTACTTCTACCAGAGTCCTGATTATCAAAATGCAGTGTCTCTGTGCTGAAGGTTGTACTCCATGGGTCATTCACAAGGGAACATGATATTACTTAGAACGGCAGCTAAAATGAGAACCAGCAAGCATAATTTGCTCTCTTCTGCATTAAGTAAATACTGCTTTTCCCTGTTGTTTCCATTTCCTGTCTACAATAAAAACGACTCTTCCATAAATCTGTATGGTGGGAGAGGTTGGTTGGTTGTGGTAGCCATATAGGTAGGTTAATGAATACCTAAACATCATCTAAATTAATTACCAGGGTTCAACCCCTTTATGACTCTCCAACTTATTTTAGATTTTGCCAGTACAATCTGAGACTCATCAGGGTTTTTCATATCTCTGAGTAACTTGGGGTTTGAGGTAATTTGGCCTTCAGAGGATTCATCTGGTGACTGCTCGCAATGAAAATTTCTACCAACAGATCTTCAGTATTACCTTTGTGTCCAAGGACACAGTGTTTCTGCTCAACTCAGGATCTCTGTTCTGGAGCCAAATATTTTGACCTAAAATGGGATTGATGGGAAAGAGGGAAGTAGAGGAATTAAATTTTTTCCCCCCTTAGTTTACTGTCTCCAAGCATGAAAATCCTATTTAGCCTTATATAGGAGCCTATACTATATATGTGTTACAAGTAATTATGGGCTTATCTGCCTAAAATTGACAGCACTTCTCTTTAGACTGCATGGATTAATAGCCAGGGTGGGTTCTGTCCTGTAGAATCAAAGGCTGAGTTTTCCCACTCGGCATCTCGGGTGTTGTTCTGTCCTCTGGCAGGAAAATATCTGTATCATAGAATATGTGCATGTTCTGGTGACTCTTGGCATGACTGGTTTTACTCCTTATCCTCATCGAGTTGTAATTTTCTCTTATCCTTTCTCTTTTCTGTAGCCCTTTTAGGGTCTCCAGCTGGTGGGATCCAGAATTCCATCGGTTCTGTTGGCACGGGCCAGCAGAACACTCCTTCACTAAGTAATCCCAATCCAATTGACCCCAGCTCCATGCAACGAGCCTACGCTGCCCTGGGGCTGCCATATGGCAACCAGCCCCAAACACAGCTGCAGCCCCAGGTCCAAGGCCAGCAGCCAGCACAGCCTCAGGCTCACCAGCAAATGAGGACCATTAATGCACTGGGTAGGTGGAGAAAAGAAAAAAAAAAGTTAAAATAACTGATGCTGAGTTTTTAGGATAGTCTGGTATTTTGTTTGGTCCGAGCAGTGACTGTTCATGTTGTTTAGTAAGTTAAAAATGCACTGTATATATCCACTGCCATTCATTTACATTTGAGCATTAGAAAGTTTTGAATGTAGTGCTTTTGCCAAATAGCAGGAGTTTTAGTTCCGTATAAAATATAGCCCATAGCTTGTTCTCTGAGGTGATGAGACAGAATTTCTGAAGGATTTTGGTTTAATGATTGTTCCCTGTTCTAACAGACAATTCTGTCTCAAATACTTCTTTTTCTTTGCGTCCTGATTGCTAGTACTAGCTTCTTTATAGCGTATTGATCTAATCTTAAGAGTTTATGAATTTAAAATTTTAATAGACTCATTTTTATAGTTCAGACTGAAAGTAACTTGGTTCCATAAATAGCCACGTATGTGCAGCACAGCAGGTATTGTTATAAAAGTACTTAACCTGATAAATTGCTTCTTTCTTTAGTCAGATGGGTCAGTAAAGTGCAGTTTTGTCTATTATTGTCAAAATTGTGAACTGTGTACCAATGATGTTTAATTTTGTCCCAAAGGAGCCAACCAGATGAACCTTCCCGCAGGAGGAATAACAACAGACCAGCAACCGGGTCTAATTTCTGAAACTGCTCTTCCAACATCCCTTGGGACAAATAAGTAATGCACATATTTTCATTCTTGCTCAATTAAACATTTATTTGCATGCTTATGAACGTAAATAAAGAGCATGCTTTAAAAACTGATTGTATTGGCGTGGAGATGGTCAGTCAAGTGTACAGCTCTGCTCTCTTTCCTGTTTCAGTTCCAGAGCTGCCACTTTGTGCCTCCTGAGAGCCCCACAATATTTACTGCTTTTAAATGAAGTCCCAAAGGGAGAATATTTTGTATTTTTAAGCTCATAGTTGTGATTCTTTACCATTCACACTGTGAATGTGCCTTGTAAACTCCTGAGCTTTGCTGCTTCAGGGGTCGCAGTTTGTTGATGCCAATATTTCACTTAAGAGAATGTTTGATGCAATAGCTAGAAGTGATGGAAGCAACAACTCAAAAATTACTTCAGGCATCAAACCTATGAAAAAACTCTGCATTCTGGTAGTCTAACAGTCCTTTTTTTAATTTATTTTAGCCCACTAATGAATGATGGCACAAACTCTGGCAATGTTGGAAACCTCAGCTCAATGCCAACGGCTGCACCTCCTTCGAGTACCGGGGTAAGGAAAGCATGGCATGAACATGTCACTCAGGACCTGCGCAATCATTTAGTGCATAAACTGTAAGTATTCACCAAGGCTGCCTTTTTCCTCAATGTTTTTAAAGAATTTCAATACTGTAGTTCTGCTGTTAAGCTGAAAAGAAAGTTGTCAGTAGTGATTCTCAGGTGCTGGGCCACTCAGAATGAGTTGTTACCTTTAATCCTCCTCTTTGGTTTGTTCTTCGTGCTCAGTAAGGAGTGGGCATGGAATTAGTTTCTATTGCTAATAAATTTGCTCTGCTGTGGTGAACAGTTATTTAGACTCCAAACTGTTAAGCCTCACTTTATTTTCATCATCTGATTTGTTTTAGTCTTGTGAGAAGTAGTAAAATACTATTTTTTAACCATTTTGATATGCTTTTACGTATCTAGTGTGTCAGGGAACATTCAGAGTGATTATCATAAAGCTGTATTGATTTGGGTTTTTTTTTCTGAAGATCTTTTTCTATTGTTCCTCTGTCCTTGCAGTGTCCAAGCCATCTTCCCCACTCCTGATCCAGCAGCACTGAAGGATCGCCGCATGGAGAACTTGGTGGCTTATGCCAGGAAAGTGGAAGGAGATATGTATGAATCTGCTAATAGTAGGGTATGTTGCCTCAGTTCAACATGTGAAAGAACAGTAGCATCACAAATCTTGGCAGTGTAAAGAAAACCCCAGAGAATCATTTCACTGCCCTCTTCATGAGGAAAGTCGTGTTTTCAGTCTGTGACAGTGTTGGTGTAGTCCCAAGCCTTGTGATTCATGTCATTCGAAGCTAATTCACCCCTCAGCTCTAGACACCATCACATCCATCCCTGCTTGCATCCTCCTGCAGGTGTGATTGACATGCAAGAAGCTTGCAGCACAGCTTGCAGTTCTTGATGTTTCCCTTACTGACTTCCTCCCTTTTTGGAAGTCTGTGTAAGCAGTAGTTTTAAAATTTTCTTAGTGCCTCTTACCGCTGGAGGTTTTCTCTAGGACCCAGTGCTTACCTTCCGCCTGTACTGATGAAATTAATTCTCTTCTACTCTGCAGCACCAGGAGTAGTTGCACTAAGACATAAGAAGTCAGTTTGGCTGCTTTGTGGATGGGAAAAAAAAAAAAAAAAACCAACCCAGAAGTGCTGTTGTAGTTCATGATTTTCGCTCTGTCTGCACAGAGATGTCAGTTCAAATCCCTCGTGCTTGAAGGGAGCAAACCCCTGTTGATTGACAGGCTGAGGATATGACATGGTGGTAATTGTACCCTAAAGGAACCACTCCCTGAAAGTTTTCATTGGGAAAAGACAGCAATATTAGTGCCAGTAGTAACAGCCAGCAAGATCCTACCTGATCAGAAACTTCAGATCCTTTCTTAAGCAAGGGAGGAGCACCTGAAGAGAGTAGTTAGTGGCATTTCAGGTGATAATCAGATGATCCAGTCAGACACTTCTGCCCCTCTCAGCCCACCTGCCAGAAGAGCTGGAGATGGAAATGCAGGTTTTATTTCCTAGAGGTAAACAGGCAGTGGCCATACTTAGAGTGCTGCTGTGCCAGTGTTGGTCAGTAACCACATTGTATCCTCTTTGTAGCTACCAAGAGGTTGTTTACAAGGCAGACTTGGGTGTGCCCAGCCCTGGTTACCCTGGCGGCCTTAGAGACCAATTTTAGATAGAAGGAGGATTTCATGGTCACACCTGGGTGTCTAAATACCTTCTCAGTAAGGATGAGCACAGCAAAGTCCTGACTGTAAAATTAAATGCCTTCTGACAGACAAACACCCAGAAGTATCTTCTCATCCCTCAAAACAGCTGTCAGAGCCTCATGGCCAGAAGTTTCTCTTATTGGAACTCATCTAATGTATTTGGCTCCAAGCAGCAAACTTGGAAGAAGGGAGTCGTTCAGAATGTGTTAACGATGCCATGAGGAATTGCATCCTTCTTTTTGAGGAGCTTCCGTTCTACTTTGACACTGAAAAACATATTCAGTAAGAGGCATCACTGTCAGGAATTTAATGTTCTAGCATTGTGTGCTCCTTGTGAACACAGCCTTTGCAGGAACCTTTGCAGTGGGAAAGCAGCACAATATTAAATTTACAAATAGGAACTTACAACTGAAGTGGCTTGAGCAGGAGAAGGGGAGGGGCTGTAAAGCTTTTAAACTGGACAGCAGAAAGTGTGTGCACTGATTGTTGAGAAACTCTGAGGAGAGAAATGACCTGAAAAACAAAGCTTTATACTGCATGACTGGACTTCCTTAACAAGGCTGCTGAGGAATACATATTTCATATTAAGTTTTCAGAAATGAATTCAATCCTGCTGTAATACCAAATTCTGGTTTTGATAATATTGAATAAAAACAAAACAATTGTGGGCAAGCATCACTCAGCCTGTGCTCTGTGTAACCCTGGGTTCTAAGAGCACGGTGACCCCACAAAAGAGAGGTAGCCTTGAGGGTTTGTGGGGTTTTTTTGCCTTTTTTTTGCCTAGGTGCATAATCTCATGCACTTGGCAGATGTGTGTCCAGCAATTCCTGACAAGCAAAATTGCCTACATGGTGTGCACTGTGACTGTCTTATTGGATCTGTTGTGAGTGTGGGTTGAGCAAAATGGATTTTTCATCTTCTAAAGATGTAGTGTTTACTTGTCTCTGCCTGTGGACTATTTTTCACTGAATTTTCTCCATTCCTTTGAGGTTTTGTCTGGTTTTGTTTCTCTCTTGCCATGATTGTTGATAGACTCTTTAGAAAAAGAGCAGTTCCTTTCTTTATGTAAAAATTGATCTGTCCTTAACATCTGTCTCCTGAAAGTTTATTCAGTGTAACAGTGTGCTGGGAATATGTTTTCCTTTTGTCTGTGGATTAGTGGAAATGTTTATTGTGAAAATAACATTTAAAAATCATTAACACTTAGAAACTAAATCACAGCTTCCTGGGTTTTGCCGAAGCAACAGAGAACCTTCAGCCTTCTCCTTTGTCTGCTAATTTACTCAGAGTAGGTATGCAGGGTAGCCATAAAGCAAGTGTGATTTCTGGAAGCTTTTTTTTTTTCCTTTTCTGCATTAAAGCAGAAAAGGCTGTCTTAATTTACAGGATTCTGAAAATAAATATTTCTTTTTCAATTAGGCAGGTGTATACATTAAAAACCAAACCAAACAAACAAACAAAAAACCCCACAACACTCAAAGCAGATTATGGTATTCAGGTAGACTGAATGAGTTTTGCAGCTGCTGATTACTCTTTGTTTTTCCCTTTTAGGATGAATACTATCATTTATTAGCAGAGAAGATCTATAAGATACAAAAGGAGCTAGAAGAGAAGCGGAGGTCTCGTCTCCATAAACAAGGGATGCTGGGGAACCAAGCAGCCTTACAGACCCCCGGGCCCCAGCCCCCAGGGATTCCCCAGGTGGCTGCTGCCATGGGCCAGGCACAGCCCGTCAGGCCACCCAGTAAGTGCTGCTGGAGCTGCCTTTGCTTCTCAGGAGTCTTTGCACTCAAGTTAGTCCTGAGGTTGGGTTTAAAACTGGTTTTGCTGACCCTTCTTGTGTTGTGTTGCAGATGGGCCTATGTCCATGCCAACCGTGCCTATCAGTCGTATGCAGGTTTCTCAAGGTATCTGTTTTCCTCTCTAATTGCAATTTGTGGGTTCAGAATAATTGCTGGGGGGAGAAGCTGGTCTTCTGTTGAGGTTTTTAGGTGTTGGGAGGGAGAAACTACTGGGGCTACCTTTTCTTCAGCACCATTCTTTGGTGTTGCTCTGTGTGCCAGTGCGGTGTTAACAGTACGGATCCAGCACTTTGCTGGGAATTAATTCAGTGCTTCCAAAGAGAGGACAGCTCAAGCAAGAATCCTGTGGATAATCTCATTTAAAACACTGTAAAGGGGGAAGGATGTTGGCATGTTTTCATCAGTTAAGCAGCCAAAAATACACCTGTAGCTGGAAACACAGCACATTAGTCCTAAAATCTGTGTAACTAATGATAGCCTTTCTTGGTTTCTCATGGAAAGTGCATCTAAAAAAGCCTTGGAGCTTGTTCACAGCACTTGTCATTAGTCACTGAGGCAGCTGTGAGCTCATGGGTGGTTTTTTTCCAAAAAACAAACCTGTGACTTAGGTGCTACAACTTCCTTCAAAAAAGTGTCCTCAGCTATTTTATGTCCTGGTTCAGAGTTAGAACTAAGTCAAAATTTGTGTTGAAATGTCCTTGGGAAATTAATACTTTTAAATTTTATTTAAATAGGAGAACAAGTTGATAACAAGTATAGCTCCATAATTACGGCTTTAAACAAGTTTTTCGGAGGGATTCAATGTTTTGTATAAAAAGCACAACCCCTGTTAAAGCATTTTGCCAGCTTTTGTCCTGATTTGAGGCTTGGAGTTGCCTTCATACATCCCATATGTATTTTTATCATATTTACTTCAGCCATTTCCTTGAGCCCTGAATAAGACATTGCTGTTTCAAAGCAAATGCCTGATTTTAAGAAACCATCCTAAGGTATTATTTATAAACAGCATCCTGTCTCTGCAGATCATCCAGCATCCTCTCAGATGATCATCTACTATTCATCTTTTGCATTTAATTTTATTTTTTTAAGGCACCAAAAATTGTATTTCACCCTACCTAGTATGGCTCTAAACACTTCTTGCATCCTCATTTGTCGGTTAAGTCAAATAACTAAAAGATAAAGAGCAGGGCAGTCGAATTGCAGTCAAAATAACTGTTAATTTTACAGTAGAATATAGATCCATAAGTTCTGCTGACTTGTTCCTAATGAGTTGTTTTGGGGGTGCATTTGCAGGAATGAATCAGTTTAACCCCATGTCCATAGGGAATGTACAGATGCCCCAAGCACCGCTGGGACCGCGGGCGGCATCTCCGATGAACCACCCGGTGCAGATGAACAACATGGGCGCCGTGCCCGCGGTTCGTACCCCCCTCAGCCCACCCCAGCCCTCACCCATCCCCCCTGAAAAGGCCAAGCCACCACAGCAGTGCTGCAAATTGTGGGGAAAATCCCATGGAAATGCAGCCAGTCTGACAGGCTTTTATCAGGGCATTGCTTTGCAATATTTACGTCTTCCAAAAACACCGAGCAGACCTTTAGTGGGGCATGTGCCACAGGTGCAGTAATCCCCAGCAATCTGTGGGAGAGCACCTACTGTCTTTGCAGTATGTAAACCTTCTTTGTTCCTACATGAAAACGTGTTTTTATTCTTTAGAAAAACAACAATATTTTTAATTTCTCTGGATTCTCTCTTTCACCCCAGAGAACAAAACAGAGTTAACACTCTGAATATTACCTGTTCAAAATAATCAATGCTGTGGAACAAATGCTGAAGTTATAAGCATATGCCCACTTCCAGTTAGTGTAAATCCAGCTTTCCTTTTATTTTTTTGTCCTATCTTTTGATTGATTTCAGTGTATTTTCCTTTGTCCTGCTCCATAATGCTAAATGGTAATTAGTTAATCTGGGTGTTAATTTTCAGATGGCAATGTCTCCTTCCCGAATGCCTCAGCCACAGAACATGATGGGAGCTCATTCCAACAACATGATGGGTCAGGCTCCTACCCAGAACCAATTCCTGCCCCAAAACCAGTTCCCAGCATCCACTGGAGCTATGAATGTGAACAATGTGGGCATGGGTCAGTCAACAGCCCAGGCCGGGGTGGCACAGGTGAGATGGGTTCTCTAAGATTTATTTGCTCTTAATTTTTGCTTACTTTCCTTACATTTGTTTATTTGTACTTCTGTATCCGTTGTTTGATGTAGTCACCCCAACTTTGGGGGATCCTGGGTTACATCTGCCTTCTTCAGAAACTCTTATATAACTTATCGACATCTGTTAATGGGGGCGCAACGCCCTGCAATTCCTGATTTAAATCCCTTAAAAATGCATGCTGACGAGAGTTTTAGGGGAAATATCAGAAATCAGTTTATGGGATGCCTATGAACATATGTTTTGTCTCTGTGTGGACCGCAGTAGCTAACTTTAAATCTGGGATTATAATAAAGTGGTTGGGCAAGATCTTCTAAAATTTGTTTTAACTTCTTTGCTTATGGAGAGAAAATTGTTGGGTTTTTCCTGTAACATTTTTCTGTTGCAGTAGTGGTCAGTGAAAGAGCAGCCGTGCTTATGGTGCCAAAGCATCTGCTTTTCCAGAGGGAAAGGCTTGTTGTTTAACTCAGAGCCCAAGTAATTTAGGCTAGTTAAAACCTCCAGACTTCTGAGAGATTACTTAGATCAGGTTATGAAGGGCTCTGCTGAGTCAAGTTTGGAGTATGTTCAGGATGGAGTATCTACAGTTTCATGGGCCCCGGCTCAGCTGTTTGACCGCCTTTGTGGTGAACGTTTTTTTCCCAATGCACTTAGTTCCATAAAACTGCCTCTCTAAAGACAATATAGAAGTGTGTTTTAAATTTGAAACCTCATCTGCAGGAAATTAACTGATTTGTATTTCTAAGAGTAACAGTTACATTTGAGAATGGAGTATTCTTTTTTATCACCAGTTAGTTATCTGATGCAATCTTCAGTAAAATGTATCACTTAAAGGTTTAAGTACATCCAGAGTACTTTCTTGTTGCTGCTCTGAAAAACAAATACCAGGTTTTCTGAAGCATCTTGAGCATTTTAATTAGCATAAAAAAGAAAACAGAAATACTCAAGAATTCTTAAGTCTTCTTCTGTGCAACAGCACCATTAAATGCGTTGACCTGCCCTCTAAAGCAGAGCTGCCTCAGAGTCCTGGCCTAAAAATGAGTATTTGCTCAAAACCATTTTGTGTCAAAGCCTGACCTTTGCCCAGCTAATGGCACGATTCAGAAGCTGCCTGTGGGTTTGTGTGTTACTGGGATTGCGAGGATTCCCTCTGTATGCCAATGGAATTAATGCAGGATGCGCATGGCACAACTTGATCTGGGAGAAAGGTCCCTGAGAGCTGATGGCAGCGATGACAGAAATCGGAGCGGTCACTTGCAGCAGCATTATTTGTGGCTGATCTGCTTGCACTGACAGTATCCTGTCAGAGAAGGCTTCGGGGCTGTGATTGAAAGGATAGGTGTGAATCCAGGCTCTGTAAGACTCTCTCTCTCTCTCTCTCTCCCCCTAGCAGGGGCAGGTTCCCAGTGCTGCTCTTCCCAACTCCATGAACATGCTGGGACCGCAGAGCGGGCAGCTGCCGTGTCCCCCGGTGACGCAGCCCCCCCTGCACCAGAGCACACCTCCCGTGTCCACTGCTGCGGGGATGGCACCGATGCAGCACCAAACCCCCCCGGGAATGACTCCTCCCCAGCCAGCAGCACCCACACAGCCATCGACACCGGTCTCGTCCTCGGGACAAACTCCGACCCCGACGCCGGGTTCTGTTCCCACGGCCACGCAGACCCAGAGCACCCCCACAGGGCAGACTGCAGCCCAGGCCCAGGTGACACCGCAGCCACAGACCCCTGCCCAGCCCCAGTCTGTGCCAACCCCACAGCCAGCCCAGCAGCAGCCAACATCTGTGCAGGCACAGCCACCTGGCACTCCAGTAAGTACCGGCCAGTCCCCTTTGCCTTGTGTTGTGACATATCACGAGTGTCCCTGTCTGTAGCACCATGTCCTGAATGTATAGAGCCCATAGCTGTCCATAGCAGCTTCTGCTTTAGACCAGGGGGTTGGGTAGAGATGTGTCAAATGTGTGTGTTCAGATGTGCTCAGCATTCTGTGAAGGTGGGGGGTTGAATGGCTGGACTGCTCAAAGTAAAATTGGCAGCAGTGTGCAGAAAGATGAGGTGTAACAGGCCGAATACTCTATTTGGCCATAATCAGAATCTTTTCTGATCCTGAGATTTGCATAGTTTTTTTTTTTCCTTTTAAGATACAGCCAAGGCAAATGCACGTTTCAAGGAATGTACAGTGTTTTACTGGGCAGGTGTTTTCTCTGTAAAAGAAGCCTCTTTGGGGCAGAATTCTTCCCTGGCTTCTCCTCTGTAAAGCAGAGTTATTAAATGTGTAATATCAAAACTTGGCTACAGTGACCTGTATCCATGTTCTGCACTGTTGTAGAATATCATCTCATGTCTCTTTTGTGCTGTTCATTTTTAGTAAAGGAAAATATTTCTATATATGCAGTGTCTTTCTTTTGTACTGTTTTTACAACAGCTATCCCAGGCAGCAGCTAGTATTGATAACAGGGTCCCCACCCCTGCCTCAGTTGCTAGTGCTGATACGAATTCCCAGCAACTAGGACCAGATGCACCAATGCTAGAAAGCAAATCAGAAGTTAAAACTGAAGAAACTGAGCCAGAGACTAGTGAGACACAAGTGGAAGCTAAGACTGAGGTAAATGAGATTCTCTACAGCTTAACTGAAAGCAGTGATAGATATAAAAGCACTTAATGATCTGTCTGACTCGGTGAGCTAAGGGGCGAGAGGAGGGTCGTTACTGCAAAGTAACTCCTGAGGAAAGCCATGGATGGAAAGTGCTTCAACAGTCTCAAACTAATATTTTGATGGCTGAAGTTTGGGATGTAGGTGTAACAGCACCTCTCGTTGCGTCCTTTCTTAAGGTGGAGGAGGATTTACAAGGATCTTCACAAATAAAAGAGGAAACCGATGGAACAGAACTGAAGCAGGAGCCAATGGAAATTGAGGAAAAGAAGCCTGAAATGAAAGCAGAGACTAAAGAGGAAGAGGAGAGTGCCACTTCACAATCCACATCACCATCTCAGCCCCGCAAGAAAAGTACGTGTATGAGAACTGAGTTCCCTTGTGTGCTTTGCTTTCACTAATATTTGTTTTCCATGGTCTCAGCTCCTGCTGGGAGGTCTGGTTTGCACTTACCTTTCCAGCACATGGAGCTCTGGGAGATCAGTAGTCTGTAACTTAATTTTGAAAGTAGGATTCCTTTAATGTTACATGAATCAGGTGAGAAAAGCAAGTCGCTGTGCCCTTGATCTCAGCAGTGCCTGCCCAGAAGGACCAAGGCAGTAAGGCAGTGATTGCTGGAGGAATTAAATACACAAATCCCTCCCTGTACGTCTTGGTGCTCTTTGAGGGGAGCTCCGTGTAGATAAGAGTCCTTTCAGTAACCGAGGATATCCATCGCTTTTCTTTTCCTCCTAAGAGGCTGCACACACCTTTATCCTGAGTTTTGTCAGTCACTTTTCTGAGAATCAGCCACTTGAACTCTCCTGAACCTGTGTTCCTCCTAGGCTGGACTGCTGCAAGAGGCTTAACATTTATTTTGGAGTCCTGTGTTTTCAGGACTTGAAAGTTTTCAGTGTGGTTCATTTGCTCAGCACTCTCTTAAATTAAGCTGCAGTGTCAGCACAGATTGAGGTGTGACTGCATCTGTACTCAAGGAAACTTCATGGTGTTGCAGGTTATATAAATGTTTGGGTGCCTTGTAAGAAATAAATAAGATTATTAAAGTAGAGATATATTTCTCTGCTTGCAGTGCAGGCTTTGTGGCAGGCTGCAAGATAAGTTTTTGGACTCAAAAACCTTAGCAGTTTTGAGACATCTGTCTTTTGACATCTGCTGTATTGAGGTGATGTTTTCTGTGGTTAGTTTCTAGTTTTCAGTCAAAGGGAAGCTTTCAACATGCTGCAAATGTCTGAAAAATCTACATCTCCTTGATGTGCTGTGGGTTGCACTTGGTTACTAACCATAATCTTTTTGTAATAAATGGCTATAAACCACATTTTCCTGCAGACTGATGTTTTCAGCTGGAGCGGAGGGGGCACCCAAATGAGAACACACTGCAGAACCAACTGCAGAGCCTTTTCCAGCCCAAATGAAACCTAGGGAGTGGAAAGCTTATTAGCATTTCTGAGCCAGTGATATTCCCAGTGGAAGGAATCACCGCTGCCTGGTGGGAATGTGCTCACACAGGGAAGGTTCTTGCAGAGTCAGTTCAGGCTGGGTCACCACGTATTCCAATTCCTCCCTCGGTGACACAATTTTATCTTGGAAGTTTTGTCACCCAGTAACTGTGTAGTGCAAAGCACGTGCAGTGTGGGCAGGTACAACCACAGGCACGAGTTTAAATGGTGACATTTTCTCACCAAGGAGTTTGTGCAGTGTTAATTGAGCATTGATATTAAAATGCTGAATAAACCAGGAGGTATTGGAAAGTAATTAGTGCCAAGTGTGCTAAAGGGATAGGTGATATTTTAAAACTACTGAAGAGACTGATCAGGAGTTTTGCATGGGTTGCAAAAGTATTGGGAATTCTTCCTGCTTTCCATGCAGGCAGATTCCTGAGAGCTATCCCATAGTAAGCTGGGACTTAGCAGGCCCTAAGGGGGAGTGCCATGGACTGTGTGCTGTAACTTAGCAAACAGAGCCTTATTTTGCCTTTTTTTGCAGATCTTATGTGAGCAAGAGAGGGAGGTCGTGGTTCCTTACTTTGCAGTCTCAAAAAACCCACTGTAATATTCCTTTGGGCAGCTCCTGTCTCCTTGCAGGTGGCAGCTTTTGTTTGACCTTAAAGAGGAGTTTTACTGGTTTCTTCACTTCTTTGTAAGACATAATGGAAAACTTGCGAGAGCTTGGGTTTGACGTGCATTTGTGTGTGTTGTCCTTGTAATTTTGAAAGTGTCTTATCTTCCTTCATGAATTTTCTCCTTAGTAATCATAAGCAGGCTTGCCTCTGTTTGAAAAAAGCACAAAAATTAAAAAGGTAGCATTGTACTCTTCTCTGGTAGGTTGTACGTCATGGTGAGTCAGGCAAAGATCCCATTTTCTTTTTGCTGCCCACACATCCAAGACAAAATGGGATAACTGGATGCCAACTCCTCACAAAGGTCTTCAAGCTACCGGAGGAGAACTGAGAGCATTTAATTTCGGAAAAAGAAGAGAGGGAAAAACAAAACTTTCTCGTAAAATCCATGTACAGGGAGATGCTCTGATCAAATGTGCTGGTATTAGTCATAGTCCTTAGAGGCAGAGCAGCTGAAGATGAAGGCAGCTTTTCTTTATGGTTTTAGGTAAAGTAATAAATTGAAATAACAACTGGATTTTCATTTTTGTTTCTTTTCAAACTTCAGAATGAAAGTGGCTTATAAACTTTATCAGTAAAGATAATTAGGCTTTAAGGAACTTGGCAAAAGTCACACTGGATCTCTGTAGTTTGAGTTTAGAATAAGATTTGGTTTACTTTGAAAGATACTGTAGCTTAGTGGTATGTTATTATAGGAGAAAATTCTAAAAGCAGAGTCAAGCAGGTAGTCAGAATAGATTATTAAAAGGTACTTTATGACCTTTTCATTTCATTAAATGAAATAATTCAGATTATGACATTATGAACTGTCTGAATCAGAGCAGTAGAGAATGCTGTTGCTCATTAATAGAATTTAATGTTTGTTTCTGTTCTTGAGAATCCCTTAATATAATGTGTAAGAGTTGTTTCTGAAACTTTGGGAGTCTATAGTAGGGAAAAGTGCCTGCATATATGCTATTGATAAATACGGAAGAGAATTGCCATTTTGTTGGGACTGAGATTGTGGCAACAGCTGAAATGATCATGCAGGCAATGGAATAGTGTCAGCTTAATTTGTCTTCCTGAGTTTTTTTTTTGTATGTACTCTTTAAAATCATAGATTTTGATCTAGATGTCCCAAAAAGCAATTTACATCGCACCAAAATACTGTTTGAGTGAGAAAAGCAATGATCAGCCTCAAAGAGCCCTGTTGATTCAAGAGCTTTTAGCAGAATTAATTGCTCCACTTTGTTTGTATCGTTCTCATTTCATCCAGGTAGATAAATATGAGATGCCATCCCGCTTTCCTTAGTTGTCTTTTTTTCTCAATGATAGGCATTCTTCCCTATTTAAAGACACTGTTCCTAAGGAAATAAATGTAATTACACTGCTGAGATGCTCAAAGAGCTCTCCAAGTTATCATTATTTTTCAGAAAATGTATTGCCTTTTTTTGTCCTTGTCAGCCACTCCTGAAAGAATCATGGCTGTTGCCATGCCACTGTTGCCAAGTGGTGGCATAGAAATCTGGAAGTATTAACACTTTCAAAATCAATTAACGATCCATCAGACCAGGACTGTTTGTACACTGTGGCCAGGAAAATTCCTGTGCCAGCTCTCAGGACATCTGGTCACTCTCTGTAGAGCTGGCTCTTCATCCCTGCCCACTGCAGTGGATTTTGCTGGAAGAATCTTGGCTTGGAAATAGCGAGCAAGGTTAGAAGGGAGGGAGGGAAAATTATGCGCAGTCTATCCTTTGAGGAGAAAAGGTTCATTCATGTTGAAACATTTGATTTCATTTGATTCTGTATAAGTTTTGAGGGTTTTTTTAATGCTCTGGAGTATATAACGTTACGGGCTAGAGTTGTTTCCATCTCCCTATTTTGGGAATATCACCTGCTGTGATGTGAGTAAATACGAGGCTGTGTTTCCCTCTTGTAAGTGAGGTTTTGTCTCTGATCCAGAAAACCCTTTGCAGAGTTTAAGGTAATGTGTTTCTTTGGGCTTTCTTTAGGGGAGTCAAGAGATTAAGAAACGTGGAGAGCAATTTTCTAACCTTTCTGACTTCCATTACCAGTTTTCAAGCCCGAGGAGCTGCGCCAGGCTCTCATGCCCACCCTGGAAGCTTTGTACCGGCAGGACCCCGAGTCCCTTCCTTTCAGACAGCCTGTGGATCCCCAGCTTTTAGGGATTCCGGTGAGTTGGCATTAAAAAAAAAAAACCCTCTCTAAAATATTCTCCTGTTTTATCTTTGCTCACATAAACACTTTGCCTTTTCTATTCAACATACTGGAAACCTGTTAGAAACGCGGGGTTTTGCGTGTCTTTGCAGGATTATTTTGACATTGTGAAGAATCCCATGGATCTGTCGACCATCAAGCGCAAGCTGGACACGGGGCAGTACCAGGAGCCCTGGCAGTACGTGGATGATGTGTGGCTGATGTTCAACAACGCCTGGCTCTACAACCGCAAGACTTCCCGGGTTTATAAGTTTTGCACTAAACTGGCAGAGGTGTTTGAGCAAGAGATTGATCCAGTCATGCAGTCCCTGGGCTACTGCTGCGGGCGCAAGGTGAGTGTCTCAGTGTCCCGGGGGTTTCTTCCCAACAGCCCGGCTGGAGTCGGCAGACGAAGCTTCAGCTTTGGGTACTCCTGTTTTAAAATGGAAGTACCGAGTGGAAGGGCTGCGAAAAGTTTGGCTTTATTATAAATATGTTTGGAGCTGAAAAGGTCAATAGCAGCTCTGCTCTTCTGTTATTATTGTTGTATTTTTCCTCCCCCAGAGGACACCTTCTTTAGTTATAAGTAATATTAAAATACTTCCCTGGTTTCCCATGTCCATAAAGCAGAGGTCAAAGGGTCGGCTGCTTTTAGAGTTAATGATTGTCGCCAGATTGAGAGGGCTGTGCTGGTACATTCACGATGGCTGGAAAAGTGTGATAGCCATGGCAGTGTCCTCTGATACCCACAAGCATCAGGTTTGCTTTATAGATGGCTGATGAACAAAATCCCCCATTGTAAAGCTGCTTTTCTCCCTTGTTTTGCAGTATGAGTTCTCTCCCCAGACCTTGTGCTGCTATGGCAAGCAGCTGTGTACTATTCCCCGGGACGCTGCCTACTACAGCTACCAGAACAGGTAAGTCCTTGAATCCAGGTTTTCTCCCTTATTCAGAAAGTGAGATCTCTTTTGAGTTCTCTGCACATACAGAGGATGAGGAGGATTTTTTAACTTTTACTCTCCTTTGTCAGCTTAGTCAGGGAAAAGTTCTTTTTTTTTTTTTATCTTCCCACGTTGTCCTTTTGCAGGTGACTGTTTGTTTTTCTGGGCTGCAGTGTGAGGCACACTGTTCCTTAGTGCTTGCTCTCAGCCAGGCTGCCCCATGCAATGCTTCAGTGCAGGTCAAGTTGTCCATGTTTGCCATGAAATGAGGAGCAGGACTTGCTGGAGGGAGGAGGGCAGAGCTGCAAAAAGGCACTGGGAAATCCTGTTACCTTGTTCTGGGAGAATTGTGAGAATATGCAGGTTTGTTCAGGAGTTAGTGCCAGAATTTGCCAAGGAAAGGGTACAGTGATTGATTGCAGGACTTATGTTTCCCCATCCTAGTCAGTGCTTAATTATATTTGAAATAGCATTAAAAACTACCCAGAGAGTCCATGAGAAGCTGCGAAAATTAAAATTTCTCTTATTTTTTAATTAATAAATAAAAATTAATAAACAATTGTTAGATTAGT
This sequence comes from Chamaea fasciata, assembly GCF_029207755.1. Lineage (NCBI taxonomy): Eukaryota > Metazoa > Chordata > Aves > Passeriformes > Sylviidae > Chamaea > Chamaea fasciata. The sequence goes on along the minus strand of NW_027094101.1, from coordinate 13,997,819 downwards.
TTTCCATTCAATGCTTAAATCACCAGTGTTAAAGTCACAAAGCAAACTTAAAACGTGGCTTTAAGTTTGATTTCTTAGATGTTGTGTGTCTTCCCCCCTCCAAATAAAATGCACAATGCAAATGGGCTGAGACAAAAGTTTTGTTTTAAATAGGGAAAAGGAAGTTGTGAATTACTTTCCAGAGGCTTGGCAGCCTCTAAGCCTTGCCAGCTGTGAAGTCACAGAACCAATTTAGACTTCCAGCACTTGTATTTCATCTTTTTGGGCCATCCCTTCTCTCCAAACATGCTCTTGAGAAGCTCTCAGCCTGTTGAGCCCCACGCTGGAGCAGCACAATGTGGGAGAGGAAAATGTGTCATCCCATCTTGTGTGGGGGGCCTTGAGTGGCCTTTGAGAGGCAGAAAGTATTGACAGGCGGGAATAAATTCATGAGCTCTCATAAAAGGTTTTATACAGCCACTGTGGACTCTGAAAAGTCAGGCTGATGAGAATTAAAGCAATTAAATGTATTTAAAGAGACAGCTCAGTACTGGCATTGGGGAAAAATAACCCATACCCTTAAATGTTGGTAAAATTTAAAATAGTTTTCATGTTATGCATTCTGTATTTGGAAAGAACACTAGTAACTTCAAATGGAATTGAAGGGGGGGCTCGTTCTTCTTTCACACCTGCCTTCCCAATTTAAGTTAGCGTTCAATCATTTGGATTATTCCATGGAAGGCAATGTTGGTCACTAGCAAGAAGTGCAGGCTGGGTGGAGCAGAGGGTTCCTCTGCACTGGGGGCTGTAATATTCTACTTTCTGCCCATTGTAAGCATGAAAGTTCATTTCAGTCATCCTTTCCTGCTCATCCAGTTGCCTTGAGAAGGGGATAGGGGTTTGTGATTTAGGGTGGGGTTGAGTTCAGGGGGAGTGTGAGGTTTTCTGTTTCAGGCCCACTCAATGCAGGGATGAACGAAGGGAACTTTGGATTGGGGCTTTTTAAAAGCTGTTTCTAAAGATTAATCACTATATTGTTAAGTAATAGCCCATTTTGCATAGAAAACCTCTTTCTTCAGCTCTAAAGCAACTCAAATTTCCTGCAACAGTGATCTTCAAATCTCAGATGTTCTTGAACAAGTAATAAATAAGTGAAAAGCAAATTCCATGCTTCCAGCAGATCTTTAATTGGTCAAATGTTCTTCAATTTTCTGTGTAGAGAACAGGCAAAATTGTATGCACTTAAAGTCCAGTGTATCACATGACTAAATTGCAACTAAGAATGTTGAGGCACCATTGAAGAAATGAACTCAGGCCATACAGTTCAATCACTAAGTTAATTATTTGGTGTAAAATCGTTTAGATTCCATAATAAGGCAGAAATTCAGGTTAAAGTGTTCAGAAAATGTGCTGCATGTGTGAATATCCAGTTGAGGAAACCAAGTGGTGTTTCATGTCAGTCCTGCCATCCAGTTATGAATTTAGAATTGCCTTTGCACTTAATTACAGTTGGGAATTCACCTGCTAATGCCAAGATTGAGCATTTTCTGGACTTTGGTCTTGAACCATATTGTTGCTCTTTAATAAATGGGAGTCACCTGAACAGTCTGCATTTGAAAAGCTTTTCATGTTTGATGTGTTGCAATAAGTACATTCTTTGGGGCTTCTATGACTGCTGTAACTAGAATATTGTATGCTTTTTGTGGGTTTTGCTGGATATTTGTGGTGACATGCAAAAGGCAGGTCTCTGTTTCTGAGGGTCCATATCCATAATAAGTTACAGCTATTGCTTCACCTTGGTTGTTTTATGGACAAATGTTCATGATCTTTAGGTGACTCATTTTCACTGTACTTCAGTTTTTATTTCCTCATTTTAATATCATGGATTAAAGCATAGAGTGCTTTGAAAGCCCATAAATTATTCTGAAAATGGATCAGAATTAACCTTGTCTGGGACTGTTTAAATGTAGCAAATTATTAATAGGAGCCTTGGCCATGGATTTTTCTGGCTACACTCTCCTGCATTTGGGTCCTCCTGACTTTCAGTCCTTCCCAGTCTGACTCTTAAAATGATGAGCAACTCTGCTAGTGAGGAAAATAGTTGGTGGGGGGCTTCAATTTAAGAAAAATTTAAAGAAGCACATTATAGGAAAAAGGAAATGGACAATGTGTAAAAGGATATAAAATTCTGAAACTCTTGTGTTTGGGTTTTTAAAAAGATTATTAGCTACTGTGTTATCAGTGTAGGGATGGGGTGTGAGGGGCAAGGGCAGTCAGTGGAAATGAGATGTGCAGTGTCTGTACCCACCCCTGAAACGCTCCTCTCTGATAACCATCATGTATTTATCATCCCCAGTGATAACAAACGAATGGAATGCATTTGTTTTCTGTACATTCTCAGCTCCCAAAGCCTGGTTTTCCTTGGGAGGGCGATGTGTTTAATGCCAGTGGAGCTGCCCTAGGAGGAGCTGGGTGCAGTTTAAGTGGGGTTAGGTTGGCCGTCCTGGCAGGGTCAGGGAGGTTGGAATAACTGGAAGCAGCCCCACGGCTCCTGGCTCCTGCCTGCCAGAGCAGCTCCTGAAGCACCTGCAGGAGCTTCCAGGCTCCTCAGCTGTGCTGAGAGGACTCAGGGAGGGCTCAGGGAACATCTTCCCTGCCCAGGATGGCCTCGGTGTGTCCCAGCAGGAATTCTGATCCATCCCATTCCATCAGTGCCAGTGTCCCCAGGACAGCACAGCCCGGGAGGTCTCTCTGGGCTGGCAGCAGCTGAGGTGTCTGGGGTGTGTGTGAGGGGGCAGAGCTGCCACTTTGATCCGTCTCCATCGCTGAGTTGTTGGTTCATTGTGACACTGAGTCTCCCTGGTGCCTGTGACACTCCCCATCCCCACGGCTCCGGTGTCTGAGTGCTAAACCTGCCTTGTTCTGTGCTGCCATCGCTGCTTCCACTCTCTCACTCTCCATAAAGCTCCTTTATTTTGATGATCCTTTGTGGCCTTCCTGCATTTTACAGCTGTGGCCTCTCTGTTACCTTTGTTCATGTGTGAATTCATATCCTTTCCAAACATTTAGCCTCCTTTTTTTATTTTTTTTTTTATTTTAATGACCCTGACAACTTTGGTTCCAGTTCATCAGAAACAAACAACCAAAAAAAACCCAAAACAAAAAACCCACCACCACCCCCCTGCCCCCAATCCATGTAACTTTTTTTTTTTTTTTTCAAATGCAGATTGTATTTTCATAGACTTGTATTCCAATTTACTCAGCTTGGTTTGGTAAACTGCAGAATTGTTTTTGCTGAGTATGACTTGGATTGGCTCTTGGTCTGGTGACCAAAAATTGTACCTAGCCTTATATTCAATTTGTAATGCTTAATTAATTCCACGTCTTTAATGTACCTGATAAATATATTGTATGTATGTACAATATTTCATGTTGTTCACATATATACATATATTGTATTTATATAGATAAATGGCTGGAAACTCTGACCCATAATTGCATTTCTGTTAAATGTTTGTCTAGAGTATGGATTTGGTTTCATTTATATGAAAGAATATTAGCTGAGCAATTGGTCACATTTAATCTTTTACAGTCAAATTTTGAATTATTGTTTTTATAGATTTTTTCCCCAATATTAAGTGTTTCGGCTTTTGCAGTTTTCACTCACAATCAGAAAATGCTTTCAGCATATTTCCTAATTACTTAAATCTGTAATAAATGTGTCCTTAGAGCTTGTTGACAGGCTCCTTTTTACCCAAAGGAAACTCAGTCAGTCGCAAGCGTGGAATCAAAGAGTATCTTTTTTCCCCCGAGCGATGCAAATCAAATCCAAATTCTGAAATCTGAAGCCTGTCCAAAGGTAGCTCTTGGTGGCTACTCCATGAATCCTCCCCAGATTTGGAATGTGAGGCCCAGCACTTGTTACGATGCGTGAAATGAGACCGAATGCTAATCTGTGCTTTGCCTTGGCTTTCTGCTCTGTGTTGTCTTGGTGTTTGCGTCTTACCTCTTACGTCTGTGCTGTTTGTTCCCTCCCCTGTTCTCTAATCCTGCCCTCCCCTCCCTCTGTGCCTCCTCATTGTCCACACTGACCCATCAATCAACCAACAACGTTCCCCCTTCCGTCGTGCTCCTGGTGATCTGCCCTGCCCTGGTTGGTGGCTCCGTGCTTGGGTGGCTGTGTTTGTGCTGGACCAGCTCACCCAAATATGGCCTTCTTGCTGACAGGTATCACTTCTGTGAGAAGTGTTTCACTGAAATCCAGGGGGAGAATGTCACCCTGGGTGATGACCCTTCCCAGCCTCAAACGTAAGTCTCTTCCTTTCCTCTGCATCCTGAATTTTGGAATGGGGTGGGGGGGAGGTGTCCTGGTTTGGGAGTAAAACCCAAACCTCTGTGGTGGCGTTTGGGGGGAAATGCTTTATTCCTTCCTAACAGGAGACGTGTAGGGACAGGATTAAGAGCTGTTGCTGTGTTGGGTCTATTTCTCTGCCCAGCACTGCTGCCTGTGTCCAGCTGAGCTGCCCATTCCTGGGGTGGCAGATCCTGGATAATGCGTTTGGAGGGGAGCAGTGGAAGCTGTGTCCATAAATGTCGCTAATCCGTCACCTTTTCTAATGGAAAACTTCCATCTAATTCTGACAGCTCACCTTTTGAAGCACAGCTTATGTTTCTAAAACCAGAAGCTTGCTTCTAACCTGGCCAGAAAAATCAGATTTGAGGCATACAAGCTGTTTTGGAAGGTGGCTGCTTTACTGACAGTAGCTTCCCTTGTTCTTTATGATTTTAATTTTATGTGTAGACTTGGGTGTCTCTTGCTTTTAATTTACACAGAAAGTGAAATGGGAGAAATATTTTCTGTAGCTTAAAATACAATGTACTGAATTGCTTGCTCTGAGCAGAAAATAAATACTGAGGTGCTTTCGTCAGACTTGAGGTTTGCTGCAATTCAGCCAAGCATGATATTGTCTGAGCCTCTGATGTGAGGGTGCTACTGAGTTTTCATATTAACTCTTTGTCTCTAGAACCATCTCTAAGGATCAGTTTGAAAAGAAGAAAAACGATACCCTGGATCCAGAGCCGTAAGTACCAGGCTGTTGTTTTCCTTCCTAAAATCTCGCTGCTTCCACTTGTCCTTGAGCCAGCAGGGCAGAAATGGGGCAGGGAGTAAAGAATTCTTCTGTTCCCCCATCCCTGCCCAAACTGACTGCAGAATCGTTCCCTAAAATTCATGGCACAACACCCAAAGTCTGATTTGATACCCCAGAGGAGCACGGGCGCCTGTTCCACAGACAGTTCCTGGTTCTGTCCTTTGGGTAATTCCAGGGGTGTGCCCTGCCAGGCTCTGCACAGGGCTGGCAATGGCCCTCCCTCCTCCAGAGCCTTTCACCCCGGGCTCTGCACTCCTGGGGCACTTCTGCATCTTCCTCTTGTGGCTCTAAATCACATTTTTCTCTTCACTGGCTGCTGAACCCACCCAAAGGCCAAGGTACCCTGTGTTACCCTTGGGAGGTTCAGGGGCAGCCCAGCTGAACTTCTCCTCAGGAGCACGGGGTTGCTTTCCCTGCAGTGGGATTTTATCATCCTGCTCCATGTTCTGTGGCAGTTTGAGGCACAACACATTTTGATTCCTTTGCTTATCTTGGCAGACTCTAAACAGAGCACCTCTCCAGGCCTGGAAGGCTGGACTGAGATAGACCCCAGGGCATTTGGCTTCTTAACCTTCTCTGCACTCTGGACTGGGAAAACCTCTAACAGTTTTCCCATCCAAAAAAATTCTGACGTATTTTTTTTGACCAGAAAACAAAAGATAAAAACAAGACTACAGCAGAGCCATGCAGAAAAAGACAAGTTAATACATGTTTTTTTGGCAAGGTGGTTCATGAATGACTAGTTCTTACATTTACAGTAAGTTGAGCAACCGTTTATTCAGCTTGTGGTTGTTGCAGCAATTCAGAATTAAATCTGTGGAGGTATTGTTGAGGATTCTGTGAAACTGGGACTCTGCTTAGAAAAGGAGAGAAAAGATCCAGAAAAAGTTGTGCATGACAGCCCATTTCAGATTATTAAACCAGCACATTTTTCAATTTATATATAGGTATAGATGTATATATATAACTTGCACGTGGATTGATAGATGTACATCTGAATCTGTTCTGAGTATTTTTTTTAAACTTAGATGTATTCAGTTCTTAGCAGAGGATTGGCAAGTCCTTCTTTCATGCTGAATTTTGGAAAATTACTTACCTAACACCAAAAGTAATTTGCTGCTGGTTTTTTTCTCTTCAGGTTTGTTGACTGCAAAGAATGTGGTCGGAAGATGCACCAGATTTGTGTGCTACATTATGATATTATTTGGCCTTCAGGGTAAGAGATGTTTGTTAGTTTTTTACCCCTCGTATAATGAGACCAGTGTAGTTTATAGAATCAAAGACTTTCTGCCCTTGTTCTTTCATATGTTGCCACAGCTTTTTAAAGAAGTGGGTGCAAAGGGACAAAGCGTTTTTAAATAAAATAGTTTTTTTGTGTGTTTGGGGTCTTATTTCAGTATATTCAGATGAAAATGTTCATCAGATGAAATATTCATCCACACAGATCTGTGTGGTTTCTCTCTAACTCTTTACCAAAGGTGGCTGGCTGGAGGGGAGTTTGTGTGCACAGAACACAAATGCAGGTGTAACTGCTTGGCAGAGTTAAACCAGCTCATAAAAGCTTTAAATCCCTCGAAAATGGAGTGAAATAAGCTGTTCAAAGCCAGAGAAAAATATATTGTACTCTGACATTTAAATTACATGTTCAAACATTGGGTTTAAGCTCACCAGTAATGGGTTTATGCTAAATTTTTGGCTTTTTTTTTTTTTCCTCAATAGGTTTGTCTGTGATAATTGTCTGAAGAAAACTGGTAGAACACGCAAAGAAAACAAATTCAGTGCTAAAAGTGAGTTTGGTATTTCTGTTTTTATCTTCATCTTCTCCCTGCCACCCCTAATGGGTTTTTGATTGAGACTTTGTGTTGTCATGACAGACAGCACAGGAACATTTGCAAAATGGGGAGCAGCATAGCCCGAGGCTGTCGGAATTTTAATCAACATTTCAAAGCCCTGCTGTTTATGTGTTTGTGGTCAGTCTTGTTGCTGCTTGGTGCGTTTGACGTCTTTGTCCTTGTTTTTCTAGGGTTAAAGAGCAAAAAGAGGGACGGATAGGACAGGAGGAGCACAGGGCTGTATGTGCTTCACTGGCTACGTTCAGCCAGGTTTCCATGTAGTGTTGGAGCTGTAATTAAACGATTGTCACCCCTGTGCCCTTCCAGTAACCTGTAGGAACCAATTGTGCTGCAGTTCAGGTGCTGCTGCCAAGCACCAAAGTGTGGGAAGAGCTTTTCTTGCCTCCAGAACAGGTGGTGGGGTAACAATTGAGTCACTCATTCCACTGGGTGCTCTTGGCAGTAGCCATTGCCACGGCCAGGAATGGGCACTGAGGAGAGGGCCAGGAGATGCCAGGTCAGGTTGTGTCAGTCTCCAGAATCCTGACACAGGGTTCTCTGCAGACATTTGGCATCAGGGAACATAACTGGGCCATTTTTATTCATGCAGGTTAGTGGAGGAAGAGAAGGGGTTGGTGTTGGAAATGCAGAGTCGGTGCAGAGAGCAGAAAAATAAAGTGTAGACACCGAGGGGGTGATTCAGGCACTTGAACAAGCAGAACCTGCAGGGACACTTTATTCCTCCCTTGTGCTTCCTTGATCCTTAGAAGTTCTGGGTATTACTGGGTGATGATGTGCCTGCACAAGCCTGAAACTTCCAAGCTGGGATAAAGGCAAGGTTTTGCATTAAAAATGTGACTTCTTGATAACTTTGTGTGTGGTTGATTGTGTAGCAAGAGATGTGAAGGGGGTAATTTGCAGGTGATGATGTTGTGTGAGGCATGGGGGGTTCCAGTAATCAGAACAGTCTCTGGAGTAACCTGATGCACTCAAGAGAATTTCGTTAAAGAGGCCTAAAATTAGTCTCATTAAAGACAGATTAAAATTGGAGGAGAACATTAATAAAATGATGAAATCCAACTGTAGGTTTAGATGCCCATTTTAAATGGATGTCTCTTCTGTTCTGTGCTGACTTTACAGTGTGTCTTGATGTAAATTTCCTTAAAATAAGTGTGTGATTCCCTGGATATCTGCAGTTGTTCTGTGGCTCTGGTTAAAGTTTGAGTAGGCAGCTATTCAGTTCAGGGTTCTGGACAGGGAAATGATGGTGCTTTTTTCCCTTTCCTCCTTGTCCTTCTCCTTTCCCTGCTGTTTGGCTGTCTTGTCTTTCTCCCCTGAGCATTTGAGTCCTGCTGCCAGCTGTAATCCACTGGTGGGCTCAGCTCTGGAGATCAGCTTTCTTTAACAGTGCTCTGGTGGGAATGCAAGAGCAGGGAAGGGAAGGGAAAGGAAAGTCTGTTCTTGTCATCAAAACCTTGGTCTTGCTACTGACCTGAAAAGAAACCTAGGCAGTGAAAGTTTGAAACATTAACGTGTTCCCTCTTCTTAAAAAAAAACATTTACTGCCCAAGTTGCCATCAATATTTCTCCACTCTTTCAAGCATGATGGCACAACTGCTGCTAACCAAGACAGCACATCCCTCAGCTCTTACGGATCATTCATATTCCTGAGGTATAGTGAGTAAAATTGGTTACTTTAACTGATAGCCTGCCAAATACAACCAGTGTGCAGCTGGGTTCTGCTGGGAAACCCTGAACTTTTGAAGTATTTATTTTGCTAAGAAAATCTACTAATATCACCTCACCAGTAGCCAATGCAGAGAGGTTCAAAGACTAAAGATATCCTGACAAATAAGTCACCCAAAGTAGTTTCCTGACAAGAAGTCACAGTAGGCCCAGGAGCTGGACTTTCTTCCTCTCTGTCCAATTACTCATCCACTAACAAAGGTTTGGCTGTTGCTGCTGTCACAGGCCTTTGCTGGAGGTTTCTTCTCAGCAGTTTGGATGCCTTTTTTCAGATTTGCACTGCAATTCTCACTGAGCTTTGAGCTTTTTAGAGGTGCATATGTGAGAACTGTCCAAAAACCAAAATCCAACTGCTTTCTGAAACAAGTTTCATATTCTAATAGATTCTAATGCAACTTTTAGATCCTTTCCTTACAGTACATGTAATTTTAATGCTGCCTATTTCTTTTATCTCTTTATCTGGTCTTTTTGGGTTTGTTGGTTTCCAAGCTTTCATGCATTGCAGTGTAAGGAAGGAAGCAGATATTCCTTGGTTGCTTAGCATTGGGAAGATGACAAGATGAAAACACAACAACACAGTAGAGTTAACTCCAGTGGCTTTCTAAGAGTGTTCCCACTCATCAGCTGAAATGGAACCCTTTCTTCTTTTTCTGTTTGTCTTCAGAGGAATCAGCAGAACAAAACAATGCCCCCATGAAGTATTTGTGATTTTCCTTTAAAGTCATCCCCCATTGGTTACATGTGGAAAAGCCAATACAGTGTATTGGAATGGGGAATCCTGGGAGAGGCTCAATGTGTTGGAATTGGTAAAGGACATGGTGTTTTTACTTCAGCCTGTCTTTAAATTACATTTTTAAAATTCGAATTATTAATTACTCCCAGGTAAATGGTATTTAGACTGTATTATGCTGGTTATGACCACAGAATCTCATTGGACAAGGGGACAAGTGAGAAGATGTAAATCAAGATTGCTGCCTTGGGCAACTTCTGTAAACTGATTGTAATTAAAGGGCCAGAGGTCAGGGTTGGATGGGATATTGGGAAGGAATTGTTCCCTGGGAGGGTGGGGAGGCCCTGGCACAGGGTGCCCAGAGAAGCTGTGGCTGCCCCTGGATCCCTGGAAGTGTCCAAGGCCAGGCTGGACGGGGCTTGGATCAACCTGGAATGGTGGAAGGTGTCCCTGCCCATGGCAGGGCTGGAACTGGATGAGCTTTAAGGTCCCTTCCAACCCAAACCATTCCAGGATTCTATAAAATAAAATTTTAAGCGTATAAATCCCTTAGAAAGTGATACAGTCCTTTGAGTATATGTGAGTTTTTTCCCCAGTATTGGAGCCCAAAGGAATTTTTAGCAGAGATATTTCACTGCAGAATTCTGTGTGCAGGCTCAGGATTCAGGAAAGAACCAAGGGCCTTGTGTCAGGAGCCAAATATCAACTGAAAAATGAAGTAACAGAGAGCAGAAAATTAAATGTATTTTATTAAAATGAGCATCTGTAGATTACACCATCACTTTGGAAAAGATAGCAGATTGACCATAAAGTGAAGTAGAAATATGAGTGGTAAAATAAGTACAGCAGGATAAGAGAAATAGCCATAAATCTTCAAGTGAAAACAGTGGGATCCTTCTGCTTTCTTAATTTAACCCCAGATCATCACGATTTTTGTAATTTGTTGTGGATTTATTTGAAAACCATCACATCCTGTAAGACCACAAACCCAGCTCTCCCCACAAAACCCCACTGTGAATGTAAAGATGGAGTGAGGGCATCTGGACAATCTGTGGGCTTGAACTCCCCAGGACCTCCATCTCTGGGCAGGAACTATTTAACCTTGATGTGCAGATTGCTGCAACTACAGTCCAAAAGCTCTCTTGAAAAGAAAAGCAAAAGCAATGAAATCTCCATTGAAGTCAAAAGCCTTTTCATTTCTGTTGATTTGCTTTGCTTCGCTTGAAAAGGTGTGGCATGGAGCCAGATCTGTAAAGTGATGTAATCTCTGTCAACCAGCCAGAGTGGGGTTGGGAGGAGAAAACATTTGCAGGGTTCATAAAATAAGCCTGAAATTGAAAAATGCTACGTAAAGCTGCCTTTGTTGGTTCACTCACGGGGTGATTGTGCCACTCCAGTGGGTTCAGCTGCCACAATGGGGTGTGGAAAGCATGGGGGGGTTCGCTCTGGGGGAGAAGCATGGATGGCTTTGCTTCTCTTCATTTGGACTGTTTAAATAAAACCATCCAATTTTCAAACAGAGGTAAAACAAAAGGGAAAAAAAACCTACTTCCATCCAGAGGAGGAAGCTGAAAGAGCTGTCGAGCACAGGAACAGCCTGAGCTGAGCAGTGAGTGCTCCAGTGTTAACGTTTCCATGGCCGTGTTCTCCCCTTCCCTTCCCTTCCAGGGCTGCAGACCACGCGTTTAGGGAACCATTTGGAAGACAGAGTGAACAAATTCCTGCGGCGTCAGAACCATCCTGAGGCTGGAGAGGTCTTTGTCAGAGTGGTAGCAAGTTCAGATAAGACAGTAGAAGTTAAACCAGGAATGAAATCCAGGTTAGTCCTGTTAATTATAATTAATGCAATCCTTTTTCTTTCTTTTATTTTGAAGCCTCCGTGTGGGGTTGTTGTAAAATTGTGCCAATTTGCACCTTAATGGCTTTGCACATTTTTGAAATTTGGGCATGTTTAGGTTTATGAAAGGTTAAAAAATGTAGAGGAAGTGACTATTTTGGGGACAGTGGGGACATCCTTGCTTATAATACTGGGACTTTGTGTCACTGCATCTTGAGAGTGTTCACATTTTGGTTAGAGAATCCATAGCTTAGTTTGGAGCAGTTGCTGAGATTCTCTTCCCTACTCTTCCTTCATTTTGTTGTGTTTTTAGAAACACTTCAGCTTTCAGGAGTGATTTTTAATTCGCTTCATTATAAACGAAAAGCTTAAAAGCTTTAGTCTGTGAAGTATTTTGGGTTAAATTCATAAAAACTGTGTTTATGTGACATCACTTCATCCTAATGCATCACATTTTCTGTTCTGTAACCTATTTAAAGGCTTGTGGTCTCTGAGGATATTCGTGTACTCAATGCTGGCCTGTTCAGTCCTGTGTTCTGTATGGAAACAGTCTTTCCATGAATTTACAAGAACAGGACTCCCTGTTTTACTGTAGCTCTGATCTGACTCCATCTCCACATTTAACTCCTGCATAAAAATGTTCCTAAGGAGTTAAAAATAAGGTTGAAAAGAATCCCCTTATTCTGGTAGGACACTGCTTTAATAATTGTTATTTTGTTTGGGTTTTTCCCCCCCCGTTGCCCTTTCCTGCAGATTTGTGGACTCTGGTGAGATGTCAGAGTCCTTCCCTTACCGTACCAAAGCTCTGTTTGCGTTCGAGGAGATCGACGGGGTGGACGTGTGTTTCTTTGGGATGCACGTGCAGGAGTACGGCTCGGACTGCCCTCCCCCGAACACCAGGTACCTCCTTGGCCGTCTCCCCGCACCCCCTGGGCCCTCACTGCCAGCCATTTGGGACATGCGTTTCAGTTCTGGGGCACAAATCCATCCTGCTGTAGGACTGCAGGGGACTTTGAAGGGAAAGACAAGTATCGCAACACAAAAGTTACATTTTTCAGATTCTGCTTTTAATTTTTGCCTCTTGATGGATATTCCTGCTGTCTAAAAAATACCCCACCGCCCCTCTTCCTTTGAGCACTGTTTACACCGCGTTAAGATGCTTACATCTGCATTAAAATACCGTCAGCATGAATTTGTCTTTCTGCCCGTTTGCGCAGTGTCGAAGCGAGCTGTCAGTAGGCAGAGCAGCGTTCAGGCAGCCCTGAGTGTGTCCCCTCTCTCCCACAGGCGTGTGTACATCTCCTACCTGGACAGTATTCACTTCTTCCGCCCGCGCTGCCTGCGAACGGCCGTGTACCACGAGATCCTCATCGGGTACCTGGAGTACGTGAAGAAACTGGGGTGAGTGAGAGCTTGGGGAGGACAGAAATCCGCCTCTTCAGTGTTCTCCTCGCTTGGGGTAGTCTCTGTTTCCTTCTGACCTCTCCGAGATGTGTGGAGCGAACGTCTCTTCTGCCGTGGGGAGAGAAACTGGGGTTTTGTCGCAAAGGTGGTTTTTATTGTTGGGATTCCTAAACTGGCAGCACATCATTCCTTTGATCAGAGGTTCACTTGATGTTTGAGCTTCATTATTATATCCCTGACCTTATGCCTTGTCAAAATCCGGGTTATTGCTTCAGCATCTTTGCAACAAAGAAAAAAAAAAATTAATAAATAAAGCCAGAGTTCTGCGTTTATAACTAGGTTTGAGTTCATTTCCTGGTGAATCACAGATGTTGTGTGTTGTGTGTGACACAGGTATGTGACAGGGCACATCTGGGCCTGTCCCCCCAGTGAAGGAGATGATTACATCTTTCATTGCCACCCACCTGACCAGAAAATACCCAAACCCAAACGTTTGCAGGAATGGTATAAGAAGATGCTGGACAAGGCATTTGCTGAGAGAATCATTCACGACTACAAGGTTTGTTACTGTTTAATTTCTGATTTAATTTTTAGAGTGTTTTCATTTGAAGGGAGCTACTCTTGTTTCCTAACACCTGAAAAGTGGAGTAATGTTGTACAAGGGGTTCATTCTCAGCCAGTGTCTTCATTTTCTTAGATTTTCTTAAGGTTCTGCCTTTCAGGCTGAAAATCCCTTAGGTTTGGTGTCTGCATGAAGGGAAATCCGCAAGAACCTGCCTTTGTGTATTTTTCTTTCACTGTGTTTTCTAGGCAAGGAAATATGGAGCTTGTCAAGGTTTATAGAAGCTGTTTCTTCCAGGTGATTCTGGAGGAGCAGGTGGGATGCTGGACCCCACTAGTGTGAAATAAAAGAGCTCCTTATGACAAGAATGATTTTCATAACTGGAGAATATCACACATGTACCCAAGGAAATAAGTAGAAGGTGGCAAAGGGAGCATTTGCCACTCCTTCCTTGCTAAAATTTACAAGAATTCCTGAATGGTAGTGACAGTGCCGGAACAAATTGATGTTTTGATGGCAAATGACAGTTCCTAAATGTGTGGAGTAGGAACAGCCTCTAACAAGCCTTGTCATCAGTGTAGCAGAGAGCTGGGAAATCTGGGTCTCCTGATGAGGGGGATTTGAAACCAGGGAGGGATCAGTTGTGTTTTCCAGGGGTATCTTGGTGTCTCCCATCATGTCAGGAAGGTGAACTGATGGTGTGATGGGGGTCAGGAAAGCCTCAGCACTGATCCTCAGATGGAGCAGGGAGTGGGGCTGTGCCAGGATTGCCAGGCTGGATCGGGAGCTGCCCCAGAAAAGGAGCCCTGGCAGGAGCAGCTCATGGCTGTGGGTGAGGCCCAGCTGTTCAGTGCAGCTCTGGGCCGTGTCTCTGCTTCTCCTCTCTCTCCTGAGTGATCTTCATTTATTCATTCCTGCTCTGGTGTGATGTGCTCAACAGGACATCTTCAAACAAGCAACCGAGGACAGGCTGACCAGTGCCAAGGAGCTGCCTTACTTTGAAGGTGATTTCTGGCCCAATGTGCTGGAGGAAAGCATTAAGGAGTTGGAGCAGGAGGAGGAGGAGAGGAAGAAGGAAGAGAGCACTGCAGCTAGTGAAACAACAGAGGTGGGTTGGTTTTATGTGCTGTATTTCCCTTAGCTCACAAAGCTGGTAATTAATGCTTTAATACAGCGAGGTCACATCAAATAAACTAGAGAAAATCATTTACAGCAGACATGAAATCAGGCATCCCTTTAACTGCATTTCTGTTTTTCTTCTCGGTTAACAGATCTACTGATGGCTTGGTTTGGTTTTTTTTAACAGACTCAGAAGTCACTTATGTCAGTTCAGCATCTCTCTTCTCAGAGAAATGTGTTAAGCTGCTTTTGCCACGCTACATTTGCTTACAGTCATTTGGCTGAGCTTCTGGTTCACACCTTTGCAAAGCACCTCCAGCATCTGAAAGGTGCTGGATTTTTCAAAGCTGAATGAAACGTGGCTGTTATTTAAGCACAGGTACTTGTAGTCATTTGCAACAGCAAAGGGCTGAAATTTGAAAGTGTTTATTGCAGGCTTTGCGTTGGTGGGAAATGTTGATCCTGATGGTGCTATTCCTTCACCAGCATTCTCTCTTTGTCTATAAAAACAAATCAAACCAAAAAAAAAACCCAACAACCAAGTTTTTCAGGGCCCTGGACAGAATGTCATCATTCATTTTTATTTCTGTCTTGATTTTATCTGCAACCAAATGGTCTCAGCGCATTTATACTGTCGCTTTTACTTGAGATTTGCAGCAGGATGTTTTAAGAATAAATGTTGCAGGAAAATCTGAAGTCTAATAGATTGAGGTCGAACCAAAAGCTTTATGTGAGGAAAACCTTCTTTAAGTTTAGATTCTGTGACTGCCTTCAGTCTGTGTTCCGTGGGATTGATGTGGGGGATGGACCTTAATCCATCAACTTTGTGATGTCAAAAAGTTCCTTCTGTTAAAACCTTAGCAGCTCTTTCAAAGTTAATACAGTTTGTGGCTATGTTTTTATGGAACCACAAAGTTAACAGCTTTCACTTTGTTCCTTCTGAATGTGACTTTGAATATTGAGATGGTTCAGCAAACTCTGCTGTATAAAAAGAAGTGGAAGTCAAGGCCTGAAATTAGGCTGCAGCCCTCTCTTGGTAACAGGATCACCTCCAGTAAATCAGGGAGAACAGTGGCGTGAGCGTTTACTCTGCATCTGGGAGGGGGAAAAGGTGTTTGAGAAAGCCCAGAACAGTTCACTGTGAACTCAGACAAGTCTCTAAAATGAGCTGATGCAGCCTTGGCTGGGAACATCCCTGTGCTCCCACTTCATGCCTGGGGCAGCAGGGGAGCACAGTCTGCACCCAGGTTGCTGAGGTGTCATCCAAGCATGGGACAGTGGGATCTTTGCCACTTGACTCAGGAAAAGGAGCAAATTTAAAGGCGTGAGAACTTCCCCAGTGCAAACACCTGAACTGGATCACTTCCTGGAGGAAACTGCCCAGCAGTGGGGATCTCTGTGGGTACAAGCACCACATGGGTCTCGGTACTGAAATGGCACAGGATCTGTCTTCAGTTCTTCGTCCCCAATTCTGTATATGTGAAGGGAAAGCTTCCTGCAAGTGAGCATGGGCTACAGGTATCAGTCAAAGGGAGTCTGAAGAGGTGGTAAATATTCAGAGTTCTTGGCAAAGGTTCTGAAGGGGTGAGGCTCCCCAAGGAACCGTCCGTCAGCATCTCTGGCTGATCTGGCTGAAAGTCAGAAATAAATGGTACAAACACAACCCTACAACTTCTTAAAACAGCTTGGAATACTTTGTACAGTTTGCCAAATATAAACTTGCTAAAGGTGGAGTAGAAAGAAAACTTAGACTTGGCTCGTTTGATAAGTTTCAGTCTGTTCTTCCTTTTGGTGTTTAAATTTTAAGATCTCAGTTGGTGCTTTAGGATGTGGAGGCAAAGGAGGGCAGGCTCCAATTCCATCAGTGGGAGGAAACTTCAGGGCAGTGAAGGTGGGAACATAAAACAGGTCACTTCTGAATCCCTTCAGGTCACTTAGAGCTCACTCTGGTTTCCCATAAAACAGTCTCATTTTAATTTCCAAACAGGTTTGGTCAGAAAATCCACAAAATTAGTTAGAAAGAACCCAGGAGTGGACAGGGAATTCCTGTCCAAGCCTAATTAATGGACTGGAAGGATGGCAGCAGTCTATAAATAGAATTGCTTTCTGCAGTTGGAATATTTTTGTTTTCTTGGAATAAATAAGGCTGTGGATAAACCCTGTGTTTGCTTGTACATACTGTTCGTGTGTGTGTATTTATATTTTTATAAATCCAAGTATTTCAGTAGCTTATTTTTAATTTTATGATGACCAACATTCTAGAAGTTGGAGAGGGGTTTTTCCTGAGCCCTCCCTTCCGAGGGCTTGGGGTTTGATTTTTTAAGGACATGAGAACTCTAAAAGTTATTTCTGTTTTCCCAGGTCATCCAAATAGCATCATCTGCTATTTTTCACTCTCTTTACTTACATCTAACATGCACTGTATGGCCGCTGTGGTCTGCGTGGTAACTTGGGCACAAGTGGAGGTTTTGGAGGTTATTTTTTTGGGAGCTGCACGTGCAGCTGGAAGTCTGCAGGATGGAGAATAATGTGTTTTGTGGGTTTCGATTCAAATCCTGCATGTTCTTATCTGTGTCCTAGCCCTAAATCTGTTCAGTAAAAACAAGCATTAAATCAGATCTCAAGCAAGTGTGTGACACCCCAAATGCACAGCAAAGCGAAGTACTGCACTCCTGGAATTTTAAGTTGATATTGTTTGTGTCGTTTTATCATCAGCCGCAAGATCTAAAGCAGTGGAAGCTGAAGTATGATGTTGGAGAGGGAAAAATAATCAGTGTAAAATGGGAATTTTTTAATGTATACAAACTTTAAAAGTCTATTTTTAAACGGTGTTTGGATTTGTTTGCCTGCCAGTTTGGCGTTTGATTTTTCCTGGAAGATAGGATATATTTAACACCGGAGGGCTGATTTGCAGGCATTGGAACAAAGTTCTATTCCTGACAGCAGAAGTGTGTCACTGTGAGCCCAGTGAATGGGAGAGAGCTCTCCAAAGTGTAACATCTTTCCCGTGCCTTTATTGCAGGGGAGCCAGGGCGACAGCAAGAATGCCAAGAAAAAGAACAACAAAAAAACCAACAAGAATAAGAGCAGCATCAGCAGAGCTAACAAGAAGAAGCCCAGCATGCCGAACGTGTCCAATGACCTGTCTCAGAAACTCTATGCCACCATGGAGAAGCATAAAGAGGTACTGTGGAAATCTGCTGGAAAAAGAGGAAGGTTTATTCCTGTAAATGCGGGCAGAGGGATATTCAGAACTGAAAAATCAGGAGGGACAAACCCTGTGGTTGGGCTAGGAATGTTTCTGTTGCATAACAACATATTGGAAGAGATTAGCCTAAACGAAGTTAATTAGACGAGGTCCTCGCTGCAGAGAACACGAGCTCCTTCCTGCAACATTACCTGACCTCTTTGCCTTTTGTTTCTTCCCCATTTACCTGCAGGTCTTTTTTGTCATCCATTTACACGCCGGGCCTGTGATTAACACCCTGCACCCCATTGTGGACCCGGATCCATTGCTGAGCTGTGACCTGATGGACGGGCGAGACGCCTTCCTCACCTTGGCCAGAGACAAGCACTGGGAATTCTCCTCCCTGCGCCGATCCAAGTGGTCCACGCTGTGCATGCTGGTGGAGCTGCACACCCAGGGGCAGGATCGCTTCGTCTACACCTGCAATGAGTGCAAGCACCACGTGGAGACCAGGTGGCACTGCACTGTCTGCGAGGTACGTGTGGGGCGCAGCTGGCACCGCACTGCCACTGGGGGATGGTGGCATTGCACTGTCTGTGACGTACGTGTGGGGCACCTCAGAGCTCGGCCCTCTCCTGTCCTACAGCTGAGTTTGATGGGGTTTTTTTAGATATTGCCCAAAGCTCCTCCAAATTAAGCCCATCCTGGTAAAGGGCTGCTAAGCCTTAAGGGGAGGTGACTGCCAGGTGGGTGCCTCTTCTTGAATGAGTGACTTTAGTTAGACAACACCAGTGTTCTGGAATGGCTCCTGCTGCATAGTCTGTTCTGCTCCTGCGCCTCTGCATAGACAAGTTTTTAACTTGATTTTAAAGAATCGTGGATCTTAGAATGGTTTAGGTTGGAATGGACCTCAAAGACCGTCTTATTCCACCCCTCTGCCATGGGCAGGGGCACCTTCCACTATCCCAGATCACTCAAATTTCAGCACCTGTGTTGGAGAGGAGTTACCCATGGGGCTGTACTGGTACGCTTGAGGCTTCTTGGAGGGCTTGTGTTGACCTCTGGCTGTAGCTGAACAGAAGAAGTTTGAATAAGTGCAGCCTCCTTTTTAGACTGCGAGTTACTGCCAGGTCTGTGGGGGAAGAGTCTTAATTAATCCCTCTGAGGAAAGCACTGAGCAGAGCTTCTTGAGGCGAGGCTGCAGAACATGGATTGGACATTAGGCTGAATTAGGAGGTGAAAGGAGGTGTAGGGCCTTTAGGCTGTCTCTGGGTGCCTCTGTGTAAGGGAGTGCCCTTCCTCCAGCCAAAAAAGGGATATGGGGCAGCAAAAATGTGAGGGTTTTCAGGTAAGTGTCTGTCTTTGCATGAAACTTGCTCTTGTTTAAAAGTTTTTAAAAATACATAGTTAAGGGTAGTAATTATTAGTCAGTAATTACGTTAAGGATAAATAAATAGAGAGCCAGACCCTACTTTTCAGGAGTGACCGTAGATTCGTCTTACTAGTTGGAGGTGTTGGCACCCCAGTAGGCATCACAGAAAAATAAACAGTTAATGTCATCAAAAGGGAAAAATTGAAAAAAAAATTTCTGCTAGACTTCTTTTGTGTAACAAAATGACACAACGATAGCCCCAATTGCGTTATTACAGTGAAGAGCTGTGATTGCAGGCTGGTTTTGCTGAGGCTGCTGCCCTCCCTGCCCCAAAGCCCACTCCCACTGCCTGGACAGGCTTGCAGCCACTTCCCTGGCTGGGTACGGGTGTGGCAGCAGCTGTTGACAGTGTGCGACTGTCATCCTGCCCGTGCTCTGCGTGGTTGTACCCACCAGCACCCAACGTGTGCCTGCACAGGGTGCTGGTGCTGCTCCCCTGGCACCACGCTGCTCTCTGCCCGTGTGGTTCATGCCCCGTCAGCAGCTGAGCTCTGGGCTTTCTTTTCTCGCAGGACTACGACCTCTGCATCAACTGCTACAACACTAAGAGCCATGACCACAAGATGGTTAAGTGGGGCCTGGGTCTGGATGACGAGAGCAACAACCAAGGAGAGCAGCAGTCCAAGAGCCCCCAGGAGTCGCGACGGCTGAGCATCCAGCGCTGCATCCAGTCCCTGGTCCACGCCTGCCAGTGCCGCAACGCAAACTGCTCTCTGCCATCCTGCCAGAAGATGAAACGGGTTGTCCAGCACACCAAGGGCTGCAAGCGCAAGACCAACGGTGGCTGTCCAGTGTGCAAACAGCTCATAGCTCTTTGCTGCTACCATGCCAAACACTGCCAAGAGAACAAATGCCCCGTGCCATTCTGTCTCAATATCAAACACAAGCTCCGGCAGCAGCAGATCCAGCACCGCCTGCAGCAGGCTCAGCTCATGCGCAGAAGGATGGCTACCATGAACACCCGAAACGTGCCTCAGCAAAGTTTGCCTTCTCCTACCTCAGCAACGCCTGGTACCCCGACGCAGCAGCCGAGTACACCGCAGACACCGCAGCCTGCTCCCCAGCCCCAGCCCTCCCCTGTAAGTATGTCACCGGCCGGCTTTCCCAGCGTGTCCAGAACCCAGCCCCCCACCACCGTCTCGACAGGAAAACCCGCAAACCCGGTTTCCGCGCCGCCACCTCCGGCTCAGCCGCCGCCGGCCGCCGTGGAAGCGGCTCGGCAGATCGAGAGAGAGGCTGCCCAGCAGCAGCAGCAGCAGCTCTACAGGGTCAACAACATGAACAATGGTTTGCCTCCCGGCCGCCCGGGACTCGTGAACCCCGCGGTGGGCTCGGTGAACCAGATGCCGCAAGTCAGCATGAATGTACCCCGGCCCAACCCCGTGAGCGGCCCCGTGATGTCCAACATGCAGCCCGGGCAGTGGCAGTCGCCGCCGATGCCGCAGCAGCAGCCGATGCAGCCGGGAATGGCCAGACCGGTGATGCCGATGGCGACGCCGCAAGCCGTGGCCGGGCCCAGGATGCCGGGCGTGCAGCAGCCGCCGCCGCGGAGCATCACCCCCAATGCACTTCAGGACTTGCTGAGGACCTTGAAATCGCCGAGTTCTCCGCAGCAGCAGCAGCAGGTTCTTAATATCCTTAAATCCAACCCTCAGCTTATGGCAGCTTTTATAAAGCAAAGAACAGCCAAATACGTGGCGAACCAGCCCGGGATGCAGCCGCAAGCAGGGATACAGCCCCAGCCCGGGATGCAGCAGCCGCAGACCGGCATGCAACAGCCGGGCATGCACGCGCAGGCGGGACTGCAGAACATGAACACGATGCAAGCCGGAGTGCAGAGACCGAGCGTCCCCCCGCAGCAGCAAGGGATCGGAGCTATGAACCCCCAGGGACAAGCGATCAACATCATGAACCCCAGCCACAACCCCAGCATGGCCAACATGAGCCCGCAGTACCGCGAGATCCTGAGGCGGCAGCTACTGCAGCAACAGCAGCAGCAGCAGCAGCAGGGAGGGGCCGGCATGGCAGGAGGGATGGCAGCACACAACCAGTTCCAGCAGCCCCAAGGCCCGGGAGGTTACCCCCAAGCCATGCAGCAGCAGCGGATGCAGCAGCACCTATCCATACAGGGGAGTTCCATGGGACAGATGGCTCAGATGGGACAGCTGAACCAGATGGGCCAGCCCGGCCTGGGGGCGGACGGCGCTCCCAACATCCAGCAGGCCCTGCAGCAGCGCATCCTGCAGCAGCAGCAGATGAAGCAGCAGATAGGGTCCCCCGGGCAGCCCAACCCCATGAGCCCACAGCAGCACATGCTCTCAGGACAACCGCAGGCGTCTCATCTCCCCGGCCAGCAGATCGCCACCTCCCTCAGCAACCAGGTGCGGTCCCCAGCGCCCGTTCAGTCTCCCCGTCCCCAGTCCCAGCCACCACATTCCAGCCCGTCACCCAGGATACAGCCCCAACCGTCACCGCACCACGTCTCTCCCCAGACTGGTTCCCCCCACCCAGGACTCGCAGTCACTATGGCTAGCTCCATGGATCAGGGACACTTGGGCAACCCAGAACAGAGTGCAATGCTTCCCCAACTAAACACCCCCAACCGCAGTGCGTTGTCTAACGAATTGTCTCTGGTCGGTGACACCACCGGGGACACACTAGAGAAATTTGTGGAGGGTTTGTAGCATTATGGGAGCATCACTTATGTTTCTTCTTTCCTTTCGTGTTCTTGGATATTTTGTACTGAAAAATTCAGACATCTGGGTTGTTTTGAATCCTAGATGGAACTGCTGCTTCCTACAGATGGAAGAATTAATTGCTGTTTAAAAATAAAAAGAAAAAAAAAACAATACAAAGAATATATTTTTTTGTTAAAGCCAGGCGGTTAAAATATCTGGTCTCTTTTGTGGGTTTTTTTGGTTTTTATTTTTTTGTTGCTGTTGACTCATACCTTTTTTTTAACGGGGAAAACAAGTTCATTATATTCATATTTTTTATTTGTATTTTCAAGACTTTAAACATTTGCGTTTAAAAGAAGAAAAAAAAAAATAATATTCAGAAACTGTTTCCTGAAATAATGCAACATTATAGCGTATCCCGGTAACTTTGACACATGGCGGGAAGATTTTTGTTTTCTATAGTGAACTCTGCAGGCGTTTGAAGTATTACCCCTGGGAAGATAGGAATTGACTCTTGCACACATTGGCCAACGCCAAAATCCTTGTCTTGCAGATGTAGAAATTGTTGCTTTGTTTCTCTGATAAAACTGGTCTTAGATGAAATAGGGATGATCACTCTTAGGCCGTGCTGATCTGGATAGAGAAGAAACATTCTTTTCTTTCTTTCTTCTGTGTGAAACTTGAAACGAGGAAAGCAATTCTAGTGTAAATCATGCAAGCGCTATAATTACTATAAATAAGAAAATCCAAGAAGATTCAATCACTGTATAGAATGGTAAAAAGAAAAAAAAACTCATTTCTTACTTATAATATCATATTGTTAAATAAACTGTGTGCAACAGACAAAAAGGGTGGTCCTTCTTGAATCCATGTACATGGTATTAACACTTAGTGTTTGGGTTTTTTGTTATGAAAATGCTGTTTTCAACATTGTATTTGGACTATGCATGTCTTTTTTCCATTGTATATAAAGTATTGCTTAAAATTGATATAAATTACTGAAGTTTTTAACATGTATTCTGTTCTTTAAAATCCATGTAAGAATGTTTAAGGTTTTTATTTATTTATATATTTTTTTCGATCATGTTCTTTGTAAGACATAGCTATGACGATTCACTCATGACCCGGAGCAGCCAGAGGCAGCGGTAGGAGAGGCACGATCCATGGATATTGTAGCTAGCATGTCTGTTTTACAGCACCCTTAGCAATTGTTTCCTTTTCGGGGAGGGAGAGGAAAGGGGAATGGTTCCCAGACATCGACTCTTTGCAGGTGTTCATCCATAAGGGTTAACTGGAATAAATTATTAATAGCCGTTGCTTTTTAAAAACTGCATTAATTTAGAGAAGGATCACCAATGAAAGGAAAATAGAGAGTATTGAGTTAATTCTAGGCTAATTTATTTAGTCTACAGTAAAATATGAACCTATTGACTTTAACACTATTTTTCTGCTGTTAACTCTGAGTCTAGATTTGAGGGTTTTCTGTGGAATAAAAAATAACAAATCATGTACATGTTCCCTTTAATATCCTGTCACCATGCCCTCATGTCTCTGGGATACTCACTCCTCCTGCCCTCAGTGAATCGCTTTCTCGGAGTTAAAAAGTCCAGGGAAGCTTTCCCAGCGTAGGTGTGAGCTCAATCCACGCCGAGCCCAAAGCGCCATCCCTCCCTCAGAGCTCGAGGCGTCCCGGCCCCGCGTGCGTGGCACGGGCTGTGCCATGAGCCCAGTGTGGTGGCCCGGGAGCTCCGGGCACTCGAGGCTTTTCACATCCAGTTAGTGCTTCCTCCAGCCTTAACCTTCTTATCGGGACACTGGTGGGGGAGAACGGGGGGAAAAGAGCAAATCTTTATCTCAACTTTTGTCCCCGTGCTGTGAAACCGTGCGCTGCGGCACCACTTCATCCTTTTTAACCAGAGAGGGTCTCCGCTTCAACTTTTACTTGCAAATTTTTAACTATTGTCCTTTTTCACTGCCATTGGATTCATCTGCCCACGCAATTGTCTTCAGCAATTCAAGATGTCAAAATTTGGGGCTAGGGTGAGGTCAGTGAACACTAAACCCAAAGCTTGTCCAAAAGAAATTGCTGTTAAAAAAAAAAAAAAAAAAAAAAAAGGGAAAAAAAAAAAAAAAAAGATGGAAAGCCCTGATGCTGTGTCTCATGCTGTGTACTTAAAAAGAGGAAAAATACTATATTTGTGATCAAAAAGAGGAAACTTGAAATGTGCTGGTGTTTCTAATAAAAGCTGGTAAAACTGCTTGGATTGAAGGATGGTTCCACTTGGCTGGTGCCCGCGAGGATCAGCGGAGCCTGACGCCCGAGGTTAGGATCACTGCGCTCAATCTCACTAATTGCTCTAAGTCGCCTCCATTTTAAAGGCACCGGCACCGCTTCCGGATTTGGAAAAGCCGAGTCCTCCGCGGAGCACAGCGCTGCTGTGGCCCAGGCTGCAGCTGCCTTGGGTGCCCATTCCCGGGGAAGAGTGGAGAAAAACAACGGATGGGAAGCAAATACTGGAATAATTTTTTAAGTACAACCTCAAGTGTGGCGAGATCGCAGCGCCAAGGGATCGATGTAGGTGCCGTACCCAGGTGCGTTAGGTAAGAGCAGAGGTTTGACCGGGCAGAGAAGGGAGACGCAGAGCTGAAATCAAACCTGAGGAGGGGCTGGGGGTGCAGTCCCTGCAGCCTCGGGGGGGCTTCACTCCAGTCTCCTGTGAGTGTTGATACAAAATTCAGCGTATCTGAAGCCTGGATGGGCCTGGCTTTTCCAAGTCCCTGTCTGTCTAGTGGGGAGCATCCTAGAAACATGGGAATTTATAAGGCGAGAGTGCACTGGAGCTTGGTACAGGAGCTTTACCACCGAAGAGGTTGGGTAAGACCTTCCCCTCACTGAATTCTGGAGCGGAAGAAGGTGCTTAAATCTGAACGTCGAGCTGCAGCGATGGTTCTCTGCTCTTTTCCCGAGCTGCCCACCCTGCTCCACTCTGCTGCTGGCTGCTGCCTCCCGCCGCCGCTGCTGCCGCAGGCTGGGAGCTTTCCCTCTCGCTGCCGCACGGCTGGGCTTCCCCTCATGCTCATCCCTGTCCCTCCGGGACACACATCTGCCCACAGCACTTGTGTGAGTGCTCCCCGCTCCGACTGCCTCCCGGCTGCGTTAGAACAAAGGAGGGAGGAAGAGGAGCCCTCTTGCCAAACAGGCTGGGGCGCTCCCCCCTCGGCCACTGTGAAAAGGCAGCAGTAGAAGTTGTCCCTTGTAGCCGGTGGCAGTGGACAGCAGTAAGTGACAGCAGTTCGTGGCTTACAGGCTGATCTGGATGTGCGTCGGGTGCTTCTCCCAAAGCAAATTTCGGCCCGTGGTTCTTGCAGTGCAGGGAAGATGGAGCAGCCACCCTGCAGCTGGGGGAGCACCGCAGAGGCTGCTGTGCAGGGCAATCTGTGCTTCCCTGCGCTTCTCCACAGTCGGGAATTTAAAATGCAGAACAGGACACTGCCAGGGCAGTGATTGAAGCAAGTTGGAGCCAACCCCCGGATAACTGAAACGAGCCTGGACAAAGGGGAGGATCTGTATCAGATCCCCTGCGAGCCCTGCGGGAGCTCATTCCATGGCTAATGGTCAAAGCACACCCAGGGAGAGGCAGGAGGAGGATTCAGGTGTTTCACAGCAGGTACAAGAGCTCTGGTGCCGCGTCGCTCTCGGGAGTGGCGCGGGGTCAGCGGGAGGTAGCAGTGAGCACAACGAGAGGAGGGAAGTGTTTGCAGCCGGCTCCGAAGTCATTTTGGTTTTGGCTGCAGCACGGGGAATCTCGATGAAGGGCTGGAGTTGGTTCCAGGTGGAAATGCAGCCAGCGGAAGGGTGTCGGAGTGATGCAAAGGCTCGTGCTGGGTTTGTTGCACCTAATCCATAACATGGAGTGCCCCACAAACCCGGCTCCGCGCGGGTGTTTCTTCGATAATGACCTCCAAAACAACACTCGGCTCGGCGTGGTCCCAAAAGATCAGCTGCAAGCACGAGAGAATTGCACACGGAGCTTTCCAGCGAGCTCCCCCGGGCCTGGGATTACAAAGCTGGCTCTGTTCGGTGGGCACGGTTCCCTCCTGAAAGCTCCTCGGTCTGGAAGTGGTTAGTACTCACCGAAAGAGACCTGCTCCATCTTTTATTTTTGGCTGAGCTGTTCATCCAGGCCAGGCTCTGCTCTCACGCACGTTCCAAATTCTGCTCTCGCCAGAGCGGTTCATTTCCTCACTCGCCTGCATCCCATCCAAAGCCTTTCTCCAGTACCTCGGCCGCTTAGATCTCGGTGATGTACGCTAAAACAGCCCCGGGGATGAGGAGTTTCAGAGAAATGGAAAAATGAGATGTTGAGCAATTGGCCCAGCGCCGAGCAGGGTGCCCGGCCAACGTGTGGGCACACAGGGGCTCCCTGGGGGCTGCTCCCAGCGCGGCCTTTCCTCGGCCCTCAGCCCCTTCGGTGGGGAAACGGGCAGAGCCACGCTGCACCGAGCTCTGCCAGCTGTGACTGCCGAGCTCCTGCCGCAGCCCGTCCCGTGGAATGGGCTCCCGAGGCCGTTCACTGTGACATACCCGCAGGGGTGTCCCCACAGGGAGAGGAGGGTGGGTTTGTAAGCTGTGTCTGACTCCCTTTCCTAACAAGTCCTCAGGAACACGAACGGGATTTTAACGACCGTAACAGGAGCGGTTTGGAAACGGTGTCGTGGGCTTAGCGTCCCACCTCCTGACAGAACCGTGGAAACGCCACCGTAAGGAACAGAGCCCGAGGCTGAGTGGACTCGGCCCGAGCCGTGAGGGGAGCGGGGCCGGGGGCCGTGGGGGGAGCGGGCCCGGCGGACGGGGGGCCGGGGGCCGTGGGGGGAGCGGAGGCCGAGAGGGGAGCGGGCCCGGCGGACGGGGGGCCGGGGGCCGTGGGGGGAGCGGGGGCCGAGAGGGGAGCGGGCCCGGCGGACGGGGGGCCGGGGGCCGTGGGGGGAGCGGGGGCCGTGAGGGGAGCGGGCCCGGCGGACGGGGGGCCGGGGGCCGTGGGGGGAGCCACGAGCGGCCCTGAGGGAACCAGCGCGCGCGGGCTCAGGGGCCGCCTGACGTCATCGCGCGCGCGTCACGCGCAGCCCGCGCGCGGGGGGACTCCGCGCGCCCCCGTCCCGTGACGTCATCAGCGGGCGCCGCGGGAGGGCAGCGCGGGCATGGCGGCGGCGCGGGGCGGGCGGTTTCTCCTGGCGGCCCTGCGGCGCTCCGGGGCCGCGCCCCGGCTGCGCCCGCCCGCAGGTGAGGGGGGGACGGGCGGCGCGAGGGGCGCGGGCGCCCGGCCCGAGGGGGCGGCCGAACTTCCGTGGCTCGGCCCGGACGGCCGCGCCTGCCCGGAGTCGCGCCCGGCCTTGTGCGTCCTCTGGAGGCGCGGAGGGTGCGCGTCCCACAGGCAGCGCCCCGTCGCTCTCGGCTGGTGCCGGCCGTGGCCGCTCGGCACAGTCGGAACGGGCGCCGGCCCGGCAGCGCGGGAACCGCGCGCACAGCGCCCGGTGAAGTGACCCGAGAACGCCCGACGCTCCTTCCAGGGCAGGGGCGAGTTTCTGTGGGCCTGCACAGGGAATAGCGCGGGCTGGTGTCGGGCAGAGCGTGCTCAGGGCAGCCAGCGGCCCCAGGGTCGTGTCCTGCCTCGTACGGGGTGTACAGCATGCTCAGATCGTGTAGCATGGTGAGGCTCATGTCCTGGCTCGGGAAGGGGTATATAACGTATTCATGTTTATGTCCTGGTTCATACAGCACCCCCAGTTCGTCTCCTGGCCTATGTGAGGTGTAAGGGCAACCAGAGGTACCTGCTGCCTCATAGAGGTTGCACAGCATACTCAGATCGTGTCCCACTGCCTGTCCCAGCTCACACCGGATACCAGCCCAGGTATCTGCAGAAAGCAGAAGGCAGCAGTGGTGCTGTTCTCTCAGCCATGTCAGTACCAGGGGACTTCACAGATGACCCTGAAGGGTTTGCATTTCCCAGGGGTGCACTTGAAGTTTCACCTCAGACAGCTGACGGGAGTGAGTGCTAAGAAAGTCCAGACTGTGAGGCCTCAGTTGTGGGATGTGCTCCCTTATCAAGGCCTTCGTGGGCTGGAAATGTGCCTGTGAGTTGCCATTAACTGAAGCCTGGTGAGGAGTGTCCTGCCTGTCTCCTGCCAGCAGCCCGTGCTGTGCTCCGTGTTTCCTTGTCTGTTGTGTGGCCCCTAATTGACAGATCTGTGTGTCTTGGTGTGGTCTGTGGCTTCCCTGCGGGTTACAAAGAGAAAATGTGACAGAGGATGTTGTGTGACAAATAGGGTCGCTTTCAGCGTCGGGTTGTCAGATTTATTGTGTCACAGGGTGCCACCTGGGTGTTTCTGGACGATCCAGCTCTTCCTCCACAGAAAGCCCCAGAGACTTGTTAGCATCCATGTCTGGGAACAAAGCTGCTGCCTCTGGTGGGTTAGATACACTCCAGCAGAGTAAAACCAGAGTTTTTTTCCTTAACCTGTCATTCAGGTCCCTCAGGGAAAAAGCAGTGAGCAGAAGCTGTGTGGGGATAAAGAGGGAGGGGCAGGAGATGTTTTTCTTTGCTGTGCTCCGGTCTGCAGGGACAGCCATCCCTTCCCTCGTCGGGCAGAGCTGGCAGTGTTTCCTCTCTGCTCTCAGGATTTCAGAGGCTGGAGCTGGTGGAGAGCTTTCCAGGAGATGTGTTGGTGTGAGTGGGTCAGTCAGGGAATCTCTTCTCCCCACATTCTCAGGGATCTGGTGCCCAGCTGGGGAGCCCTTTTGTGTAAGGAGATCTGAGCTGGGAATAATTTGCTGGAGCTCTTCCCTGCATGAGCTTCCCAGGGCTCCCAGCTGCCTGGCCTGGAGCTGGTATGGTAATTCCTGCTGACCCAAATTCTTCTCTTTTGTTTTGAGCACAAAGTGCTTTGAGCAGGGTTTCCCACCCTAAATCTCTGGCTGGTGCTGCAGTGGATTTTCCAGAAGAGGCTGTTTCCCGGGGAACTGGCTGGGGGGTCACTGAGCCTTCCTGGTGTCTGGATTGAAAGGAGCCCCTGAGGGTCCTTGTCTTTGCTGTGGGTGTGTGAGGCAGGTCTGTGGCCATGGGCACAGGATAACTTGGGATCACAAAAAAGTGGAGTTTGGGGAATAATGTGGCTTTTTCCATCTCTCACAGTGCAGGGATCGGAATAGGAAGGGGTGTGGGCTGTGGTAGATTTGATTAACTTGATTAACCACATTTGATTAACTTAATATCAAAGGACCTGATTTGCCCCAACACTTCACAGTGCTTATCTGGGGCAAGAGCCATTCCTCCTCTGTCACCTGAGCTTAGGAGTTTGTTTCTGAGGCTCATTATGAGTAGCACATAACCTGTTACCTCAGCAGGTGCTTCTCAACAGCTCTTGTGTGCTGATAATTGTGGTTTTATACCCAGAATAGCTAGGAGCCTTTTCTGCTCCCTTGCTCCAGGCAAGGACTCTGGAGAGGCGAACGGGCTGAAGATGCTGCAGCTTGTATTTAATGAGCTGTGTCTCTCCCTGGCATGGGACAGGCTGTTCATTAAGGATGATAAGACCAAACATTGCACAAATCCGACAGTAACTTCCGAATTGATGGGTGGTGATTTATTGTTGTGCTTTGGAGGTAGGGAGGCAAAAAATGTGAATACATCAACAATTATAATATAGCCAGAAATCAAATTATAAATAGCTGTGGTTTGTAGAGTCAGCTGGTGTTCATGGGCTGGCGGGTGACCTGTGTGGGGGCCTGGACATCTGATGGTAGAAGTGACTTTACGGTTTTAAGCTGCTGCTGATCTGTGTCTTTTTTGGATCCTGCAGTCAGGAAGGGAGCAAAATTCTGTCTTTTATTTCTGCTGTTTGGGAAACGTGATGTGTGTGTGCACTTACATACGATGCAGTGTCCTACAGCACCCAGCATAAAATGAGTATAAAAGATGTAAATACATAAATAAAATATATACACCCTGAGCTGCAGGCCCTTCCCCTCTGAAGCATGAGGGGCTGGACAGTGAGTGCTCTGCTGCTTTCCACGTCAGCCACCCGGGTTGTTCTCCTTGCCACTTTCCCAGAGATCCCAGCACAGGCAGTGGAATGGAAGCTCCAGAACGCGTCCTGCGATAATGCGGCAGAGCTGTTAGTGACGCAGAGAGCACAGTTATGTGTGTGGGAGGTGTTCAGATGCATTTAGAACTATTTGTGGGCTCTTTTCTTTAAGGGCAGAATGACTGGGGAGTCATTCAAGCTTCTGGCTGGAGAAGTGGATCTTGATTCAAAGCTTTCTGTGAGGAGGAGGAAGAAGAACAAGGACTGACAGCCTCCTCTGTCAGCTCTTGAGGGTGAGGTGCAGGAGACTGAAGTGCTGTTAAAGCTCAGGGGTTCATGTTCACCTGGTCTGGAGCAAGTGAGAGCCCAGCATGATGGTCTGGAGCAGCAAGCCCTGTTCTCAATGACCACACTGGCTGTAGGACCTGCTATGGGGGGCAGGAGGTTTGCAGGGCATTTGTGAAGTGAGCCTGAGCTAGAGGATGAGGGATGTCAGTGAAAAGGCTGGAATGCTGAGTTCACTTCAGGGCTGTGGCAAGGTGGAGGAAGGTTCAGGAGGGAGCTGAGCTCCCCCAGCATATCAGCTGGCCTGGAGGGCAGGGGGTGGCCGTGGAAGCTGTTTCCAGGGAGGTCACAGATGTGCTTTGGGATTCTCACCATACTAATGGGGTTTGGTTCAGTCTTTGGGTGTTTTTGTACCCAGTCATCTAAAGAAAGGACCCCTTGAAAATGTCAGCTGTAGGCTTTGCCTGCTTCCCTTCCTGGATGAAACAGCCAACAGGCACAGAGGGAGCTGTAAGGAAGATCTGAGCTTGTCACTCTTCCAGCCACTTCTGCTGCTTAGCCATGTTCTCCTGGCTCTGCCCAGGGTGTCCTGGTCCCTCCTCTGCTTCCCAGATCAGTCCAGTCTGTTTATGTTCATTGTAGGAGTGGGGGAGGCCAAGATGCTGCCTTCCCCAGGGCAGCTGCAGGGTCAGGTCTGCACCCCCTGGGATCCTGCTCTGCCACAGGCTGTTCTCCCAACAATTCAGAAATCACTCCAAGGAACAGGCTTTGGGCAGAGGTCAATAGTGCTGCAAAGGTCTTTCTGTGACCAAGTTTGGCTTTGATTCATCCCCCAACAGAGAGAAGACTGTTGGGTTCACCTGGGCATAATGAAAGGAGAATTGGGAATCCCTGACCTTAAGGGGTTTGTGCCATTTCCTGTCTGGTCTCATTTTCCCCACTGAGTTTGTGACTGGTGGCCTTGCTGCTGCTGCATGTGCTGCTTGCCTTGGACCCAGCTTTGTTGGGGGATGTAATCCCTGTGCTTGGACAGTCAAGGGCCAGATATTTATTGCCAATTTATATTTTCACAGGCAGTGGTGTGGGAGTTGTCTTCAGCTTAGCCAGGTAACAGCACTGAAAGCTGCAGACTGACAGGTTTATTCAATGGGAAAACTGCTTATCATCATCTTCTGGATGAAATTTTAATTCAGAAGAGCCAAAGTAGCAACTTGCCCTTTTACGCAGTGAAGGCAGTTCTGGAGGGGAGTGGTGGGTGTTGGATTGTGAGGGAACTGTTCAGACAGTGTAACTCCCATGGGATTACCTAGGTGGGACCCTTGAGGAGTGCTTCTGTTGGTGCTGGACTTGTGATGATGTGTACTGAAATGTCTTCACTTGTGTCTTTAGCAAAAGGAGCAGCATGTCTGCCGAGACAACTACTCCAGTGCTGGAGCCTCCAGCACAACATTCCTGCCTCCAGCATTCCTGCTGTCCGGATGTACAGCACACAAACAGCAGAGAGCAAGGAGGAAGAGCCCCTGCACACCATCATCAGCAACACAGAGAACGTGAAAGGTGAGCCTGAGCACAGTTGTCTTGTGGGGACATTCTTGGGGTGCACCTGGGTCAAGGTGTGGTGCAGCTGAGTCCTCCTCAGCAGTGCTGCTGCCTCTGGAGGAAGTGCAGGTGTTGGTCACCACATCCTTTCGATCTGTGCTGCACCATCCCCTCCCAAAACCTGGCTGTGGAGGTCAGAATGGCTTTTACTGAGAAACAAGGACATCAAGACTGCATCCATGGGCTCAGCCAGTGGTTGATGGTCATGTGTGTGTGTGGAGGCTCCACAGGCACTGGAATTGGCTGAAAACATTTCTCTGTCCCAGAAGCAAGCTGTGCCTGCCCAGGTCATTGCTGTGGATCATGGAGGTGTGATGAGAGTCCTGGTATCAGCCCTTTAGCTGGAATGAATTGCTTTGCACAGCCTCAGGGAGAGGCACTCTAAAGCAGTCTGAGCAATGAGTTACTCCAGCACAGAAATTACATCTTAACTCTGTGCCTCTGTGGTTTTCCTGGGAGGTACTTTTGAGGCTACCAGGCTGTAAAGTCCCTGGTGGAGTTGATGTGCTCTCTGCCCACACTCCAGCTTCACCCTGGACATCCCTGTGGGATGTATGTCCTTGCCAGCAAGGCACGGCAGAGGTGATGTGGCTTTTCCCTCTGGGTTTTCCAAGAGTTTTCTAATGCCTCTTGCAGGAGAAAGGAGTTCTCTAATGCCTTATGCTAAAGGCCAAGGGTGGTCTTTCAGCTGAGGAGGTTTCTCTTCCTGTGCACAGCTCCCTGCCTGCAGGGCTGGCTGTATGGATGTGTTCATCCAGCTTGGCCTTGAACACTTCCAGGGATCCAAGGGCAGCCACAGCTGCTTTGAGCACCCTGTGCCAGGACCTTAGCACCTTCACAGGGAAGAATTTTTTCCCAATATCCCATCTTACCCTACCCTCTGGCAGTGTAAAGCCATTCCCCCTTGTCCTGTCACTTCAGGCCCTTGTCCCAAATCCCTCTCCAGCTCTACTGGAGCCCCTTTAGGCACTGGAAGGGGCTCTAAGTGCTCCCTGAGCTTTCTCTTCTCCAAG
This sequence comes from Chamaea fasciata, assembly GCF_029207755.1. Classification (NCBI taxonomy): domain Eukaryota; kingdom Metazoa; phylum Chordata; class Aves; order Passeriformes; family Sylviidae; genus Chamaea; species Chamaea fasciata. The sequence goes on along the minus strand of NW_027094101.1, from coordinate 13,965,184 downwards.
CTGAACAACTCCAACCCTAACCTTATTTCCAGGTGCAGCCTCTAAACATGAGTTCCAGGCTGAAACAAAGAAACTGCTGGACATTGTTGCCCGTTCCCTGTACTCAGAGAAAGAGGTAAGACACCCACAATTTGCTGGGAGATTTTCTGTTGGCAAAGCCCTGTCTCTGTCAAGGGATACATCCAAAATGGTTGAGCTGGGAGAGTAACTGTTCAGTTCCCAGTGAGTCCTGAACTTTGATGTCAGGCTTTCTTGAATTATGTTTTCTTAAAACACCTTGAAAATTTTGAACCAATTTGTAGGTATAGCCAAGTGGCTTTGTGAGCCTTGAGCCTCTGCAGCTTCACATTGAGTTTGGACAAACTGTTCTCCTGGGGGATAATGGGGAAACCCATTTTGGGGAGCTGGGAATTAGTGGGAGCCAGTGAGCTCGCGGGGCTGCGGGAGTGCTGTGCAGGGGCAGGGCCAGGGCCAGGCTGCAAGGTCAGGCTGTGTCTGGTCCCCAGGTGTTTATCCGGGAGCTGATCTCCAACGGCAGCGACGCGCTGGAGAAGCTGCGGCACCGGCTGATGACGGAAGGGAAGGCCCTGCCAGAGCTGGAGATCCACCTGCAGACAGACAGCGCAAAGGGAACCATCACCATCCAGGTAGTTCCCTTTGGCAGCAGCAGAGTGTTACTCCCTGCTGCTCTCATCACTGGCCGTTGTCCTGTGAAGAGTCACTGGAAGGCGAGCAGCAGCACAGTCCCCAGGCCTGCCCAAAGAACGTTCTGTCCTCAGCTGGGCTCTGGTTCGGGAGGCTGTGACCTCAGGATTTGATGAGAAACCAGCAGTGTTATCTGCTCCCCACTTGTAGCCATAGGAAAATTTGCTGCTTCTTCTTTCCCTATTGGGAAGTACCTGTAGCTCTTCTCCCAGTACCCCTGCCTAGTGCACTTCCCAGGTTATGTGAGTTTCTCACTAGTGGTTAAGTTGTGAATCTGGTTTCCTCCTGACCTTTGGGGAGGTTTTCATGTACCTCCTTAAATCTGAGGTGTTACATGGTTGCTTGAAGACCTTCTCTCTCCCCTGGGTGAGAAGGGAAATGCCAGGGTAGTGAAAAGAGCTTCCCATTCCTGCCTGTCTCTATCTCTTCCTGCTCCAGGACAGGCTGAGTCCAGCTGATGCTAAGGTTCTTCCCTCAGGCAGTTGGGACTGTAGATTTGGGCAGTAGCACAGCACTTCCCTGTGCCCAGGTTTTGGTTGTCCCTGCTGGTGACAAAATGCCAATTGGGAGAGAGACATTCTGTAAGAGCAGTCACCTGTGGGCCTCAGTGTGGGGAGGGAAGTGAGCTGGGCTGTCTCTCTGTACTTTGATCTTGCTCGTGGCTCTTGTCCAGGGTGGGAGGCTGAGCCTCAGTTTTGGTGTTTCTTGGCAGAGTTCCTAATGTTAAGAAGGCAACTGGTCATTTTCCTTGTGGAGCTGTGTCAGCCATGAGTGTAGCTGTGGACATTCCTAGGAGAGCAGAGAAGGAGGAAGATGAAGCAGGCCCTGAGTGACCATGGCAGGTCTGGGGCAGATGTGGCACAGACAGAGCACACAGGCTGATATTTTTCACGTGGGACAAAAGCACAGGGGGCTGTTGGAAGCTGCACAGTTACTTTATATTTCTGTTCCTCTGAAGAGCAAGTGCTGCAGTTGCCATGGGGAACTTAGTGCTTGTCAGTGGGCAACACAATCACCGAGCAGAGAATCTCAAACCATGGTGAAGGGCTTTGCTATTCCTGTCACGCTGTTGCAGTTTTCTGACTCCTGTGTAACACCAATTGTTTGAGGAGCCCTAGCTTAGCCCCAGGCAGGGGGGGTCATTCCTGCCTCTCATCTTTCCCTTTGGAGATCGTAGTGGACATGAAGCATCTGATTCCATCAAGACATTGTTACCTCTCATGCCCTCTCCCCACCTTTGGCAGTTTGGTTGGAGAGCTGCTTGCCCACCTTGCAGGGTGCCTCTGATGCCATCCCAGTTAGATGGGTTAGGGATTGGGCTTTTTATAACCCCCTGCCTGGCTGTCAGTGCCTCTCTAATGCCATTAGATCAGTCTTAACTAGGGAGCTTTTAACTGCAGCAGTCCTGGGCTGTGGGGAGCAGCGAGAACAACGCTGCTCCAATCTCTTTAATAGCTTTGCCTTCTCCAGAGTGCCGAAAGCTCCTTACCTCCAGTCAGGGGGTTATTTATAACTTCTTGAAGAAGTAAACTGCATATAATGATTACTGTGAACAAGCATCATTCAGAACATTTTTATGCCTTTCAGGAATGCAAAGGTGAAAGAAAGCTTGCTGCAGTGACTGAGGCAGAGATGGATCTTCCCTTAGTCACTGTTTTGTTTTCTGTACCCACTAGGATCTACCAAAAAAAGAGGCAGCAGGTCCCTCATACATGACTTCTAGCAACCGTCACCCCTTTTTTATTCTTAGAAAGGTCCCATTGTCTCACTCTGACCCTTGGATCCTTCTCAGATCTTTATGCTTCTCTGTGCCTCTGGATCTGCTGAATCTCTCCCCTTCTCTTCCAAGCCTTGTAGCATCTCTTTGTGTCTCACTGAGCTGAGAAAAGGCAGGTCTGTAATGTGTGATGGCCATTACAGGGACATTGCCGGGGGATTATGTAGATCTGGTATAGGACTACACTCATCTCTGTTCAGTGACTGCAGCTCTCCTTGTTCTCTGCCAGGACTGAATTCCAGTCATAAGCACAGCAAGACTCAGAATTCTGATAGGATGTCCTCATTCAGGAATATTCCACCTAAGCATTGCAGTGTAGTGTCTGCTAAGAGGGACATGTTGACTGAATTCCACCACCTTGCTTCCTTCACTAACGTCCTGTTGTTTAAGCAAATTCTACCATTTCCTCCATCCCTTTGAAAATTGCCTCGTGTTTCTAGGACAGCTCCATCTGTAGCAGCCACAGCCTGCAAGGTCAGAGTGCTTTAGAAAATCCATTTGAAAATGTGAGGGGTGTGTTTCCAGTGAGAACAGCTCTGCAGAGCTCTGCAGTTGTGCGTGCTGAAGCTTTACCAACGTGGTTTTGGACCCTTTGAGGTGGGAGCAGAGAGCCTCTTACAGACCCCAAGGCTCTGTGAGCACAGAGCTCACCTTCAGCACCTGCACCAGGTGACAGGCACTTGGCTGTGCTGTGCTGGTGTTGGAGCTGTGCAGTTCTGCCGTGCTGCTGTGCCTGGTGGTGATGTGTGAGCTCGGGGATGCAGCCCTGCTCCTTGCTGGTGCTTAATTTAGGACTAGGACAGTTTAGAGGAAATGGTTTGAAATGTTTACAGAGCTGATGGCTGCTTCTGCTGGGGGAGGGAGTGTGCTTGCTGTTCTAGCAGGGGAAAGCAGCGGAGCTGCTGCCAGAGCTTGGGCTGCTCAGTTCCCTTTGTTGGGCTTTCATTCCTCTGTTGCCGTCATCCAAAATCAGTGTCTGTGAAGCCACAAAATCACCAGTTTGCTGTGTTTGGGAGGAGTTAAAATGACTGCAAACACCACTCCTCCCTGCAACAGCTCCCTGTATCGCTGAGCAGATCTGTCCTGCCTCACCAAACAGCCTGTAACAAGGACTGGGCTGTGCTGGGGCTCCAGTAAGGACTGGGCTGTTTGGGCTGTAGGAGTCAGTGCAGATGCACCCTTGTGTCCCACAAAGCTTGGGGCAGGTGGGGAGCAGGTCCCCCTCCCCTGTGGAACCAGGCTGCAGCAGAGAGGGTGACCTGCACTGCAGCATCTGTGTGTCAGCTGGACTTGAAGAAGCAGGAGATGGACAGGTGGAGATAGAGGGGTAAATCTGGCTGTACTTTAGCAAGTCTTAGGTGGAATTAAAACTACAGAAATGTGCCACAGATTGCAGGGATGGGCTACAGTTTCCAGTGGTTGCATCATCTTTAACAAGTAAAAAATATAATAAACACCTCTCAAATAACCTGTGGCCCAAGGAAGGAAATGCACAATCTTTCAGTCCTCTTCACGGCAGAATAAGAGCATATCCTGTATAAAAATGGGAAATTCAAAGTAAATGAAAGGCAGCATTTTTCTGGACAGCAGGTATTTAGACCTGGATGGGTGGAGGCCGAGCCTGTGGTTTTGCAAAGGAAAGCTCAGGCCCGCTGCTTTGGACAACTTCCATGTACTAGGCCAAGATAACCTCATGTTCGCAGGCATCAGTTTTATTCTGCTGGTTGCTGCTGCTGCAGATGTTTTAATGATTCTAAACCAGAACGTTGCTCTAGTGCAGCTGCTGTCCTGGTCTTGTGAATTGTAAGTCTTTAATCAAGGTATTTAAATAACAGTGGGCACATTTGCTAATCAGACATTTTGGGATTTTATTACCTTATCAACTGGTGAAAGCAGCATGTCTTTATATTATAGTCAGCGTTCTTCTGATGCCCCATTGAGGTTTTAAACTGAAAATAAATGTTTCAGGTGTTTGTTTTGCAACAGAGCAAAGTGAAAGACACAATAGTTCAGCCAGGTACCTCTAGCTGGGAGCATTCCTTCTGATACAGTCATGGCAGAGGCAGCAGTTAATGGCTGCTTAATGGGTTGTTAGGTGTAAGGAAGGTCTGCAGTACTTTAAATTGGACTCAGGTAATGGGCAAAGCTTAACTAATCTTACACAGCAGGTCTCTGCAAACATCCAGCACCCTCACCACAGGGTTAGAACAAAGGGCACAGAAGGCACAAAGGTGCAGGTCAGCAACAGCTTTGGTACCTTGGAGGTCTCCACACATAAAAAGATGCTAAAAACCACATTCAGCTGATGCCTCTTTGGGGTAAAAGTTACTGAGTTCAGTTCAACACTTGTGGCCACCAGCCATTCATAGTCTGAAAGTCCGCAACCTCTTGTCTTTCATAGGGGGTGGTTTGGGGGAGGAGTTTTACTCTGCACCCCAAGAAGTACCAGAGGAGAAATTCATCCAGGTGAGGAGGTGGTGGTTCTGCTGAGTAACAGCAGGTCTTCCGTAATTAACCATCAGCTAATGAAGGGTCAGCACACTGAACTCTGTGTCTTGGTCTCTCCAAGCTGTAGAGAGACATTTGGCACATGACACTCTGAGCATATCCCTCATATTTTGTAATTTGAGAAGCCCCACGTACAATTTGCTTTGTGCTGTTACAAACAGCTCTGCTGTGGCTGTGGTCAGCCTGATACAGCTTTTCTTGCAGGCTGGAGGCAGGGCTAGAACTGTGTGCAGAGGAAGAAAAGTTGTAATGCTGATGGTGGAGCAAAGGCTGGATGGGCACAGGTGTTTGCAGGGGTTGTGTGATTCCGTGGTGGTTCCCGGTGTAGATGCCCAGTGCCCGAGCAGCAGCTGGTGCAGCACAGCGCAGTCAGCGTGAGGAGGGCAGTAGAAGTTCCACCAGGTGCTTCCTTGGATTTCGTGGACCTGGAGCTGCCAGCACTTGGGTGGGCCCAGCCCGAGGTGGGCTGCTCATGGGCAGGTTCAGTTGCTTCCCATGACTGGCAGAGTTCCTGCTCTGCAGAGCTCAGCTCCCATCTCTCCTCTGCTGCCGCTTTATTCCCGTTCCCCTGAGCAGCTCTCCATGTGATGAAGGGAGCCAAAGGGCAGCTGCAGGAAATGTGGACATGGCAAGGATGGCTTGAATCATGGTGGTGTCTTCATCCTAATCCATCCAGGTGTTTTCCTGCAGTAGGGAATGTCTGCTTTGCCAGGATCTTCGCTTTCTGCTCTCCCTGTCAGCATCCTGGCTGTTCTGAGTCCTACTTTCTTTGTTCATAAGATTCACCCTCATCAAAGTAGTCTCCAGGAATTGTCATTAGGCATTCTGCAGTAAGTTTGGCAGGGCATTAGGAATCCAATAGCCAAATAAATTTATGGGGTAAGGATGTATTTTTTTTTAACATACTGGAATTTGGGAATGACATGCTGTGCTATAAATAGAAGTGGATCAGAGTTCTGTTCAGGGTCTGGCATGAAGAAAAACTGAACCAGATGCTGAAAACTGTTCTTTCTGGCTTTTTCTTCCCTGGGGGAAGGGACCATGTCAGATTCCTGAGATTTTGCCATACGCTGTTTGTTTTTCTTGGCGTTTGATCTCTCGCTGTTGAGATCTTACTGGGCATCATCCCTCTTCTCAGCCAAGTGGACTGACTGGCCTTACTGTATTTAACCAAGGGAAAGGGAGTGCTGTGCCGTGACTTGTGGGGGGGCAGGAAAATGTCTTACCCACATGGCACCTCACAGGCTGAACAGTTCAATCCTTCAGTGCAGTTAAACACTGCATTATTACATACATACTGACATTAACTTACTTTGGTAGAAATAAGCCCAGTAAATGCTCCATGGGTGGCACCTCACCTCTGAGCCACCTAGCAGCTGCCAGCTCTGTTGCAGCTGATTTTGCTGACCCTGCACACCAAATCGCACCCCTGCTAAGGCACTGGGAATGTGTGAGCCCACTCTGGATGTGGCAGCTGCCATAACCATGCCCACAAGTATTCAGGTAGAGCTGAATCCCTCATGGGAATGAGAATCACATCTCAGTTGGCTACTTTTCACCTCAGAGAGTGGCTCAGATAACATGTAACAGTGGCTTCTTGGGATGCTTGTGTCAGGTGGAGAAGCTGCTGGGATTTGGGAGGGGGAATGGCACTTTTTTCTTAGGAGTGTCATCCTGGAGGGCAGTAGCCTGCCCTTTGCTCATGTGGAAAATGTGTGTGGAGCAAGGCTGAAAACACATTGGGCAACAGAATGGGAAAGGTTTTTGTTGGGGTCCTGTGTGAGAGGGTGGCCGTTTCTAGCTGGGCTTTGCTGTTACCTTTGTTGCCTTCAATTTTTCATGCAAATTGAAGTTGCAGCCAGGTTTGAGACTTACTGCAGCCTTTTCTGGGTGGTGCTGCTGCAGGCTCTGCTGCCTGAGATGTGTGAGCTGCAGGGAGATGTTTATCTGCATGCAGCAGTGCAATTCTGGAACGACATGGAGATGTCAAGGTGCTGTGTGCCTCTGAAGCTCGGGCAGAACATCACAAAGTGTAGCTGGTGCATTGTATTTTGGCTGGGGTTAGGCTGTTCCCAGGGGAATGCAATACCCAGCTCTCCTGGACATTGACAGCTTCATACTCACATCGTGGAGCACAGGGTGAGGGGGAGAAGGGGGGAAAGGTAGAGCAGATGGAGATCAGTTCATGTGGTGTTTGCACACGAGGGTCTGCATTAACTGAGAGTTCAGGGATTGACTGCTCTGCCGCTGATTCCCGGTGTTGGTGCATCGGTTCCACATCTGCAGATTGCAAATAAGCTGCTTCTCAGCGCTCCTCATCTCCCCCTCAGACCTGTTCAGGAATGGAGGGTGTCTCTGTGCATGACATCTGGCACTGTGGCACCATGGCTGGGTTGACATCTCTTTCCTGCATTGCCATCCTGTGCTTTTTAGAGAGATCCAGCATGTCCTGGCATGGTTTTGTCTTGCCTTGAGAAATGGCCAGTCTCTGAGCTTTCCGGTGGTTTGTAGGCAGCTGTGGCTGCCCCTGGAGCTCTGTGCCCTCTGAGTCTGTGTTCCTGGCCATGGGCAGGTGGAGTCATAGCTGGAAGTTTGCTGTTGGATTTATAACTCAGAGGGGAAGGAGAGAGTGGGAGTTGGAGGCATAAGTTTCTTGGGTGCTGTTTGCTGGAGCAATGATTTCCTACTGATATTTCAGCTGCAATTGCTGTTTCTTTCCAGGACACAGGTATTGGGATGACCCAGGAGGAGCTGGTTTCTAACCTTGGTACCATCGCTCGATCAGGCTCAAAGGTAACTTGGGATGAGGACCTTTCTCCCTCCCTTAGAAAACTCTTCCCCAATAACAACCACTTTTGTTCTCCCAGTAATTTTTCGTTCTGTTTTGTCCCTTGGCCCTCAGCCCAGCTGTGAAATTACACCCCTCTTGGAAGATGAAACCTACCTGTGGGGTCTTCTGGCTTTCAGTGGTCTCTGCTGTGCTGTGGGAGGCCCAGGGAGCCCAGGCAGTGCTGAGGAGCCCTGTGTGTAGCACTGCTGCACCCACTGCCCTCACTCCAAACACCCTCCTGCCCAGCCATCCTTACAGAGGGGCACCCTCCCACTTGGCATTTACCCCATGTCCAGGGGAGCAGCAGCTCTGTCCCCACAGCAAAGTGTGGTACATGTGTACCTGATTTTTGTTTTCATCTCTGGAGGCACTATTTTAAGGGCTTTCCTGCTCCTGACTGACCGAGCTCTCACTTGTTTTCCTTTTACTGCTCTAAGCAGTGTTCCCCTTTCCCAGAGGTGCAGTCCTTGTGGAGGAACCCTTTTCCTTGGGAACCTTCCTCAGAGCACTGATGCAGGAGCATGGGGTGAGGGTGCTGGACTGCCAGGCTGCAGTGCCTGAGGAGCCCAGCTGGGGATTGATCACAACCTCCGGCAATACCTGAAGTCACTGTGTGCTGGTTTGTGTCTCCTTTGTTCCCTGCAGGCTTTCCTAGAAGCTCTGCAGAGCCAAGCTGAAGCCAGCAGTAAAATCATCGGCCAGTTTGGAGTGGGTTTCTATTCAGCCTTCATGGTGGCTGATAAAGTGGAGGTGTTCTCACAGTCAGCAGAGCCAGGCAGCCCAGGCTACCACTGGTCATCTGATGGGTGAGGCTGCAGAGTGGGGTGGCACCATGGAGGGCTGTGTCCAGACCAGGCACGGCCTGAAAGCTGTGCAAAGACAGGCCTTGTGTGTTCTTTCAGGACCTGGCTGACTGGTTTTGGTCCTGCTCAAGTTATACACAGTAACAAAGCATGGCCAAATGTGCCAGTGTGAAACTACAAGGACAAGAGTTGGTTTGTCAGAGCAGGCATGCTGTGGACAGAGTACCTGCCTCTCCTGTTCCATCCCTGCTGGCAGGCAGTCAGCTCAGGGGGCCCCACACCACAGGGACAAACTGAACTTTGGTCTGATCATCCTCTGAGGTTGGGCTCGAGGCACCCACAGAGAGTAGAGCTTGTGCAGCGCTGGGGTCTGCAGGCACATCTCCTCTGTGGGTCACAGCTGTGTGCTCATCCTTTGCTTTTTGCTTGAAGTTGCAAATATCTGTGATGGCAAAGCTGTTGGCTGCTGGACATGTTGAAATTGGAGCTTCTGAGGGTGACAAGCTCAGCATCCCCTTAAAATTTCCTCAGAATAAAGAATTTACTGTGTTATTTAAATTCTTGAGAAAACTGGGACGCTAGACTGGTTTGGATTTTCAGTAGCTAGTGTCTTTGCAGAGCAGTGTGTCCTGGGTCTGGAGTCTCTGTGGGGAAAACAGCCGCATGTTTTTGGGGGTTTCTCAGAGGCACAAGCAGCATTCAGGCATTCAAGACTTTTTTTGCCTTTTCCTGTTGGCCTTGAAGTGTTGTGTGTGCTCTTAGCTGAACTAACAATTTCTCTGTTCTATCACGGGTAAGCAAAAACTGACACAGTGTTTGTTTCTAATCCTAGTTCAGGGATGTTTGAGATTGCAGAAGCGTCTGGGGTCAGAGCTGGGACTAAGATTATTATACACCTCAAAGAAGACTGCAAAGAGTTTGCAAATGAAGACCGAGTCAAGGGTGAGTAGAGGAGGGGAATGTTTTTATCCCTGGGGCTCGGTGAAGTCTGTTGGTGCCCACAGGTGGGAGGTGAATTTACAGGTTTTTTCCTCTCCTGCAACTCCTTTCACCTGCAGTTACTGAGGAAATTCCTGCTGTGTTGTTTCCACAAAGGTGACCCTTCTGTGTCTTCTTTCCATTCCAGAGGTGGTGACAAAATACAGCAACTTCATCAGCTTCCCCCTGTACCTCAATGGGAGAAGAATTAACACGTTACAGGTGAGTTGGAGGCCACAGGCAGGTCACTCATGGAGATGAACCACTGTAATGCCCCACTGGAGACAGGAAATAGCATAAAGCTGCTGCTGTCCCTGGAAATCAGGGGAGGATTGTCCAGGATATCACAGACCTTGTAGTGATCAGTTAGTTAAAACGAAAGGAGACAATCCAGCTGAAGTCATACCTGCAACAGCTTGTTTGCATTTATTGTGGAAAATTCTTGGAGATCAGCAAGATCTGTATCTTCCCTTATCCTGAATTATTATTTCAGTGCTTTATAATGCTTATTCTGTTCAGGCCATGTGACGTGTTAGTGCTGTAGGGATTGTTCACGTTGCTGGTGTGCTGATGCCTTTCATTGCAGTTCTTTCTCTCCCTTACAGGGAATAGCCACTGCCAGAGAGTGGTTGGGGGTTTTTAGCAACTCAGCTCACAGCCTGATTTATTCCCACCTCCTGATGCTTCATGCCAGCATTTTCTGACCACTGGCATTATGCTGCAGCCAGATCCATTTTACTCAGGTGTTCTTGGCCCAATTGCAGGCATCACTTGGGAGAAATTAATTATCTTTAAAACAGAAATCTATTAATCATTTTTCTCCAGCATCTCCTCTTCTGATTGTTTAAAGCTTTCTCAGCTAAGAGAGCAGGTAGAGAGCCTGTGTGTGGCTTTTTGTTTCCTGGAATGCAGCACTCACTGCACAGACTTTCAAGACTGTACTTAAACATTTTACCATGTTAATTTATCTAAGGTTCTGTAATTGGTGTTATTAGTCACTGATTATTTATTTGGATTCCTGCATAATAGTGTTTCTGTTACAAAAGCTTTCTAGCTGTGCCCCTTAAATTACAAAAGCAGAAATAGCTCTAGACAGCTGTTTGCTCTCTCTACCTGGCAATCAATAGAACAGGCTCCCTGGAGAAGAGCAGTACTAGAGCAAGGGGTGAAATGCCCTTAATAGAGTCATGGACTTTTATCTTCTTATCAGAAATCTGTTTTCCCTTGGCTTACAGCAACAGCTTTATTCTCATTATGTTCCCATTTCATGCCTTTTCTTTATCCAGGATCTTGGCTTTGTGTGTTTCCACACACGAGCATCAGTTTGCCGCAAAGAGCCACAGTTGGTTCCCTGGTGAGGTTTCTCCTGGATGAGCTCCTGAATGCTCACAGCATGGAGCTGGGGCCTTCTCTGGTCTGACTGCCATAACTGTTAGCTACAAGTGAACCCCTGAGAATGCAGCACTTTCCCTAACACAGCTACTGTAGAACACCTTAGCTCCCAGTGAGTCCATAATCCTACCTGTGATCCTGCAAACCTTCCAGAACACTTGTGTGGGCTGGAAATGAGGGAAAGCCACCTGTGGAACAAGGCTCTGAGGCAGAGGAATCCTTAAGGATTTCAGAGCTGCCAGGGCCCTGAAACCCTTGGGCTGTTAGAGTGGGCTGCATGTTTGTGTTGTCCCCAGAAATCACTCCTGTCAGTCGTTTGGGCTTGAGTGGCAGAGAGAGGCAGTGACTGAGATAGGCTTCACCCAACTGGAAACACACACAGTTCTGCATTGAGTCCCACGTCTTTGCTAGATGCAAGACTTTCACTGTCATCCTGAAAACTGAAACATGCTGTGAGCATGGGCTGAGTGCTTCAGAAAGCACTGGGAGGTCAGAGCAGCAGCAGGTGGAAGCTAGAGCTCGTGGCTTCAGTGCATGTGTTCATGTGGGAAGCAACGCTGGAGCAGTGACCCTGCAGTGGTTCACAATGCATCTCCCAAGCTGCTGAACAAATCAGCAGAAAACAGGCAGTGCAGGTGCTGCTTCACAGGCTTTCAGCTGAGACAGTGATCTCCATCAGAGAGGTGGGTTGGTTGCAAAAGGTTCACTTAAACTTTTACGTTTCCTTTGCTTGGTGGTCAGGCCTTGAGGACTTGACCAGTACTGCCAGTCAGTTGAGCTGTGGGATCTACCCAGGATGGCCATTGGCAACTGCGAGGCAAAGGAGGTTGGCCAAATCCCTTTTGTTTTGGGCTAAACAAAGCTGCCCTATGTATGTTGCAGGGCAAGAGTTACCTCTGAGGGGTGGCCCGAGGCCAGATAAGGGGCAGTAGTTTGTTAGTCCATGATAATATGCTTGAGCCACATCTCGCTCCCAGGCTGTGCAGAGGAGTCTGTTTAAAAGGTTCTATTTCCCTGCTCCGGCATCCTGGAGGCCACAGAGATGATGGGAACTGTTCTCCCTGCTCCTCCACAGGCTCTGTGGATGCTGGACCCCAAGGACATCGGTGAGTGGCAGCACGAGGAGTTCTATCGCTTCATAGCGCAGGCTTACGACAAGCCGCGCTACGTCCTGCACTACAAGACCGACGCTCCCCTTAACATCCGCAGCATCTTCTACGTGCCCGAGCAAGTACGTGTCCTGTCCTGGGAACATGGGACATCTGCCCAGCTGCTCCAAAAGGGGAGAGTGGGAGAGCTCCTTAGGGAAAGGAGGCAGATATGACTGCAGGGAGGGATATCCAGCGTGGCATCTCTGCAGTGGACTGGGTGCTGCAGGGTAGTTGGGATAGTGAGCCACGACAGGAGCAGAGGGATGGCTCAGGTAGGTCCCTAGGGAAGAGAGCCAAGATTTCAGCTGTCGTTGGATTCAGCATTGTAGGGAAGATCAGTGTGACGTGGGCACCCTGCACAGTGCTAGTGTGACCTCCTGTCTCTTTTCTTGCAGAAGCCATCCATGTTTGACATCAGCAGGGAAATGGGTTCCAGCGTTGCCCTGTACAGCCGCAAAATCCTCATCCAAACCAAAGCTGCAGACATCCTGCCTAAGTGGCTGCGCTTCCTTAGAGGTGTGTGTGGGACCAGGAATAGCAGGTTGTGGATGATGGCTTCCACAGGGATGAGGCAAGCAAGGGCTACCCTCCTGAGCCTGACACTTGTGTTTGCATCACTGTTCAAGGGTTGCTCTGTGTTCCAGGTGTTGTGGACAGTGAGGATATACCCCTGAACCTCAGCAGGGAGCTGCTGCAGGAGAGTGCCCTGATCAGGTAAGCAAGAGTATCTCTGGACTGAGATACAAGGAAAAGATGTAAAGCCGTGTGGGAAAGGGGACAGTGGACTCACTAGAACCTTGCACAGAGAGATGTTCACCTAAAACGTCTTGTCTTGCTCTAGCAGTTGTCTTTATAAAGGCTTGTTCCTCCTGCAGGAAGCTCCGTGATGTTTTGCAGAAGAGGTTGATCAAGTTCTTCATTGACCAGAGCAAAAAGGACCCTGAGAAATATGCCAAATTCTTTGAGGAGTATGGGGTATTCATGAGAGAGGGGATTGTCACAATAGCAGAGCAGGATGTCAAGGTACTAGGAGTCTTGAAACACTGCAGCTGATGGGAAAGATTACCATGGGCTGGGATGAGGGAGACTGCTACTTCCCCATGGAACTTGCACACCCATAACTTGTGTTCCTGGGTGTACCAAGACCTATGGATTCTCTAGTGCCTAAACTTTCACTCTTTCTGACTGGTGCTGCTTCCCATTTATTTTGAGACCCTGCAGAGCGTCTGTACCCACACTGTTGTCAGCCCTCCCTTGTGCAATGTCAACTACAACAGGCAGTAAAGGGGCTTTCCCCTCCTGCTGTCTTCTGCCTAATTCCCACTTCCAGACGAGCTTGACCTACATCCTGTCTAGGTTCCTTTTCTGCCTCTGTAATATCTGGAGCAGGAAAGGAGGGATTCGGAATCCCCTGAGCCTTTTTGTAGGGCTGCCAAGCAGCACAGGAATCCTTGGGGCTGGGAGGGGTGGGGTGGAGCTCAGTGATGGGCCCTGAGCTCAGAGGAGCACGTTTCTTGCAGGAGGATATAGCCAAGCTGCTGCGTTACGAGTCGTCGGCGCTGCCCGCGGGGCAGCTGACCAGCCTGACCGACTACAGCTCGCGCATGAAGGCCGGCAGCAGGAACATCTACTACCTGTGTGCCCCCAACCGGCACCTGGCCCAGCACTCCCCTTACTTCGAGGCCATGAAGAAGAAGGACATGGAGGTGGGTGAGCAGTGGTGCCACAGTAGGGGCTGTGACCCTGAGCTGCTGCAGCAGGGGTCAGAGCTGGCTCTCAGGGCTGGCTCTCAGAGATGAGCAGGGTACTGAGGCCTGTGATGGAGCCCTGCCAGCGCGGTGCCTTTGCCTGGCCCCCTCTTACTCTGCTCAGACCGTGGCATGAGGCCAGGAGGGACCTGTGGCACACTCTTAACAACCATGTTAAAAAAAAAAAAACAACAAACATTCAGCTGTTTGGAGTATCCAAAGGAGGACCATGAGGATGGTGAAGGGCCTGGAGAAGCCATGTGAGGAGTGGCTGGAGAAAAGGAGACTGAGGGGAGACCTCACCGTGGTCTTCAACATCCTTACAAGGGGCAGCAGAGTATCAATCTCTTCACTCTCATACTAGTGGCAGGACCCAAGGGAATGGCTGGAGCTGAGTCAGGGGAGGTTTAGGTTGGATATCAAGAGTGCCTAACATCACTTTTCACTCAGAGATGTTAGGCACTGGGACAGGCTCCCCAGGGGAGTGCTCACAGCACCAAGCTTGTCTGAGTTGAAGCAGCATTTGGACAATGGCACAGGGTGGGATTGTTGGGGTGTGCTGTGCAGGGACAAGAGTTGGGATACAACGATCCTGATGGGTCCCCTACAACTCAGCACATTCTGTGATTTAGTACTTGTACAGACACCTGGTTCTTACATCTGTTTCCTACCTTTGCTGGACCCCAGAGCAGGAGCCTGGGAGCTGCTGTGCAGGGCTGTAATGGTGTTACAGTTGTCCTCTGTGGGCAGGTGGCCCTCTCAGGACTGGAGTCAGTCTGAGACTGACTGGACTGGACTGGACTCAGCTGGTTCTCGCTTCCCTGGGCAGCACGATTTATTCAGCTGCAGACCTGCCACCCGTGGTAACAAATCCCTCCAAGGGTTTGCTTTCATGTCAGACCCAGAGTAATAGTCACTGCAGGGTTGAACCTGCGCGTTTCCTGTGTGATGTTCCTGCTGTTTGGTACAGAACTGCCTTGGGAAGGAGGGAATGCTGTTACATCCCAAACGATGTGTTACTGTCCCTTTGCTGGCACAGGTGCTGTTCTGCTACGAGCAGTTTGATGAGCTGACACTCTTGCATCTCCGGGAGTTTGACAAGAAGAAGCTGATCTCTGTGGAGACAGACATTGTCGTTGATCACTATAAGGAAGAGAAGTTTGAGGAGAGCCGCCCAGGTACCGTGAGGCTTCCCTGGCCCCTCCTGCTGCACACTGTCCTGCTACCCTGAGCAACCAGTGAGGGGACACCTTCCTCCCCTGCTCTTGCAGCTCCCAAGCAAGAGCCTTCCACCCTCTCATTCTCACGGTCTGAGGCAACTTAAGAGTTTTTGCAGCTTCGTTTCATCTTACATGATCAAAGTTAAATGGAATGTCATGTGTGGAGTTGCCATGATTTTATTTCAACTCCATGCATACATCTGGTGCCCAGACAGAGGCAGACAGCCCCAAGCAAGGCATGAGCCTGCCCTCTGTGGGTATGGCACGGTCTGGGATGAGGATATGTAAGTGTGTGCTGAATGGTGCTGCACTCCTGTTCCCACAAGAGAACTGATAAATGGAGGTGTGGAAACTCAGCTCACTGTCCATTGCACACAATAGATGCATGCTCAGATGTGCCCTCTTTCCCTGCCAGCTGGAGAACGTCTGACAGAGAAGGAGGCTGAGGATCTGATGGCCTGGATGAGGAATGCCTTGGGCTCTCGAGTCACTGGAGTGAAGGTGGGTATTCTGTGTCTGGGTAACTGAGTACAGGAGATCCACAGAGGAGAAAAAAAAAAAGATAGGTTGTTGGGGATCTGCTGCCACAGATTTTTCTTTGGACCCTGTGGGAAGTCATTCTTCTCTGTGCCTCCTGTGTGTAAATGGTGTGGATGGTGGCATTTGTCATTGGATTGTCAATGTGGCAGCAGAAGAACTACATTTCAATGTGTATTGAGCAAAGCCCATACTGCAGTCAGTGCTCAGGTTACCAGAACAGGCTGGTGCCTTTTCTTGCTTGTGGACTAGAAAGGTGTATTGGCAATGAGTGCTTTGGGTCTAGCTGCAGCCCACTGCCTGTGAACAGCAGGTTCATTTGGGCCCCCATCCTTCCTGCTGGTTTAGGCAGCTCCTGTGGGATGGTAATGGATCATGTGAAGGTTTGGTGTGGATCTGTGCTGAGGAGACTCCGAGTCCTCAGACTTTCCCCACCTCTAAGACGTGCATTGCCCACGGCAGCCCTGACGGGTGCTTGTGCCGTAGGTGACCACGCGGCTGGACACGCACCCTGCCATGATCACCGTGCTGGAGATGGGCGCTGCCCGCCACTTCCTGCGCATGCAGCAGCTGGCCAAGAGCCAGGAGGAGCGAGCCCAGCTCCTGCAGCCCACCCTGGAGATCAACACGGGGTAAGGGGGGACAGCACCAGCACTAGGCCTGGGACACAGCAGCCTCTTGGGAGTGGAGGCAGAGAGGAGGCAGTGTAAGGCTGCCAGTTAGCAGAGTCCTCCCCATTAAGTGCAGTCAGTGCCACAGAGCCTTAATCTATGAGGCTGCATGGCACCTTTGACATGAGCCCCCACACACAGTGTCCAGCCTTCTGGGGACCATGGGGGTTATAGGGACAGATGGGGGAGAAGAGAGAAGCCCCCAGAACAGGAGCAAGTTGATTTTGGTGACCCATTGTGACTTAGCTGCTCATTCTGGAAATAAATTCCTCACGGTGTCCTAAATCAGCAAGTCTCAGTGTTGATCTCTCTCTTACAGGCATGCTCTGATTAAGAAGCTCAGCGAGCTGAAGGACAGTCAGCCTGATCTGGCCCAGATGTTGCTCGACCAGGTGAGAGCCAGACTGCCAGAAGCAGCACCATCCTTCCCAGAACCAGCCTGCAGACCATGCATGACAGGAAAAAGGGTGAACCATTACAGGAGGCAAGAGTCACATCCTTCTGTGGTCACTGGGTATTTCTGAGACTTGTGGTCCATGTTTTCCTAGCAGGTGGCCTAGAAGACATTCTTGATCTCAGCATGCAGGTCCTGGACAATGACATTCCCTTTCTCCCTCACACAGGTTGCTTTGGTGCTTATTTAGTGCTTTCTGCTCTTTTTCAGATTTATGAGAATGCCATGATTGCAGCAGGACTGAATGAGGATCCCAGGCCAATGGTGAACCGGCTGAACGAACTCCTCACCAGAATCCTGGAGAAGAACTGAGCCCCAAGGGACCGAAGGATGAACTCTGTGCTGATCTCTTGCCTCAGGCACAGCCACTCAGCAGCTGCTTGCAGGCAGTGTCCAGCACAGGTTCATGGACAGAGGGCAGGGACAATGCTGGGAACATCCAGCCCTCCCTGCGTGGGGAGGAGCCGCCTGTAATTATCAGATCCCACATCAACAGCTTGTTCAAAGTGCAGTGCTCTTAGTGGGGACAAATTCCCGAGGTTGTTGCTTAAATAATGTGCCCAAATTTCTGACATGAGTCTGAAGAGCCTCATTTCATACTGTTTCTAAAAATGGCCTTTCTCAGAACAGATGTTGGCAGGAAGATTCCCAATTAGGTCTGTGAATACACCCCGCCATCCACAAAATCCTTATGCACCTTTGTGCTCTGAACAAGCACTGGAAGAATTAATTAATTAGTTAAGAAACCTCCAAGTCTGACCAGGCAGAAGGAGTTTGCTGGCATGAAGACAGCTTGCTGACTTTGGCAGACACAGATACTCTTGGTAGAATGTGTCAGTGCAATCCCATGGCAGAAAAGATCACTCAGCTGCTGGATAAGCGAGTTCACCCTGGTCTTGTGGAAAAAGGAAAGTAACTGGGAGGCAGCTTTCCACTGTGTGGCTTTCTGGAGGGTCTGTGGGATAAACTGCACACCTAGCTGATCTGTATTTATGATAAATAAACAGTTCTTATTTTCCAGACATGTCCCCACTTCACTCTCCTCTTCATTTTGTTCTTTGTGTCTTCGAGCTGCTGATGTTGGTTGGTCTCTCTTCGGATGCTATGTGGTTCTTCAGGGCATCAAGCACTGTACATGGTGGCAAGAGAGCTGGAAAGACAACAGAGAGTGTAGAGGGAAAGCAGGAGAATCTGTAACTATGATAGTTTTGTCTCTGAAAATGGATGTAGCCCTTGGCTTGAATCAAGGAGCAGTGATGGCTCAGACAGAAATGCCATGCTAGATTCCCTCTGTGTGTCTGCTTTACACTAAGCAAATGGTTTATAAGAATCCTTTCTCCTGCTCAGTGGGGCTCTGAGCAGCCCTGGTATTTGTTTAGCTTATCTTTAAATTGCCAGATTTAAGATGCTGGGACTGGGTTTGGTTAACTCTTTGGGTGCTGTGCTGGACAGGACAACCTCCAGCTCTTTACACTACAGGAAGCCTGTCCGTGCACAGAGGAGTGAAAAAGACACTGAGGGGCTGGAGCATGTCCAGGGAAGGGAAGGGAGCTGGGGAGGGGGCTGAAGCACCAGAAGTGGATGAGGGAGCTGGGAAAGGGGCTCAGCCTGGAGAAAAGGAGGCTCAGGGGGAACCTTGTGGCTCTGCACAACTCTCTGACAGGAGGGGACAGCTGGGTGGGTCAGGCTCTGCTCCCAGGGAACAGGGACAGGATGAAGGAAACAGCCTCTAGTTATGCAAGGACAGGTTCAGATTGGATATTGGGAAAATTTCTTCACAGAAAGGGAGGTCAGGCAGTGGCACAGCTGCCCGGCGCAGTGGCTGAGTCACCGTATCTGGAGAGATTCAAAAGACATGTGGGTGTGGCCACTTTAATGGTTGGACTCAAGGATTTTTTTCTCCTACCCAAATGACTCTGTGATTGTAACACAGTCTGAAGCAATTAAAACCTTTGGTGATTTGTGCTGCAAGCAGCACATCAGGTGAGTGTGGTATCCTGCAAGCTGCACACCTGAAAAAGTGCCTAAAATTAGCAGTGTTGATACCATGCCTGGGCTGGATGCTGGTTTGTAACCTTTGCTGCACTGAGAAGCAGAGCGTGCTTGGAGTGAGCTGGCCATGAACTGCCTGACACATCTTTAACCTCCCCATCCTGAGAATCCTTCAGGAATCCCAGCAGCCCTTCAGGTGCTCAATTTTGCCATAAGGGATTTGTGACCAAAAGGTCCAATAAGATGTCTGTCACTGGACTGCACGCTTGTGTCCCTGTGCCCAGCAAACCTGGTGAGAGGTGGTGATGGTCCTGGGATGCAGGAAGGAGCGACAGCAGCAGGATCAGGAGGGTGCTTTTTCCCAAATCTCACACATTCTATCACACTGCTTTGTCTGAGCCACTGGATCTTCACCTCTGGGACTCAGCTTTCCCTTTTATTTTGCAAACACCTGCAGGGAATGCTGGTGTGTGAGGATGATGTTCCTGGCTAACAGAGCAGATCCTAGTGGGAGAAGGTGGATGTATGTTGGTGAATACAAACTGAAGTGTGATAGGAACACAGGCAAGGTGCTCTAAAGCTGGTCTGGAAAATGATTCTGTGTCTGAAAAGGCAACAGCTCTTTGGTAAATAGTTTCCTGGCTGTAAGCAATGCTGCTTTGTGCAGAAAATGGATCTACTGGATTTGATTTTTTTCTGGGATCTTATTTACAGCTGCCTGACTTTATCTTGTGTTAGGTTCCTGTAGTTTTGTTGGGAGGGTTATTCATTTCTCTCTACAAGTTAAACTTCGTGTGCTGAAAAGCCATTGGTGATAAATAGTGTGGCTTCCTCTTCTGCCCTGCACAGCCTCAGCAGCTGTGAAGTCAAACCTATATCCTCCAGGGCAGGAGATGGAAAATATTTATGGGGAGTGAAATCCAGTTTGAAAGGACATTCCGGAGACCTCGTGCTTTTAAACTTGGACAGAATCCCTCTCCTGTCTGGCATGGGACATTGAAACTGGACTGGCCATAAAGTGGTTCACGGGGCCAGACTGAGAACAGTTTTCTCTTGTCCAGACTTCCTGCTGAGACCATCGAGAGTGTCTTGGGCAGGCTCCAGGTCTGTGATTTATGGACAAACCGCAAGCCAGGAATCTGCAATCTCAGCTCCTTGAGCAGCAACTGTTTAAAACATTATGGGAAGAAATGGCCACTGTTTCCAAGAGAAGAAAACTTGGGAGCCATTAATAATGTTTAGCACTTCTGCAGTTATTAATTAATCCTCCTGCTCTTGTTGTGAAGTAAGTCAGAATTATTCCTTCCTTACAAACAAGGTCTGCATGGAGCTTAAATAGATTTCCTTAAGAGACACAGTCAATCTGCATTAAGGACACAGCACAGGACTCCAGAATCCCAACACTAAGTGAAACAGACCCCTCCAAGATCCAGAGACATGAAAAAAAAGTACCTGCTGGATTTGGATGAGGCAGTAAACACAAACTTACAGCACCTTCAAGAGGCTCTGCCCAACACCCTGCTCAGTTGAAAGTTCTTCCCAGGGCAGTTCTAGGTCTACCCAAACCTTATCCACTGAGATCGTGTGGTTTCCCATTAACTCCTGGGTTCAAAAATTCCTGGGATTTCAGAGAATCTCTGGAAGCTTAGCTGCTTATTGGAATTATCCTGTACTATGTCCTTTCCAGCTGGTTGTCTCCCCTATTGTTTGGAAAGTAAAGGATGCTAAAATCCGTCTTGTTCTCTACCCCGAATTGCTCACCTCCTGAAGCTTCTGGAGTGAGTGAAACATGGGATTTCTTCTTCTTTCATCAGGAGGAAGGTTTTCTTCCTGGAAAAAAGAAAAAAAAAATCATTCATTCTCCCTCTATTCTCAGCATCATTTTTTGTTTCTCCATTACCTCCCTCTTTACACTTCACCTGCATCTTCCCTGGGGCACTTCGTGGCTGATGCTGCAGTTTGATGCAGCCCAGGGCAGGAGAGGATTTTCTCTGCCTGGACACTCATTTCCCCATTCTCCCAGGATAAATGGTGTTCCTTGGTGCTGGAGCTCCTTTTAGCAAGACTTTAATCTAAACTCACAAGGTCCTTCCCATCACATCCCTCCTGGAACTGGTTTGACGTGCAAACAAGTGGGAATAAGTAAAGTCTGCCATAAGTCCTGGCCAAAATGGAAGAGCTGGCAGGAGCACAGGGACCAAAGGCTTCAGTAAGTACTTAAATTTGTAGAGACTCTTGATGGTGTCATTGTTCAATCTATTTACAGCAGCAGGAAAGATGAAAGATTAGGGAAAGAAGCAGAGTTCCCTCGTCTTTTAAAATCCACATGGCAAAAGGTATTGTAATGAATTGTCCATTAAACATCCATCCAATGTTATTCCAAATGTCACGACAGGATCTGCAGGGGATTTGGGGTCAGTTAATCCAGAAGCAGTCTGAGGAGTCAAGCAGAGTTTGTTCTCCTTCTGCAGCCCAAGTAAACGAGGCGTTACTGGGATTAAAACCCAGCCCAGACCTTGATCAATCAACCAGTCCTTCATGGAACTGTGCCACGTTAAATCCTTTGAAATGTGGGAAGCCAGAGCAGTTGCAGGAGGGAGAGAGAGATTCAGCTGCAGTTTTGTTTCACTGATGCCTCTTGATCCCTGGACTTGTTCTGTCCCAAGTAGTTTAGCAAGTAGTTTAAAAAACAAGTGTTCAAAGTTATCTTGCAACATGCTTCAGGAAATCAAAGGGCAGGGATTAGGTTTTTTTACTGGGAACTGTATTTGAACGTGTTTAGAGATTCTTTAATGCCCAGTGCCCTGGCTGAATGATGGTGATTCTTCTTGGAAATGGTAATTCATTTCACTTTCCAAGAGAACCAGATGAATTTTGGTTTATACCACTCAAACTCATGCCATTTGAGTTGCTGAATGGAAACTTGCTTGTTTTCCTGGCAGGCTTACAGGAGGAGATGGGTATAGTGGCCTGTACCATCCCAAAATTCACACTAGGGAGGAAAACAAACCAAGCTGCTCTTGAGGAAAATACTGCATTTTTCTTTGTTTGGCCCTTTCAAGTCTCTGCTGAGTTTACACTGAGCTCTGTCATCCAGAAGGGAGATTAACACAATAAATTGATGCAAACCCAAACTTTCCTCATTGGACTTGGCTTCAGTGGCTGCTTCTCTGATCACAGCTGACCTGATTTGTCTGAAAAGCTTAAAAAAGTTAATCTGAAGATGCCAAAGAGCCACCAGTGCTACAAGTCTTAACAGCAAGCAGGGGATCTGCTCTTAAACAGAGCAGAGAGAAAGTGAAACAGAAATTTTGAGCAATGCTAACTGCAGCACACTGGGGATGAATATGCCCATTCTGTATAAGATGTAATTTGTTCATGTTCATGGATATGCAGATAATCATATTTACTATGAATCCCATTGCACAGCGAATTCCAGCAGTTACTTTTCATGCCAGCAATAATGTTCACAAGTCCCATAATCGTTGTTTTCTGCAGAGACAACCCAGAGCCACAGTGTGACAATAAATATCCTGCCTCTCACAGCGTGCAGCCCAAGTGCTGCTGTTTCAGGGACCTGCCTGCATCTACACAGTTCTAATTCAGGAGCGAGTACACATTAAATTAAGCCAAAATTTTCATTCTGGAGCCTCAGACATTGGAGCCCTGAGCCTTATCTGATAGAGAGCAGTTCCCTGGGGAAAAGTGAATTATTAAAGAATTGGAAGTGTAAGTCCAGTCTGTCTCAGATCAGCAGCCTGATTTTGGAAGAGCAGCTTCTCCTGGCAGTACCTGTCACTGTGGCTGCATCCTGCAGCTGATGTTGGGTACAAATAGTGACCAGTGATTAGGAATGGCCTTGAAATGTCCTGTGAAAAAGATGCCCATTTGGTAGCCAGGATGGACAATTAAGCGCCCATGCTTTTGGATGCATCTTCAGTGTAAAAGCACTTCACCAGTGCTTCACCAGTTCAGTTTAGGGCATTGTGCAACGAGATGTTCCTGTGCCTTGGTGTGGTTCCTGTGTCTTGGTTTGGAACTGGAGTATTTTCAGTCTTTGTGCAATGGGCACTTGAAAGTTCTTGCAGGATTTTCTTCAGAGGGCTCCTAATTCCCGTCAGTGATACAACTTGAGCAAGAACTTGAATAAACCAGAAGTGTTGAAAGACACAAGCCAAAGGATTTCTTCACATCAGATTTGCACTGACAGGGGCATGTTACATCTCCAGGGGAGATTCACTGCAGAAAATACACCCCTCAGTTCTGCCAAAATAACCATTCTCTGCTTAAAATTCAAGAGTTTCCAGCTAAAATTGTTTGAACAGATTAAAAATTAAATTGCCTTGCTGGAAGTGAAAACTCACAGTGCCCCAAAGAGCTTATGTCATTCTAAAAGTTGTAGTTTGTTCTTTTTTCTTAAGGATTCCAAACAGGCAATGCCATATCAGCCTCAGGTTCTTTTGCTGATGTCAGGTTATGGAGTGAGATGTAATTGTGGCACAGTGTTATGTGTGAAGGAGACATCATATTGTTCTCCATTAGCACTGATTTGTAGTTATTAGTGAAGTGCCTGTCTTGATGTTTTTGAAGCTCCAGTGTGTTCTGTGTACCACTAAACCTCTTTACTCTTTTATGAAGTGTTGCTCAGGAGTGATTTTGGTTCTTGCCACAGCCAGACTACGCATTGAGAAACAAGTCCTGATTTCAACACTGAAATCGTAATTTCAAACACGCATTCAAAATGCAGATCCTCCCACCACATCTCAGGCGATTTTACACCTGCAAACCTTCAGCCACAATAGGCTAACGATTTGGAGGAAATTATTCTTGATCCTGACTCCAAGGTGATACTCACTATGAGGACCCTGAACGTAGTGGGGAAAGAGCACTTGTTTTCCTGTTCAACTCCCGGGAGAAAAAAGCATAAAATAAAAGGCAATACTCTTTTGACAGAGAAGCTTGGGGAAAGCTTGAGCTATGCCACTGCTCACCGTGAAATTTCAGTGTTTCCATCAGTTTCCGTATGAGCAGCACAGCATTGACTACAACCCCAAAACATTACAATTGTAATGGGCTTCAGCTGCACAGCCGGGACAAGTGTGCCTGAGGTTTTAAGGCGGAGACAAGTGATTTCAAATAGCAGTTCCCTGCTAACGAGCAGGTGGTGTGTATTTCTCTCCCAACTTAAAAATGATATATATATAGATAAATAGATCGATTTCTATATATTGAAACCCCTTAAAAATACGAGCGAGCCGTGCTGTACCATATGCTCTCCCCTTTCGGTGGTGTTCCGGCCATTCGCCTCAGCGAAAGACGGTACCAAGGACTTGATCAAATGTCCCCCTCACGGCCGGGGCCGGGCTCGCTGGGGGCGTGAGGCGGGAGGTGGTGGCCGGGCCGCCGCCGCCCGGTCGGAGAGAGAGGCTCAAGCTGATCTAGTGGGGCGAGGAGGGGCCGCACCCCGGACCCCCGGCCCCGCCGCCAGCACGGGAGCAGCTCCCCGCCGCCATGAGGGGAAGGGGAGGGTGGGGTGGACGGGACCGGTCTCTATGACAACCAGTGGCGGGAAGCCGGCGCGCATGCGTAGCATGAGAGCCCTGTCAACGTCCTCCGGCCGGGTCTGCGCATGCGCCCCGCGCCTGCAGCGCGCCGAGCGACACGGCTGGCGCCCCGCGCATGCGCTCCGGCCGCGCACCGAGGCTCCCCGCCGTGGCGGTGGGGCGCGGGCAGGGCCGCCAGCCCGGGCCGCGGCGGACAGGTGGGTGGGCGGCACGGCCGCGGCGGCGGGGCCTGCCCGGGCTGGGGCGGGCCGGCGGGAGGGAAGCGCTCCCGACGGCGGCGGGCGGGAGTGACGTCATGACGCCGGCGCTTTCGGCGCGACGCAGCGCCGCCTGGTGGCGGGGAGGGGGTGGCATTGGAACCGGAGCTGGCCTCGTCCCGCGCGTGACGTCACTGGTATGGCGTCGGCTGTGTGATGTCATCGGTGATGTCATCACACGGGCGCAGAGAGCGGCCCCGGTGTGGGGCTGAGGGGAGCCCAGGGCGCGGCCGGAGCTCAGCCCCGGGGCAGCACCCGGGGACGGACGGTACTGAAGGATGAAGCTCCATCCTCGGTGTTAGCGTGCCATCAAAGGCACAAATTCGGGCATGAGGCAGAGGCAGAGCTGTTCAGGGTGAGGGGGCGAGGGCGTCAGGGTCCGAGCAGCTCTTATAGCCCCTAGGTTTCGTTGAAGACATTTAAGGTGTCCGTCTTCAAAGCAAACTTCTTTCTGGCAGTGTTACCAGGGAAAGCAATTCTGATGCGTTTGTCAGTGCTTCCTGAAGCAATTAGAATTTTATCTGTTGTTTCCAGGTTCAGGGGCACAAGGAGCAGCATAGTCAGAAGGTGAAGAGGGTCTCTGGATGAGAGCCTGGAGCCACAGCACAAGGCGGGGAGTGGCTCACCACTGCCCGAGGGCAGGGTTAGATGGATTTTGAGAAGAAATTGGTCCGTGGGAGGGTGGTCAGGCCCTGGCACAGGGTGCCCAGAGAAGCTGTGGTTGCCCCATCCCTGGAAGTGTCCCAGACCCGGTTGGACAGGGCTTGGAGCAGCCTGGGACAGTGGAAGGTGTCCCTGCCCATGGCAGGGGCTGGGAATGGGATGAGCATTAAGGTGTCTTCCAGCCCCAGCCACTCCATGATTCTGTGATGTGCCTTGAAGGGAGCAGTGTCAGCTGCTTTACTGACACTTGGCCCCTGATCCTGCAGACGCCCAGGTTAAAATGCTTATTTTAACCATGGAGCTTTTAGATAAAGCCAAAATTACAGCTGGGCAAAAGCAGTTTGACTCCAGTAAAGCTAAAGGCAGTGACATTGGCTGTTGCTCAGTCTGTTGCCTCTGTATGAACTCTAAAAAATCACAGACTGGGTTTTGTGTACAAGAAAAGGCCCTTACATGCTTGGCTTTTGTGTCTGTTTAAAATACTGTTCTTGCTGTTCTGGTCCCTTCTTTCCCCTTTGATTTTGGTGCTTGGATTAGAACAGTTATCTGGACACCAGTAAAGATGTGTCAGAGGCAAACTGGAAACTGAAAGTGAAATAATTGTTACCATAAGCTTTACATTTGGAAGAAAACGGGCCTTAAGGTCTTTTGACTCTTTGTTTTTCCCACTGGGTCTCTTTTCATGACATGCAGAGTGTTGAGGGGTTCAGTGTAGCTCTTGTGTGTGATTTCAGCTGAGAAGAGAGCAAGTTATTCATTGTTACAAATTAATGAAGTGTTAGTGTAAAAGATGCATTATCAGGTCACCTGAAGAAATCCAGCATGAGTTTGGTCACCTTTTCAAAGAGATCGTCTTCCTGTTTTACAGAAATCAGGATCCTTTGTTTAATTTCACTTAAAGTTTGGCTTCAACATAATCACAAATCAGAAGACATGACTTTTGGGAAAAAATCAGTAGAACTGACCTTGTTTTGAGTGAATGCGTGCTTCAGAATAACACTGCCTTCTTGGAAAGGAATGGCTTCAGTGTTTGACATGGGACTGTTCTTACTTAATTTCTACTTTTCATTAATTATTCTGTTAATCTTCTTGCCACAAATATCACTGCTCCATTCTTGATCTACAGAATGACACAATTGGCTGACATGGTCACAGTTCTCCCTGCTGGGGTGGAGTCAGGCACCTGGGACGAGGTCACATTGTGCTTTGGAAGAATGATGGGCTGTCCAATGGTTCCCTTTTCTGACAGCTTGATCCTGGTATTTGGGGTCTCTCCTAACTCATTTCCTAGGGTAAAAAACAGGGAAACAGGACAGACAGAGAGTTAATCCCTGTGGGGTGGCAGGAGAAATGTAAGTGCTCAATGACAGCTGTTTGCAGCTGCATTTTGAAACTTGTCTCGCTGCATTGTAATAATTTTGAATGCCTTGTATTGATTTTGTTGGATTTTCATTAATCATGTTGTCCCTTGATGCTCCTTTAGTGGTTTACAGAAGAATTACCCCTCTGATAACACCAAGAGCTCTCATTATTAGCTGAATGTAGGTCTGGGTTTTTACAAACTGTGTTGATTTGGCTTAATTTTATTATCCTTCTTTATTCATCAGTTCCCTTATAAGCCCTTTCTTTATCAGCCTGGTGTTGAGCTCAGTCTGCAAGATAGGTGTTTACTTCCCTAACTGTCCCTTCTGAAAAATCACAGTGACTTCTGCTTGCAAATGATCTGTTTCTGTTGACAGAAACACCTTCAACAGCTGCTTTTCAGTGTGCTTTGGATTCCTCCTAAAATAGGCTGCTTTCAGCACCAGCAGGGGATGGATATTCTGGGAATATTTAGTATTTGCAGGATTAACAGTTCCATGGTTTGAGGTAGTGGCCTCGGTAGGTTTTTCTTCTTGGTTTTCATGTACACCAAAAAAGGTCTTTTTTGAAAGTCCTTAACTTTTTCTGACGAGGTAATTTTACCTCCTGGTTTTAATACATTGCGTTGTTTATATTCTTTGTTTCTATTCAGAATCCAATTCCATCACCATGATATTATTTTACATCTTTGTTTCTATTATCACTCTGATTACTTTTCTTTCTCTGAAAACTAAGCGAGTTTTAATCAAGTATTGTGCTTGATTGTATTGTTCTCTTTATTGATTTTTGGGGCCTCTACTGAAATGTTTTTATTTGATCCTTAAAATCAATTGTATTATTCTCTTAAAATTAACAACTTGTTGTTTTCAGTCAAACCAATTTGATTTTTGCCTCACCGGCTGCTTCTGTTTGTGATTTCTGTGCTGCTGTGTTTGCATACAGCCAGGGGCATTTGCACCTGAGTGACCGTTAGTTTTTTATTTTTCTTTTCACTTCCCCTTTATCCTTCCAGAGGAGATACAAAGTGAATTTTCTATTCTGGGGACATGTTGGCAGAGGGACACTTTGTTGTGTAAGTAATGATTTAAAATTCTGTCTAGAGTGTGATAGGTTTTTTAGTGACTTTGAAATGCTTTGCCTTGTGAACAGGGGGAGGTGTATCCCTGAACAGAAATGTGAGGACCGAAGGGATATCAGATATGGAAGTGGGTGGTGCCAGATGGACGCTGATGCTGGTCCCTGCTAAGATTGCTCCTTGGAATCTCAGTATGGTTTTCCTGCCTAGCATTCCCTTGTTTGTAGAGACTTGAATTAATTTCTCATTTCCTTTTTTCTGCATCTGGTTTTGTTACCCTTTTCTGGCACAGGGAAGCTGGCAGAGACCAGGACAGGAGACTGTACCCTCTTTGGATTCCTGTTTTGCACTTACATTTGTTCTCTCCTCAGAGAACAAGCCCTGTTGTCCTCAGTGTTACATTTTTTGCCCTTTTGCAACCGCAGAGACCCTGCACTGTACAGATGCAGTGTCATGTGTTTATAAAGTAGTGATAAAGGTGTTGGTTAGTGCAGAAACCTGCAGGGAACTGGCTCTAGTGAAGAATCTCTAAAAGGGTGGAAGATAATGTGCTTTCTCAGAAGTCAGGCTGTTGACATGTAGGTTCTTCTCCATCAGGAACTGGTAGAAAGATTTTTTGATACGAGGTTTGGTCTGGAAGAATCCCTAGACACCTCCTCCTGGTGTGGTTGCCAGAAAAAAAAAAAAAAAACACTGCAGAAATTCTTCCCTTTTGCAGTATTTGGTCTGGCTTGGCTGGAATTTTTATCACTAACCCTCAGACTTTGGCTGCAGCTTCCACAGAAGGAGAGGAAGGGGATGAAACTTCCAGTGCCAACACCCAACATGGTGCATCCCATCATCCTGCTCCTACCGGTGCTCCATAATTAGTGGGATCATCCAGGCCCGGGCAATTAGCTGATTTCTGAAGACTGAGGTGAAGCTGGAGGAATGGGTGGGGGGAAAAGGGGACTTCCTTTGGACTCACTCCAGCAGGTCCATGTCCTTCCTGTGCTGGGGACCCCAGACAACAATTCAGGTTTTGTTTTTGCCTCACTTTCTAATGTTCAATAATCCCATTTCCCTTAGCATTTCTGGTGAAATACAAGAGATTGCTTCCAAGGCGCTTTCCCGGTTTTGGAAGTATAAAATGAATTTTTTCTTTCAAGATGAGGAATTGAGGAGGAGGTGTCCTGAGGCAGCACTGTGGTGCTCGGGAGGGGAGAAGGTATCTGCTGTGTGCAAGTTGCGGAGGCCTGCCTAGCACTGATGGCCTGTTGTAGCCACGGTGATGACATATTCCTGGAGGCTGAAATGGCAGGAGAATCGTTCCTGGAACAGACAGACAGTGTAAAGGAGCAAGAGAGCAGGCCCAAATGTGTGTTTGAGAGCATGTCAAGTTGGACTGCTGGTGGAAAAATGTTTTCAGGGGTTAAAAGAGAGGCTGCTCTGAAAAGTGGGAGGGTAACAGATGTTTTAGCTGTTTGGGTTTTTTTAAGGGTTTTATGATTTAACTCAGTAATTACAAGGCAGTAAATTGAAGGCATGTAATAGGTGCATACTTTTAAATCATAGAATTACAGAATGATTTGAGTTGGAAGGGACTTTAAAGATCATCCAGTTCCACCCCCCTGCCATGGGCAGGGACACCTTCCACTATTCCAGCTTGTTCCAAGCCCTGTCCAGCCTAGCCTGGAACATTTCCAGGGATGGGGCAACCTGTTCCAGGGCCTCACCATCCTCACAGGGAAGATTTTTTTCCCCCATATCCCATCTAATGCTACTCCCTGGCAGTGGGAAGCCATTCCCCCTTGTCCTGTCACTCCAGGCCCTTGTCCAAAGTCCCTCTCCATCTTTTTTGTAGGCTCCCATCAGGTACCTATTGAACCTGATAAATTGTATAAATGATCATCAAGAGCAGTCATTTCAAAATACACTGAATCCATCCTTTTCCCTCCATTTTCCAGGTTCCATCTTTCATTCTTACCAGTCTTGCTTTGTACCATTTTGCTGACCCATGTTTACTTGAAGGGCACAGCTGGGCTTTAGATTTGGCATCTCAGCAAACAGGTAAGTGCTGCTGATTATTTTATTTGTGATTCCTTGAGTCCTAAAATCTTCCAAAATGAATATTATACTGAAAGGAATTACTTTCAAAGTAATTTCTTTTTGAGCTCAATAAACTGGTGCCAAAGCTGGTTGTTTGGGGCAGCAATAGCAGCAGCTTCAGAAATACTGAGATGTTGAACAGAGCAAGGAACCTGTAAATGTGGGTCTGGAAAGGGAGGAGTAAGACAGGTAAATTCTCAGCTTTGCATCATAGGTGTGTCTGATCTGCCTGGGACACTGAACATTGATAGCAAATGCCAAAGTACTGATCTATTTCAAAGTTTAATATCAGGAACTCACCATAAATAATCCAGCAGTACAGATGTGTCTGAGGTATTTAAAGCCACGTAGGATGTGAGACTTGGGACTTCTCCACATGCTGTCTCCTCCTTAGAAGAAGATGTTCAATTTACAGGTATAACTACACCAGTGCTCTGTCCAGAAAAAGTAAATTTATGAACCAGCTACATAAAACTTTTGTTTCTCTCTAACAGAAAATTACTCCAAAATTCACAGCAAAATAGTCTGCAGGTCTGGGAGCCTGAGTTTAAAATAAATAAATCCATTAGCATCTGTAATTGCTTATAGGAAAGGCTGACCCATGGGAGTGTGTAACCAGCATTCCTCAGCCTCTCATGTCTGCAGCCAAGCCATTTGAGAAAACAATCTCCCATGTGTTTTTCCTGCTGAGTTTTGCTGTGCCCAGAGCTTTACTGGAGTAACTGGACCACAGCTGCTGGCAATCCAAGTGAAACACTCTGGTTCAGGTTTGAAAGAAGTAGGTTTTGGGAGCAATATAAAACCCCTGGTGAAATATCCAGAACCATCATGAACTCAGGACTAGGAAGAAGGGGGCAATGAAAATATGTAAGAATGGAGCTCTAGTTTTAATGTTGCCTGGGAGTTGATGGCATTTCCATCTGGACAGTACCCAGCGCTGTTCCAGGTAATCCCTGCCTAGTACTGCTGTTCTTGCTGTAGCTGAAAAGATGAAGAAATTCATTCAAAAATACCATTTATTTAGTTTGTTTACCTCATGTATGTGACAGCAGTTTGTGAAACATGGTCAGTGCTGTGGTTTATTGAGTACTCAGGGGAAGAATTCAGCAGGAGCAGGAGAGCTAATCCTAAGTGAGCAACTGTGGAAGTAAGAGGAGAGAAAAGGCAAACATGTTTAATGGAATTGTTCTTTGACTCGTCTGAAAACCTCTTCTGAAATGCCAGAAACTCCGTTTATTTACTTTTCCAAATGAGGTTGGGCTCTCCTCTCTGAAACTGTAGTATCCCAAAGCAGAGTTTAACACTCCAAAATCACTGCTTGAGCTGAAGGATGGGGTTTTCCCTGCTGCATTCTCTGGTTTTGTGCTATATAAATATAAGTAGGAATGTGTATAACAAAAGGGCACTCCAAACCCAGAGTTCTAGTTCAAAAACCTGCCCCACATCAGATACCTGTTTTAAAATCTCTCCTCTCCTTTGCTCATGTGCCTTGGGCATGTCTGTAGTACAATTACAGGGACACTGTTTGGGGTCAGTAGCTGCAGTTTCTAATCTTAGTATTTCATGCAAATTCTCTTCTCCTTCAGCAATTTACACCTTGTCCCACATGCATCTGCCTGTGCCATCCTGTGTGACCACCCGCTTTTGTTTCTTTGTTTCAGGGCTTTCAGAAGTGTTTCTCTGAAGCTCTGTACCTTACCATGATGATCCTACACGTGCTCTGCACAAACTGAGGTGCCTAACTTATGGTCCTGAGTCTTCTGAAGAACCAGCTTGTGGAAGCAGGTGAGGTCCTTGGAGAGAAAACATGCTCTGCTGAATGTGAATTCAGTGTGGAAGAATGAGCTGTTGGAAATGCTCACTCTGTCTGATGACCTCACTGGAGTCTGGAGAATGGACGTCTCTGAGGTGCTGGAAGGGCTGATGCAAGTCTGAACTGATTCTGGAGTTTCTCCCTGCCTCACAGTATTCATAGGTCACAGTGTTACTGGAAAGCCAATGGATGAACAGGACAATGATTTTAAAGAGTTGTGGGCAAATATTTTGAGTGGGGCAAAGAAAAAGGCTGGGGATGCTGAGGCAACAAAGAGGGTTCAGAACAGGCCAAAGAGCACTGCAACACGAAGCAAATTAAGAAGAGGCAAAGCTGCTGCTGAGAGCCAAACCCATCATCACTTACCAGCAGTGAAGGAGACAAACTTGCCTCGAGATTTGGGTCCAAAGGAGCAAACACTGGTGCATGAAGAAGCTGGTGATGCTGCAGCCTGTAGTGGTGAGACTGCACAGGGGGATGGAGCAAGAAGCCCTCTCCCTGCCAGCCAGCTGAGCACAGGGACCACTGAGTGTAGCCAGAGGCCTCTGACAGGTGAGTGACCTGAAATTGTTCAAACAGAAGATAGGCAAGGACTGGAAGCACTCTGTAGTTCAGTGAAGGTTTTGAGAAATCCATCTGGAGGGGACACAGTAGCACTGTTGGAAGCAGGCTTGCCCCTTACACGGGTTTAACCTAGGAGTGTGTTCTGTGCTGCAAGCAGATGTCTCTCAGTAAGGTGAAGCCTTGGCACAAAGTGATTTGTTGGCCAGTCATTATTCACTGTTTTTTGGAGTTTCAGAACTGATAAAAATAGTCTCAGGTCATCTAGAAGCAATCTCAGAGTATATTGTGGTGGATTTTCACTCTGTGCTTCATTGTATGGTGACATACTATCACTGGATTTTGTCAAGGGCAAAAACATGAATGAGTTAGGAAAGGTGTTGGATTAATTCATAAAGGATTAGTCCTTCAGTAGCTGTTAAACATGATGGCCAGAATGCAGTCACCATTGATGGAAGTCCTTAAACTGATAAATTAGGTCAGTCAGGAATGGGACATAGTGTGGTGGGAATGCTGGGAGAGCTGGGCTGTGGGCCTGCCTTCCAAGGCTTCCTTAATATTCCTGCCTATAAAAGGGATACAGAGGTATCTGACCCTGTAGCACAGAACCCCGATGTTGCTGTTGTGGCTCCACAAATAGTTCACTTCTCCAAGAATGGCTGTTGCAGAGCTGAGCCTGGCCCAGGCTGCTGTCAGGGCAGGGCCTCCCAGCAGCTCTCAGTGTGTTTAAAACTGTCTGGTAAAACTGGTGTTTTCTCCCCCTCTAGTAAATCCTCTGAGTGGCTGTTCCCAGACTACCTTACCCTTCCTTCCCGCTGCTCCTGCAGGAACCTGCTCCTCGCCCACCCCGAAGGTGCGGGTGGCAGAGCTGGTGGTGGAGAGAATGCAGCAGTTCAAGAGGGTGGCACCTGAGCAGCTGAAACTCAGCTTGGATGAGAGCGTGCCAAGGGCTGCAGCCAGCGGGGATTTCCCTGCCAGGAGCCAGGAGCAGAACCCTCCTGAGGATGGTAAGTGTCTCCTCTTGGCTCTGGTGTGTGCAGAATGAGTGGCTGGTGAGAATAGTTGCCTGAGGAGCAGTCCTGGATCCTGGGGCTCTGTTCCTGACTGGCCTAGTGACTTGGTGTGCAAATCACTCCAAATCCTTGAGAAAACTTCGTGAAAGGATTATCCATACTTTTTTTCCCAGCTCTTCTCTAAGGCTGGATTAACCTCATGTAAATTCTAGAGGAATTGCCTTTTGGAAACAGGCAGAAATTCCAACAGGTTCAGTGAAGTTGGTCATCCTTCCCTTGGGACAGTGTTAGGCAGTTTTTAGGTAGCCCCATCTTTGGTACATCTCCAGGCATTCTCTAAGGTGATATGTTCTGTGTTGATAAATTGAATTCACAGCAAATTTACTCTGCTGGTTCTTTATAGATCAAGCCCCTGTTGGTTCTGTATGGACACGGAAATCTGCTGTGTTATACATTTGATGTATAAAATTCCATATTGTCCCCAGAAACTTCAGCCAAAACTGTCCCTTCATTGTCTCTGACATGTGAGCAAATTGTCACCTCCTGCTCCTGGGCTGGTCCAGTCTTGGAGTATTGGAAAGGAGCAGGTTGTACTTTTCCTGGTGAGAGATCAGGTGTGAAGATACAAGAGAACAATTGCAATGAATTTTTGTGTGTCTAGTTTAATAAGCTAATAATGACAAGTGTAAGAGTTTCTCACCTTCCATACAGGATTTAGTTTTCCGTCTTGTATCATCTCTGCCTTCTTTGCCAGATACCCACCATCTCCCATCCATGGAACACGACAGTGCTCTGGCTTTGGCTCTTCAGCAGGAATCCAAGGAGGAAGCCCTGGCAAGCCTGGAGGATGCAGGCTTGTTCTTCTGTCAGATCTGCCAGAAGGATCTCACAGCCATGAACACCCTGCGACGAGAGCAGCACGTCAACAGGTCAAACAGCAGCAGGACCTGTCCTTCCCATCCAGCCCCCCACAGACTCCTCAGGCAGCCCAGCCATGGAAGAACATGGGAGCAGGGATTCCGCAGAACAGTCTTTACCTTTTTGGCTTGAATTAACGAGTCATTTTGATGTGAAAGCAGAG
The DNA here is from genome assembly GCF_029207755.1 of Chamaea fasciata. Classification (NCBI taxonomy): domain Eukaryota; kingdom Metazoa; phylum Chordata; class Aves; order Passeriformes; family Sylviidae; genus Chamaea; species Chamaea fasciata. The sequence goes on along the minus strand of NW_027094101.1, from coordinate 13,930,941 downwards.
GCTGATTGCCTTGCTCTGCAGGGCTTCTGCATGTGTGTGGCCAGGCCAAATCTGCTTTCATTAGCAGTGTGGCAGAGGAGCTGCCATTGTAAAGGAACTTGGTGATCTTAAAGGTCTTTTGCAACCTTAATGATTCCATTAGTGATGACTCCCTGATACAAATATTGAGATCTACTGATTTCAGCCAACCAAGTTGTGTTTGCTCTGTTTTGCTAAAATTCATCTAAGGACATCTGGTATGTCACTATACCTGAGCTGTTTGCTGAGGGAAATGTGATGCTACTCAGAGAGATGACTCAATTGAAATTACTGCACTTCATTTAACAATTTCCTTAGTGATAAAAATCAAACACAATGTAGAGGCAACTCTTTGGAGATTGAAACTGTGCTTTTCTGTTGACAAAGTGTCAGAAACAACACATTTGAAGGATTGTAAATTCTTAATTCAAGCACTTCCAGAAAGCAGCAGTGATGTAAATTGTCCTACATCATGCTACTGAGTGGCTCCCATTGATCAGGCTTGTTTTCACCTGCAGCTTTCTAGGTCCTACTGTTGTTTCTGTTCTCAGACATTTCGTGCTGCTTGAGAGGACAAAAGCTGTAAAACAGTGACAGTGTGCTAGATACGTGTTTTGGAAAGTCAGGCTTTTTGAACTATGAACATGTAATCATATGTTGAGATTACAAGGTTTTATTAGCCAGGGATTTTTGGATAGCAGCCTTCATCCCAAGAGTGAAGCTGTAGATGGACAGATCCACTGACACACCAGTAATCACCAGTGCTGAATGGTCTTTTAGCACAGTCTTGTGTGTGTCATTACCTAATCAGGGAGTGACTTTCCTAACAGGTACTGCAGATCCAGGATTTCACACCCTGAATCTCTTTGGAAAGAACAGAAAAAGAACAAGTACAAATTTTTACGTACCTTTGGCCTGCCAGAAATTATTTGAAGTTCATCATGCTGCACTCTGGAGCGTGGTGTCCTTTCAGCTGCTCCCTTTTCTGTTAACAGGGGTTTATAAATGAGCTGGAAGGTTAGAATGAGTGCAGGAAGAGAAATTAGGTGATGGACACACCTAGAGGTGTTCAAGGCAAGGCTGGAGTAACCTGTTCTAGTGGAAAGTGTCCCTGCCCATGGCAGGGGAGTGGATCAAGATGGTCTTTAAGGTCCCTTCCAAGCCAAACCATTGTGGGATTCCATGATTCTGAAGTTATTCACTGCGCTTGCCTTTGAGCAATATGTTTTTAATATTGAGACCATTATCTCCATGTAACTGTTCCATGTTGTGTTCATCACAGAGGTGGGCCCATAGTTTTTGTTTCTTTGGTGGATGTTTATGGCTGTTACCAATATTAGAAGTGATTGGGTTTTCTATTAATTATATCCATAGTAATATCAATACTGATGCCTTGGCAGGCTACCTGGAACAGAGGCTGGACAGTGTTAAAGGCATAAAGTAGGCATTTATTGAAAGGCCTTCAAAGGATACACTTTGGCAGTACAAGAGCCCAGCTGAGGCTACACCCAAGATGGACCAGGGGTCACGAGTTTTCACACTTTTATAAGTTTTGGTCCAATTACAGCTTCAGGTTATGAAGTCCCATCCTCCCAGTTTACTCTCCTCAGTTCACTGTTGTTTATACTTTTTGGGCCTGAAGCTGCAGTGGTGTCCTTGGTTCTCGGGCTGGAAAAGGATTGTTTTGTCTAAACTGTGAGGAGAACTTGCTAACACTTTATATGAAGTTCAGAGTTATATACTAATGCAGTACAGAATCTGGAAAATGTGAAAGCCAAAACTTAAGGCATCAGTACTAATATTAACATATTAATGGCTTCAATCTTAGCATGGGCCCTTTAAAGTCTCCGTAGGTAAGCTTGCCATTGTCTCCCAGGTGCCTGGATGAGATGGAAGCAGCACAGATGTCATCCTCCAGCAAACCAGTGGTCCCTGAGTGTCCCATCTGTGGGAAGCAGTTCCAAACCCCACAGAGCCGAGTCAGTCACCTGAAACGCTGTGCTGTGGAGATGGATGTGCCTCCTAATCTGCTTCTTCAGGCAGTGCAGTTGCAGCTGGCCACACTTGGTGATGCAACTCCTCAGTATCCTAGGTAAGCTGGTAGGAAAAACAAAAAGATGTTGGTTGCTTCCTTTGGCCTGAGAGGTGCTGGAGGTCGGGAAGAACAGTAAATGCAAGGCTGATTCCCATGCTGGGCAAAGCCTGAGCCCAGAGCAGGTCAAGTAGAGCCATGATCCAGTACCAGGTGAGGAGGATGTGGCAGTCAGCTGGAGAACTCAATTTCCCTCAGAAGAGATGAGGTGGTGGATGACTTTAAAAGCCAGCAGGCAGGAGCAGAATGGGGAATAAATAAAAGTGGCTTCCACTTCCAGTGGTTTGTCAGAATGATTTGTGCTCTGTGAGGCAATTGCTTAGTAAAGCTGAATGGTGTGTTTGAGCTTATTGAGCAGACCACAGAGCATGAGCATGGAGCCTTCCCTGAGATCTGTGGTGCCAGTGCCACAACTCCTCAGCTCATGGCTGTCCTGGAAACATCCTTTCACCCTGAGCCAAGGAGGAAGCAGATGGGATGTTTTAGACTGTGATTGGTACAGAGCTGCTTGCTTGGATTTGAGCAGAATCCTCAGAGTGCAGGAAGTGGGGCCGGAGTGAATTTGTGAAGGGGCTCCTAAGTCCCATTGTGCCAAGGAAAGACCACTGCCTGTTCCCTGCGGAAGCGGAGGGGTGAAAAAGCATTTTCTGGTGATCTGCTTTTCTCCCTGCTTCAATTTGCTTGTTCCCCTTTGGTAGAAAAAGTCATTCAAGGTAGATAAAGCAGATGCTCACATCCCAAAATAAGACCTCCCTAAATTGCTCTAAATTCCATGAACGATAAGAAATTCTTTGCTCTCTGCTAGGAAAGAAAGTACTGAATGGTTTTTATTATGCTTGACATGGGAATCTCTCTGAGCAAATGGAGCAGCTGCTCTGGAGTGCTCAGTGTTTGTTGTCTCTGATCCAGTCACATTAACTGGGGCTTCCTGCTGCATTCTTGGATTTCAGCAATCAGCCCAGCAGGGCAAAGCGGAAAGGCCCCTCCAATGAGGACTCGAGGAAAACACAGAAGAGGGCCAAAATGGAGCCTAAGGATGAAGATTTGCAGGTTGCCATGGCAATGTCACGTTCTCTGTTGGAGCAGGAAAAGCAGGAACAAGCAAAATCAGTTACAAATGTGAAACCAGTGGCTGCTTTCCCAATCAAATGGAAGCCAGGATCAGGTATGTGTTACAGCAAGTTAGCGTCTGAGGCTGTGTTATTGCAGGAGGAGCATGGCTGCTCTCCACCAAAACTTCCTTGTTGGATACAGGAGGGATGACAGCCCTGTTTCTGGTTTGTTTGAGCTGTCAGAGCTTCAGCAATATGCAGTATCCAGACTCAGTCAAGAGTGACTGCAGGATGTCCGTGGGTTTCAGGAATCTTGTGCTTTTTTCCACTGATTTGTTGTTTTGAATCTGTAAAATAATCTTAAGCTGTTGTTTCTTGTAAACTGTGGAAGTGAGGAGAAGTAACTTGAAAATATGATTGTTTTTTTTCCTGTAGTAAGTTCTTCTCCTATTCCTCCTGCTGCAGCCTGGATTAATGCAGCTTTTTCAGCGTTATCTCATATCATTTTGTCCTTTCTGCAGGGCCACGTGTCCAGTACATGCTGCTGAGCAGGGCCTTGCCATTTCAGAGTGCAGGAGGGTTTAGAAAGGCAGACAACTGCCAGGAGAGAGGGTTGAGAGCTCTGTAGAGGGGAGACTTCACTCTTCACAACCCTGCTCCTGCCCATAGGTACTCCCAGTTGGATTTGGGGTTGGGCATTAGTAAGGCAAAGGTCGTACGACACAGGATTTCCAAATGAAAGCTGCCCAGGTTTGTGTGAACTATGGTTTGATATCACCCATGACCAGAACACAAGAAAAGGAGTCCTTCATGAGTCTGTTGGTGGAGCTCATTTCTCCCATGAGGGCCATGTGAGGTTTTGGACCACCTGCACAATCTTAAGAGTTTTGTTCCCATGCCTTTTGGTTGTCACTGATTACAGCACTGAAGAAGCTGCTGTGTTGATCTCCTCTGTCCCGTGTGTTCAGCTGTTTACTTATTTGGGTTCCTTCTCTTTTTAAAGAGAAAAAAAGGCGTAGAAAAGGCACCAGTGCCCCTCCACCACTGCTGCTCCAGGACCCAGAGAAGGCCCAGAAGAGGATCCAGGAGCGAGTAGCTATGATGCTGACAGAAGAGGTGGAATTCCCTCCCACCCCTCAGCTGCCCATTAGTAGGATTCTGGAGGAGGAGTCTGGAAAAGCAGCCTGGCTCATGCCATTGTCCAAAGCCAAGGAATGCTTTTTGTGGAAGATCAGTGCTCTGATAGGACCCTGTGACCCGGAATCATTCTACACTGCAGCCTTAACCCCTCCTATTGTACCCTGGAAGCCTGTGCAGGTGGGGCTCTGTTGTCCTTGCTCTGATATGTGTGTGCCCTAGTTCTTGATACGTGCCCTGTATTCCTTCTGTTTCCTCATTTGGAATGTAAACCAGTGATCCCCTCTCTCTGCACACTCACTGCCCATGACCTGTTTTCCCCTGGTCTTACACAGTCAGGTTTGAGGATCTTGAACTTTCATTTCTTCCTTTTGGAGAGGAGAACAAGGCTCATGTTACCATGGTTTTTGAACTTTCAGTAAACAAAAGGGTTGGGAACAGAGTACTAAGTAAAGGAATCCCATCCTGTTCATTGTGCCATTAGTTTGTCCATATTTACAGCAGCCTGACTCTTGATTTTGTACTTGGCACTTCTTTCTGGTCATTTCTAGTGTGAACTTTGCCCGTGTTGCACTCAGCTGGGACTGGGGACAAAAGTTTAAACTGAAACCTGATATTTGCTAGCACAGAGAAGGTGGGAGTGCCTGGAGTGGTCCAGCAAAGCATTTGCACTCAGGCTTTCCCTGTGCATCCCACTGCCTCCTGGTGCATGTGAATTTGATCCAGGTCTCAGTTCCACTCCTTCATTTTGGTTCCACCTGGATCTGCCTCTTCCAGTGCTCTGTGTTTTTATAAAAATGCCCACAGAAGCAGACAAAGTTCTTTCAATCTCTTTTCTCCAAGAAGGATATCACTTCTCTTTCTTCCCTCTTTCTTCTCTTGAAGAAGTATTTGGTGCTATTGTTCAAGTATTTGTTTTATTTGATGCTTTATTTAATATTTCTTCCCTAGTCAAAGCCCAGTGTTTCTCTGGCTTGTTGCAGGTTGAGGCTGGAGAGGAGGGACTCTGTTCTAGGAAGTTTTGACCTTTCATCCAAGCCAAAAACTGCCAGAGAAGTTTAAAAATAAAAAGCAGGAACGTCTTTAAAATCATGGCAAGAGTGTGTTTTTCCTCTGATTCTTTCCATTCACAGAAATGGCTGAACTATTTTTACTTAGGAATAAACAAGCAAAATTATTTTTTGGGAGACGAAGACCAAACCTGGAAAATACCCACTCCAAGGTGAAAGTTTGATTTAGTTACAGGTAACTGCAAAAGCATTTCAGAACTCAGAACAGAAGCACCTGGAGAGCTTCAGCTGTGACTTTTGCCCAGAACTCCAGCTATAATGAAATATTTAGATGTTGAATTTGGAGCATTTCCCCCATCCTTTCTCCCTGTTTGGCAGTTGCCTGCACAGACATGCTTCTGGAGAAACCAACTTTTCTGCATTTTCCATTGTAGTTTTCTTTCTTCTGTTCAGAGCTGTCTTATTTCTGGAGAGTCCTTCATAGAAGTGCAGAGAGCTGTTTCCTCAGAATCCCCTATACCTGAGCAATGCTCTGTGATCCTTCATAGATGTTTCAGGAGTATGAAGTAGACACTGTACTCTGAGCTCTGCAAATACATAAAACAAGACCTAATTTATTGGTGTATTTTTTTCCTCCTCACTTGATCAGAATGAGCCACAGAACCTTCAGCCATCAGTGGGATCTCATCAGCCAGAAGTATCCCAGCAAACTCAGCCTGACTTCAATTCTCAGGAACCCACTTGCAGAAATAAGTTTGGAGGCCAAACTTCTGATGAATCCAAGCCAGGCCCTGAAGGACATGGGCAGCTTTTATCCCCGAGCCAGAAGGACTTTCAGACCCTGCAGGACCTGGTGGAGTTGGCCAGGGAAGGACTCACCCTTACTCAGTGGAACCTTGACACTGGCCATGTTCAGGCAGCAGAGCAGCCAGGTGAGTTGTGGCAGCTTTGTGAGCCCTGCCCCCGGTTCCTTCAGCTACACAGAGCCAGACTGTGGCTGGGCTGAGTCAGAGAGCCATGGCAGCACCCACAGGTTGTTGCTGTTGATCCAAGAGGTGATACTGTGGGGGCACGTTTTCCTGCAATAAGATGTAGATCCAATCAATCTGATATTTCTGAAATGGTTCATAAGTCCCAGCTTTTAAGAGAATTCCTGGACAGCAGGTACTAAATTCTATTTTAAAATTAAAGATATTTTTTGCCAGGAGGGAGCCTGGATGTGTTCAACAGCTGGAACAAAGTCTTCATTCCTGCTTATCTTGGGCATACAAGAGAGCTGGAGAGGGACTTTTCACAAGGACATATAGGACAAGGGGGATTGGCTTCAACCTGAAGGAGGTTATATTTAGATTAGGTACTCTGAAGAAATTTTTCCTTGTGAGGATGCTGAGGCCCTGGCACAGGGCGCCCAGAGAAGCTGTGGCTGCCCCTGGATCCCTGGAAGTGTCCAAGGCCAGGTTGGACAGGGCTTGGAGCAGCCTGGGATAGTGGAAGGTGTCCCTGCTCATGGCAGGGGGTGGAACTGGATGGGCTTTCAAATCCTTTCCAACCCAAACCAGTCTGTGATTCCATGAGTCTACCTGGACAGCCTTTCTTTTCTGTGCACTGTCTTTTCAGGTCTTGAGACAGTCGGATGAGAGAGATGCACAGGAGGGATGATTTTGTGTTGGACATCGATTACACAAACCTGAAGTTTATCTGTGCCTACTCAGGGTTGAAAAAATACAACACCTGGAATTCCTCTGTGGGCAATTTTCTAATGTCCCCAAAGAGAGATGCATGTGGTGCACAACTGCACTTTTCAAGGGCAGTGGTATCCCTTAAAAGTGCTCTGGCTCTTCCTGTTCATCTGTGAAAAGAGAACACCGTTCCTAAGCTCATCTGTCTGCGTTTGCACTTGGATGTAATACTCCTCACTTCCCCTGCTAAACTGCAGCAAATGGTTCTTGGCCCTTTAATGGATATAAATAACAGTGAAATGGTGCTTAGGTACCCTCAGCCTGTCACAACCCAGAGCCAAACACTGCAAAAAGGCATGAGGGAGAGGCTGAGCCTTGGGGCCAGCCAGCTTGGTCGTAGCAGCTGTCACAGCAATAATCCTCTTAGGAGTTCTTAGATCATTCTGTCTCACAAGGAAGTTGTATGTGATTTGTGATGTGCATTTTCTTCCCTGAGGAGAAGAACTGACTCCCAGTGATCCTCCACACAGTGGCTTTGTGCGCCCATCCAAGGAGAAGACCCTCCTCAGGAGCAGCAGTAAAAGAGTAAGGATAACCTTTTTTCCCACTCTATATGTTCATCTATAACAATTTCAAAAATGTTGCATTTGTGCAATTCAAAGAAGTGTGGAATATTTCCCATTCCTTTTTGTGGAAACAAAGTGGTGCTTAAGGTTCACAGGGACTGAGGATTCATCACGGGCACAGGTGAGATCAGCACACCTGGGGTGTTCATTGAAGCCCACAAGAGCCTGGGGATTTTTCAGTACTTGTCCTACCTGATGAGAGATGATTTCAATGCCCGGGAACAAAAGGCCAGGCTGCGCAGGTTTAGAGAGTTGTGTTGTAGCACTGAGAGTGTTTGGGGTAGGAAGCTGGGATGCAGCTGCAGTGTGTTGTGCAGTACACTGCTTTAATGCCCAGGTTACCCAGGAGAAAACTGGCAGCAGCCAGGAGAGACAGAGCTACTGCTGCTCCCTCTGGGCTCACACACCCAGCTCTGGGTGGTTCTGAATGGAGCTCCTTCCTCCTCTGGCACTTTCCTCCCCATGCTGTGTCCTGCACTGGGAGGGGGAATTCTTGCAAGGACTGCTTGGCTTGTACTAAATCCTGGCATAAAAGCCTGGTAGGTGATGGAATGTTGTGAGGGCCATGGAAGATGAGCAGTTTTTGCTGCTAATTGAACTTTTAAAGGGTTTGGTGTAGAAAACCCTCAATGGTGGGAACACAGAGGATTTAGTTTGACAATCAGTGTGTGCTCTATGGTGACTGAGTGAGAAATACAGCTTAGTAAGTCACAGATGATTTTTTTATCAAGCCTGTGGTGTTCTGTAGATGTCATCCCACAAGCACCAAAGGATGTGTAATTTTTCATGAATGCATAATCAGTTTTATTCAATTGAAGTTCATACAAAATAAAACTAATTCATTTCCTTACCGAGGTCATCCACTTTATCTGATGAAACTTACTATCATTTGTTTGATAATAAATAATCATGCCCTGAAAGGAAGTACATTTTGGTGCTGGATAAATTTTGATGTTCTAACAACATACTTTCATATTGTGCTTATAGGATTAAGATACTTCTAAAAGGAGACAATTCCTTGAGGTGAGAATTGGTATTAAACTTGACCATCCCAGCTACTTGGTACAGAAACTCTAGGTATTCTTTGGGGTATTAAAAAAATATATCCTTAGCAGGAAAAGGGTTTGTTTTGTTTTTCTATTTAACCAGAGGCCTTTAACAAGACAGAAACTGTTTGCACACTGTTGTTGAAACTCAGTTGCTCCCAGCAAAACCGGTATGGTCATTTTTTCAGAGTCTGTTTCCATTATAGTTTTCCTGAGCAAATGAAGTGTTGTTGAAGAGCTGGATTGCCAGTGGGAGAGACTTGGTGCTTTATATGAGCAAAAAGAGTCTAACCATGTAGAGCAAATGCACTCACTGCATTGGTAACACATCCCCTGTGCTGAAGACCCTTGGTCACACCAATGGGGTCCAGTCCCAGTGGCCAGCTCAGCAGGATAGAATGTTCTGGTGTGTTCTCCAACACACGGCTCATACCTGCTCAGAGCTGTCTTCTGGCCAGTTTCTTTGCCTTGCACAGGGAATGGAGCAGCCAGGAGGTTTCTGGCCTTGTTTAATTTCCCCATTCTTGATTGATAATTTTAGCACCAGCAGGAAAGCTGTTCTGGGCTCGCTGCCTGGAACGTCGCATCGCGAGCCTGTGTTTGCTGGCGGCCCCAGAGCAGGCTCACAGGTATCCCACCTGCCAAGAATAAGAAAGCAAGAAGAGTCAGATTAGTTTCCAAACTGAGTTTCCTGTCTTCCCTTTGGCAGTTCGCAGCACTGCCACGACATGCAGAATGTTCCCTAGCCCACCTATGAAGGCTGGGAGAAGTGTTCCAGTGTGTGCTGCTAATTCCTGCTGGTTGGAGCGAGTCGAAAGGTTGGCTCTCCACAGCCCACTGCTAATGTGGAAACCTGCTAAGAAAATGAAGAGCTGTGTTGTTCCAGGTGGAACTGCATCTCCTGCAGATGTTCCCTGGAATAAAACTTGCAGTTCCTCAGCTCTGCAGTAGGTTTGAAAAGCACACGGTCAATGATTATGGTGTTAACCATAACCTGGTTTCCACGTGCAGTCAGGCTGTTTTTCAACCCAGCTGTGATCTGAGGGTGTTTCACACTTGTCTGAAGCACTCCAGGGCCACCTCCAGAGCTGCAACACTAGGAGGGATCTGAGTCTTCAGGAGATTGCCTGGGAGCAGCTCCAGAGGAGCTGTCTTGCCATCCTTGCTGTCTTTGGCAGCATACCCCAAGCCTGACTTTGCCATCACCATAACCAGCCACAGGTAACTCAGCCCTCCCCAAAATTCTAGCCAGGGGTTCTGGAATGATAAAAGTTATGTTTCTCTTTTTGAAATGGAGTGGAATTTACAAAAGAGCTTTCAGTAGCATGCTCATAAATTCCTTTGAACTGGATGCCTATGTTAGTTTTATTCTGTGGGGGCCCCTTGTTTGCAGAGCTGCTCTTCTCAGCTGTCATTGCCAGATAGTGAAAAGAGAGAAGAAAGGCTCATTACCCCCTCCTGAGTCTTCCTCTTATCCTGATTATAGTGAATTGAGTTCAAGTCTGTTGAAGTGGAAGTTACAGTTTCCTAAAATTGTGGTGGGAGGCAGTAGTAGATCAAGAGGCCAGCTATAGGCTGTGGCTAGACCACAGCAGGAAATGTGTGGTGAGATCTGAGGGTGATAATGTGCTGTGACACAAGTACAGCAGAATACAGCACAACTCCCTTTCTCCACCATGGACAGGCTGTGAAAAAGTAGAGGCAAACAAAGCGGGAATGTCTTTTAGACTTGTCTGCTTGTCCTGTGGAAGACCTGAAGTTCATAAAGCTGATGATTATCTTCAGGAGGCAGAGGTGGTGTGTCCAGGCTGGGCCCACAGCACAGCGGTGCTGATAAACTGGGTTACTCCCTTCTTACTTTTCTGGGAAAGTGTTTGACAACTATAAACTCACACCTGTCTTTGTGTTCCTTCTGTGTCCTAGTCCTCTCTCGGGCTGCTGGCTCAAGATTTCGGTGCCATGGTCAACAATCCCCACCTGAGTGATGTCCAGTTCCAGGTGGACAGCGGGGACATCCTCTACGCCCACCTGTTCGTGCTGTACGCGCGGTGTCCGGCGGCGGCTCAGGCTGTGAGTGCTGCTGTCGTTCCTTCTGCTCCTGGTTAGGAGGGTCCAGACTGCCCCCTCTCACAGCCAGCCAGTGCCCCAAAACAGCACAGACCGCTGCTGGGCTTAATGGCAACTGCCTCAGGACCTGCAGTGGTTTTTCAGCTTAGGAAACCAGAATAAATCCTGACCAAGCGGTGAAAGATGTGCTACTTTATCCTATTCAGGGAGGCTATGGGGAGTCAAGGATCCTTGCATTCCGCCCATGAGCAACGAAGGAAGCTTTCAAAGTGCTTCTTGCCCTTGCATTTTTGTCCCTGTGCAAGCACAGACTGCCTTGTCCATCTTGGTTTGTCCTGCCTGTCACCCAGGCTGGGGAGTGTGAGCAGGGAATGGGGAAGTACTTTTAAATAATCTACACAGAGGTATTGTCACTTTTGCTTTGGAAGTATCTGCAGTGACTGTGCTTTTTGCAAGGCTAGTAAAGGAGTTCTTATATTCCCAGAGCATTTCAGGCTGAATAGCTCCCAGCCTGCTCCTGTGCAGCTTCCAGGTAAATTCAAAACAGACCAGATAAAGCTCATACAGAGAGGTGTAGATGGAAATTGGGCTAGGAAGTAATATGATTGCAAAACTAAGTGGAGAACTCTAAGACCACCTTCTATACGTGTGACTAAGGCAAGTAGTTAAACAAAATTAACAGCCATAGTGTCAGGAAGGACGTGGCCTGTTCCATAGGGAGCTCTGCGTAACTGCCCCGCCTTGGCATCCTGGTCCTGAGGCTGGGCATGAGTGAATGGAAGGAGCTGATGGGAATAAGGATGGATGTAGGTGTTGTGTTGCTTTATTAGCAAACACTTTGCTTTCTGTGCCCCAGGTGCACAGCGAGGGGTTGGTGGTGGAGGAGGACGGGGCCGCACCGACGCACCGGGTGCTGCTGAGTGATGTGTCAGCCGGGGCTGTGGCTGCCTTCCTGCAGTACCTCTATGCTGCTGACACCAACTTCCCTGCTGGACTGTGGCCCCAGCTGCGGGCTCTGGCTGCCAGGTGTGTACCCTGAGCATGTTTTGGACCTCCCTCAGGCTTTCAGCCACACTGACCCCAGTTTGAGATCTTCCATTGCAGTTTTAGTGGCTTACAAATTCCATGGTCCTTTGCTACATCTTAAACGAAACTTGCACGTAAGGACATCCAGCCCTCCTCAGCTTTTCCATCTAAATAAGAGTTTCTGTGTTCAGTATATGCTCAGCAGACTTTGGCTGAGTTTTGTCTCAGGATGTCTGTTGGCAGCTGATGTTGAAGATGATGAGCACAACTTCTAAGTGTGATTCTCGCTTCATCTGAACAACACTTGTAGAATGTGTTGGATGCTCAGGCTTTAATGTGTTGTGTCAGCCATGCTCTCAGTCGTGGTCCTAGGCATGCACTAAGAGCTTGAAACAGGATCAGTTGCTGAGGTATGTGTGGCACATGGCCAGCCATGTATATAGAGAGGTGCCCTGTCTTTCCAAAAAGCCAGGAATCTTGTACGTGGCAGATACTATCCAGCCTCAGCCATTCCATGGTACTTTCCCATTGCCAAGGGAATTTAGTGTAGTCAGTCTCAAACACAGAAAAGGAATGTGCCTGATAATTTCATGTGAGTGACACCTGGAAAAGGGTATTTAGAATTTTAGGAGAACACTGGGTCTTGTACATCTAAACTCCACATTCCTCATGTAAATTCCTTATAAAGCTCACAAAAGTGGTCTGACAGCCAAATGAAGAAGTACTGGAGGAGGAAATACTAATGTTACTATTGTATCCTTGCAGGTTTGGTGTGAGGGAACTGATGGCAGAGTGTGAAAACAACGCTGGAGAGAGCCAGGTGTCCTCCGGAGTGGATTCAGAAGATGATCTCCTCTCTGTGAGGGATGATGAAGATTGTGAGGACAGAGCTGAGAATTTCCAAGACCTCTTGAAGTCAGTGTGGGTGGGTGAAGATGAGGAAGAAGTAGCTATGCTGAGCCCTGAGTGTCAGAAGGAGGATGACAGTGAGGTGGGAGAACAAGAGCTGGAGGAAATCTATGAGTTTGCTGCAACTCAGAGAAAGATGGCTCAGGGTGAAAGAGAGGTGAGCGAGGGAACACGCTGCAGCATCTGCAGTGACACTGAGGCAGTCCAAGGTACAAACCAGCAAACTGAGCAGGAAGAGGTAAAGAGACCTGAATCTGCTTCAGTAAGCAACAGCCTCAAAGATCAGAGGGATGGCAGCAGTGTGGAAAGATCTAAATGTGACTTGTCTGCACAAGAAGAGAAGATGCAGAATATAAATAGGTGCAAGAGCATGAATGATCCACAGACCACTATTGTGCCTCACCACAGTGAACCTCAGAAATGGGATGGAACATCCCATGGTGCTAATGAAGGAGGGGCTGTTGGGGGATGTGAGGATGTGAAGGATTCCAGGTCATCTCATGTCTCACATGACAAGGCAGATCACTGTGAAGAGCAGTTTCCTGGTTTCCAGGGTGATACTGATATAAATGACAGCTATGGACATTTGTTTACTGCCTCTCAGGAGGGTCACTGTGAGCCTTCCCCAGTGAAAGAAGTTACCAAAGAATCAGGAAAGTCCCCTAGTGAAAAACATGTTGGTCTTAATGATTCACTTCTGTTCAGCAAGTCACAAAAAGACTGCTCTCCCTGTAAGAATGGATTTTGTGGGAGTCTAACTCCCCAGCCTTATGTGTCCCTTTTTCCCGCTCTTGACTTTTCACCAGCATCTCCAAAATCAGAGGGAAAGTTTGCCAGGGAGCATGTGTCAACACCAAAGCGAAACAAAATGGAAAAATCTTTCCCATCTGGTGAAATACACTCCCAGAAATCCAAGGACCCAGGTGCTGCACCGAGAAACAAGATCACAGTTTCTCCAGCAGAGCTTCCCAACAGTGAATCAAACAGGCACACACACGTCCCAGTGTTGTCATCACCAGGCAGGACTCAGGATGCTGCAGCTCAGGAGATCAAGGAGGGTGATGTTATTATTCTGTCTTCTGATGATGATGAAATGGAGTTACAGGGCAAGAAGTTGCCAGAGTCTGACTCTGCTCTGAAGAAAATGGAAATCCCTGGGCACATGAAGTGTACAGACATGGAACAAGGTCCTGAGATACCAAAACCTGACCATAACTCATCAATCTCTGAAACAGAGCAGAGGTCAGTCCAGGTCTCATATGGCAGTACAGACACAGTGTGTGTAAGTGGTGATGTAAAGGTGTCCCCTGAATTTCCTCTCAGCAGACAAACAGATGCTTGTACAGAGGTCATCACACAGAGTCCAAACCCGAGCCCTGGGAAAAGGCTCAGTAATGAAATGTCTCCAGGCACCGACAGCTCCTGGCTTGTGCCAGGAACACCATTTCTGAGCAAAAGCACAAGCTTCTCAACACAGACTCAGGTCACAAGTATTAATTCTTTAAAAAGTCCAGGATCTAAACTGAGCACAAAGAACTTAGCAGCAGGTAACAGTAACCATAAAATGACTGGAAATTTAATAAAAGTTCATGAAACAAGGTTGTCAAACAAACATTTGCCTATGGAGAACTCGGCCAGTGGAAAGAGCCCAGCCAGTAGCCCAGCAGCAGAATCCTTTTCCAAGAACCCCCTTCCAGTTTCTCCAGTAGGTCCAGTTCTCCTCTCCCCTGGGCACACCAACACGGAAAGCAAATGTGCCAATACCTCAGGTTTACCCACACTGGTGCCTCTGTGCCAGGAGCAGCCACTGGAAGATAAAATCAACGTCAGTGTGGTTGAGCTGGAGGACAGTGACAGGGAAGTAAGTCTGCCTTCTCTGGGTAGCAGTGTCCTGCTGTGTGAGGAGCCCCCAATCCCTGTTGATGACTGCTGGCACGTTGAGTATGTGTCACCAGCCAGAGGTGACAGCCACAACTCTGGCCAGGTCAGCCATGCAAAGACCAGCATGGCCAGCAGCCCCAGCCCTGGCTCTTGGCATGAGCAGGGGGAGAGCCCAGTCCAGGTGCAGGGAATTAAGGGCAGCACCCCTCTCCAAGGAAGTCCTGCTGGCAGGAGAATAACTTTGCACTGCCCTGAAAAGAGCCCTATTGAGCCATGCTCATCAGTGGGCAGCAGAGCCAGTTACCTGGACTCCAAAATCTGGGATGACTGGAATGGAGAAGAGAAAGAAGATGAACTTCCAGAGATTCTTCCTCTGTCTCAGAGGTTGGCAGCTGCAGCAGGAGCCGGTCAGACAAACCCTGTCAAGACTCCTGGTGAGAGCTTGTATTAATACTAGATTTATTTGGCTAGTTAAACTGCTTTTATTTTAGTGATTATCTTACCTGTGATGCACTTGACACACTGAAAGGGCCTTTGGACTTTCTGATACAAAGCAGTTGGCAGGGCCAGGCACAAAGAAGGTGCAGGCATTTGCTATGGGAAAGAGCCTGTCTAAATGTGGGATTCCTGGTGTGTAGCCATGTGTGTTTCGTTGTCACCAGTCCTTTGGTAGTGACAGTACTCCTTGCAAAAGCTGTGGGTTCATGGATAGAGGAAAAAAAAACCAAAACGGAACAAAACACAGGCTCCAGCCTGCTTGCCAGTGAATTGATGTAATAGATGTTGCAGTATCTAATTAAATATATTATTAATTATGCCATACTAAATGATTCATTTAAGGGGTGATTAGAACACGATGTGAAACTGTGCTTCACAGTGTCAGTAAACTGGTATCATTGAATCAGTATCTAACTCCAGACCCCAGTAGCTTGATTTGCCCAATTTTTATGCATCAAGTCTCTGTTATGAAATTCCCTCCCTGTGAGAAGGAACACAGTACAGAATTCAGTAAACATGGCTGTAACTGCTTTCTAAATGTTGCCTGTTTTAACAAAGCTCTGAATGGCCTCATTTTCAGATGTGACATATGACCCAGTTTAAACTGTTTTCTGATGTAAAGTCAATGAAAACCAAGTATCCTGATTGGGGGGGGGGGGGGAGTGATGACTGTTCTATCCAATATGAAGCTGAGTAATAACTAAAGTCGCTTATAAGGAAGTAGTTGCTATTAAACAATTATTAGATAATATAGATTTCTGCCACTAAGAGGAGGAGTTACCAGCCATTTTAAGTCTTTTTGTAGTGATTCTCATCACAGTAATTTCATTCTGCTGCAGAACCTTCCTGTCAGAAGAACAACGGGTCCCCCAGCACTCCAATGACACCCATGCCAGCTTATTCCATCATGGAGACCCCGCAGCTGAAGAAGGAGCTGAGCAGGTGAGCATTACCTCCCCCAGGATGGCTCTTTACAAGAGAAACCTGCTGGAAGGCAGTGTGAAAGAAGGGAAACCATGGTGAAGCTCCAGCCAGTGCTTTCTGAGGTCACATCACACTTTTCCAGCTGCACTTCCTCTTGCTGAGCTGTGACAGTGGAAGGTGCAGCATTACTGTAACCTAAACTCCCACCTTCTCTTTCAGATTTGGTGTCCGTGCTCTTCCAAAACGCCAGATGGTGTTGAAGCTGAAGGAGATATTCCAGTACACTCACCGGGATGGGGACTCTGACTTTGAGGATCAAATCTCCTATTCCCAGCCCCTCCCACAGAAGTCCCCGGCCAAAGGGCGGAGGCAGCCGAAGGCAGGCCGGGCTGCTGCGGGCGGGAATCGTGCCAGTGCCCCGAGGGTTGTGGGCAAGAGGAAGCAGCTTGCCAAGGCTTCTGCAGTGCTCCCTAGGGATGAGGCTGATGGTGCATCCCGTGGAACAAGTGGTGCCACACCCAAGGACAGAACTAAAGTGACACATCACCCAGAAGGAGCCAAAGAGAAGGAAAGGCCATCTGTGTCACTGGCGGCTGATGGCGAGGAGCCCCCGGCATCCCAGGAGTCAGCAGGTTCTTCGGTGGATGGAAGTGACGTCTCCTTTGGTTCACAGAGGTGAGGCAGTGAAATCGTAGACAAAACATTCAGGAGGTGCAGGACAGAGATGAGGGGGGAATGAGGCAAACAGAGGTGAGTGTCAGTGTGGCCTTCAGTGGCCCTGTCACCTCCTGGAGTGTGTCACATGGAGGCACACTCCCTACAAAAGAAACAGGCTTTGGATATTCAGTCTAATTCCCACTGGACTATTCTCAGAACATAAAAGGGCTGCTTATGAGCAAGGCCCAAATCTGGTATGCCTGGTCTGCAGGTCAGTGACGTAGAGCACTCTGTGCTGCCTGAGAACCTGCAGCTGGAGTTGGGAGAGGACAGCACAGCACCCCTTGGCAGAACCTGCCAGGAGGGAAGGGCCAGGAGCCAGAAATTCTGAACAGCTCCGGGCTGGGTGAGTTGGACCAGCGCTGTCCTGGCTGGGATGGGAAGTTTGCAGAAACCCTGCCACGTTCTGCCCCATTCATTTTGCAGGTGCTGGTAGTGCAGGGTCTGTGATCCCACAGAGGGAAGTCATAAGGTTTCACTATCACGGATTTGGGGAGCTCTGGTCCTATCCTTGTTGGCCTGTCTTTCTGTGACCTCTGGTCTGTTTCATCCTCCTTTTAGTTCCTTTGTGAATGGATTTGAAACCTGTGCTTTTGCATCTGAGGAGGAGGAAGAGGAATTTCCAGCATCTCAAGCAGCAGCTCGGGAAGAGGAAAAGCTGGAGGCAGTAAGGTGCTACATCCGCTCAAACACAGCCCTGTACAACAGGATTCTCTTCTACGAGCCCATCGAGCTGGCTGATCTGCACACAGAGCTCAAACAGAATGGCATTAAAATTTCCAAGGCAAAGCTGCTGAACTTTCTGGATTCTCAGTGCATCACAACTACCATGGCCAGAGCCCGGAAAGAGCAGGAACAGAAAAGGAAGGAGAGCAGAAAACAGAGAAGGCGATATCGAGTGAAACCCACTCCTACCCGTTGAAAATTCTGTTCGTGTAGGCCTTGCTGCCGAGCTGGAAAGCCCGTTCCCAGCTGGTGCTCCAGCAGCAGGCGATGGGTGGAGCACTGCTGCTCCTTGTGGCCTTATCCCAGGTGACAACCCGGAGAACCGGCCCTCTGCTCCGCTTGCACAAACGTCCCATGGCTGCCCTGCCTTCAGCACGCAGCTCACCTGCAACCTCTTTTCACCCCGTTTGACTCTTGTGCCTTTTCTTTCCATTTTTCTAATAGATTCTAGGTCCCCAACTTTTCTTTGTGCAGGTGCTTCCCTCAATGACACATGCCAGAACCTATTCCCTGGAGTTGGGCTGTGACATGCTTCACCCTTCACATTCCAGGATTCAATCCACTCTGTCAAGCACTGCCTGTTTACACTCCTGTGATTTCCATCTTCACTTCTTCAGCACAGTTTGCACTGCTGATTTTTAAGGCAGGGAATGCCATGGAAATACATAAAAGGCTTTTTTTCTTGCTTCACCTGGCAATCTCTACTAAAACTCCTAAATCTGTGTTTCTGAAACAGCAGCAGAACAGGGCAAGTGTTTGTCCGATTCCCTTTGTGACACCTCCCAAAAGCAGCACTGACACCCTATGTCCCAGGAAAGCCCCCAGGAGAGATGTCTTTAAGAAAATATTTAAGTGACCATTGGACCTTTTCAGCACTTCTTCCAGCTTGAGCTAAACCTACTGCTTGAATGAGTCCTATTTCCAAGCTGGAGTGGTCGCAGGTGTAAAGTGTCTGGGACTTCTTGAGAAGTCTTGGACCGTAAACTGTCATAATTTATATATTGACCTTCACAGCAACTTCTGATTTCTGTTTGTTCTAGTACTTCTGAGTGTGCAAAGGCTCCCTGAAATACAGGGAGACAACACAAAAAGATGGCAGATTTCTAGATACCTTTGTGTATGTGAAACATATTTTTTTAAATACAGAATTTGCTTTTGATTTACATTATAAACAATAAAAATTTTAAATCCTGTCCATTCCCATATGGAACAGCAAAAAAACACAGGATTGCATAGAAAACAAGAACTTTATTGAACTAGACAACTCTTCCCAGCTTCAGCTAGCGTGTGAGAACATCACTGGGAAGACTGCCTAAAAAACTTAAACTTCAAAACTTGGAAAAACTTTAACTGGAAGTGGGAAAAACTTGTGGGAATCCTACTTTCCTAATAACAAAGGGATTCTTAACACCTATGGGCGGGAACATCCCAGTGCCCGGACTTGGCCCCGGGCATACCTTCCCTGCCGTGTCTGGCAAGGCCGGACTGAGCTGGGGCCACAGAGCCAGAGGAGAGGGGCGAGAAGCGGTGTCTCCTCCTCTGCCGAGGGCCAGGCCGGCTTCCCTCTTCCGTCTGAGCACCGGCCTCCGCCGGCAGCTCTGGCGCAGGAAGCGCCTCAGCAGGGCCCAGCACCAGCTGCAGCAGCTCCTCGCAGCAGCCGTGGCCCCGGCAGCACGGCCGTGCGGAGGCCAGGGCGCTCCGGCTCTTCTCCTGCAACACAGGGCGCAGGGCGCCCCGTGGCAGGGGCACAGGGGCCTCAGGGGGCCGAGCCCTCCGCCGCTGCCTTCGGCCCCTCCTGCACGCAGAGCCCGGCCCGGCGCGGCGGCCGCGGAGGCGCAGCGCCCTCGGGGCCCGCCCAGCTCTGCTGCCCCGCGGGGCTCTCGGCCCTGGCCCCACGGCCTCCTGCCCCAAGGCCGTGGCGGCTCCCGGCCCACCTGCCCCCGGCCCTGCCTCACCTCTCCCCAGCGCCTCCTGAGCCATTTGGCCAGCAGCCTGCACAGCCGAAGGCCCCTGAGGAGCAGGGTCACGGCCGTCCAGATCCATGACAGCACCTCCAGGACCAGCATGGCCCCCCTCAGCGTCATCATCTCCTGCTCCTCCGGGGCCTCGGGAAGCGCGTCCCCGATCCCCGCGTCCACGGCAGCGGGGCTGGGAGGATCCACTGACTCCATCAGGAGCAGCAGCGTCAGGGGCAGCAGCATCCGGACCTTCTCCCACAGCATGGTGCTGCTGAAGGCCAAACTGCCGCCGCTCAACAGCCTCGGCACGTCCTTCGCAGCCGCCTTGTGCCTGGGCTCTGACCGCAACCACGGGCTGGGGACACTCAGCAGCCACCGCGCTGGCCCCAAAGGCTGTGATGTCACAGAACCATGGAATCCATTCAGCTGGAAGTGCCCTGTGATATCAGTGACTCCAACCTGGAACCCAGGTCCACTGTGGCAACCAGACCAGAGCATTCAGTGCCTCATCCAGGCTTTGCTTCAACACCTTCTTCCACAGTTCGTCCACCAGCCACCTTGGCAGCCCTTTCCATTATCTGATCACTCTCATCAGAAGAAATTCTACCTAATGTCCAAGCCAAGCCTCCCCTGACTTCGGGCTGTGAAATGCCTAACCCATCTCCTTCCTGAGTTCAATCCACTCTCTCAAGCAGTGCCTATTTACACCCCTGTGATTTCCATCTTCAGTCCTGCAGCACAGTTTGTTCTGCCTATTTTTAAGGCAGGGAATGTTGTGGAAATACATACAAGCCCTTTGCTTTTAACTTGGTTCACTTTGCAATTGCTACTAACATTCCTAAATGTGTGTTTCTGAGACAGCTGCAGAACAGGGCCCCGTGGGAATCACTGGGTCCAGCCTGTTACCCATCACCACCATGGCAACCAGAGTGACCATAGTGGCCCTGTGATAGCCACAGACCGGGGCCTTGTCACTGAGTGTCACATCCAGTCTGTTTTAAAATACCTCCCACACTGGTGATGACTCCACCCCCTGGGCAGCCCATTTCAGTATCTAATCACCCTTTCTGGGTAGATATTCTTTCTAGTGTCCAGTCTAGGCCTCCACTGGTGCAGGTCTGGAGAGTCTGTGGCATACACTCCAGCTGACCTTGGATGATTGGGATGCTGGGGAAGGGAAATGGAACTTCTCCTCTCCCACCTTCCTCACCAAGGACTGGAAGCAATGACTGTTTTGAGAAGGACAAGGCTTTCCTTAACTGGCGTTCCAGTTGATGCTGTTCCCTCCATGTACTTGTATTTCTCTCAAGTGTTCCTGTATTTCTCTCAAGTTCTCTCTTTTCCTCACAAGTGGAAAAGCTTTAGTCTTACTAGCCAGTCTTAATATGGGAACAAAAATATCCCTTCCCAGTATTTTTGTTCTGGTTTTAGGTAAGACCTCATCCACAATCAAAGATTTTTGTGATTGATTATTACATCTTTGTCCCAGTGAAGGCACTGGAGACAGCATCCCAATTCAGTGGATATAAATTATAATCATTCAAATCACATCATGTCTTAAAACACTTTACTACGTAGGAAAGGAAAAGCTGAATTTTAATGCCACATCTTTGCTCTCAGGGCTTGGAACTGACTACTTTGTAGATGCTTGCCTTGATGCCTCCTCATTGCTGAAGTTGACAAAATGTAATTCTAAAAGTTTTCTTAGATTATGAGAAAAGGATTTAAAATCTTTTGAAGCCTTCAAGACCACAAGGACACCCCTCAAATACACTGCAAATTATTTGAATCCTGTCTCATTCTCCTGCTTCACTAATCCCTGAGCAAAGCGGGCCTGCCTGAGTTAACACCGGTGTTGCCATCTGCCAGTGCTAATGCATTGCCAAACAATTCAATTTGTAGATATTTCCCTGGGGTTTACCTTCCTAAAGCATGCTCCTTTGTCTTGGAAGATACACTGTCATAATTTTTTATTTCCAACCATGTAGTAAGTTACCAAAATTAGTTTTATACTTCTGTTGCTTTTAACACTTTCAATCCTGCTCAAAAAAATTAACTAATCAATTGCTGTTTTTTTCAATTATAGAAATGTTATTGTCATTGCACAAAGTTTCTGTCTTATGTGAGCACCATGTGAACTTCTAAATTTGCTGTGACAATCAAATGAGCAGTGGGATTGATTTGGGATACTTCGTAATAGTTGTACAATAGGTGTATTGTCATATCTTCTGCCTGTAAAACCAGCCTAAGAAGGTGTATTCTGAAAGGCCATGCTGCAGATGCCTATGAAATAATTCTGCACGTGAGAAAAGAGCTGTTTTCTCACACAGGCCCAGCTCTGTGTTACAGTCACCCTGTTTAACAGCATTTCATGACTGGCTGCAATCCCTCACCATGGTCAAGACCCTTGGAGGCCTCAGTCAAACTAAAAAAATATGAGAATGCTGTAAAGCCCAGAGTGGTGACTGCAGTGCCTTTCCCTTGTACTGGGCCAACCGATCCACACCTATGGTGCCAGCCTTTAGATATGGAAGGGATAATTCTGAGAGCAATCCTTCCTGCAGTTCTTCAAGGGGACTCGGAGCTGCTCAGAAAGCGTGTTTCAAATGTGCTGGTTTTCTTTCCACGTCGTTCCAGTATAAAATTTCCTCTGGAGACATTTTATGTCAGATGTCTAATGGAACACAAAGTGCCTGGGAGAGGTGATGCAGCCTTTGGCAGAGCCATACCTGTGATTATCCAGGAAAGATGTGGACTCCAAGTCCCTGCAAATGTCCAAGGCCAGGTTGGATGAGGCTTGGAGCAACCTGGATAGTGGAAGGTGTCCCTGCCCATGCAGGGTGTTGAATGGGATGGGTTTCAAGGTCCCTTCCAACCCAAACCCTGTGCGATTACTAAGAATTTAGACTCGTGCCCGAGATCAGCACAATCCCACTGCTCCCTTCACAACACTTTCGAGACCTGGGTGGCTCAAGCCCGACAGTACCCAGCTTGGGCACCCTTATCCTGTAAGGACATGGAGCTCAGATACAGATGTCCCGAGTTCTGCTCTGGTGTCCTCTGGAAATTTTCCTCCCTCAGAAAGCGCTGGCTGCCATCGCGTCTTGTTCCCCGAGCCCCGGCAGCGAAGGCTCCGTGTTCCCCCGGGGAGGGCATTCCCTTTCTGCCTGAAACCCTGCTAAGGTCTCTTAAGGGAAACCCGGCGGCCGTGGCGGCTCGCCCAGCACACGGGGGAAAGGCTCGGGGCGGAGCGGGCAGCAGGTGACGGTATCGAGCCCGCCGCACCTCAGCCCGGCCGCCGCCATCCCGGGCCCCTTCCGCGCCGGCCGTGCCGCCATCGGCCGTCACGTGACCGCGCCTCAGCCGCCGCGGAGCCACCGAGAGGCGGTGAGGGGCCGGGACCGGGACACCGGCGGGGCCGGGCCGGGGACACCGGCGGGGCCGGGCCGGGGACACCGGCGGGGCCGGGACGGGGACAGCGGCGGGGCCGGGACGGGGACACCGGCGGGGCCGGGACGGGAGCCCCGGTGGGGACATCAGAGGGTTGGGGCGGGACCCCCGGTGGGGCTGGGCCAGGACAGCGGCAAGGCCGGGACCCCCGTCAGGCCCCGCCGCCACCGCCCCCCTCACGTGGGCGGCCCCCCAGCCCCACAGCTCCCGCGGGTCCGCAGCGGTTCAGGGGGCCTGGTGCGCCCCCCCAGAGCCACCCCCTGCTCGGGCGGGTAAATCCCGGCCCGCCTGACCCGCCCCGTGCCTTCCCCCCGGAGCAGGGCCCCTGAAAGGAGCTGCAAATGATCTCCCACATGGATCAGAAGGAGGAACTGGGGTTTTCCCACCTCCGCATCTACCGAGGGAAGTCCGAGACAGTGCTGAGCAGCGCTTGTGCGGGTAAGGAGATGGTACAATCATACAATCATTAAGGTTGGTAAAAGCTCGCTAAGATCGTGGAGTCTGACGATTAACCCAGCGTATCTGTGAACCTGTCAGTGAGAAAAACTGCTCCAGGATTCCCAGACCCTACCAGAATGCATAGGATTGGTGATACCAGGACGGAGCACAGTCCTCCCAGTGGTGCGTAGCAGCAGCCAGTGCTGAGTCCCAGAGAAGGCAGACAGGCAGTGCTGTGTTCCTGGATGCTTTCCCAGGCCCTGGCACTCTGTGACTTCAGGAGCTACTGAAGCAGACATGCAATGTCTGAGTATTTCACAGCTCTCTCTGTATTTTCTTCCCATCTGAAGTTGTGCATGTTTTAGCATCCAGGACAGCTTTCAGCCAGTAGTTCCACAGCATATTCAGCTGCTTTGTGAGTTGCTGCCTTCTTTAGTTTGCTTTGAAGCTGCCTTCTAATAGCTCACTTCATGTCAGTTGTTCTTAATTCAGAGCAGATGGTGCAAGAGGGATTCCCACCCACCCCACAGCCCACTTGTGGTTTCATAGTCCTCTGCAATACCCCTGTCAGTTTGTACCCTTTATCTCCAATGCAGAAGCTGTTCTGTACCTTTTATTTTTCATGTCATGCTCTGTATCTCCCTCAGCTCTATTGGAATTTTTCTGAAATGGAGGATCCATACCTGCCCTTGAACACATTAAAGCTGTGGGGTTTGAGCTGCAAGGGCACAATTACATTCTCTTTATTCTCTGTTTTTCCCTAGCAATCATTAACAATTGATGAGCTGTTTTGTCTGCCTGGAAGCTGCAGTTTTCATCCATCTGCTCCAAGGGGCTATTCCAGAATGATATCAAGAACATCATAGGCCCATCCAAAGAGGAGCCCTCTATACCAGCCCCTGTTCCCCTCTGCACTTCTTTGTTTACCTGCAGTGACTATCCTCTGTCATTCCCCTGTCACCTGGCTGGTCAGTATCATAAGGCTCTGACACAGTTTATAGTCATCCCACGACAGCTGAGTTTCCTTACCAGTTTCGGTGAAGGATTAATGTTTTAGAGAATGCCTTTGGACTCCAGATCTTCCTTTTGCTAAAATTGGTGACACCTCTGAAGAACTCCAAGTGGACTCTCTTGAGAAAGAGACCCAAGGGTACATTTAAGGTGATTTAAGTGCTTTTTCCCAATGTCTGCACTTACTCGGATTACTTAGAGCTTGATTCAGATCTTAGCACTGGCAGTCTTGGACATATCAGAGGCTTGAGATCAACCCAGATTGGCATGGGCTGAGGAAGAACCACACTCTTCCTTTCTTGTTTGCTTATTCATTTTTTGCCAGTTCAGCCTTGTATTTCCAGGATGAATTCTTGAGCATTGTGAACTTAGTCTCCTTTCACTTAAAACACTTCCAGTGAGGCCCTGTCATCATGATTTTGATCAAACCCTTTACAGACAACAGCAACACAGCAACTTCCCAAGCTCCACTGTCTGCTCAGTAAGTCTGACCCACAGGGCAAGGGCTTCATGCTGTGCTGCCAGAAATTACCTTATCCTGTCTTTGGGTGTCCCTCTTCTCTTTTCCTCCGGATCCCACCTGGATGGAGTAGCTGCAGACACATGGCTATCAAAGTTCCAGTTTCTGTTGCTCTCATGGAACAATTTTAAGGAAAACTATATCAAGTGTCAGTGTCACACCAAGCTACTGTAAAAGGCATCTCAGGAGTTCACTGTGAAATCACATTGTGATGTTTTCTTACACTGCCCAGACAGAGGAAGATCAGATATCATCTGGGCTGCAATTCTGGACTCTCCTTCCTTTCTTAGTTCTGCAGTGCCGCTCCTGCTCCAAGACAGCACTTTCTCATCCCAGTTCTGCATGCTCTCCCATGCATCCATGGGAGCATAAAGTTGCCTTTCTTCTGCCTCTAAGACTGGCATAAGCCATGTTTGAGGTGTCTGATTTCATCCCTTAGAGCCTCCTTTGGGGGTGCCTCTCTCTGCAGCACCAGCAGCAGCAGGTCAGGGATGCTTCATTTGTTCTGCTGAGTAGGACAGTTCTTTGTGGCACTTCCATGACTCTCAATTCAGCTTTTAATAACTTTTCAAATATCCTAGAAGAGCAGCCATCTTTCCATCTTTGCCGTTCAAGCACTAAACTTTTACCTCTAATATGCCAATAATTTTAGTGGATTCAATCTCTGTCAGAGCACAAAGGCCTGTTCCCAGGGTTTCTTCCTGTGAACATACTGAGAAATCCACCGTGTAGTTTGAAGGGAAATATCAGAACTTACTATAAGAGTCAATCTGGTGAATCTTTAGAATTTGATCCCTTTTGATTTCCCCTGTCTGAAGTCTCCTATCTGTGACTTCTGTCCAGATTCTCATTTTATTGCGGCTGAAGATGGGATTGTGAGCAAAAAAGAGAAGAATCCCCGCCAAGGCATCCCTGGGCCAGCAGAGCCTGAGGTTTTACTCTCAGGACTCTCCAAGGAGAACAATTCCCAGAGTCCTGCACAGGACCCGGTTGTTCTACCGAGGTCAGAAGAAGTTCAGAGACCTCTGGAGAAGAGGCAAAGCCGAGTGATGCTGCATGGGAAAAGTTTCAGGAAGCTGCCAGATGTTATCCAGCAGAGAAATTCTTCTCTGGGGAGACTCATGATATGTGGGGACTGCGGGAAGAGCTTCCGTGTGAGTTCCAACTTTGCCCAGCATCGGAGAATCCACACAGGAGAGAAACCCTTCTCCTGCAGCGAGTGTGGGGAGCGTTTCCGGCAGCGGTCCCACCTCATCCAGCACCAGAGGATCCACACGGGGGAGAGGCCCTACGAGTGCTCCCAGTGCGGGAAGAGCTTCAGCGTGAGCTCCAAGCTGCTCCGGCACCAGGTGACGCACACCGGGGAGAAGCCCTTCAGGTGTGCCGAGTGCGGGAAGAGCTTCTCCGGGAACTCCCAGCTGGTGCAGCACCGGCGAGTGCACACCGGGGAGAGGCCCTACACGTGCGGCAGCTGCGGGAGGAGCTTCAGCGTGAGCTCGGCCCTGGCGCGGCACCGGCGCGTCCACACCGGGGAGAAGCCCTACGGCTGCGCCGAGTGCGGGAAGAGCTTCAGCCAGAGCTCCGAGCTCATGAAGCACCAGCGGGTGCACACCGGGGAGAAGCCGTACAAGTGCTCCGAGTGCGGGAAGAGCTTCACCGTGAGTTCGGCCCTCATCCAGCACCGCCGGTTTCACAGCGGGGAGCGCCCGTACGGGTGCTCCGAGTGCGGGAAGAGCTTCACGGTGAGCTCCCACCTCATCCAGCACCGCCGCTTCCACACCGGGGAGCGCCCTTTCCAGTGCTCCGAGTGCGGGAAGAGCTTCCTGTGGAGGTCGGCGCTGCTGCGGCACTGGCGGGTGCACAGCGGGGAGCGGCCGTACGCCTGTACCGACTGCGGGGACAGCTTCAGGCAGAGCGCACACCTCACCCAGCACCGCCGCACCCACACCGGCGAGCGGCCCTACGCCTGTGCCGAGTGCGGCAGGGGCTTCGCCGTGAGCTCCGCGCTCCTGCGGCACCGGCACGTCCACAGGGCGGGGCAGCCCTAGGCTCTGATCCCCGTGCTCCCGGTGTCTCCCTTCTCTCCGTTGGCTGCCCTACTCACGGAGCAGGAAGGCAGCCAGTCCTAAAGGAGACAGTTGCAAACGGGAGAGTCAAAGCGAAGAGCTGTAGGTCTACAGCAGGGGTAGTTGATGGTGTTTGGAGGGAAAGGAAGTACTTTGAAAAGGCTGGAATGTGCTTCGTGTATTTCACAGGAAGGTAATGACTCTGTGCCCACATGTGGACAATTAAGAGAGTGAAGTACACGGACCATCTTGGGAGCCCGCAACACTTGGGTCAGCAAAAGCTCCTGATCTGTGTTCAGAGCTGAGCTCCCTCCCTCAGCCCACGGGCTGGAGCTGCAGCCCAAAGAAGCCCAAGGCCTGGTGCCCTCGGCCCCTTGCGCTGGCTATCCGTGTGTCCCCACGGCCCTGCAGGGGTGGTGGGGCGGCAGCTGCGCTGGGTGCCGTTGCTGCAGTCGCCAATAAAGCCGCCGATCCCGCAGCGCTGCCGCCATGTTTCTTTCTCGGCCGGCGCGGCGGCGCTCGCGCATGCGCGGCTTTGCGCTCCGGCCGCCCTTCGGGGGCGGGGCTTTGGGCGGCGCCGGCCAGGTGAGCGCGGGGGGCGGGGCCAGGCCGTCACGTGGCTCCCCGGCCGCCCCCACCCATCGGCGGCTCCTGCGCGTGCGCGGCCTCGCGCGCCGCCCGCCCGCAGAAGGGGGGTGGTCCTCGCGCGCGTCTGGGCCGCCTTCGCCAATCGGCGGCGCGTGCCGTGCGCGGCTCCCGATTGGCCGCGCGGTGACCCCCGGGGCATAAAGCCGGGCCGGCCGCGCGCGGCCTTTGTCTCGCGCCAGGGGCCGAGGGCGGCGGCAGCAGCGGTGAGTGCGCGGCGCGTCCCCACGGCAACGCGGCCGGGCCCGCGGGCCTCCCCCTCCCTTGGGGCTCGCACTGCGGGGCTCTGTCCGCTCCCGGCGGCGGCTGGGCCGGGGAGCCCTCCCGGACCGCCTCAGAGCCGTGTTACCGCGCCGCTGCCCGCCGGGGCCCGGGGCCGTTGCGGCCGACGTGACCGCCCTGGCGCGGGCCGGGCCCGCAACGCCCGCCCGCGAGCCGTGTGCCCGTGCGAGGCCGGGCCGGCCGTTCCCAGCCCTCCCTGGCCCTGCCGTGTGTCCCCACGAGCCAGCGCCTGCCCAGCGGCCGGCGGCGTGTGTCAGCGCTGGGTCCTCAGAGCCCCGCAGTGACTTTGCACGGCTGCTCGTGAGCGACGCCTGGGGCTTCGGGGACTGGAGCCCTGCGCTGCGTGCTCCCGCCGGCGACGGGGCCGCTTGGCTTTCCTTGGCCCCGCAGAGCTCCGAGGAGCACTTGGAGAACGAAGGCCTCCCCCTTTTCCATTATTGGTAATTGTCTTATTCATGCCTCAGCACGTACACACAGCACTGCATTGCACATATCGGCCCTAAGTGCCTGTCACTGGCCCTGCTTGGTGCGTCCCAGGCACAGCCGATAGCCGACATGACCTCCAGGGCAAGCACTGGCTCTCTGCTGGACAAAGGCTGTTTGGTATAATCGTGTGTCTGTCACATTGTGTTGTTTCTCAGCCCAGAGCCAACCCTGACTTGCCCCTTGGCTGTTCTCATAGCCAGGGTGACAAGTAGGTTCTTGATGGGCTGCCTGACACAAGGGCTATCACCAAAGGGCAGAACTGGACGTGGTCTTTGAGCTCACCAGCAGCTTCCTTTGGTTGGTTTGTTGAGGTGCTGAGCTGCAGCTCTAAAAGATAGAAGTAGCATTTGTGTGGGCATTGCTAAAAGTGTCTGGGACCTGAATTACTGCCTCAGTTTAGGCTGTGTCCAGGTGAAATCTTCAACCTAACTGGGATCAGGTAATGTGGTAATTTAGTCTATAAGGCTCCATTTCCAGCAGCAGCCAGTGCCAAATCCCTCCCCAGAAGGAGATGGAGATGAGAATCTCTCCTGCTGGGATTACCAGGTAACCTCTGGGATGTTTCTTCAAGCCTCTAGGCCTGGGCTTCTGAGGTTTGTTTCCGCTGCAGTGGTGGTAGGTCCGGCCACACTGAGCTCTGTGTGTGGGAAATGCTTGAAGTTGTATGAAAGTTAAACAGCAGATATGACCTCTGAACTGCCTGCATATTTGTGAGTTACCAAACTTCTCCCAGAGTGCCCAAGCAAATCTAGGGCTTCCAGTCCTCCTTCCCACCAGCAGCAGTGTCTTCTTCCTTCAAAAGCCTTGGGATTATTGGTATTAAATGTCTTCCAGCCCTGAGAAGAACAGCTGTGCCTCTGGGGTGTACAGCTTGGTGAGGAGATAGGGTTGGGACAGACTGCACCCATCTAGATGAGGTAGAGGTGTTTTCTCAAGGAGTTTGAACACTCTCATTGGGAAAGAAATGTTTGGAATGCTGAGGTGTCCTGTTCCAAACCTCCTCCCCACTATCCCTGCTATCCCAACTGGTAGCTGTTGGATTGCTCCCAGGCAGGCTCTCTCTGTGCGCTGGGAGGTGCCCTGAACATCAGCCAGGTCCTGGATGAGCAGAGCTCCCTGCAGCAAATGAAATGATGTTCCAGCCTCTGCAGAGGAGGTGGCACTGCCTGAGCCTCCTTCTTGGCGTGTGGGACGTGCCCCCTTTCAGAGGAGCAGAGAAACCAGGACTGTGATCACAAACTGGGGCTTGCAGTTGCCAGTTTCTGACTAAAAGCAACGGTGTGTGGTGGTATGAGGCACAATGGCTCTGCCTGCCTTTCCTTCTAGTTCTGCAATAACCCAGCACAGGGAAGGATGGGGTTGGTTTGTGCTGACTTGTCTTGCTGGGGAGGTGTCTGTGCTGGAGACTATATCAGGAAAAATCTCAACTTCCACATTTTCCTGCATGAGTTCTGCCCTCACTGGGGCTACTGGGACTGGTGTTACCACTGCCCTGCCCACTGCCACGGAGAAGAACTTGTCAGGCTGAGCCCTGCAAACATGTCAGGGGAAATACAAGTCTGAGAATGCACCAAAGGCCTTCAGTGACTTTTTGCATGGTAGCCTCTGCTCCCAACAGCAGACTGTGCTCCTGGGACAGTCATTCACCATTCCCATTAGTTGTGCTTCTACAACACTGGTAGCAGGGTTGTGTGAAGGCATCTGAGACCCCAGTAGGTTCCCTGTGTGACATGGAGAACCAAGTTCCTGTGTGAACACGAGCGTGCTCAGGGTGTGGGAATGGAGGTTCTGATGAGTGATCAGGTGTGATGATCTCAGGGCCATGTCTGGTCATTGGGAACCTTGAGCCGTTGCTGCTGTTAAACACTAATTTTTGAGGCCTGGCCTGGTGTGTTCCTTTGGACTGGATTTGATGTCAGCCCTCAGGCCTCTCCCAAGGGATGAGCGCAGCTCAAGTGCTCTTTAGCTCTGCTCTCACCTGCTGCTTTGTACTGGTGGCTGTTGCGGGCATGTGGAGACAGCACACCTCACCTCCAGAACTCTGGCTTTCTGGGAGTATAAGATAAATTTGAACTAGTTTGTCTAGTTTTATTTAGGAATCTGCATCTCCTGGGAAGGTCCTGGGCTGCCGTGGGCAGAGCAGGCGGGCAGGGTGTCCCAGAGCTGCTGATCTGCATTGGCAGGTGGCGAGTGTGCTGTTCCTCCTGTGCCCACAGCAGGCTCCTGGCTGAGCTCAGGTGCCTCCTTTGCCTTTGTGCTCTGCTCTCCCTTCCCCACAGTGGGCATTTCCCAACGGCTGAAGCTCTGTGAGGAGCGGGTGGGTCCCTGAGTTGAGCTGCCTAGTGAGTGATCACACAGACAGCACAGCACCCGAAGCTGGTTTCTGGCCTGACCTTTGTCCTGGGCTGGGGTGGCTGCGCTGTGCCGTGTCAAGGGAGGGGTGGTGAGAATGTAGGGCTGCCACCCCATATGACCCTGAATGACTTCTGTCCCAGCCCTGGGCTCCTGGCATCACAAAATAATGCATTTGGTCAGTCTTCCCCTGGGGAAGACTCTGTCCCAGGGAACATAAAGACTGCGTGATCACAGGGGAACCCTTCGCCTGGCGATGAGTCCCCCAGACCAGGTGCTGTGCCTGAGCTGGGGGCAGCCTTGTGCTGCACCTGAGGATGGGGCTCAGCCCTGGCTCCTGGCCAGAGTGTGGAGAGCACTGAGGGTGGCTGTGACACAGGGCTTAGGAGCTCTGGGGTGAGGAACTGGAGAGCAATTAATTCCTAACTGCTGTGCCGGTGCTGGCCCTTTGCTGACCAGCTGGAGGCAGCTGCTTGTTGGACCCTCAGGTCCCCACTGTGGGCTGAGCAATGAATCCATGGATGCAGCCCACAGTGCATGCAAGGGGGGCAGAACTGAAGGGGGGAACAGGGATGGTTCTCTTGGTGAGTGCTTTCTGAAGAGCCAGCATCAGCTTAGCCCCTTGCTCCTCTCTCAAGGCTGCCTGAAAGCTGGTGTTGCTCTGCACAAAGCTGATTACAGGTCCATTTTATAAATGAGGGGCCTGGATTTCTGTGCACAGCCAATGTAATCCAGGTGTGTTTTGTTCCTGCTCCTGGGTAAGGCTTGCGGATCCTGTTACATCAAGAAGACATTATTTCCTTTTGCAAATGAAGAGGGGAAACCTAGTTACTTATGGGATTTGAAGTAAATTCTGCCAGGAAGGAGAGGAGGGTGTGAGTGGGAGCAGGAGCTGTCTGCAGCTCACTCTGCTTGGAGAATGGCCCAGGAAAGGCAGAGCAGTGAAATCTGCCCCTGCTTTGGAAGTTCATCTTCCTCTATTCTGTCACAGGGAATGTTCTTGTTTCCCCTGTGAGCTGCCTGACTTCAGAGCTCAGCTGGCCTGATTCACCACTGCTTTCTTCCAGGGAAGCTTTGTAGTGGTGTGGAAATGTAGCTTGTTCTTCCTCCTGAGTGAAGGAGAGGGACTTCTCTTTCCAGTTACTCTGCTCAGTGGGGGAAATACTTGGTAGCATCAGGGGAAAGCAGCCTGCTCACAAGTCCAGCGCAGATTCCCAACACGGAGATCTCATCTTCAGCCAGGAGCCATCCTGGGGATGCTGAATGCAGGCTGCCATGTTGTAGGTCTCTTCTGAGGTTAATGTTTTGTGAACTGGGTGTCAGTGTTGAGGTTCACCTGAGGTAGCTGAACTGAACAGGAAAATCTGCATCCTTGGAATTGCCTGGTGTGAGGTGGAAACAGCCAGGGGCTGCTCATCACTGCCCTGCCTGGTAGAGCTGCTCAGAGAGCTCCTTGCTGGACTGTTCATTTCACACCCATCCCTTTGCTAAGGCAGCTTCCCCTGAAAACCCCTCTCTGATTCTGCTTTTCAGAGTGATCCCCAGCAGTGACCACAATGCCATCAGCCCTGGAGAGCCCGGAAGGGGGAGAGGGAGACATCTTGCGCTATGAGGAAATGAAAGATAACGCTGTCAGGTGAGTTCTGTTCTGCACAATGGCACAGACACAGCCCTGGGCAATGCAAGAGATCTTCCAGGAAAAGGAGTGATCCTTCTCATCTGAAAGAAGTGAGGGACCCCAATTAGTGACTAATCAAATACATGTGCTGTGAAATCTCTTCAGTCAAACTGTACTGTGAGGGTGGAAGGGATGGGACAGAGGCCTGACAACAAACAGTTGTTTTTTCAGCCTCTGCTATGAAAGTCACGTTTCACAAACACTTTGACTATTTGGCAGCTGTGTTTGTGTCTTCCTGGCCAAGGGGAGCCAGTTTTCCATGGCTTAGTGGGCAGGCTTCCTGTTTTGAAAACTGACTCTTGATGTGAACTCTGCTCTGGTGAGCTCTTGCCTTTGCAGAATACCCAGGTCTAGTCAAGGACATTTTCTTGGAGGTTACTTTAAAAAACAAATTCACACACACTTTCTAAAAGCCCAGGCTTCAGACTTAGAAAACAGGAAGGGGGGGGCTAGGGTGCTTTCCAGAAGACCTAGACAGGCTGGTTGACTTCTTTGACTTGACAAGCTCAGCTTCATGAGAAGTTAATATTTGCTGGCTCTGCTGGCACACTCAGTGTGTCTGGAGTGTTCAGAGTCTCTCTTTGAGCTAACATGAATCTGTTAGCTGGAGCCAACTAGTGATAACAACTGTAAGGTGCACTTTGGCATGATTTGAGTGAGTGTGTGTGTTGATACTGTTCCAGTGTCCTGATACTGCACCTGAAAGTGGCTGTAACCAGGTGGGGGTCAGTCTCTTCTCCCAGGCAGCCACTGACAGAATGAGAAGACACAGCCTTAAGCTGCACCAGGGGAGGTTTAGTTTAGATGACAGAAAAGATTCTTCAGTGAAAGAGTGATTGGGCACTGGAATTGTCTGCCCAGGGAGGCGGTAGAGTCACCATCCCTGGATGTGTTTAAAAAAAACCTGGACATGGCACTCAGTGCCATGGTTTAGTTGATGAGGAGATGTTGGGTTATAGGTTAGACTTGATGATCTCAAAGGTCTTTTCCAGCCTAGTTCATTCTGTGATTCTGTGTCCAGGTAGGTGCAGTGCCTGTAGCCTAAAATCATAGATTTTAATGTTTTGGGTCTTTTTTAAAACAAGACAGCATGTGGAAACTTGAAAAACCAGTGTAATTCAGGAGAAATAAACTTTTTAAGGGTGTTCTTGCCCTGTTTTGTCATTCAGCTCTCATCTCTTCTCCAACAGTTGATACCCGAGTTGGGAAAGCTGGGGACCTACCTGAGCCTTTTTTCTTCTCCAGCAGAAGATACCACCAAGACCCCCCTGCCCTTTAGCCTGCCCTGATAGTTGCTCCCCATGTGCTCAAGGCTTTCTTGTGTAGTGTTGTTGGGCTCACATGGATGAGAAGCAAAAGTCCTGGGATCAGCAGGTCCATGGCAGTTGCTTTGGCACCCTGGTAAGCCCCAGCCCTCCTGAAGTGGCAAGCCTGGTTGGCACATGAGCTGCTGCCACCCTGCTGCTTCCTCCAGCAGGTGCCAGCTAATCCCCGGGGGATCCCTCCAAACACAGCAGGGACAAACTCATTGCTGCAGGAGGCAGTGGGGTGAAAGGAGCTCTCCTGTTTGCCTGCAGCCCCATGGACCTTTCGGAGCTGCTGAAGGAGGGCACGAAGGAATCGCACGACCGTGCGGAGAACACCCAGTTTGTCAAGGACTTCCTGAAGGGGCGCATCAAGAAGGAGCTCTTCAAGGTGAGTGTTGCTCTCCTCCCCATCTCTTTGACGCACCCAGTGGCTGATGCAGACTCCAAGGCAGAGCCCCACAGCCCTGGGAGTGCTATGGTGGTAGACAGCAGAGCCTTTGCTCCTTCAAGCACTGCCTGCCTGCTACAGGCTCTCCAGACTGGTTTTGTGCCAAGCCTGGGGGTTTCTTCTTGTTTACCCCAGTTCTATGTAGGCGGGAGTAGTCACGAGATGAGTTGTGCCCATCTAGTGAGCAGCTTCTCACATGAGCTGTGCTCTGTCCACAGCTGGCCACCGTGGCCCTTTACTTCACCTACTCTGCTCTGGAAGAGGAGATGGATCGCAACAAGGACAACCCAGTCTTTGCTCCTCTGTATTTCCCCGTAGAGCTTCACCGGAGAGAAGCTTTGGCCAAAGACCTCAAATATTTCTATGGGGAAGACTGGAAAGAAAAGATCCAGTGTTCAGAAGCAACTCAGCAATATGTGGACAGAATCCATCATGTGGGACAACATGAGCCAGAGCTGCTGGTGGCTCATGCTTACACACGCTACATGGGGGACCTCTCAGGTGGCCAGGTGCTGAAGAAGGTAGCCCAGAGGGCCCTGAAGTTGCCCAGCACTGAGGAAGGGATCCAATTCTACGTGTTTGACAACGTTTCCAACGCACAGCAGTTTAAGCAGCTTTACAGAGCAAGAATGAATGCTCTGGACTTGGACAAGAACACCAAGGAAAGGATCGTGGAAGAGGCCAACAAAGCCTTCAGATTTAACATGCAGGTACTAAACAAATCCCTTCATCTCCTGTATGTGTAGGTGCTGCAGCTTTTAGATCAGGCCCAGGTTAATTCAGCCACACCACTCACCCAGGCAGTGGTCTGGGGCTGAGACCACCACAGCCCCTCCTTGAGGGGTTTGGATTCTAGTTGAACTAGCTCTTTTACTGGCTTCTGGAGCTGGTGCCAGGCTGGAATTCCTCCCGTGCTCCAACACCACAGCCAAGCCCTTTGATTAAGGCAAAATTAATATGACTTCAAGATTCCCATAGGCTTTGTGGCTATGAAGCTGTGAGGGAAGCAGAGCTCTTGTGCCAAGACAGCCTCAAATGGTTTGAGCGTGCTGCACCACCCTGGTGACAGTTCATCTCCTGTCTCTTGTCTGACTTGTTGCCCTATGGTCAGAAATGTCTGGAGCCTGCTGTTCCTCCCATAGCATTTGCCTCTCATCAGACCTGGCTGAGCTGCCATTTGCCCCACGGGATGAACACAGATTTAGCTACTGGATGGAAGTTTTAATCTTGTGCTTGTGGCAGGTCAGTGTGATTTAAACTGGCCAGAAACATGGTGAGGTTTGGTTGGCTCATTTGTCAGGATCCTAATGGAATTGCAAGGTAGTGAGAGGGGCTGCCTGACCACTGCAGCAGCTGGGATCCCCCAAGGCTCCTGCAGCAGGGAGGGGAGAGCCTGTTGTCCTACACTCCCACCCACAGCAGGTTGGGAAGTGAGCAGCAGGGTGGTGCTGCCTTGCTCCTGGCTCTGACTGGATGCTCTTGGGATGGGCTGTGCCTTCCTGGAGCTGCAACACGTGCCAGGTGTCACCACAGCTCTGCCGTGGATGCCCCAAAAGGTGTCTGGGGACAGGGAGGCAGGAGTGGTGCTTGCCCCTTCCCCAGATGATTCCGGGGGTCTGGCTGAGAGCTGCCTGCTTCACGTGCTCCCTGTGAACCACTTGCAGGTGTTTGATGAGCTGGACAAGATCGGCAGGTCGCTGGCAGAAGAAGCCCAAGATGGAGGCTTTCCAGTCCATGATGGAAAAGGAGACATCCGCAAATGCCCTTACTATGCAGACAAGCTGGGTAGGTGGTGGCAGCGAGAGGGCTGCCGCGGGCGCGTGGTACAGGGCTGGCAGTGCTAACGGTGCTTTCTGTGTCCTGCAGGCACGGCAGGCCCCGGCTGCCCCTTCCACGCCGCTGTGGGCCTGGCCAGGCAGCCCCTGGTGCAGCTGGTGCTGGCAGCCTGCATGGCCGTGGCGGCGGGAGCTGCAGCCTGGTACATCCTGTGAGGGGCACAGTGCGGCTCTGCCTGGGGGCAAGGGGAGAGATGTGCCCCGCCCGTTTTCTGACCTTTCCCTTGCTGGTGGTGAGTTGGCTGCAGAGTGGGAGTAAGGAAATAAACAGGAATCCCGTGGGACTGTCCAAGCCTCCTTGCACACCACTGTAACGCATCGTCTTTAGCTGACTAGTGCACAGGACTGGTCAGTGCCAGGGGGTGAGGACTCCACTGCAGCCCTGCCCAGGCCGGGGCAGCTTTTAAGGCTACAGATGTCCTGTCCTGGCAAAGGCTTCACATGCTTGGCTTTTCATCTCCATCACTGAAGCAGTGTCTGGAGGGGGGTTCCTGCCCTGGGTTTTATCCACAGAATGTGTCATCAGCCTTTCAAACAACGAGCACTTGCTTTCCTGCCCTGAGAAGCTGAGGCTGTGCCATGGGGCTGTTAGCTCAGAGGAGTGTCCTGTTTGGTGAAATGTCCTAAGAACCAAGTCTGATTCCTGTTGGAGGAGCTCCCGGGGGATGGGGGCAGGACCATGGTGGGGAATGGAGGTGACAAACGTGTATTGTGCAACTTTGGGCTTGAGGGTTGGTTGGTTGGTTGGTTATTTTTCCTGAAGCCTTGACTGGAATAAAAAGTTGTAATGCTGTAGCTGGGGAAAGCCAAAAGCACTTCATTGTGAAAATGGGGAGGCTGGGGAGGGAGTTGAGGGGGAGAAAGGGAGTGCAGTCCCACACTGTTTCACTTCACTGACTCATGCAGCCCCTGAGGAACTCCTGTCCTAGCACCCCACTGTCCCTGCTATTTCCCCTGGGGTTTCCATGTGGGGAGGCTCACTGCCCTGCTCAGAGGACACAGCCAGGTGCTGTCAGGGCTTGGGGCTTTCCTGTGTTGAGGGGCTTCCTGGTAGGGTCGGGAAGCTCCTGCTTCCTGTGCTTGGTACTGCTGTACCCCCACCCTACCCTCATCCTCAGCTTCCCTGCAGGCAGATCAGCTGTGATTTTAGAGCAGGAGAGAAGAAAAGATGCACACGAGCTCAGGGTCTGTTATTTATTTACATAAAAACACTGACTAGTGCCACAGTTCCACCCCTGAGCAAACAGCAGCCGCCTGTGCGGGCCAGGCTGTGTTTGCAGACCTGTGTGCTGAGAGACTCCCCCACTTTGCTCTGGGAGCTGCAGGGGCAGGGGAGGGAGGAGCAGCCCCGAGGGGCTGAGCTGGGCTCCCAGGTCCTCCTGCCCCTGCTGTGGGAGTGCTGCTGGCAGCTCCTGTCGCTGCCTGCTCGCCCCTTCCTTCTGCCCCACATGAGCGAGCTAAAAATACCCCCTACACCACATGCAAGGAGGACCCTAGAGCCCCCGCCGGGCCCAGGACGGCTCCGGAGCTGCGGGCTGGTAACAATCTCCTCTAGTCTACGGGCCGGGCAGCCAGGACATGCCGGGTGCGGTTTTGGCTCTCAGGTTGCCATGGGGGCGAGGGCTGCTCGGGGCTGTCCCTGCCCCCAGAGCCGCGGCGGGGCTGGGAGGAGGCGCATGCAGCTGGAGTGGCCGCCGGGCAGGACGGAGGTGCTGATAAGGGTGGGTGCAGCCGCCGGGCCCCTCTCCGTGCTTAGAGGCAGCTCTGCCTCCCCTCGGGAAGGGGCTTTGCCACGGGGCCGCAGGGGGCTCTCGACCACACGGAAGCCTGGTGTGTGGCACTGCCCTGTCTCCTTGTCGCTGAGCCCCTTCCTGAAAGTGCCACAAAGGCTGTGCTGCGTCTCCTGAGGGCACCATGGACTGCTTGGGTCCCCTCCTGGGCTCCCATCCCGGCACATACCTGCGGCCAGGCACCCGCAGCACTAGGGGTCTGGGGTGGGCACCTCCAGCAGCTGCTGCTCTTCCCAGGGTTGCTCCAGGTGAGAGGGGCCTCGCTCACACCCTGGAGCGTAATGGGGCGCAGCGTGATGCCCCCCACTCCTGTGCACTGCAGGGCACCCCCACATACTGTCTCGGGCCTTGGCCTACCTCCCCTGTGCACCAGTGTCACCAATGCAAGTATTCCCAGTGAGGAGCAGAGCCGGGGGCAGGTGGTGGCAGCCCTGGGGAGGGAGCCGGGGATAACACATACACACCACCGGTGGGGGAAGCGAGGGGCGATGCACACGCGGAGAGGACGGAGCGGGGCGGGGCCGGTGCATTCCAGGGCTCCGGGGCGCCGTTAGCACATGCGCTTGTACGTGTAGATGTAGGCCTTGCAGTTGGGACACGTATGTGTCACGTCCTTGAAGTCATCGAACAGGCAGGGGATCAGGCAGCAGCAGAGATCACACCTGGAGCACAGGGAGAGGCAGAGATGCTGAGCTGGGGCAGCCCCTGGGCCTGGGGCTCACTCTGGGCTATGGGCAAGAGACGTGAGTAATTGCAGGAGCTGTCACCCCAGGAACCCCTCTGCTGCCCCAGTGCCACCTCTGTGCCAAGGTCCCCACCGTGCCCAACAGCTTGGCCAAGGCCACCGGCATTGGGGCTACCCAGGACCAACACGAGGCCCCAGCTCTGCTTGCAGCACCTACCCCACGAAGCAGCAGAAGAAGCCAAGAAGGAAGCTCATGAGCCCAATCTCGTAGGAGATCTTGGTGGTGATGGCTTGCTGGCAGTGGGGACACACGGTCTGCACGGGGGCACCCTGGAAGATCTCCCCCTGCAGCACTGTGACTGTGGTGGCGGCTCCCGGTGGGACGAGCACTGTGGCCGTGTGGCCACCAGGAGAGGGGTAGGGGCCTGGGGCAGGGTAGTAGCCCATGGGGGGGTGAGGGCCTGGGGCTGGGTAGTATCCTGCTGTGAATGAGAAACACAAACACGTGAGCACCTTCGCACATAGCAGGAGAGGCCCCATCCTTATGGGGAGGCCCCCACCCTGCTGCAACACCACCCTTGGAGTACAGAGTTGGGGCCAGCCCTGCTACAGGCACTGTGCCCCCGGCCCAGCCCAAGGAACCTCGCTGCAAGCTCCAGAGGGCAGCCCCAACCCCCTCTTGTGTGTCCCCCACTCCCCGGGGCACCAGGAAACACGTGCTTCTGCCCATGCCCAGCCCGTGTCCCCCAAGCCCTTGCAGGACTCACCTGGTGGCACATAGGGCCCAGAGCCATCCGCGGGCATGTGGGGCGGCACGAACCCCGGCTGCGAGGGTGGCTCATATGGGGGGGGGCCGAACTCAGGAGGGGGGATGGGAACCCCCTGGGGCTGTCCCACCACTGGGGTGACACCCTCTGAAAGGAAAACAGTCAGCAGCTAAGGAGGCAGGAGAACTGAGGGGAAGATGGGCTGTGTGCTCAGGGTAGCAACCCCGACAGGGAGGGGAGTCAAGAGGTGGCAGAAGGTGGGGAGCACCCCCTCAAGCTGCATCTTCTGAGCCACAAGAAACCCAAATTCGCCCCACAGCAGGGAGCAGTGCCAGGCTTTGAGCCGGGAGCGCTTCCTGCTCTTGTCATTGCCCCTCGGACCCCTCCTGCCTCCCCCAAGGGTGACACGGGGACAGATGAAGCCAGGCATTCATTGCAGCACCCTCCCCAGGCCGTGGAGGAGAGGCCACAGCCAGGCCAGTCCCAGGGAACCCACCCTCCCGTGGGTCCTGTCTGTTTGGCAATGTCCCCCCGAGCAGCTGGAACATCCCCAGTACCTGGTGCAGAGGGTGGGCCGTGCTTCTCTTCTATCAGCGGCGCCGAGGGGCCCCCCGGGTAGGGTGGGGGTGGGTCATTGGACATGGCTCCAGGCAGCCCTGCAGGGACAGAAGCCTTTAGGTGACACCAGCCTTTGGTGCCACAGGCACACGGAGCTGGCACGGTGCTTGGGGACAGAGGTGACGGGTAATGGAGGAGGGGCAGAACCAGGGGTATGGCCCCAAAGCTGGACAGGCTGTGCCCAGGCAGCAACTCTAAGGTGTAAAATCTTCCTGCCACCTCCATGGGGCTTCTCTGTAAAGCCCACCTGGTGCACAGCAGCTCATCAGGGCAGCTCTGGACTGCATGGCCACGCTCCAGGGCAGTGCTGGGCTGGAACGTGCTGTGCCAAGAGCCTTGGCTGCATCGTTGGGGTAACAAAGGTGGGCAAGAGCTGCCCACAGCCCCCCACCTCTGCCCTCAGTGACACAAAGCTGTGCCCTGGGGGGTGGCAGGACCCCCGCCCTGAGCCTGAAGCTCAAACTCCAGGACAGAGGGTGCAAACCCACAGAGCATTTCTAAATAAATCTCTAAATAAATCCAGTGAGTTAAGGTAAGACCATATTTAACAGTTGGAGCTGTTATTTTGGATGGGGTAGAATTTACCTGTCCTCTTCCCGGCAGCAACAGCTCAGAGGCCTTGACAGCTGAGAGAAGCAGCTCCTCTGAGCAGCACAGGCTGGAAGGCAGCTTCTTCCACTGATCTGCGTAAAAGGAGACAGCAAGTGAATTACAGAGATGGAGTGCAGTCACAGCTGCAGCACTGTCCTGGCTGCCACACCAAACCCCTTCTCTCCCCTGGGCAGGAGCCTTCCCACGTGCCCCCCCAGTGGCAGGCATGAGGATCTGTGTCCTTGGCACGTAGCAAAGCCCCACTGACACTCTTTGACATCCAAGGAAGTGCCACAACATCGAGAAACCTGACTTCCCCATTTCCACTGGCTCAGTTATAGCTGGTAGGATGTGACTGAATTGGGAAATACAAGTGAGAGGCTGCTCACTCAGTGCTTGGGACAGCTGCCATCAGGCATGGGACAGGGTGACATTGCTGTCCGAGCCCAGGGAGCAGTGCTGGGAGCTCCATCCTTCACCCCAACGGGCCAGGAGCAAATGTGACCCTGCTTGTCCCGTTTGCTGGCTCCAGTGCCACGTGCTGGGCAGCCAGCCCAGAGCACGGCACAGCCTGCACAGGCACCAGGCCAGGCAGCCAGTGCTGCCCCAGCCCTGCATTGCAGGTGTGCCCACAGAGGTGCCCGTGGGGCTCAACCACCTTCACCTGCAGCTGCCGGGCCAAGCAGAGCCAAGGACTTGGCAAGCAAGGCAGAAGACCCATGCCTCCCTCACCTGCATGGCTTTGCTTCACTCTACTCCTTTTTTCCTAGTCCATGCTCCCTGCCACCGAGCAGCCTCCTGCAAGGTAGCAGGAAATGTAATCAGTCCCCAGAGGAGCACCAGCACCTGTTGCTGCTCGCAGAGGAGCACACTGATCCCCCCCAGGAGCTGAGCACATTCCTGACAGACACAGGGTCTCCCCCAGGATGTCCGTATTTCCTGACTGGAATTCTTCCCCCAAGGTCAAGTGGTGTTACAGCCACACAGCTTCAAAGAGTAACACCGGGGCAGCTGGGGGTCATCTCCCTCCTGCTTCTCACTCCACTTTCTTCCTTAAGAGCCCAGGGAAGCAGAGTTGCCATGGCACGGAGCATTTCCAGGCACACAGCAGAGCCCGCCCTCTCCTTCAGTGACCTACAAAGCCACAAACTGGGCCGTGCTCCTTTTAGCTCAGCGGGGATGTGAAGAAAAGGAGGATTCATTCTTTCCAAAGTACCCAACCCTGCACATCCAGGAGCCTCAGACCTTCCTGTCCCCATGCCTGCAGGGGTTCTGGATGAGCCTAGCCCAACCGGAGCATCCCGGAGTCCTTACCTGGGGACAGCAGCCTGCCAGGGAGCTTTCCTTGCCCTCACATGTCCACTGTACCCACAGCTTTTCCAACATAATAGATCTCCTCCCATTCCTGCTCAGATGCTGCTTTCCCATAATAATCTTTCAACACTCCCCAGCCTCACTCCCCCCATCAAAGCAGCTGGCAAGTAAATGCAGGAGAGGAGGAGTCCTCCACCAGCCACTCCACCAACACCCATCAGGTGAAGGAACAGCCCCAGGGTGAGCCAGCCATTCCTCCTGCCACCCTGCCCAGAAGGTGACAGCCCGAGGGTCCCAGAGCCACACGTGCAGGGGATGAAGGGAGCTGTGGGATGTGGGGCCGCTCTGCTCGTACTTGGCAGGCTCAGTTGTTCCTAATGCAATATTCTGCTTATTAAAAAAGATCTGTAACGAGCAAGATGTTGGCTGTGTGCCCTTCCCAGGAGGAAAAGAAAGCCTGTTGCTTTTAAGCTTCTTAGAAGCTGTTTCTCTCCAGTGCTTTCGTTCATCTTAATGTGAGCAGCACAAACCCCAGCCCATTCCTGATGGAGAGTTCCGTGGGAAACCAGAGGGCACTTGGCTTCCCCTTGGCACTGGGCAGGAGCTGCCCCAGAGCATCCCTCACCAGCCTGGCACTGACAGTCCTGCGGTATTCCAAAATTACCAGGTTTAAGTTCAAGATCTGATGGAATCACCAATGTCTTGTGCAGGTCCTTTGGAGCACGGACACACCGCAAGATCCTAAGACTCAAAAGGAGTTGGTTATCATAGAAGGATGGAGAGAGGAGATGCTATTTCCAGCTACAAATGCAGATTAGCTCTTCTCAACTGGAAGAACAGCTTTTACTGGTTTCCTCTGCAAACTAACTACAGAGGATAAATCCACTATGGAAGCAGGATCATCACAAGCACTCCTTCAGTTAAACACAGGAGAAAGGCAAAGGACCCCCATGCCCCCAGGGAATTGTATTTGCTAAAGAAAATGAAAAAGAAAAGATTCCTATTAACCTGCTGGGGCACAGTAGTGTGACAGACACAACCAGGACAGCAGAGCTCCATCACAGCCTCCAAGCAGAAAGGGCTTGGCCCACCCTGGCTATGGCCTCAATCCGTGTGTCCTCCCCTGGCTCTGTGCTCCCTGATCTCATTCCAGGCAGCTTTTGGGTGAGAAGACGGCAACAGACTTCTAGGTCCCCTGTTCAGATCAGAGGTGTAACTCTCAGCCCCAAAGGTCTGTCTGAGGCTTCTCACACAGTGAGCACAGCCAACGTGCTGTGGGCAGCACTCAGCCCTGCCTGTGGAAACACAATGCTTTCTAATCCACCTCCTTCCTGTGCTCAGCAGCCTCCAATCCAGTTAATGAGGGATTGTACAATCCTAGAATGGTTTGGTTTGAAAGGACCTTAAAGCCCATCTCATTACAACAACCCCTGCCATGGACAGGGACACCTTCCACTGTCCCAGGCTGCTCCAAGCCCCATCCAACCTGGCCTTGGACACTGCCAGGGATTCAGGGGCAGCCACAGCTTCTCTGGGCACCCTGTGCCAGGGCCTGCCCACCCTCACAGGGAAGAATTTCTCCCCAATTTCCAATCTAACCCTGTCCTCTGTCCGGGTGAAGCCGTTTCCCCTTGTCCTGTCATTCCAGGCCCTTGTCCAGAGGGCACAGATCAATACCCCGGAGCCCCTGGTTCCCACTACTGACATGCTCAAACTGATACAAAGCAACTTCCAGCAGGGATGAGAGGAGCTGATGCGTCAGGGTCCAGAGTCCCATGCTGTCTGTATTTCCCTGTTACATCACTGCAGAAACAGTCTGGGATTCAAACATGGCAAGACAAAAGGTCTGCACATCCCACCTGCTTTCCAAACAGATAGGTGGGCACCACTCATCCAAAACAACTGGTGTGCAGTGGGACCAGGGAATATCGTGCCACTAGAACACCATAAAACAGATGATGCCACAGAGAGGACAGACACAGATAATTCAGATTTGGTCTGCTAATGCTGTTCTTCCCCGGCAGCAGCTGTTTGTGCTTCAAGCTGCTTCCTCCCGGATGAAATCTCCATGGGTGAGACAAACCTGGCAAGGGCAGAGCAGATGCTGGCAGGTTCCAACTCGCGTGCGAGCCCTGATGGAGCAGCACTGGCCCCAGCAGCTCTGAGTCAGCCTCACAGCACCACTGAGATCCATCCCACCGGCTGAAACAGCCTGGGCTCTCCTTGCTCCTGCTGCACTTATAACTGAGATGCACAGCAATTCAGCTTTGCCTCCTCCACGGGAGCGCAGGCTCCAACCACTGAGACAGGAAGCAGCATTTGTTCATACTCAACCACGTTCGGTGACGTTGACACTTCAAAAGCTGCTGCTGCTCACTTTTGGAGCTCTTCCTCCATTAAAAAAAAAAAAAACAAAAAACTTCTGATATTTGAAAAACTAAAAAACGACACTAAAATTCAATGAATAAATAAGAGAAAATATACAAGCATTTTCAGCTTCACCACACATCAAAGAGATGCAGATTCCAGCTTCCAGGCTTTTGGAAATACAGCTTTAAAAGCCAAGAGTCCTGAAGATGCTGGGCCCTCACTGAGACCAGCACCCTTCCTTTAGAAACAGGAACAGCATTGTGGCCAACACCATCCCAGTTTTCTTGTCCCCAGGAGAGGTACCTGTGTGCCACAGGCTACATGCTCCAGAAACTGGGAAATACTGACACTAGGAAGGGTATGGGCACAAAAGCCCGATCAGATGCTGGCAAAATCTCATTTGAGCCCAAGTCTGTTACTCTTCAAAAGGAGCTTCAGGGGCAGCAAGGAGGGACAACCGAGCAGGGTGTGCTGAGGAGGACGGAGCCATAC
Source organism: Chamaea fasciata (assembly GCF_029207755.1). Lineage (NCBI taxonomy): Eukaryota > Metazoa > Chordata > Aves > Passeriformes > Sylviidae > Chamaea > Chamaea fasciata. Next base: position 13,886,430 of record NW_027094101.1, on the reverse strand, counting down.
CCTGACTGTGCCGATCCCAATCCCAATCGCCCTCCTCCGCAGTGGCATTTCCGAACGGCACCTCCAAAGCCAGCCTGGAGCTGCACGTTCCCTGTGTCACAGCAGTGCCTGGAGCTCACAGGGATGCTGCCCCTGCCCGTGCTGTGCCCGGGGATCGCAGGGCCGTGCCCTCTCCGGGCGCGTGCCCGCTTGCACAGTCGGCAGGGATGCGGCTCAGCTCCCACCACGCGCAATCCCACCGGACAGCTCTTACCTCCAAAGGAGAGACAGCATAAATCTCTGCTGAACAAGCAGTACCACTGGTTATTTCTGCCTGGCTTTTATGCAGAACAACAAAAAGATGTTTTGCCTGCAAATGAGCCGAAGCTCCCCCTCAGCTTTGCCTCTTCCCATGCGCATTTGCTGCCCCCAGCCTGCACACCACCTCCCCGGAACCAGGAGGGGAGGAACAAACAGCACAGAGTGCTTCAGCCTCCGTGAGAGACAAGGATGTGCTGGCAATTCTTGACCATGGACCCGCTCCTTTACCCGCTGTTAACCTTGGCAACACCTCCTCAACTCCTCGTCCTGGTCTTGGACAAGGCAGCAAGAGGGCGCATGCCTGCAACGCTCTGCGAGGCACCGATGGAAACAGAAACCCGAGTGAAGGACTGAAGGAAAGGTCTGTTCTTTTTCTGAGCAACTCAGCTGTGTTTTCCCAAGTCCAAGTCACTGCCAGGGAGAATAAACCCACTGTTCAGGAACAGCCAGGCTGCTCCCAGAACAGCAGATTTCTTCCACACTTCTGCAGTAAGATTTCAGCTGCAGAAAACTGCTTCTTCCAGGAGGGTCAGGCTGTTCCTTCAGTGCGGGTGCAGAAAGCTCAGCTGGCAAGGCAGGCCAGCAGCTCTCCTTTAAAACCAAGGAATTCTGGAGAAGAAGGTTTTTCATCATTCGAACCAGGTCTGTCAGACAGCCAAAGCTCCCTGCTCTGCTCTCCAGTATGTGAATTCTGGAGGAGCTTCCCCATTGCAGCCGTTTACCTGGGGACCTTGGACATATCGTTTGACCTTCTCTGTGCCACCGTCACCCGGCAAACAAATCACCTCAGAGCAGGATCCTCGCTGGCAGCCAGGTGCTGTATCCAAAGCAAGATTTCTCAGGGCATTAAATCCAAAGCACAATCAGATAATCTCCACAGCGCAGCCCCGGTGCAGCTGTCCTTGGCCACAGATTCAAATTACCACTTCCAGCAGCTCCTCCGCATGGATATCAGGAAAACCAGACACAAAATCCTCCCTGCTTAAGACAAGGAGGCTTTATCTGCAACACCCACAAAGGGTTACGTGCGGGAGGAGCTCCTGCAGGACCCGCTGCTGCCTCTGGGATTCTCTCCAGTGCTGTTCGCCTCCGGATGGGCTGACCGAGCGCTCTTGGCTCTTCAGGCTGGGGCTGCAGAAACAGCCTTGCCAGGACCTGCTTAACCTGAGTATTTAAAGAAAAACCAGCCAAAATGAAAAGAAGAAAAGATGAGGTAGCTTGTTCTCTCTGCTGTTGGCTCCCAAGATGTGGCACACGGCTGTGGACAGCATCACGTGCTGGCAGAGCTCACCGTGACATCCAGGAGCCAGGAGGGGCTGAAAGGGAGGACAGGTCACAACCCCACACTTCAAAACTGGACCCCAGCCCTTCCACGTGGCAGAAACTGGGGAAAACTGAGATGTACACAGAGCACTCTGCACCACCAGGGCAGCTGAATCTGGCCCCCAAAAGCAAGTTTTCTGAACACGGAGGAAGCAGGGAGCACCTTGCAGCCAGGCTGCCCCACAGGCTGCCACTGGCCCTGGAAAACCCACTCTCCCACTCAGGAGGTGCTCATTGTTCAGACCCTTCCAGCAGCTGTCCTGGCTGCACGGGAGAAGACAGGCTGCAACACACCAGGTGTGCTCATGGATGTGATTAAAATAACATTAAAGATAAAGCTGAGCTCCTCTGCACCCTACCAATGTGCTCCAGAGAGATGAGAAAAGGAGGGTGCTGCAAGCCAACTCCCCGGGGAAGCAGAGAGCTTTTCCATGAGACTTCCACTGCAGTTCACAAAGAATCCAAGCTAACACTTGATAACATCCATGGGAAAGCATCCAGTGATGGCAGCAGCTGTTGCCTCCAGTCCTCTGTATCTACTTAATTTTCCCCCTGAGAGGATACATCCTGCATTACATCATTCCCTTGATATCTGTTAATAATGGTGGTAACACAACCTGGCAGAATCTCAAGCAACTAAACCCAACATCTACTCCAACACTGTGTTTTAATGTAGCATCAAACACAACTGTGCCACAAGAACAGCTGCTCATTTAAACAAGCAAACAAAAATACCCCAGCTCAAGAAGCTTAACAGCAAGCAGAAGCCTCAGGAGGTCGGGAGAAGCTCCACAACTCTTAAGCACAGTCACAGATCCGAGCTCACCTCTGACGGCAGCCCTGAACAGAGGCTTAAGGATGAGTTAGGAAGGGATCAAAGGCAGAAGTGTCAGTCCCTCCCACTCCCAGCACTCATGGTTTTAGAGACTGGGCAACCTGGAGGTTCTCCGTGGAGCACCCCAGGTCATTCCCAGTCACCAAGTACTGCTCTTCAGTTACCTACACAAAAAAAGCATCTCCTGCTGTCAGCATCTGCTACCTCCCATTTGGGGGACAGCAGCACAGAGAAGCTGAATATACAATGAGTACCCACTATGTCTCACAGCAAAACCCAGGGTTTTATAGATTCTCTTTCCAACACCAAAATAAAAACATTTTATTTCTTTAAGCATCCACTCTTTCATTTCTCCCTCCTTCTACAGAATTTTTCGAGAGAAAGTCAAATAACACAGCTACATCAATGCTGAATCAAACTGAGTGCGTGTGTGACATCCATTAAATGACACAGTGAGCTCCAAGGGAGGAGGAAATTAGAATCAGAGATGATCAGCACTTTTGCATTTCAGTCTCAGAATTAATCAGAGCCCAAGAGCGTATTCAGAATTCCCTTGCAGATTTTGCAACACAATGAAATAATTTTGCATACATTGGTGGTGATTCCAGATCCATTTTCAAGCGCTGTACAAAACACACGCCACTGCACTGATGTTTCCCTACCCGAGGAGAGCACCAGCTTGCTGTAGGACTGGCTCCAGTCTCCAGCATTAGCATCTCCCATGCTCACAGATCCCCCTGCCTCGGCGCCAGAGAAGCTGCTGACATTCAGATTTAACCAGCACAATGTCACCTTGCACTTTTTTTGGAGGACTAGTGTGAAGTGCTCTGTGTCACTCAATTTTATGCTCACTCTTTGCAAAGGAGTGTGGTTTGGGGTTCTGCAGGATCTTGTGCGTAAGGTCTGAGATCTCTCCTGAGTCCCACTGCCAGCAAGGAGGACCCACACACAGCCCAAGATGTGCACTGGAGGAACTTTTCCATACTGAGGCCATTCATGATACCACACCCACTTTCTTGCTCCCACAGAACTTCCCAGTTCCAGACTGGGACCTCTCCTGGAGTTGCCCAGGGCCACCAGCACGAGGCTGGATTGTCCCGTGGCATTTGGACACGAGGAGGGTACCTGGCACTGACTGCCCTGCTCCCAACCCCAACTCATTTGGGCTGCTCAAAGACAGATGATGATGTCCCAGAGGGGAAAACCCTTGGATTAATCAACAGCCACTGCGTGTGCCCAGTGCTGGGCACCCCCGAGTTACACAGAGCTCCTGCCATTCCCAATTCTTCCTCCAGTTCCCACCAGACTTGGCTGGTCCACAATGACCTGCAGGTCCAATAAAGTCATTTTCACTCCAGGCATAACTGTGGTTTCAATTTGCAGCACCACTTCCTGCCAACTCCTTCATAACCCCTTCCCCAAAGCTCCCACTGAAAATCTAGGACAGAGCTGGACTCCAAGCAGCCCCAACACACAGAACATCCCTCCCCAGGTCCCTGCTCCGGGCTCTTCCAAACCCTTTCTCTCTCACAGCAACACCTCACTGCTTTGCCACTCCACAAAAAGCATCACTGGTCAGAGGGTTTGGAACAGTCCCGAGGCCGGGTCACTGCTCCCACAGGAGAGGACGGGACAGGGAAGATTCAAGCCCATAATAGCAGGATGCCCTCAGGGCAGGTGAACAGCTCAGCTGCTCAAATCCTCTCCTGAGCCGGAGGAAGACAGAGCAGCTGCCACAGTTACGACACTAAACCGGCTGGGAACTGCTTTCTCTCACATCAGAACAGCCCAGCAGGCAGCTCCAAACTGAGCTCCCACCACGCTAAACCATCCTGAAACACGGCAAGGAGAGTCTGGAAGGCTGAATTACACCCCCTGTGACAGCCACGAACTCTGGGGGAAACCTCCGTTCCCAAAACACAAATATGCTCCAGATGCCATTCCTGTGGAAGACCTGCAACAAGCCCAGGGCAAGAGCTGAAATTTAACACCGGTGGAAAGGGTGTCTAGTCCCCGCTGGCTCAAAGAGCACGTGAAGATTTTGGAGGAGCTGAGCAGTCCCAGCAGCGCAGGTGGGAAGGACAAGCTGAGGCTTCAGCACAGGCCCAGCCTCCTGCAAGCACTTCCTGATATAGCACAAAGCAGAATAAAGGCGTTAAGTCAATTAGGAGACAAACCAAAGATGCCTCTGTGAAAAGGGCAGCATGCACACACCACCAGCAGCTTTTTTATCCAGTGCTCAGCTAAAAACACAAGCCCAGAGGAGTGGGCAGCAGCCAAAATCCCATGCTCACTGCACTCCTCCATATTCCAGGCTTTATCCTCCCCTCCAACACACGGATCCAGCTCCCCATCTGCCATGAGCTGGGTGACTGGGACCCCTGAGGAACTCAAAAGCATCCCAGCTTGGAGTCACTGCAGCAAGGGTACAGCTTTGCCTCCAGTCCATGCTTTCCTCCCAAAACGGAGCTGCACTGAATCCCACGGGTTCCCTTCCCTCCTTCAAAAGGGTGCCCTGCTTCTCATTCGGAGTAATAATCAATAAAATCTAACCGGCTGCTCTTCATTCATCCCCAGCCAGAAATGTAATCTCCTGTTAACAGCACAGCCCTGAACACATCATTTATCTGCTGCGGGTACCAGCACGCGCAGATTTTACAGCTGGAGAGAGTGGGGCTGCCTGCATCACAACGACTAATTTATTCTCAGAAAGGCTAATTTAATCTGGCAGTGAATGTTCTCAAAGCCTCCTCACACAGAGCAGCTTTTCTCTTGGTTGGCTTAACAACAATACAGCACATCCAAAAACGTGGAGGGATGCTAAGGAAGAACACTGCCCCTGTGTTTCGAGCCCTCTAGTCTGAAAAATTTCTCTTGGTAACTACAGGCTTTGAGAAAACATAGAGTCCCTCTGGTTTTTCAGAAAGCTAACTGTATTTTCAAGGCAAAATATACAACAGTGTAGGCTATTTCCCCCTCACATACAACTGTGAAAGAGCTGGGCTAAACTAAAACCCAGCAAAGGTTGTCTAGTATTAGACAACTCATTCACTTCACATCAAGAGCAGCAGCCAGCACATGTGGTCTGGGGGTGCTCCTGCCACAGCAGGTGCCTTTCCCCAGCCCACACTACAGAGGAATAAACTTCAGAACAAATCCAAAAGCTTTTTGTTCTGAAAGGCTGGGTAACTGCACCATTAAGTGCTTCAGAGGGAGCATCCTTCAGCTTCCCAGCCTCTGCCATCTGCAGGGGGACAAGAAGTAAGCCATCAGAAAGTTTTTTCTTTCATTGTTTTTAAATTCTGGGCGGCATTTCCCCTTTACTTGTGACAGTACACACAAAGGCAGTGTGTACCCACAGCCAGGCTGAGGCACCTGATCCTCCATGGACATGGCACCACGTGCTGGTCCTCACCCGGATCCATCTGCCCCTCGCCCAGGAGATCACTGGAGAGCCAAGCACAGCTCCGTGGGGTCAGAGGGGCTACAACAAAGCAGACTGGAGCTTTACAATAGACAGAGCTGGAGCAGTCTAACCCTCCACGCTCAGGATTGCCACCACCATCCTGCTGGGAAAGAAAAGCTGCTGCTGTGCAAGCCTGGATCGTGTCTGAGAGGGCTCCTTTGCTACAAGGGCAAAAACATGCCCCAGATGACATCCAGCAATTTAGGACGATTCAGTAATGTGGGAAAAAGGCAAAAATCAGAGGGGAGCAGAGCATTTACGCAGGCCACAGAAGAAATGGAGAGGAAAACAACACAACACTCCCCTTGTTTCTATCTGTCAGGAATTGCTGTCCCAAGAATAGCCTATTCAGAAACCAGGAAACTCAGAGAGTGGCAGGGAAGGGCTGAGTCATGGCCATTTGGAAAAAAAAAAGAAACAACCCACAACAAACCAACCCAAAAGGGAAGGAGAAAAAACACGGGACAGCAGCTGTCCTGGATCTTGGAGATATGAACAAGTCAATCCAGAACATATTAGTCAATCTTTTTTTTCAAAAGCTCTGCAAACAAATGGTACTGCCATAAAATGCAGCTGACCCTCCCTCTTTTGGGAAGCAAATTGTTGTACCAGGAAAAGGTACACAAACTACTCCCAGCTTGTGCCCTCATTTTTGTTCCTCTCCAGCATTAGCATCCAAATACCCCAAAGATTTCCAGGCTGGGGCAAGTGCTTTCCCTTTGGAAAAGCACATCCATGCCAGGGATGCTATTAGCAGAGGGTGAGGAGCCATTTCCCTTCCCCACAGAGGAAGGGCACGAGGTAAAACATTACTTGGATGGGCTTCCCACAACTCTGTGAACAGATTGAACAGATGAGCCAAAGCCAAGTGCTCCCATCTCACACCCAGCCTCAGCACTGCCTGTCTGGCCCCCAGCAAAAGTCTTCCCACATGACAATCTTTGTTCTGTGACCTAAATGAAATCAATTGTACAATAATTCTCCCCAGGACAATAATCTTGTTCACTCACCCATCATCTGAGAGATTACACCTGCTCTCCAGCTGTGGGGCTCTGGTCGAAAGAGATTTCTGAGCAATGAGGGGCTTATTTTTCATACAGTTCCTTGATGATCCTTCACAAATCAGGGAAGGGGGGACTGTCTATCTTTTCAATCAAACAGCTAAGCTTCTAAACATATCTGGAAAAACACCTTTTGATTCATTTTATCTTGCCCTGTGAGCTACTGTCAGATCAAAGCTGCAAAGGGAGGAAGTGGGAAGCCCCTCAGAGCTGCTGCCTGTGGGGAGTGGGTCAAGACAAAGCCTGCTGTCCCCAGACTGTGACAGATCACCTGTGCTCAGGTGTAACTGCTCACCTTCTCCCAGCTCTGGGAATGGCTGGGAAAACCACAAGCCCTTCATATGTACACTCAACTCCAGAACGAGAGCTCAAGGAAACTGTCCCAAAGCAAACAGACTCTCATGGTTCAAATTGTGAGTAAAATTTCTTTTCTCTGCAGCCATGCAACGCAAGGAGCAAATAAAGATGAAATACAGCGACAGCATGGGCTGACGTGCATGCATCACAGTAAGGTGCGATGGATGGAATTTAGGATTGTAACACAGAATGCAGGATGGAACGGTAAATGTAAAAGTATTCAGCTTAAAGCAGAATACTTCTTCCAAAAACATCTTCCAAAGCTGTTAATAGGGAGCCAGGCTGCTAGGGCAAGGTAGGGAAGGTTCTCCTCCTAAATGCAGAGACTGGGTATCAAAGGTTCAGGAACGTACACAGGAGAGACAGTTTGGGGCAGTGGGACCCCCATCTCAGCAGAAATGCTTTACTCTAAAATCTATGGGAGAACTGGGTAATATTCCGTTTTCTTATTTAGAAAGGATAGTAACGCACAGTAACCTTACTAACCACAGTAACAATGAAATATATTACTTAATTTTCACAGAAAGCCCCAGCTCAGCTCTTCATTCTCTGATGATCTCAGGTTCCTTCGTGCCAAGTGGTACAAAGTCAAACATGCACTGCCAGCAGCTGCTCTGCACAGTTCCTAAGATGTTAATCACATTGCCACCTTTTGGGGCTATTTATTTTCTTACCCTAAATGCAGGCCTGCTAAGAGAGCCCAGATTAAAGCCAGCTGCACTGAAGTGCCTCACGTGGAGATGTGCAGCACGAAGCACTTTGCTCCTGCCTTCGTCCTCCACCCAGATCGATGACCAGGACAGGGCTGCTCTCAAACAGCTGTTTCTCACCACCACAAATACACAAATTTAAAACTGCAGCCACGAGGCAGCTCAGAATGAATGGGCCCAAAGCAAAACTGTAACAGCAGCCAAGAGTCTCCCTGAGCGTTTCAGGCCGGAAATAAAATCTGAGCTCTCCCTGCCTCAGAGACTTTATTGGGGTGAGAAAATGGATCCTGGTTTCCTATGGCAGCTGCTCCAGTTGCATTCCCTTTGATCAGAGGAGGAGACGGGCCCTATGCAGAGCTTGTAAACATCTGACACTGCTCATGAAAGTGGCACTGCCTCTCTCCAGCTGTGAGAGGGATACCCAGTGCTGTTCGGGAACAGCAGGGAAACAGCAAGGTGAACATCACACCCCAAGGCACAAGTTGCTCCTCGTGTGTTTTTTGAAGGAAGAAGTGTACACGGAGCTCTGTGTTTGCACACTTGTGTGCTCAGGTGCCTTGCTCTGAAACCTTCAGGAGAGTTGACTGGCTCCAGGCTGGAGCCCTTTGCCTGCATAAGAGCTGCAAAATCAGGTCCTGGAAGCAAAACCAACCAAAAACCTCCAGCGTCTTGCAGAACTAAAGTTCCCACTACAAACCATTACTGTTCTTGTATCAGGGAAAAGGGAAGAGTAGTGCACAATTCAAGTCCTTTTAAGACATCACTGCTAAGAGCCACCAGGCATATCAGCATCTATTTGTTGTTTCCTGACTCTCCTGCCCACCCTGTGTTCAGTTTTGCATGGCCCACTCTGGGAGAACACCTTCTGTGTAGTTGGCACACCTGTCTAGAAGCTCAGATATATTCAGTCCTGCTGCCTTTGTCATTATTTTAATCTCCATGTTATTCAAATGTTATTTATTGCCTCTCTGGCTCACCGGGCAGCCACCAGCCTTTCCTGGAAAGCTGTTGCATGGTACAGAGCCCTGCTAATAGTGGCAAGAGTGAAGCACCAGCCCCACTGCAGACCCCACAAAACCCACTATTTAAAAAAATCTCATTTCTTTCAATTCAGGGTATTCTCTCCTGATTTAAGCAATCATAAGAAATCAAATGTAGGGCTTCACAATGTACCTCAAACAGATGTAGAACACTGAATTTCATACTTCTCTTTACCCACAAGCAGAAAACAAGTCGTGCATCAGAGCAGATACTAACAAGTTTATGTATTTCCTTCCAAAACCACTCATCCTCATACTGGAAGATCAAAAACATCCTTTAAACACATGCATTTATCTGCTAAATTCACAGCTTAAAGGGAAAAAATATATTATTTTGCATAATAAAATTGCTTTCATCCCTTCTTTGGCTGTGTTAGTAAGACTGGCAATGGCAACACTTCTGCAGGTGCCAACACTGTGACAAGGACCCAGACTCCCCCCAAAACATACAGAAGTTGTGGACAGGCTTTAGTCTGGCCCCTGCCTGAACATCCCTCAGCTACAGGAGCACCTTAGCTGTGTTTCCAGGGCGTTTGCCACCTGTGCATCACCCAGAAGGAAAGCAGTGCCCATTGTGGCTTCCCACACACAGAAAGAGCTGATTTGTTCAAAAACACGCTCATAAACCAACACCAGGTGCTGAGAGACACGTTCTCCCTCCCTTCATAACTGCAGCTGAGACAGAGCAGAACAGGATCACAAGGAAGTGCATTTCAGAACCGAATTTGAGGTGCAAGACCTGTTGAGGGAACACAAGAAGCTCAGCACAGTCTTCCATCTTATATTAGGAAGGGTTGTGAAATCAGAGAAGCTCCCTCACCTTTACTGTCCCTGTCCCACCTGTGGCAGGATGTTTTGGCACTCAGTAGGAACACACACCCCCCCCCATTCCCAGCACCAGCCCTGAGCACACAGGGCCAGCCCTGCAGGAGCACCTGGGCACGACTGGCCACGTTTGCTCCCCTTGGCATTGCTCGGGGACACCTGGGGACGCCGCTCCATCCCCCTGCCCTTGTTACAGGCATGAAGTCACTGCCTGCCTGCCTGCCTCCAAGATGGAATTAGCTCCTCACGTAACACCTGAGGAGAACAGGGCAGGAACATGGCCAAACACGTCCGGGGATTTCCTGGGGCACACAGATGTCACCACAACACTGGGACAGAGAAGCCTTTGGGAGAGGAAAGTTCTCATTTTTCAGCCTGTGCTTTCCACACAAGTTTGTTTAGATCCTGAACGTGAATGGTTATATCCCACACTATGGCTATGTAATACTCACTGCAGTTTTCCCTGCTGCCCACTCTGGTCACACTCTGAAATCAGCAGGGCCCCTGCTGAAATTAAAGCCCCACTTTAAGTACTTTGGGTGAAGGGAACAAACAGGAGGCTCTCGTGCATATTCCCAAAGTGTTTTTCAGAGAGTTCTACATACAGTCCTAACTCACTAGAATTATAACTTAAAACATTTCTACTTAAAATCATTGTGCCTGACCTCATCTCTACCACCTGATATTTTAGGCTCAGTCTAGAATGTGACAACAGCCAGTCGCCTCCCCAGTTCTCACTAGTGCAAGGAGACCACCTGAGAGCAGCTTTTCCTTGGGCCAGGGGGCACAAACCTACACTTGCAGGGACCAGAAGAAGTTTAACCTTGAGCCTGGCTCATCTGGAGGATCCAGAGGACACTGGCATGGCAGTGTCCATCCCAGCCTGCATGTTCCCACTCCTCTACACAGCCCTGGAGCTCTCCCCAGGATCCCAACCTTATTCCTCTGTTTCGCAGCAACCACCACCTCCTGTGCTTTTCCTAAGGCAACCAAACACTGCCTAACAGCTGCTACCCTTTGCCTTTCCAGTCGCCTTGGGAGGGAGAAACCAGATCTCACCATTTTAATGGTTAAAAACCCCACAGGAATGTTGATTCTTTGCTGTTTGTTGCTGCGCATTAACTGGAGGAGCCCTCCTCATTTCACGCTGCCAATGTGCCAATATCATCCTCACCCACCATCATTTCCTTCTGCTTGTCAAGACGTCTCAGCTTCTTTCGGCTCCTCTAAAATGGGCTCATCCTCCCTGATCACTGGGCGAGCTAGTCTCTCCCGAGCAGGGATAACTGGAAACACACACGCTCGTTCCCAGGCCTGCTTCCCTGCTCTCCCGGGGTCTGTGTGGATCACATTTGCCCCTCTCTGAGCCGTGCCCGCCCTGCAGCCCCCGCCGTCCTCCCGCCAGCTCCTGACCTCGGCCGGGCAGCCGCGCTCGCCTTACACCGGCAAGTCTCTTCCCAAGCACACGACCTCGCTTTCCACCCGATTAAATTTCATCCCAGCCCTCCCGTCCCGACCCTTCCCGGCACTGCTGAGGGCACAGAGCCGAGGCTGTGTAAGATTTCAGCAGGACCCTGCGACACCCCGTCAGCGTTCAAGGCCCGTGCGAGGCCAGGGCTGCCTCCCGCCGGTCTCCCGGCCCGTGTCCCCGTCCAGCCGCACGGCCCCGGCCCCGCAGCCAGCGCTCCCGCCGCGGCCGAGCCCCGAGCCCTTCCCTCGGCCTGCTTCCTGCTCTCGGGGTTAACCAGGGCTTGATTTCCGTCCCTTCTCTACCCAAGAGCGTAGTGCTGCTCTTCTCCTGCCTCTGTCCCCGCCGGCGCTCGGTGTCTCCCCGGCGCCGAGCGTCCTCCCGAGCTCGGTATCCCCGCTCCGGTTCTCAGTGTCTCCCTCCGGCATACCCAGCCGGCCCCGCCGCCGGGAAGGCGCCGCGGCCTGGCCGGGGCTGAGGGGGCCCGGGCCGCCTTCCCGCCGCAGCCCCCGGCCCCCGGTCCCCACAGGCACCTACCGGCTCCCGGCGGCGGCTCCGGCACCTGGCGGCGGCGGGCGGGGCGGGCCGGGCTGGGCGGGCGGTGCCGCGGCGGGGCGGGCCCGGGCCGTGCTGGGCCAGCCGGGGGCCGGGCCGGGCCTGCTGCCGCCGCGCTGGGCAGCGCCGGGGAGCCGCCGGCTCGGGGAATCACGGCACGGTTTAGGCTGGAAGGGATCTTAAAGCCCGTCCCGATCCACCCCCTGCCATGGGCAGGAACACCTTCCGCCAGACCGGGCTGCTCCAAGTCACATCCAAGCTGGCCTTGGACATGCCAGGGATCCAGGGGCAGCCACAGCTTCCCTGGGCACCCTGTGCCAGGGCCTGCCCACCCTCACAGGGGAGGGTTTCTTCCATATAGCTAACCCTGATTCCCCTCTTGAAGTTCGAAGCCATTCCCCTTGTTCTGTCACTCCATGCCCCTGCCCTCAGTCCCTGTCCAGCTCTCTTGGTCTCTGAGGTCTCCCTGGAGCCGTCTCTTCCCTGTCCTGCACATGGTGCCTTCCCTAGAGGTGTCCCCAGCTCGTGCCCCACACGATGCCCTGCTCTGGCCAGCGTCCTGCCCCACACGGTGACACGCCCGTGCCATGGATTCTGGCTGCCCCAGGAGAGCCTGCGGAACCACAAAGACACCTCTCTGGCTCCACTGGTCTTAGCTGCACTGCAGGGTCGAATTAAAAGAGTAGTGTTCTTAACACAGCCACAGGTGGTTTCAGACACTTCTCACCTGCCCCTGGGGCTCCAGAGATACTCGCTCTGAGATTTAGGTGTGCCGGGTCCCATCCTGCCCTGGCAGCTCTGCCTGGGGTCACACTGGGCTGGAGCACACAGCTCCCACTTCCCAGGCAGGAATAGCCACATGCCCTGCAGGCTCCTCTTCCCTGTGTCACAGTGAGTGGCCAAGCTGCAGGTGACAGCGGGACAGGCAGGCTGTCTCCACGTCAAGGCACAATCTAATGGGAGACATTGCCACAGCACCAAGTTCAGGTTTAGACTCTGAGTCTAATGCTGTACATAACATCAGAAATACCTGCCTCGCTCACACCTTGGAGCACAGGCATGTGTTGTGGTGGCCTTGTGCCCTCCTGTCTTCTCCACAGGCAGCACGGGGCTGGCCTGCAGCAATTTCAGCACTTCACTCCTTGTGAGACCTGGCAGCCCCAGGGCAGTCCTACCTCCCATGTTGTGACCTTGGCTTTGAGCACAACCACAGCGCGAAGGGAAAAGGTAACAGCATGTTGCCAGTGTGAGGAAGCTGAAGCTGGGACATTTGTCCCCTTTGCACATCTTTCACTTCAGTTTGGGGGAACTCCATGGGCACCACTATGGGCTGGCCAGATGTGGCCGATGCTGTGGGTCCTGAGAAACATTCCCAAGCCCTGGTCTTCTCCACACACTTCTTAGCTTCCCTTCCTTCCATGTCCCCAAGCCTGTGGGAACCTAGTACCAGCAGTCAAACCCATGTTCCTCAGGTCACAGACTTGCTGCAGGAGATGATCACCACCATCTGCTCCCTGAAAACTGCTCCTGGGGGCTCCCAGCTGCAACAAATTTCCAGGAGGTGCATGCAGCAGAGCTGGGTCAGCTACTGGAGAGCTCTTTGCATCTTTGCAGAGAGGTTGGGCTCCCCAGGGAGCTGCATGGATGGCACGGGTGCACGGGGTGACTGCGATGACAATCTTTCACAAATCCCTGTGGAAAATGCACCAAAGCCTCCTAAAGGCTGCTCTGGCTGCAGTGACCTGCCCGGGTCCATGTCACCCTCACAGATACTGGAGCAGCCACCCATTCCTGGTATCCCAGTGTCCTGGCCACCTCCACTACTCTTGTCCCTCCTGCAGTGCCAGGAGCATTTTACTCTCTACAATTTTGATGTCCTGAGAGATGCACAGAGCTGGGGATGGGATGGTACTGGGGGTGGTGTCAAGGTTTGGAGTCTCCTGCCCCATCCCAGAGGCTGCCCAGGCTCTCCCCTCCTGGAGCAGGGTGGAAGGGCTGATTTCTCTCCTGGTCACAGTGGAGGTGTCTCAGGAGCTGTACCAGAGCTCTCTCTGTGAGGTGCCCACTGGTGAGGTGCTGCAGGCTCTCAGGTGCCAGGCTACTTCGCTGGCAATGCCCCTTGGCTCCAGCACAGCTGGGGCCCTTCTCTCTCCCCAAAACCCCAGGGGCTGTTTGGTTTCAGAAGCTCTGGCTTGGAGCTCAGCCCTGAGACCTTCCAGTGCTGGCCCACAAAGCCCCACACAGGCTGGGCCTACTGCAGGAGCAGCATGAGGCCACAGGGACCTGCAGCCACGAGAGCCCCATGGACACTGACATCTCTGTCATGCCAGGCCACTGTGCCAACTTGTGCCACCAGACCTTTGCCAGGTGAACAGCAGGGCCACACAGCCCATCTGAGTCCCCAGGCCACTGCACCCCCTTGTCCCTCTGCCTCATGCACTGACATGCCTGGGGGGAATGTGGTCACTGTCCTCTGTGGCACCCCAGTGCTGGCCATGCCCAGGGCCTGGCAGCAGTGCCAGGAGGTCTCTGCTGTAAGTCCACCCAGGTTTGGGATGTTGCTTTGCTGGGGGCCTGCAGGAGCTGGCACTGCCCAGAGCAAAGCTTTGGTGTCTGTTCTCAGCCAGCTCAGAGACCTGGAGGACGTGGCTGCCCGTCTGGAGAAGGTGCTGGGCGAGATAAAGCAGCTGCAGGATATAGAAGGTGCCCAACTGCCCATGGTCTGAGGAGGTGCTGCCAGAAGGCCTGGGGGCTGCAATCCCGCATCCCATTCACCAGGAACACATTAGGGCATCTCTCAGGATATTCTCCCAAGCCACTCTCTGGGCCTATCATGAACACATTTCCCTTCCTCTCCTGGGTTCTGCAGCCACCCAGGGTCACCCAGGGCCACATGTCCCCCCCAGGGGCTGGGTTTTGGCAGGGAGGTGCTGGGCCAGCTGCAGGAGCAGTGCATGAGGCTGCAGGAAGCTGCAGAGCAGCTGTGGGGTGACACTGAGGACACCCAGGTGAGGACAGCCTCTGGGCACAGCTCAGGAGCCACTTGTGCCATAGCCGGTGCCTGAACCAGGCTGGGTACAGGACTGCCCTGACTTGGCACATCCCTGCTCGGAAGCAGCTCAGTGTGCCAGGATTTTGTCACCACGCCATGCTGGTGGAGCTGGGGACAAACAACGGTGAGTGGCTCCGAGGAGGCTGAGGGGAGGTCAGGGGATGGTGAAGCACGCAGGTATGAACATGGTGCTGATGGAGCAGGGCATGGGTGTTGTGAGCAGGCACAGGCACTGGGGTGGCGGCAGGGCAGGGGTCTGCAGGGGATGGCTGTCCCCCTGTATTGTTTCTGCTTCTCCCCCTTCAGCAATGAAGATCCCCCCAGCTCTGCTCCTGGCACACCACAGGGATGTGCTGCATCCCCAAGTACTCAGGCAGGTGCCTGTCCTGAGTGTCCCCTGGGCCACCAGCCCTGCCACGTGGGCAGTGCTGCTGCTGAGCACTCCCCGGGGAGCTGCCGAGGGTGTCATACCCCACACAAGGCTGTTTGTCCTTGTGCATTGCAGGTGTAGGTGACAAAGCCAGGCTCCTGGGGGGCTGGTGCCAAGCTCACAGGTGTCCGGGCTGGCCAGGGGGCTGTGAGATGGCACGGGGGGCTGGGGAGGGGCATGTGCACCAAGGCTGTGCTGCCTGGCCTCGGGGGACTGGTGGAGTTGGGGGTCACACTGCCCTGGCACCCACTCGTTGCAGTGGGGTAGGGAACACCACAGGCCAAAGATGCTCCCTCCTCTGTTGCCTCCTCTGCACAGTCCCTGAGCTCCTGGGGACACACAGGTCATCCAGAGTCTGACACTTTTGGGCTATGCCATGTCCCCATCAGCTCTCCGACCAGTCACATGAACAGGTCTGTGTTCAGCACATGATTTTCCAATCCTGTGGCTCCTGGTGACCCTGGGACAGTCACAGGAATGTTCTCCTCCTCACCACCCAGGTCTCTGTGTGGCTTCACCTTGTTTCTCAAGCCGTTCTCTCTTCAAGGCTGGGGACAAACCCCTTCTCTGTGTGCCCTGGGTGGCTCAGAGCTGCACGCCCCCACCTCACAGACCATCCCCACTCCCAGCGGGACTCCACACTGGCCCAGATGTGCTCACCACAGCTGGGACAGAAGGTGCACAGCCCTGGCTCATTTCAGGGCCCACCAGCTCGGTCCATTTCATCTCAGTGGGGGAGGACTGAGGGTGGCAGCTCCAGCACAACTCTATGCAGGGAAGCTCACAAGGGCCAGCCCCAGCTCCAGCCCTTGCTCCCAGGCCCTGCCCAGCCTGTCCAAGAGGCACCCTGGGTGAAACCATCCCTCCTGCATTGTTTATTTTAGCAACACAAATAAGAGACTGAAATTAATTATTGACTGGGGAGAGCAGGGGCACAGCCTCGCTGGGAAAGGGTCTAGCAGGGACAGCAACCTCCAAGGGACTTGGAACAGAAGGGATATGAGCCAGGTCCACAGCAAAACACCCAGGACCTGTGGATGTCACAGGGGATCCTGAGGAGTCAGCACAGCTCTGCCTGCTGGGGTCTCAGACCACAGCTGATGTGGCAGAGCTCAGCTTCTGGGGCTGAGCCCTGGATGCACCTGGCCAAAAGCAGCTGGCAGTAACTGCATGGCTGGAACAGGGTGCTGTGGAGCAGCTGGAGATCCCAGCCCTCCTGGGATGCCCTGAGACACTGGGAGAGGGGATCCTGGAACACTTCAGGCTCAGTGTTTGCCTGTGTCCCACTGCTGCTGCAAACGAAGCAAAGACACGGGGTTCAAAGCAGAAGAGCGTGTATTGCAAGCGGCTGCGGCGCATCCGGAGAGACTTCCAGCCGCCGGGAGAAAAGAACAGAGGGGTTAAAAACGATCCCAGTCTCTAGGGTTACACTGTGTCATGCAAAACAGCCCTGGGGCAAGCCCCATCCAGGGAGGTTGAGGGGAAGGTGTGCTGGCCCAGCCGGACCAACAGCGCTCAGCCCCTGCTCCCCATCCGGGGCTGGGAGAGGGGCCACACACCTCCCCAAGGGCCTGTGTCTCCCAGCCCTGTTCACCAGCGAGGACGGTGTGTGTGGGGTGGAGGCTGTGGTGGTACAGGAACAGCCCTTGCTCCCTCCACCCCTTACAAAAAACAAGCCTCATGGGGCGTCTGCCCCTCACCCAGTTGATCGGGGCCAAGGGAAGGGGGGAAACACTCAGGCACAACCCACTCTGCCTGGTGGGGTGGCCCAGGGGACCCTGAGGAAGGGACCTCCTCTGTAAATGTCACTGGCATGCAAACTCCGGTGTCCCAGGAGAGGAGGGGGTGCTCCCTCCCCACGAGTCTGGCAGCGTCAGGGTCCCAGGCAGAGGCCAGCACCGGTCCCACGCAGCCTCCCGCTGTCTCTGGGGAGCTCCATTCAGCTCGAGAACAAGTAAAAACTACTTCAAACCAAACCCATGCAAGGCAGCTATTTGCTCATGTGTCTCGGCGGCTGCCAGACGCCCTGGCAGCGGAGTTCCTCTCCTCTTTGGGGAGGGGGGGAGAAAAAAAAATATATATATTTATAGGCAGGGGTCCCCGCCGCGTCCGCTCTCCGCCGCGGCCTCATCTCTCTGCCTCCATGGTGACGTTGGCCTTCTGTTCTGCGCTGGCCTGCTGGGAGACGGCGGCGGGCCAGCCCGCGGGCTGCGCCGGCGCGGCCGGAGTCCACATGCTCTGCTGCTGCCCGGGAGGCGACGCCGTGGGCCAGGCGGGGTTGAAGGCCCCGTGCTGGGGCAGCGGCGGGGCCGGGGGCGGCGGGGAAGTCGCCATGGAGGCCACGGGGCTACTGCTGTTGAAGCTTTCGGAAGCCTTGAGGCGGGAGAACATGGTGAGGGCGTCGGGGAAGTTGGGCGGCGTGGCCGGCGTGTTGGCGGGAGTGCACATCTGCGGGAAGGAGACACGGGGTCAGGGGAGTGAGTCCCCACCTTCTGCCTCCCACCAGGGCGTGGCACGAGACCCCTCTGCCCCCCTGCCGTGGCACACGGAGCCCCCAGTCCTGCGCTCTGCTGACTGTGCTGCCCACGAGCTGCTCAACTGAAGGGTCTGAAGGCTCGTGCAGCGGTAAGAGCTCCTGGCAGAGGGCCCAGACAGGACCCCCCGTGCCCAGGCAAGTCGGGCACCCCCTCTGTTCCACAACCCACTGGTGCCACCCTGGGCCTGCAGCTTTCTGGCTCTGTGGGCACAAGACTCGGGCTCAGCTCCCACCCCCCAGGAGACTGGGCACGCTCCAGCCCTGCTGGGCACTTGCTTTGCATGCTCCAAATCCCCAATTGTCCCGGAGAGTCAAACAAGGCCGCTGCAGCCAGCAAATCCTTAAGACACATCTGCCCAAGCAGATTACGGGCTGCCAGGGCATGAGAGTTAAGGGACCGAGTCTGGGGACAGCTGGGAGAGAGCAGAGGCAGGCAGCACCCACGTGTGGGTGTTTACACACCTCCAGACGCTCTGCAGGCCACACCAGAGCCACGCTCCGGCAATGCTCCAGGAATTTGCTCGCTCCAGCGAGCGCACAAGCACCTGTGTGGCTGCTGCAGGATGGGAAGCACCATTTATCTGTGAGTGTGTTTACACAGGTCAGTGCTTCAGGCTCCTCCAGGCTCTCTCTGCCATGCTGGGCTGGTGTGGATCACTGGCTATGCCCAAAACATCCTCCCTCAGACTATCCCTTCTGGAAGGGCAGCCTCAAACCATCTGCAGGGCTCTGCTGTCCTACTGCATAGGGCAGGCTATGCCACCAGCTGCTCTCCAGGAAAATCTTCCCTGGCAGGCAGCTCTGGCAGTGCCCAGCCAGACCTCCCTGCCTGCACTCCTGGAGTTGGGAAGCAGTGAGCTGGACATGAGCACCAGCCTGAAGCACCCGCCAGCTGGTGCTCTGCCCTAGGAGAGCGCTGGGGAGCTGGAAAAGCACTTACCATCTGATGGTGGTGGCTGTAGGGGATGTTTGTTTCTTGGAAAAAAGCACTGAGAGCAGTCTGAAAGGAAGGAAAAAAAAAAAAAAAAGGGAAAGATGATGTTACTGCCTGCATCCAAACTGGGCACCCACCAGCGTCCAAACTAGGCACCCACCTCACCCCTGCACACTACTAGACCCCAAAGATGATCCAAAACAGGCCCTGGGGGGCCTTGAGGGCACAGCTGCTCCCTGTCCCCAAGCAGGGACCTCCGCCTGCCATCTGCTCACACCAGGGTAGGAGGTAACCATGTTCATTTGGAACCACCATCCTTGCAAGAAGCAGCTACTGCTGGGGCAGAGCCCAGCAGGTGTTTCACAACTCACACTGACACTCTGCAACCACCGTGAGCTGGGAAACAAAGGAAACCAAATCTAACCCCAGGAGGAACCAGTTAAAGGCATGTCCTCAACAGGACATGATCACAGTTCCCATATTCCCACCAGGAGATCCCCAGGGCAGGGGCTGCAGCAGGTGACAACCCCATACGCCAGAACATTTCCAATTCAGTTGCAGACAGAGCACAATGAGGACTGACATTGTTTTGTAGCTTCCAGTTAAAACCAGTAATAGTCTGGTAAATATGTCACATGCCACAGGCATGTGAGAGGACAAGAAGGGCTGCAGGTAGGGAAGGCCGGGGAACAGAATGGTCAGGAGGGCAGACACCTAGCCCAGGTCTGGGAGAAGCAGAGGCAGCAGGAGGTTTGGGGGTTCACAGCACAGAACTGACGCAGGAAGGGTGAAAAGTTCTTTACTCAGAGGGAGGTGAGGCCCTGGCACAGGGTGCCCAGAGAAGCTGTGGCTGCCCCATCCCTGAAACATCCAAGGCCAGGCTGGATGGGGCTTGGAGCAACCCAGGATGGTGGGAGGTGTCCCTGCCCATGGCAAGGGGGACAAAGAGACAACCTTCAAGGTCCCTTTCAACCCAAACCATTCTGTGATTCCATGGTGGTGACTCTGTTCTGTCCCAGGGTTCAACTGAGTCAGGGCTAGAAAATAATGTTCTGATTCAGTTGTAGATGTGACTTGATGGAAACATAAGAGAACTGGCTTAGATTCAGTTCTGGTTGAAGGAAAAGCCCCCTTCAGTCCCATTCAGGCCTCTCCCCAGGGCCTTCAGGTCTCCACTCCAGGGTGTGAGGTGCAGGGCTGTGGCCAGGTGCTGCCACACTAGCCGGGACTCTGCTCCCTTACTGAAAGCCAGGGATTGGGATTACCCAAGCTGCTCGGGGAAAAAAGGCAGAAAATCCTGGGAAAAGCACAGGGATGTTGTACTAAACCCTACCCAACTGCAGCAACCACAGTCCAGCCTCCACACTTGCTCCTCATCCCAGTGTCCACATGCTCCGTGTCATTCCCACGGCCAGGATGAATGACAACACGTCAGCTCAGCTCATTCATCCAGTGGGAAAACTAATTTTGCCCCAAACATCCAGGCTGGCAGGCCCTGGGAAGGCAAAGGGGTTTATGGTTTCCTGGCTAAACAGCAGAAAACTAATGGTACAACCAGGTGGCAGCCAGAGCAATGTCTGCAAACAATGATCCAGACCTGGGTGGGGGAAGCAATTCCCGCTGCAGAGCCTGGCAGCTCCCAGACCTCAGGGGGAGTGTGCAATAGCTGGGCTGGCAAGGCCCTGCAATAGCTGCATTTAATAACACAGCACCTGAACTCTGCACCCGGCCACGCTGCGAGCTCAGAGCTCTCAGCTCCCGCAGGCAGGACCCACCGGATCCCAGAGATGGCCTGCAGCAGGAACAGGGTCTGTAGTCCTGGAGAGAGCTCTGGACAGGACAGCACACAGCTCTGAATGAAGGAAATGTCCGAAAGAGGCACAGACACTCCTGAGGCAGTGACAACCCCCCACCACACTACCCTTGGTCCTGGGTGAGGTCGGACGCCAACACCCAGAGGCCCTATCGCTGACAGATCGTGATAACAGAGGGGTAACACCAAACGGGAAACACAGGCAGAGGTGTGGGCACAGCCAGATACCAGAAGCTGATTAAATCTGCTCTGTGCTCCTGTTTTCCAAGCGGCCTCATATCTGGGACTGTGCCACTGGCAGACAGGGACAGGGAAGGTCCCTGCTGTCCCCCTGAGCTGCCCACCAATCCCTGCCAGCGCTGCAATGAAAGCTGTGACTGGGCAGAGGAAGCACTCAGCCAGTGCAGGCCCTCTGCCTAAAACAGCGTCTCTTCCCCTCCATCTGCCCCTCTCCAAGCAGGGCAGAAACAGCCCCTGTGCCCAGCACAAAGCCCACAGCCCAAGGGGACCTGCAGAGCCCCAGCCCAGCGAGTGAGGGCCCCATGCTCCCCTTGGTGCCACGGGGGGGCCAGGGACACACACGTAACCAAAGCCACTGATGCCACCTGGTCTCCAGACAGTGTCACAAGTGCCACGGTGACTGGTGCAAAGCCAATTAAGGCTCCTCTGCTGGAGAAGGAGCCTGAGCCCAGCTCGGCTCTGACACTGGACCAAAGGCCCCATTGCCTGTGTCACCCTGGTGTGCATGGGAGCAGGGCAGCCCCACGCCTATGGCCTGGCCACGGTCAGCAGGTGACCAGACCATTGTGCCCCCTCCCAGGATGCAAAACCAGGAGCTCCACAGGAAAAGGGTCACACAGGTATCTGCCAGGGTGCCAAGAGGTACCTGTGGTGACCCAGTCAGAGAGAGGGTGGCTGGAGGTGTGAGCCCTGCCAGCACAGGGCATCCAGCAGCAGGGCCAGCCCCGGGGGCACCCTGTCCTTGAACCGCCAAGGAAGGGGCTTCAGGACACATAAATACATTAGAGGAAGTGAAATTCAGTCATGGACACAGTGAGCAAAGCCAGACACCTGCTCCTCCTCTTGTTCCCCTCACACGAGCTCTCTACACTGAACGAAGGCTCTTAGCACCAGGAAAAGGAAGGAATGGGTGGGTTTTTTTAGAAGCAGTTTCTTCTTATCCTTCCCAAATGGCCCCAAGGGCAATGAGCACATAAAGCCAAATAATATTCTTTCTTCCAAGAGAAGGAGCCTGATCCACTGCCCAGCCCCGTGTGAGACTCCGCAAACTCTGAAATGTCTGCCCAGTAACCTGCTGGGTTGCAGCCATGGAGGAGCTGCTCTCCCTGGCTTCTCCCAAAAAGCCAGGCCCTGGAGGCCGAGTGCCAGCCTTCACCCAGAGACCCTCCAAGTTGCTTTCCCGGGCCTGTAAACCTCCCCCCTGGGATCAGCCATGGCACTGCTCCAGCTGCTGGAGGGCTGGGCTGGCAGTGCCATTTTGGCTGGCACCCACAGCAGCCATCCCTGGAAGCATGGAAGGGCCCACAGAGCTGTGAGAGCTGCAAACTAAACGGGGCACAACAGGGTCCCTAGGAAACAGGAGTGGAGTCAGAGCAAGTGGGAAAGGCGATCCACACCCTACCCATGAACTGCCCCGTTTCCCAGGGATAGATGGGATGAAAAAAACAAAAACAAGGCTCCTTAGCCAACCCCCTGAGTATGGGACAGCCTCTGATCAGCTCACACCACAGCCAAAGGTGACTGTATCCCAAATGTTTTCCTGACCTCCCACCCTGCTCACTGTCCTGGATCACGTTCCTTCCGGCCCAGAAAAATTCCGGGTCCAGTGGGGCTGGAAAGACACACACAGAGCAAACCCGCTCTGCAGCCTTCACTTCATCTCCCTCCACACAATGGCCCCTGAGCAGCCAGCCGAAAAGCAACCCAAGCCCAAGGAAGTGGTCCCAAAACATAAGCACCCCGAAGCTGTCTGTGTTTCACAGCAGCCTCCCTCTCCCTCCTGCTGGTGACCAACACCCCAGGGGCTGTCACAGGCAGCAAGTGGGACACAAAGGAAAGGTCCTGGGCAGGACAGATGGACGCCAGGAGTGCCCTGGCCAGAACAGAGGCACAGAGCTGGGACAACCCAACTCCTACTGTGTGTCACTGGGCCACTGAGCTAGCCTGGCTCTGCAGTGCACAACACCTCTCCCCGTGGTGGCCTTAAGGGCAGGAGCAGAACCCTCAGGTACAAGCAAGCTGATGAAATTCACGCCGTGCCCCTGGAGCAGCGCTTTGACTCCAAGGAGATGGTTAATTTATGCTGCCTTGCCTCGTACTGAACTTGCCTGAACTCCCCCGATTTATACTCATTGCAGATGCAGACCAGCCAGCAAACAGGCGCTGCACTGGAATAACAAAAGCCTCCAAAAGCCTCGGGAGTATCCCAGAAAAGAGGTGAGAGCAGGCTGGAGTGGTCGGGAGGTGATCCCTCCCCAGCGTGGCTCCCAGAAGGAGCCGTGCCCAGCGGCCATTTTGCAAAGGGAATTATCTGACCGTTGCACCAAAAGTGAGTGGGAACATGGTAACGGCAGCGTTTGTTTACAGCCCAGCTTCCTCTGAGTCATGTGAGTGCCCAGCCGGCAGGAGACGGCTGTTTGTACTTGTGCAACTCGCCAAACGGTGGCAAAGTTCTGCAAAAAAGCCTTTTGAAAGACACGTTAAAACTTCTGTCATCCCTCCCCGGCTCTTTTGCGACACGCACGGAGGTGGTGGAAGAGGATCCCGCCTGTCCCAGAGGGCCACTGTCAGGCTGTGTTAGTAAACAAACGCCGGAGCACGTTACACATGCAATACATCCCACGCCAGCGGTGCTCCCGTTCGCCGGGCACGGCGGTGCAGATCGCCGGCCCGCTCCTCCGCACATCCCTGCAAGCTCACCCCGCGTTCCCCGGCCACGCACGGCTCGGTTTGGGATGCCTCCCGGCCTGTGACAGAGCACCTGAGAATGCTGTGCCCGCACGGCGATGAACGGCGTCCGCGCCCGGTCCATCCGGCCGCGGTTCCGCTACGGAACAGCCCCGGGACAGCCCGGGCAGCAGCGCCCGCGCCCCCCGGGCGGGAGGAGAGCTGCTCCAGCCACGGAGGAGGCACAAACGGAGCCTCCCGCTCGCCGGCCTCACTCAGACCTGTTCCCGCAGCACAGACACTTCAATTACCGAGGTGCCATTAGCGTCAAATCCATCAGCTCCAGCCTAGGGAGCTGCAGAAGGGAAGGGAAAAAAAAAATCTTATTTAGAAAGCAATTTACTGGCGACAGCCACCGCACTCCTCTTTGCTCCCTACACTTCAGGGTCCGGGAATCTCCGGAGGAGCTGAGCCCCCCGAAAGGCACCGGGGAGCTCCCCCGGCACCCCCGGCCCCACGCGCGGCGTTAACCCCTGTCAATGTCACGGAGTATCCCGCCCGCGAGCGAGAAGAAAAGGCGTCTAGAGCCAGAAAAGCTTTGACCTACAAAGTCTCCTCTCCCACGGCTGCCCGACAACTCAAACTCCCCGGGGCAGGGCGGTGGGAAAGGCTGCGCTGGGGTTTTCCAGCCCACGGCCACGCGGGAGGGCTGGGTGGGGGGGAACAGGAGGAAGGTTCGGCGAATCCGGCGTCCCCGGCCCGTTCGCGGTCCGGCGCGGGGCCGCGGCAGGCTGCGAGCCCCTCTCCGCGCAGCCCCCGCGCAACGTGGCCTCCCGATCCCCCGCCCCGCGTGGCGCCCACGCTCCCTCGGGCACCCCCGGGGGCCCGGCCCGCGCCCCGCCGCCGCCGCGCATGTGGGCGGGCGGAGGGGCAGCGGCGTGTCCGCGGGGCCGGGCACCGATCCACGCTGCCCGAAGCCCCCCCGGATGCCCCCACGCGGGGACCGGCCCGGGGCCGTTACCGGGGCGGCGGCCTCACCTCGAACTGCCAGTGGGCCGCCTGCAGCAGCTGCTTGGCCTGGTCGGCGGCGCATCCGGCCGCCAGCACGAACTGGTTGATCATCACCTGGTGCTTGAGCTCGTCCATGGCCCCGGCCCCGGCCCCCGCCGCCCTCAGGGCGCCGCCAGCACGGCGGGGCCGGCGGCTCACGCCAATGTTTACCGGGGACTGACTCACGGCGCCCGCCCAGCCCCGCCCACGGCCGGCCGGGGCGGGGCGGCGCTGCCCGGCCCGCGCGGCGCCGCTGGGACTTGTAGTTCTCGCTCACCACGCTGTCCCGCCGTCGTGCCCTCGCCCAGACCACAACTCCCAGAAGGCCCCGCTTTGTTTGCGGAGCGCTCGGCGCGCGTTGAGCGACGCGCGGGGCCGACCAACCGCCGCCCGTGGCTTGGTAGTACCTGACCGTATATGGTCAACAACGGCGCGGCCCCCAATGGGAGGGCGGCGGGGGCGGGCCGCGCGCGGGGCGGGGCCGGGGCCGCGCCGTCACGTGGGCGCGGGCGGTGTTTACAGTCGGCCGCGTGCGGTTTCCTGTTGACGTGAGGGAGCGGTGGGGCCGGGCCGGGCCGGGCCGGGCCGGGCCGGGCCGGGCCGGGCCGGGCCGGGCCGAGCCGAGCCGAGCCGAGCCGAGCCGAGCCGCCCGCCGCCCTTCGCTACCGCAAAAGCCCCGCAGGCCCTGCCGTTACCCTCCTGCAGCCTACGGAGGTTTGGTGGAGGCCCCTTGCCTCGTAGCTGCCGTACCGCTCCGCCGCCCGAGGGGCGGTGGAGCAGAAGCCCCCTGGCCCCCGTGCCCTCCATCAGCGCTAATAAACCACGGGTGCGTTGCCCGCCCCCTCCTGGTCCCGGTTTTCCCTCAGCCACAGCGTGTCCGTGCATCGCTGAGGCGGCTGACAGGGAAGGTTCTGGAAGGTGCCGGGGGCTCCCGGCAGCGTGAAAGGCTCCTTTGAGAGCGCAGCAGATGGAAGCTCACGGCCAGGCAGGCGCTGCAGGGCCCGGGGGAGCAGACAGTGGTGTTGCTAAGGATAAGCAGACACGGACACCCGGTTGAGTGGCCGGGGCTAATTACACCAGGGAAAAGATGAAGGGATCTGCCGGCTCCACCTGCCTCCCCCTTTCCTGAGCAGTGTTTCTGGGCTGTTTCCTGCAGTTTGGAGGGGTTTAGCCTGGCTGTGAGTGGATTGTTCGCTAACACCCGTGACCCTGGCTGGCATTCTGCAGGTGTTTCTGAGCTGTGAGGATTAAATGGCTGAAGCTCAGGCAGGTAATGCACTTGATCTGTGGGGTTTGCAGCCTCCGCTGCCTGGACCGGAATTGCTCTGGTATTGTCCAAAGCTAGTCACCATTTTCCACGTGTTCTTTAGTAACCATTCTGGAGTTACACAACCATTTAGTCTCTCCAAGCCTTGGGGGGATTTCAGGGCCAAGGGGTTTTCTTTCTCGTTCTATATGTCTCACTGCCTAAATCTTAAGTGAGAATGCAGCTGTATGTGGCAGTGGGATGTATCAAGAGGTGACCTCTCATTTCTTACATGGTCAAGACAACCCCCAGAGAGAAGTGGCACAGGGAGGTTTGTAGCCACCAAGGTGTAAATACAGCTGGGAAAAAAAAATCTCTTGAATGATTATTTTAATCAGAAAGATCCAGGCATGTTTAGGAACCTTGCAGTTTGGTGTTTGGAGGGGGAAGGGTTGGGCCTGGCCCAGCAGGGCTTTCGGGAAGGGTTGTAAGCCCTCTAGAGAAGGGCAGTGTTTAGGGAGGCAAAGTTCATGGGCTCACCACTCCTTCTGGTGAGCTGTAACTCTGTGTGTTGTCTCCTGAACCTTGTTGTTTTACATGTACCAGACAAACACACTGAGTGGCAGTGGGAACAAACAGACAAAGCAACTTGCCTCACTGGGTAATAAACCCCCAAGCAGCTGGACTTTGGATGAGCTGCTCTGATGACTGGGAGCTTTGCAGGGAAACATATTTCCTTGTTTACATAGGTGTGCTCATAACTGCCTCCCCAGCAGACGTCCAAGGAGACTCCTGAAGGGCAGCTGGGGGTGGCTGGAGAAATGGGAGTGAGAAGTGGGTCCCCCATGCCCATCTGCCTCCTCCACGCTGCAGCTCTGTGGATTCTTCTTCCTGGGGTTCAAAGGATCCCTCCTCTTTACTGCTACTCTTCTCCATGTTGTGGTGGAAAATGGCTCCAGGATCATCTTTTCCTGGATGGGTTTTGCTGAGCTGGAAGGCAGTGCAGGAGCTCCTCACCACCCCTGGGGCTCTGCAGGTTCCTGGTGGCAGGAGCCTTGGCCCAGTTTCACTCTGGTCCTCCCCAGTCTGATCACTCGCACCCCACAGTATGACGGCACACAGGGTCTCAGGCTCCCTTGAGCCTTGTGGAAGTGTTGTCAGCCCTGTCTCACAGAGCACCTCCTGTCTTTGTGGCTTTCCTCCGTCATGGCGCAAGCATGGGGCTGGCAGCACCAAAATGGGGACAAACACATCTCAGGGAATCCAGAGGTGAAGGTGCAAAACCCACTCAGGTGGCACCACCAGAGTTTGTGGGGCTGCTGCTGCTTCTTGCAGCTGCCGCAGTGCCCCGGGCTGGGAGGAGTGCTGCTCCTCCAGCCCACGGGATCCACCTGAGGAGCGGTGGGACCCTGGCACGGGCTGGCAGGGCAGCCCTGCTCCCCGCCCTGAGCCATCCACTCTCCTTCCTCGTACTGCTGGCAGCGGTCCTTGATGGGATGGAGGAAGCCGTGGTGCAATATCCTGCCTTTGTGCGTGCCAGCGCCTGCTTCCCGCGGGCCGGGCAGGGGCAAAGGAGCTCTGCCCTTCAGCTCCGCTCGCTGCGGGCCCCGGGGTTTGGGCGGAAGGGCTGAGCCCGGCCACGGAGCGCCGCTGCTATTGTCGCTGCCTGCCACACGCGTCTCACGGAGCAGGGCCCTCCGCGACGCATTCTCCAGCTAAAGCCCCTGTCCTCCCAGATGGCAACAACCCCCATGGGGCCCGACGGCTTCCTCCGAGCGCTGCGGAGAGCCGGGCGGCCCGGGAGGGACCGTCCCGCCGGCGGAGGTTTTGCACGAAAAAAAGACCTCCTGCCGCAGCTTCCCGGGCAGAGCCAACACCCCGCGGCTCTGGGACCTGGCGCTCCCCTGCTTAACCCGCGTGCCACCGAGCTCCCGGTGAACAGCGGGCAGCTGCTCAGGGAATGTGGGTTTGGAGAGATCTCAAAGGTCCCTTTCAACCCAAACCATTCCAGGATTCCATGATTCTGTCCCCCCCCCCCCCCAAAAAAAAAAAAAAAAAAGGCTCGGGGAACAGCTCTGTGGCAGTTGCCTCTGGGTGCCTCTTTGAGCTGGAGAAGGGCAGGATGCTCTCGGTGCTCAGGCTGTGGGAGGAAGGGGAGAGGAGCTCTCATCTTCTGTCCGTACGCAAATTCCTCTCCTCGCCTGCCTCATGATGCAAACACTGCTCTGCTTTGCTCCCAGGCTGTGGCCAGCTGGCCACCAGTTCTCAGGACGGCACAGGGAGATGGACCCACTGATCCTTGCTGTGCCCAGTCTGCTCCAGCACTGAGCCCCAAATCGGCTGCTGGCCTCCAGAGTGAGGCCTCGGGGGTTGTGGATTCACCCTGCTCAGTTTGGGGCTGCTGGTGGCACATGAGCTGTTCACATCACCCTGCTGCTGCCAGGGCACTGCCCAGAGCTTGTTCCTATGGCTGTGCAGGCAGGGAGCCCTGGACACGCTCTGGGCCAGCACACATGTCACTGTGATGGTCAGCACACTTCAGCCCTCCCTGTCCCTGCAACCTCTGCTATGAGAAACCCTTGCAGGGAGAGGCTGCTTGAGCAAGAGGCACTGTCACTCCAGGTGCCAGGAGGATCCTGGGGGACACAGCAGCGAGTTCCCAGGCATGGTTACTGCCAAGGGACTGTCAGGCAGAGCCTGGGGCTCTCCTGTGCCAGGTGCAGGGTACCCAACTCTCATGGTTGGCCAGCAGGACTTGTTGTTTGTTCCCTATTTTTTCCCTGTCCTCCTTCCCAGTCCTGCTGCACAATGGGATGCAATGCTCCTGCTCTGTCCTCACCCCCAGCACGTTTCCCTGCATCCCGTGCCTCTTACAACCCCTCTGGCTGTGTTCGTGTGGCCACAACAGCTGCAAGGATAATAACTGTCTGGAAGCACGTTTCTCCTCAGGACTGTTTGCTTATTCCTGCTGGGTGTGTTTTAGTTTGTGTTTACAGCCAGCAAATTCCACCCACTGCCTGCTCACTTGCTATCACAAAACCCTCCCGTCTGCCAGGATCCCTGCTCCATCCCATTTCCCTGAATCCCAGCCCTCTTCCCTGCTCCCAAGGCCAATTTAAGGGATTTCACATGTGCCACCTTAGCTCCTTCATGTCTCCCAGTGACTCCAAACTCCACTGCTGTGATTTTGAGTCCCCAGTTCCTTTGCAGCATATGTGCAGGAAGGTACTTCCCATCACAGGGAGCAGCTTTTCTGTGTTCCTCAGTCCTAGAGGGGACAGGGCTCAGTCTTGGGACGTTGGTGGCTTTTTCGTGCCTCTTCCCCCACGCCATCCTCCCAGCTGTTGTCCCACATGTGAGGCAACACATGGCCATTCCCTGTACTTACATCCAAACTTCAGGCACCTCCATTTGTTTTCATGTGTGGCTTACCTGTGAGGGGAGGAACCCAGAAAGGAGAGGCTTCCCCGTGGGAGGCTGATCACCTCCTTTCCTGCTGGCTTTGAGCCTTAGCCAGTAGCAGGTCCCACTTCTGGATAATTCTCCCTGGGCATCCCTGTGCACAATGTGTCCCTGGACAGCCCTGGGCATGGCTGTGCAGTCTCTGTCTCTCTGGGCATCCCCCCTGTGCTTCCCTGTGCCCGATGTGTCCCTGGGAAGCCCCACTGCACATCCCTGTGCAGAGCATGACCTTGGGCATTCTCCTCATGTGTTCCTGGGCATCCATCCTCTTTGTGCTTCCCGTACAGGATGTGTGTCCTCGAGTATCCTCGCTGTGCATCCCTGGGTGAGCTCCCAAGGGCTTCTCCATCTAAGGTGTGCCCCGTGGTGATCTCCGTGTCCATGCCTGGGTCCCTCCCATGTAGTGCCCCATGCCCATCCCTGGGCACACTCCTGCTCCCATCCTTGTTCCTGTCCCCAATCCCAACCCAATTCCAATTCCCCCATTCCGCCATCCCCATCCCCATTCCCCCATCCCCGTTCCCGCCGCAGCGCCTCCTGTCGGCGGAGCTCACGCCGCACCGCGGGGGAGGCCGTGGGACGCTACCGCCCCCCCCGTAGCCCCGCCATTGGTAGGTGCCATCGCCTCCCCGCCCCACCGTTGGTAGGCGCTGCCGCGGTGTCTGCCGGGAGTTGTAGTCCTAGGGCGGGCGGACTCGCTGTCCCGGCGTGCCCCGCGCCGCCGCCGTGGGTGCGGGTCCCGGTGCCGGTGCCACCGCCGCCGCCGCCGCTCTGCGCCCCCGGGCCGCCCGCCCTGTCCGCGGCCGCCATGGGCTCCCTGCTCAGCCGGCGCATCGCGGGCGTGGAAGACATCGACATCCAGGCCAACTCGGCCTACCGCTACCCGCCCAAGTCCGGTGAGGGCCGCGGGGACCGGGGAGGGGGGACAGGCCGTGGCCGCCCGGTGCCCCCCGGGCCGAGCGGGGAGGCCGCGGAAGGGGCTGCGGGAGCGCCTGTCACCGGCCCGGGCTGGCTCCAGCTCCGGCGCTGCCCGCGGCCCGGCCTGCCCGCGCTGGCAGAGAGGCCGTGCACGGATGCCCGTGGGCACGGCGGCGGCACGGGGCCGGGTCTGCCCGGGGTTCTCGGGCGGGAGGTGTCTCCGTGCCCTGGATCCGCGGCCCCGCTGTCCCTGCCCGCCCGGCGCTGTCACCGCCTGTGGTCCCGGGGGTCACGGGGGGTGCACAAGGAGCGCTGCCCACGATGGAGATGTGCCCTGAGCAAGTCGCTGGTCACTGGCGAGTGCGGCGGCTGCTGGTGGTAAAGGGGAAGCGACGGCGGAGTTCGGTGTGGACACGGAACAGAATTGCGTCTGGTTGAATACAGGATGGCCGAATTCCCGCATGACCACTCTCTTTAACTCCTTAAAATGGCAGTGGCTCTCACCTAGGAGCTGTTGGGCTGACACGGCCTACTGGGTGTCTGTTTTCCACAGGGAATTGTTCTGAAGGCTGGGAGAGCTGTCGGTACCGCTTGTGTGCAGTTGGGATGAACCTGTGACTCACCCTGTCCTGGGCCGGTTTTTGAGATTGCCCGGGTTTAACTTGTTTAAAGAGTTTTATTTATCCTTCTCAGAAAACAGGTGATCAGGGCAATTCAGACACTCTTTCCCCCTGCAATTGGCTTACAATTTTTTTCTAGGTTTTGGTTCTGTCAGGGCTTTTCCAGGCAGGCTGAAGAATTTGCCGAGCAGCAGTTTGGGTCCCTTCACTCTCAGATACAAAGACTTCTCGTTCAGAGATTGAAGTCCTGTGCATGTCCATGACCTGTTGGCTGTGACATCCTTGGGGCTGTGTGATGGAGGGGGCCAGGAGCCCTGGTTAGTTTGGAGGGGTTGCAGGATCATCTCAAACAGAGTCCTGTCATTGTTACACCTTGTCTTGTTGCAGGTTGGCCTTCAGCAGGAATGGTGGTGTGGAGGAAGTGGAATGGGGAAACCTGCCTAGAAAAATTCAACAGCTGTGTTGGCTCTCTTAGAAAATATAACCTGCTTTTTTGGGGGGGGGTTGGGAGGTAGTTCTTTGGGCAGCTGAGAAAGGCAAGTGTCACAGCTTGGCTGCAGCAGGATCTGTGTGTGACAGCATTTTCCATAAGGAGTGGATTAATGAACACCACCATATGCAATGGACATTAAACTTCTTTCATATCATCATCCTATTGTTCCTGTGCTGTTGAACTGGAAGTTAATGGTGTATTAGGTTTTGGGCTTGCCAAGGTAACCCCATCACACACCTGAGGTTGGGTTTGTGCGTCACCATGCTCCCTGGAAGGGGATCTGTGGACCATAATGCTGCCAAGGAGTGTTCCATGTGTGATACCTCCCTTGAAGAACTGAACAGCCAATGCTTTCAAGCAGCTGGGTAAATAAAAATATTTGTATTTCCTGCAAAGGCTCTGGATGCAATTAGAGGCTTGTTAATTAATTCTCTTGCTTTTTCTGAAAGCTGGTGTTAAGCCAGGGCTTTCTCTTCTCATTCTCTGGGTTTATGTAACAAGAGTCCTCTTGACTTTGGGGAGAGAGCAGAGCTGTTCAAGCTCTAGGCAGAAGAAGAGGTGGTGAACACCTCTGAGGTGGAGGTTCAAAGCCCAGAGCAGTGAGGGCTGTTAGGATGGCAGCTCCCCTCCCTCCTTCAGGTGGAGCATGTTCAGAAGGACAGTGTCCTCTGAGGTCCTGCCATCCTCAGAGTGATTGTCTTGGGGATGGAAGGGTTGGTACCAGACCTGACAGTGAGGATGACTGGAAGTGAGTGAGTGTGGTTTTGATTTCAGGAAGCAAGCTGGAAGTAGTTCAGAATGTTCTTGGGCCAAATGATGGCTAACTATTTCTATCTGACCCCTGCTGCTGTGAGCCCTGCCTGGAAGAAGCTGGTTTTCCGTGGGCTGTGTGGGGGTTGTGTGTGCTGAGAGAGCCTGACACGCATCCTGGCTCTGAGATTACCCCTGAAAGGCTGGAACCAGTGGTGGGTGAGCATTGCCTGAGGTCACCCGTCCTGTGTGCAGCACTGAGGGCTGTCCTTCTCCTTTTCCGTTCCATCCCTCCTTGTCTTTGGTTTCAGCAGCTCTTGACTTGTGCCAAATGTCTGCTCGGCTGCTGTCCGTGGTTGGCATCAGTTTGAAAGATGAGGGCTTGTGTTTGATGAGGGAGCAAATACCCCCTCCCTGGGACACATGGTGCAAGGAAATAAACCCCAAATACAGGTATTCTGGCTGTGATTTCAGCTGCATGTCAGCCTGCCTGTGGAGAGGGACACGGTGACTGTGCCTTGTTGAGTCACAACTGGTGGCAAAGGCAGAGGTGAATATTCACTTCTCCTTTATTGGCTTTTGATGTGGTTGTTGTTGGGTCAGTCACGTGCTCTGGGGAGGATGGAGCAGATTGCTGTGGAGTCCACCTTGGTCTGCATGAACCAGTCCTCAGTGAAACAGGTTGTTTAACAGCTTTGTTGGAAATTGCGTGCGGTTTTGTAGTCAACAGTCCTCTGAAAATACCCTCCAAGGCTCTGCATGGGTATCATCTACATTTTTCCTCCTGCATCCGGGTGACTGAGGCTGCTGTAAGGTGACATCCAATTCCCTTCTCTGACCCCTCTTTGCTGGTACCTTTTAACCAAAATTTCTTGCCTTATAGAGCTCATGCTGGCATTGTGCGTGCCTGACTGGTTGGGAGGAAGGCCCAGTTTGTACACAGAAGTAAGTGCCTCTGTGAAACTGGCTAAAAATGGGTATTTTTTCCCCTGTTAAGCAGGGAACAGTTGTGATCTCTGTGGTGGAGCAGGGAAAGGGTCTCCCATGTCCCTGTTGCTTTAGAACCAGTGAGCAAGGCCCCTGTGCTTCCCACAGCTCTGCTCCCAGCCCGTGAGCTCCTCTGCAGCACAGAGCACGTGCCCTGGGGATGGCTCTTCTCCTCTGGAGTAGGCTCTTGGAAGAGAATTCCCTGGAGATTTCTGGGAGGAAGAAAAGGAAGTGGATTGCTCCTCTCTGAAGCTGAACTGCTTTGTTGTTTGGTAATGAGGCTTTAATCAAAGAAAGAGTGGTTTTAAATAGGAGACGAGTATCCGGAGTCACACCCAGTCCATCTCTGTTGCTGTGTACCATGAGTGTCGCTGGTCCTGTGTTTCGCACCCTGCTGCTGGTTCAGGCTGTGCTTGGAGCTGTGCTGTCAGTCTGCCGTGGTGGTGACTGTCTGGCTGAGTAATTAAAGAGAACTCAGTTTCTGTCACTTCGCTGTTAATCGCATTAATGGTGAGAAGCCTAAATGGACGCCTGATTGCTTTCTGTTAATGAACGTTGTACGGCACAGCCCGTGTTTTGATGGGATTACAGTTGTGCTCCTGCCTCTTGTAGGTTGTGATCATCCGTGTGTTGCATGGATATGGGACTAGGATGCTGGCTTAGGGAGAGGTAATTGTGACTGGAGCAGTCTGGTGCTTAGTGCTGGTGCAATTACGATAATAAACCCCCATCACTATGTTGTACTGAATATAAAGTATTTTGGTGTCATTTGGTGCCTTGGAGGAGCCTTAGGTTCCTGTTTGGTTTTGCATGGGACAAACAAATGAGTCAGGCTTGGCTGTTCTGGGTATCCCAGTGGTCCCAGTTTTTCCAGCCACTGTAAAGTTTTCCGCCACAACAATTTCTCTTACAGCCACTGCTTGGGCTTCATCCACCTCAGCTTGGTCATGTTCTTTTTTATCTCATGGTCCTCTGTGCTTTGTGCTGATTACTTTGGGAAAGTAAAGCCACAGCTTTTCTTTGCTCTGGCATTTTTATCCTATTCCGTCCTTTTTTGTTTATATGTGATTCTTTCCTGGTCAGCGTGTGGCTGCCTTTTCCAGGAGGGTTTCTGTTTGTAGCAGTTCTGTGGACGATTAATCCAAGTATTTTTTACTTTTTCTTTTTCTTGCCAAAGAGGATGGCACTTAGCATCCTTCTTGTGCCCATAGCTACAGAGCTCTGTGTAAAGCTGGCCTTGGAACACCTGCTTTAAGTGGTTTTATAGGCTGGAGGGACATATGGGAACAGGGTTCAAGAGGCACAATAGCCTGGCTAAAATCCTAAAGCTGTCTTTGGAATGGATTTGGAAATGGAACCTAGGATTCTAATGCATAGCAAATATATGCACGCCTGTTAGAGACACAAAAAATCCTAAATGTCACAGTGACTGCAAAAGAGGATGCCTCATATTTTCCATCTGGAAGTTTCCTTTTCATTTCAGTCCCTGATGTGATATTTAAGAAATGCTTTCTTAAAGTGTTCTGCCTCCAACTTGGGCCAGCCCTGAGGTAGTTGCGATACTGGTTGAGAGGATTAATGCGTAACTTTGGTCTTACCTTGAGAGCTCTGAACTTCGGGTGTCATTGTAGCAAGTGGTTTCTGAAAGCTTGTGACTGAGAATCTTTTTTTAGCTGCTGAAAACTGTGTTATAAATTTGTGGAGACAATTTGCTGCCATGCTGGTTTGTTTGTCTGTTGAGACCTCGTGTATGTGGCAGCTTTTGTGTGTGCAGCAGCAGTGGCAGAGCCTTGGGGGCTGTTCTGCTCACCGGTGTGTTCCCCTCTGAGCACCTCACAGTGATTTTCCCTGTATTCCTCCTCATGCCTGGCACCGTGTTTCTTGTTTGCTTGTGAAGGAAGTGCCTGGGGGGAAAAAAAAACCCTCTCCTTCACATTGCAGGAGGTGACTTATCAGGAAGATAAAGAGAGTTCAGTCTGAATGTGGAACTGAAGCTGTGATTCCAGTCTACTGTGTGTATTTGTGAGAAATCCCAACAATTTGGTAGAGATGCCAAAAGTAGTTCTTAGTGGAGTGGTGTCAGTGTGGCAGATGCCTTGAACATGCTGGTTTTGTGTCTGGGTGTTGTTCCAGTTGAGCCAGAGAGACCTTTTCATCTCTAGAGATGCTCTCAGAGCATGTCCTGGGCTGATCCTGCAGCGTGGGCAGCAGGAGAGGGGGAGATTCTGCCCTTCTGCCCTTATCAGGTGAGACCCCACCTGCAGAGCTGCCTCCAGCCCTGGGGCCCAGCACAGAAAGGACCTGGAGCTGCTGGAGGGAGTCCAGAGGAGGCTCCAGGATGATCAGAGGGATGGAGCAGCTCTGCTGGGACGAAAGGCTGGGAGGGCTGGGATTGTTCAGCCTGGAGAAGAGAAGCTTTGGGGTGACCTCACTGTGGCCTTCCACTATCTGGAGGGAGCTTAGAGGAAAGATGGGGCAAGATTATTTACAAGGGCCTGGAGTGACAGGACAAGGGGGAAATGGCTTTAAACTGACAGAGAGTAGGGCTAGATTGGATATTAGGAAGAAATTCTTCCTTGTGGGGGTGGGGAGGCCCTGGCACAGGGTGCCCTGAGAAGCTGTGGCTGCCCCTGGAAGTGTCCAAGGCCATGTTG
Source organism: Chamaea fasciata (assembly GCF_029207755.1). Lineage (NCBI taxonomy): Eukaryota > Metazoa > Chordata > Aves > Passeriformes > Sylviidae > Chamaea > Chamaea fasciata. The sequence continues at coordinate 13,850,638 of NW_027094101.1, read as the reverse complement.
GACAGAGCTTGGAGCAACCTGGAATAGTGGAAGGTGTTCATGGCAGGGAGTTGAAACTATGTGATCTTTAAGGTCTCTTCCAGCCCAGGCAATTCTATGATTCTGTAATTCTGTCTCACTCACTGGATAAGAGGGAGTTCTCTGACTCTGATCCCAGATAACCAGCTGCTGTGGTACTGAGACATCCTGCACAAGCATTGTCTTCGCAGCTGATCAAATAAAATGTTCCAAAGGATAATCCTACTTGACCCACATAAAATATGAAACCTATTCCTGAACTCCAGCGTTCATTGTGGTTTTCTGAACCTCAGTGCAAAGACAAACCACAATAGTGTATCTCTGGTGGAGAGGCTGGCTGTGCTTGGAGGTTATATACAGATTAGTTTTTAATTTGTTGCTTCTGGGAGGAGTGGGAAAAGGTCCCCTGTCTTTTGGGGCACCTACATTTGTGTCCAGGAAATGACTGGATGTGGCACTCAGTGTTCTGCTCTGGTTGACAAGGTGATGGTAGGTCACAGGTTGGACTTGATGATCTTGGAGGGGTTTTCCAACCTAAATGATTCTGTGATTTTGTTATTCTGATTCTGTAGGACAGATTCTAAGTAGATGTTGGACCTGTGCTGATGGTGACTGTTGTATCTGGAAAGAAGGATGTGTTTCAGTACTAAAAACATCTGGGTGCTTGTAAGCTGAGCTCAGCAATAGCTGAGCCCTACCGTCATCATTAAGGCACTGCCATCTGTGCAGAGTGAAAAGAGCCTTTCTCGAAGCATAAAGGGAAAAAGCCTTAATGGAGAAAACAGGGCCATTCATGAAAACCCTTCCATTTCAGAGTAAATCCTGCTTGCTCCGAGCGAGAGGGACTGCAGATCCCTCCAGAATGCCTCCATAGCCATTCAGATGATTCTGGAGTGACTCATTTTAACACAAATTTATGCTGTCTGTGCATTGCACACGGGGAAGCAAATGTACATTTGGCTCAGTCCTCTCATCCCCCACTCTGAAACTTGAAGGGAAGTGGATGGAGCTTGGATGGAGCCTTTTATTTTAGTTCTCTCCTGATACTTATTTCTCTGAAACTGTAACTCTGTGAAGTTCACATTTGAGAGTGTTTTCCTTAAGTCTTTCCAGGAGGGAGCTACATTTGTGGTGCTCTCACACACCTGCATTAATTCTGTTCATTTTACAGTCAATTCCATGCTCCAGAATCCCAGTGACCTTGCTCGTGCTTTGTGTCCTGAAATTTGCACTGTAGTGCATCTCCTTAAAGAAGAATGAAACAAATTCGTGGTGAAACTTTCAGAGCTGATGTCCTCTTTGTCAGTCCCTGTTTCCTCTCCCAGACACCCTTGTTTCTTCTTTTAGAACTGTCAGTGTTACTAATTAAAGGGTGTACAGTCTCCAGCACTCCCAGTAAAGGTTTGGAGCGATTCTTGTGTGGGATACGGGAGTGGAAGAGGGGATGAAAGGCAAACTTTGCCTAACAGGAGACCCTCTGGCTGTGCTGAACTTTGCAGTGGCAGGAAGCCTCATCCTTCTCTGTGCAGGCCCGTGGTGTTTGTGGGACTGGGCTTCACACTGAGAAGTGGAGAAAACAGGAAGAATTGACCAGAACGGAGCAATAGTGGAAAGAGCTGACTTTTCCTGCTCCCTGTCCCTTCTCTGGAAAACAAGCTGAAATGGAGTTATCTCCACTGTAATATTTATTCCAGGTTTTTATTTTGTTTGTTTGTTTTTTTCCCCTCTCTCCTCCTACTGTTGGCAGTGGCCCTCAGTACTACAGGGAAGGGGTGAATAGGCAAGTATTTTCTGTGTCTTGTGAATTTAAAACTGCACTGACTTCTCTGGGAAGCACTCACTTAGAGGGTTTTTTTTTTTTCATTCTCTTGTGTTTTTTGTTTCTAGGAAACTACTTTGCAAGTCACTTCTTTATGGGAGGTGAGAAGTTTGACACCCCTCACCCCGAGGGTTACCTTTTTGGTGAGAACATGGACTTAAACTTCCTTGGGAATAGACCAGTTCAGGCAAGTTCCTGTGTTCTGTCTGTTTTACTCTTTTGTTTCTTGCCTGTTTTGGAAAACCTCGTGTAGGGTTTGTAGAGCAGAGTGGCGCAGACCGAAGAGATCCTCACTGCTTGGAGAATGTCATTCCAGTCTGTTCAGATGCGAACTGAGTTTTCCTGAGAAGCTGAATTCACCTTGGAGGCTCATTTTCACTCAGGACAGAAGGAATTAGTGGTGGGGGAAGAAGAGCAGGGACTCAGGAGCACAGAATTTGGGACTAATTCTGCCTGTCTGCCTGAGCAAGTGTAAAACATGCTGCAAAGAAGGCTGAGAAGCAGAGCCTGAACTTCCCAAGGCTCCTGGGCATGTTGGATGGCTTCCAGGCAGTGTTCAACACATGCTGTTTTCTGTGCATGAGTGGCCTGACTGGGGTAGGGCAGTGTTGAGACAGACCTTGACATTCTGTGGGTTTTATACCTAGATGGGCTGCTCAGAAAGTCCCTCCTTCTCTTTTCCTAGCTGGAACATAAATGTAATTTTGGGCCCACAGGTGTCTGTGAGGCTGTGAAAAGCTACTTGCTCAAGTGATTGCTGCTTCTTGGAAAGGGAATAATGCTGTTGTGAGGAAAAGACAGGAAATCTATGCAAGTGTCATGTTTTGGATTTCTCTTGCATCTCAGAACTACTTAAAAAGGACCAAAAGGTAACAGAGTAGGAGCCATTTGGAGATATTTTCTGAGTGCTGGAGAGGGAAGGGAAGAGCTGCTTGCTTTGTTCACTATTTTCCTAGTTGTTTCTGCAGCTTCCCAGCATGAAAATGAGAACTAGAAGTTGTGGTTCTCCTCATCAGAAAAGCTGCGACCATTAATTAATTCATGCTTGTAGAGCCTGGTGGCACTTTGGGATCACCCTGGTTTTACAGGTGGGGGAAACTGAGGCAAGTTGAAATTGGAGCAATTACAAGCACGTTCTGCTTTCTGAGTTTCTCCTCAGGCCGTGCCATTGGTCATTTTAGAACCACACCCAGTTCACAGGATGGACAAGGAGGAATCTGGAAAGTCTTTGTTTAAGCAGGAAGTGCAGTTGGGCAGCAGAATTTGGAAGGAGGGGCTTGAGCTGGAAATTCGTGGTTGTAGCAGTGCTGGGCAGGCCTGAGGGTGCTTCACCACATCCCCTGTGCCACATCTGCAAGACAGGGCCCTCCCTGTAGGAGCTGACCTGGCAGAGATCAATTACCTGCATGTCTCAGCCCGGGTTTCCCTGCTGACATCCCAGGGCTGGATTTCATCATTTCTCTGGAGGGGAGTGGGTGAGAGGCCATTAACACCATGGGACATTTGCCAAGTAGGTTTAAGAGAAGGAGGCTGTTGTGGAATATAGTTGCCTATGTAAAGTTAAAACCCTTTGGCAGCTCTGATTAATCTTCAAGGAAAAGAAAAAAAAAATCACTCAAACGCAGAGCAGCAACACTGTTTTCTGGACACGGGCCCAGTTCTTGCTTTGGAGTAACTGAGGCCTTGCCACATTTCTAAGGAAACGTGTGTTGGTGGTCCCTGGTGCCCAGCAGGCAGGTCTGCAGCTGTACAGCCTGTGATCACCACAATAAGCAGTTTCCTTTGCATTTCTCACTGGAGATCCTGTGCCCACTAAGGAGAGTTACAGTCTGAAGCATTATTGTCCCTATTTAAAGGACAATCTATGAGAGAAGGTTTCTTGAGTGTAGAATAGAATGAGGCCCCCTATCCCTGTCTCTTTTCTTTTCCAGAACATTTGCCCCATTGTTTCAGTATAAAAAGAGTTTCCCCCATAATCCAGGGTTTCAGCATGCCGATTAGCAGTCAGATCACTGCTTGCATGCTGTAATACACATGAAAGGGCTGCATTTCTTCAGCTCAAGCTGGAGGTGGTTTCTTTAGTGGAAAAATCAAGCTTGGGAGAGCAAGCTTTCTTCCTGACTGAGAATTCAGGGTGGAGAGAAAGACCTCATGAAAATGCCCTTTTTAAAAGTGTGTATCTCCAATATGAGCTGTTGCTGGGCCAGGGCAGGATTTTCACGTGGAAACATGCTTGATTTATCTGTAAATAAGATTTGCTGTTGCTGTTCCTTGTGGCTGCTGTACTGAGTACCCTGAAAGCTACATGCTTCTTGACTCGGGTAAATTGCATGCTCAGTAACATGCAGCTACCTTTTATGGTGTAATAACAGAAGAATTATTTGCCTCTTTATTCCAGTTTCCCTATATAACTCCAGCTCCACATGAGCCAGTGAAGACACTGAGGAGTTTGGTGAACATCCGCAAAGACTCTCTCCGTCTTGTGAGGTACTGCCATGACCTGAACCTTTCATTTTACTCAGCCCAGTGATCTGTCAGCCAGAGCCAAACTGTATTGGTAAGGTATTGGAAAATGGCTGATACCCAGATCCTTGTTGCTGGATATGTCCAGAGTTTTCTGTGTTCCCTTCTGAGCTTTCAAGTGGTTTATATGCTCCTTATCAAGCAATCTGTGTTTCCAAACAGGACCGGTGATGTGTGTGTTTCTGCAGGACACACTGGAGTGGTAAACAAAGCCATGAAATCATTAGCACGAGCGGAAGGTATTAGTCAGGTCAATAAACTTTACAGACGGATTCCTTCCTGCATTCCTGTGCAAGGAGAAGCCAGAAAGGAGCTCATTCTGGTGCGAGTCACGGGCCAGGAAGACTGATGGGTCTTGGGTGGTACTGATTCCTCAGGTTTCCCCTGCTGCCAAGATGAAGTTTGGTCCTGGTGTTATGCATTTGTTTAGGTGGCCTGTGTCCCACGTGTGGGGGAAGGACAGTCGTGGGGATGTTACCTTTCACTGCTCCACGCTGAGCTCTGAACCAGCAGAGCTGAATTAAAGCACTGGCTCACACTCAGACCTGCAGCTGTCCCCTTTCCAACAGATGGCTGAGGTACAGGGCCCAGCATTCAGTGCTTTGTTTGGGTCTGAGCACTGGGCAGATGTCCAGGCAGAGCATTTCCCAACCATCCTGGCTGGAGTCGCTCCGGATTGTGCGTCTCGGGGCTGGAGCGCTGGCAGGGGACCAGCTGCAGCTCCCAGCCAAGGTGGCTCTGAGAGTGTGCTGTAACGTGAGCGCTTTGAGTCATAACCAAAAACCCTCTGTTTGCTTTTATGTGAAAACAGACGTGGGGATTTTTGTTTTGTTTTGTTTTTTAAATGAGCAAAACCTGTGGTTTCAAAGCTGATTGCGCTTCCAGATAAGTGACCATTGGTAAACTGCTCTGCAAGCGCTTTGGTTTTTCAGCATAAGGGTGAAGTACTTCTCCAGGAAAAAAGAGAAGGAGCATAAGCCAGATGGGCTGTGGCTTTTTCTCTGGGAGAAGCCTGGCTGTGAATGGAGCAGTTGGGGGTGTTTAGTACGTATGGTTCTGCCATTCTGCTTTCTGTGGTCGCACGTCCCATTTCTCCAAGCAGAGTTGCAGCTCTGGACTATTTGGAATGTAGTGTCCATGCACCTTGACAGTATCAAGGTTTTCATCCATCTAATTCCTGGTACTAGCAGTTCTTTTTCTGCCTCGTGAGCTCTCACAGGCCCTTGTGCTGCTGCTGCTGTGTCAGTGCTGACGACAATACTGCCAACATGACTCTATTGAATTTTGCACTGATGTAGACCCAAAATGAGGTTTTAATTGGCAGTCCCCAAGGGTACATTCTGTCTTGTGCTTTTCTACCCTTCTGGCCCAGAGGCTTTGTCTTTCTCCCTCTGTGCACGTAAAGGACACTTTGTGCCCTCTCCAGCCTGGCTTATTCACAACCAGTGGTTAAGGTTTGCACGTTCTTTCCAGAACTGGTCAATTTACCACATCCTCCACCAAATGCAGTGAATAGTGAGCCAAGTGTCCAGGTGTAAAGTTCTAAGTGTATGTTCTGATGGTAACATTCCCACAAGCTTTTTGTTTTTCATAGAATCCCACACTGGTTTGGGTTGGGAAGGACCTTAAAGCTCATCCTGTACCACCCACGGCCATGGGCAGGGACACTTTCCACCATCCCAGGCTGCTCCAAGCCCCATCCAGCCTGGCCTTGGCCACTTCCAGGGATCCAGGGGCAGCCACAGCTTCTCTGGGCAACCTGTGCAGGGGCCTCCCCACCCTCACAGGGAAGAATTTCTTCCAGATATCCCATCTAACCCTGCCCTCTGGCAGTGGGAAGCCATTCCCCCTTGTCCTGTTAATCCAGGCCCCTCTCCAAAGTCCCTGTCCAGCTTTCCTGGATCCCCTATAGGCACTAGAAGGGCTCTAAGTTCTCCCTGGTACCTTCTCTTCTCCAGACTGAACAACACTGACTCTCTCAGCTTGTCCTCACAGGAGAGGTGCCATGGAGGAATGCAGGGAAATGTCCACTCTGGCCTTCCTGCCCAGCTCTGTCCAGACAAAACTCTGAGCTTTGCCAGGTCCTGAATTTTTACAGGATAAACAATAAACCTGTGGATATTGGTGCTGAAGTTCCGAGTCTTCAGTGTTACTTGTGAGTGTTTGATTTCTGGCAGGAGGAGACTGTGAACCTCAGAGCAGGGTAGCAGGAATTTTGCTGTTAACCACTAAGAGAGAAAGACTTCTTTCTATTTGTCTTGTGTCCCACATTTGGCCTTGGATTGGAAGCTTTATTTTGGAGCTCCAGTACCTGGTGTGCTGGTACTGGCTGTTCCCTCTTCTCCTGAAAGCACTTCCAGTTGCAGGAGGAAGATCAGCTCAGGAGACAGTGTCTGTTGTTGCACCCTGGGACAGCTTCTCTGCTTCAGCTTCTGGGCTTTGGACAGCATCATGGAACAAAAGCATTGAAGGAATCAACAGCTGTGGTGGTTCAGGAATGTGTCTGAAGCATCAGGAGTATCATGGAGAATAGTCATACCTCCGAGTGTTTTGGCTAAGGGCCTGAGAGAGGTGGATGGTGGGGGCTGAGGGGAGACAGGTGAGTTGCAGGGAGTGAGAGAAGGGAAATCCCTTCTCTTCCCTCTCCAGCACAGGGGGTCTGACCTTGGTCCTTGCTTCTATTTGTCCCCTGGTGAAGGTGGTGAGGGCCTGGGACTGCCTGCTCTGCAGCCCTGGATGGTGTTAAACTGCACAGATCTTTGCAGAAACCCCAAATAGGAGAGCCCCTGTGTTTGGTGATGCTCTCTCCTGTGAAAGTCAGTGCTGACAGAGGTGTCACTAATTCTGCTCTCATTCATTGCCTGCTCAAACGCTGGGCAAATGCAGATCTCACAGCACTCAGTCAAGGGATACTTAACATTTATCCTGCAGGTCAACTGTGTTTATCAGACTTTTGAATCTCCTCAAAGGATGAAATTGGGTTCGGCTCAACCTTGTTCTATAAAACTGTCATAGCTGCTGTTAATTATATTTTTATCTTTTAATTCTTTAACAGACAATAAAAAGCTCCAACCTTTCCATTGTTTTATCCAGGAGTGATGTCAGACCAGGTGGCCTCAGCTCCCTTGGTCATCCTGCTTTGCCTTTTGCATCAAAACATTGGATCAGCTATTTGTTCTCAAAGGTGGTCAGTCTTTTTCCTCTGTACCTGTGCTTGTGAAGGCTCTGTGCTGCACCTCTGTGCATGACCCAAAGGCACACCCAGAAAAGTCACTGGTTCCCAAGTTTGTGCATGTATCTGTGGCCACCCCACATGGACACTGTCTGTAGGGCTTGGCTAAATGGGCACTGTAAAATTCAAGTGCAGGTGGAGACAGAAGGGCTCTTAAAGCACCTGAACCACTCCTGAACCACCTCCTTGTCTGCCACGTCCCCTTCAAAGAAAGAGGAATGCAAAATGTGTGATTTTTGTCTTATTACTTCCCTGATGTTACATCCCACCATTCCTGCACCTTAAGGTGAGATGTCTCTGCCTCTCAAAGTATGCACCAAAGTAGTCCTTGCTTGTTCCTTGGGCCAGCTACCATCTGTGCAGTCTTTTCTCACCTGAACTCTTTGCTCTGTCGCAGATCATAGAATCCCAGACTGGTTTGGGTTGCAAGGGACCTCAAAGCTCATCTCCTTCCACCCCCTGCCATGGGCAAGGACACCTTCCACTGTCGCAGGCTGCTCCAAACACCATCCAGCCTGGCCTTGGAGACTCCCAGGGATCCAGGGGCAGCCACAGCTGTTTTGGGCAACCTGTGCCAGGGACTCGCCACCCTCCCAGGGAAAAATTTCTTCCTAATGTCTAATCTAACCCTGCCTTCTGTCAGTTGGAGGCCATTCCCCTTTGTCTTGTCACTCCAAGCTCTTGTAAATAGTCTCTCTGCATCTTTTTGTACCATCCAGATACTGGAAGGTGGTCAATGATTCTCTGTGCCTCCAGCAGCAGGGATGTTACAGCAGGAGGGCACAGCCTTGCCGTGACTGTTACCATTTAGGCACTTGTACCTTGCCCTCTGCTCCAGTGGGGCTGTTCCAGGCAGACAAGGCTCAGGCTCTCCCACATCCCAGCAGTTGCATTCCCTCCAGGCGCTGCGGTGGCCCCTCAGTGGTTTCCCAGGGCAACAGATCTAGTCTAGTCTAGCTTTAACCCCTTATCTCCTTGAAAGGATGGAAGCACATTCTGAGTGCTGGCAGAGAGGTGCAGGGTGAAGCTGGGAGCAGGAGGGTGATCTGGGCTGCTTTTTGTGGCTTCCCTGAGAAGGCAGAGCAGGCAGGGGTTGTGCCAATGGCACGTTGTTTGTGTGTGAGCTGCCCCACACCCAGGTGTCCCTGTTGTTACTTGGTACTGTCACAGGTATCTCAGTCTGTGCTGCAGCTCTCACGTGCTGGGCATCTCTATTTAATACCTACCTGTGCATGAGGTGAGTCTGAAGGAGCCTCTGCCTGCAAGAGGTGCTGGTTCTCCCCCCCTGCTGCTTCTGGAAGAAGTGGCAAGTCTATCATAGCCTGGATCCTTTGTTTCCAACCTCGGATCCACGGAGTGCGGCACAGCAAGAGGTGACTTGTGCTGCTTCTCTCTTGGACACACACAACACTTGTGAGTGGATTGTTGCCATCTGTGTTCTTGGGTCAGTCCAGCACAAAATGTTGATGGTTCCCATGTTCAGAAGGGCAAATCGGCCCTTCTGCCCAGTGTTTCTTCTTTACAGCCTTCAAGTGCCACGATTTTCACTTTGAAAGCAACTAGCTTGTGTGAAAATACCATCTTGCTCTGTAGTGTATATTGTGTCCATGTTTCTGCAGGTGTAAAGACTCCAGTTCTTGGGATTTGTATTTTTTTAAACTGGTGTGTTGGGTGTTTTTACTTTGATTTGCTGCTCTGACCTAGGTGAACCTCTGGCAAAAGCCTCTCCAAGCCCTTCAGACAGGAATGCGGGTGTGTGTTCTAGTGGCTCACTGGGGTTACATTAGTACAAGTGTGTGTGTTGAGTATTTGATTATACTGCTCTTAAATATTATTTTGCACCTTCTGTATTAAATTACTGAAACTGAACATTTCATTCCTGTTCGGTGTGGTGTTAAATAAAATTCATGCTGGAAACCTCTTAATTAGGCAGCAGTTGTTGTATGTCAGTGAACTTGGTAAATAAGGATTCCCTTGGCAATTTTTAGATTGAATTATGGAGGTATGTCTGACCCATTTCTGTGTATTTTTGACAGTACAGAGTATTCATCAAGGCTGTTTAGTGAGGGGAGAGGCTGTTACTGTGAAGACAGAGACGATGCCAAGCTTTTCCTGAATAGTTGAGCTGCTTGGCTGTGACCCAGCCATCGTGGCAATTAAGGTATTGCTGATAAACAAGTGAGGCTGGAGCTGGGTGACAAGTCCGTGCTGTTACACCTCTCAAAGGCAGCCTTGCTGCCCTCACCATTCCAGCACAGTGCCTGAGCTCACAGTGCGACCTGTGGTCATGGGATTGGAATTGACGGAGAATCTGCTGCTGCCCTGCCAGTGAATCACATCCATTTGTCTGTCACTTTGCTCTTTGAGGCAGGGAGAGCTTGGTCAGTTCAGGAGAAGAGGAGACTGAGGGCAGAGCTCAGCGGGGGCTGCAGCTCCTCCTGAGGGGCAGCTCCTATCTGCTCTCTGTGACAGGACCAGGGAATGACTGGAGCTGTGTCAGGGGAGGTTCAGGTTGGATATCAGGCAAGGTTCTTCCCCAGAGGGTGCAGGCACTGCCCAGGCACCCCAGGGCATGGGCACGGCCCCGAGGCTGCCAGAGCTCCAGGAGCACTTGGACAATGCTCAGGCTCGGGGTGGGATTGTTGGGGTGTCTGTGCAGGGCCAGGGGTTGGACTGGATGATCCTTGGGGGTGCCTTCCCACTCTGGATATTCTGTCATGCTGTAATTTTCTTCTGGTGTTTTGTGTTGGCTGCTTGTTCCAAGATCTGCTTGTGTCTGTGGCCGCTCCTGGCAGGCTCTAAGTCCCCCTGGCCCATGGCCAAAGCTCACTGCCCCAGAGCTGGCTTTGTATCTCTTCTGCACTGGGTTTGTGCTTTTTCCTGCAGTAGGGAAAAGGAGTAACTCTGGCAGTGGTGATCACACAGTGGGATCCAGCTGTGCAGGAGCCTGTAGCCAAATTAGGGCTCACTTTTACATTAATTGAAATAACTTCCAAGCTCATTCTATTGGTTATCATGTGTCTGTTTGCAGTTGGATATGTTAATTTTTGTTAATACTATAAATGCATGCAAGCTCCAGTCCCTCAAAGCACCGGGGGTCTAGTTGATCATTTGTACATTTAAAGGTGTTTGAAGTTCCTATATCTGGATGTTTTCTGAGCTAAATGTCTTCTGTGTGATACTGGAGATACCTTTTGTTGAGCTTCAGGAGTTCTTTGTGTTACAGAAACCTTGGGTTTTTTGCCTGTCACGCACCATTTTGTTGCAGAATGAAAAGAATTACACTTTAGATTTCTCAAGCCCATGCAGGATTTCTTTAGCCCAAATGCTGAGCCTAATGTGAAGATTTAAAGGGAAGGAGAATGTTTCTTCTCCTTCAGCATTTGACATTCAGGATCTCCCTTTCTTGTCTCATTCTGTGTCCTGGCACTGTAAGGCTGGGTGAGATCCCTCAGCACCATCATTAGTTGACTTTAACAAACTTCAGTCAGATCTTGGAAGAACCTTCCTCTGGGGAAAGAATGGAAATCTGGGAAGCCCAGGCTGCTTTGCCTGCACAGAACACCAGGGCTGGAGTACTCCTGTCTTTATTTCCAGAGTGATCTTGTTGAAATCTCATAAAGATATGTTCTAATCCTCTGGCATTGTCTTTCAGGTATAAAGATGATGTTGACAGCCCTACTGAGGAGAATGGGAAGCAGAAGGTCCTGTACAGCCTGGAGTTCACCTTTGATGCAGATGCCCGTGTTGCCATCACAATCTACTGCCAGGCTACAGAGGAGTTTGTTGGTGGCATGGCTGTGTAAGTCCTGGGCTTGTGGGCACGTGGAGGGGCACAGGGGCTGGGATGATGAGCTGTCAAACATCTCTCATTAATTCCCCCTGAGGCAGTGCTGCCACACATGGTAGAGTGGGAAAATTCTTTTTTTTTTTTCTGATAATTTTAAATATTACTTTCAATTCCCTCATGTAGCCAATATCTTCTCTTGTTCCCTTTTTGGTTTGGTTTCAGGGTGTAGGGAAACCATTCTGTGTGCAACAAAGGAGAGGAACTCACAGCTCTGTGTTTTGTCTACGAGGTGTTCTGTGAAATTAAAAAACCAATCACCCTGCCCTTCAAATACCACCTGTTTTATTCCCCACGTCACCCAGTTCACTGCCTTTCTGTGTTCTCTGTGGCAGGAGCATGTGGGCCACCAAAGTAAAGTTCAGTCTGACATTAGCAGAGCGTGTCTGTGGAACTGAGGCTCACCCAAAGCCCATTTTGGGATAAATGCCCAGCTCAACACTGACTGTTGGTAGATGGGAGAGGATTTACTTCCTGAAACCCTGTCTGTGTGTGTGTTTTCTGCAACGTACACATTAGGCTTTGGTTAGATGTGGAAAGAATGACCAAAATGCCATCTGTGGGAACCTTCTCATATCCTGATAGTACATCCCTCCAGATTTAAAAACCTTTTTATCTAAATCAGCACATTTAAACCATTCCAGTCAACACTGTATCCCATAAGACTATGAAAATTTTCCTCTCTATGTTCAGACCAAAGGTGGCTGGAATGTGCTCGGCCTGGTGTGAGCTGGGTACACACACCTGGGTGAGGTGCTGGTATAGAATGGTGCACTTCCAATGGCCATGGGACAAAGAATTCCTTTGGCTCCAGGGGTAAGGGAAGATTCAGGCTGCAGAAGCTCTTGGCTTCCTCTAGTAGAAGCTTTTGGCTGACCAGAGGCTCCTGGACATAGTGCTGATGGCTTCTGCAGTGATGCTCTGGAGCTGGGGCTAAACTTTGCCTTGGTTGAAGGGACCTGCAGAGGCTTCAGCAGGGAGAAGTATCTATGACAAACCATAACAGGGCTTATTTGTTTTATGCAAACTATAAACATCCCACTAATGATCAATGAATAGTGTATTTTTGGAAATGAGAGTGGCGCAGTTCTCCACTCCAGATATACATTCCTTCAAACTGGAGGATATCCTGATCCAGAATTTTTGTTTAGGCCCCTTTTCCTTCTTCTGTTGAAGCCTATGGCTGCCTTTATTTTGAGAAGGTAATAAATGAACTCCTTTTTAAAGTGCTTGAAAATTATCTCTCAACAAACTCTGAATACACCTTCTGTTTAGATCCAGCTTTTCCTGAGCAGAGCTGAATGCAGCAGGATGCCTTAGAAATCCTGATAAAGTTTCCGTGTTCTGTCTCTTAGGTCCTTAGGTTTCCTGTGAATTTAGTGCTAGTGAAGGTGTTGGAATGGCAGCCTTGGAGATTGAAGTCCTCTTTCCCTAACACAGGTACAACGTGGAGAGGTGGCCACTGTCCCCTGTGCTGCCCTGCAGTGTTCCTTGGGTTTTGCCCTAAGAAGGAAACCATCCGTGGGCTAGTGGTGAGAGCTGAGGGCCTCTATGGCCAGGGTGGATGCATTTACATTGCCGGACTTAAGCCATGGCTTAAATCAGTAAGGCTTGGTTTAAATAATTGATTTCAATCCTGTTTTCCCCTGTTGGTTTACCCTGAAGGAGAATTGCATTGTCACTGGTTGGTACCAATGAAACATCTGCATCTACAACACAGTGAGCTTTCATATCAGACCTTGTGCTATATTTTTTTTTGTCTGTAAAGAATATCCATATAGTTTAAAATCTATTTTTCAGACTCCCACTTTTGCATTTTATGCCAAAATGGCAATAACCCAAAGTTATTCTAAAAAGAAACATTTAATTTTTTTTTTTTTTTTTAGCCCACATCTTGAACCAGGCTGTGTTGGGCTGGAATTGTACCTGAGTTACCCAAGACCAGCAGTGTTTGTTCTTGTTGATTAAACTGCTCATGTTGAACTCTTAAGAAACTCTCTTGTCAAGTTGTGCCTTGAAGAATAATTGCTTAATAGAATTGTTTTAATTACCAAATACAACCAACTGTTTCTGGACAGAGAGTATTTTCAGTCCTCTGTAACTAGTAGCTCTCCTCTTGGCTGGAGGAGGAAAACACAGGTTTTGGTTCACTTAAGAACAATTTTTTCTGAAATTTAGTGCCATGCACTGAGCCAGTGACTGTCACCAGTGCTGTTATCTGTCTTTCTAAACTTGTGCAGCAAACATGAACTACCCAATGGCTTTTAAATTAAATTTGAACAATTCCTAGGTAGAGTTTCTGGACATGAACAGAGCTGTCGGCTTCAAAGGATTTCTTTTTTTTAATGTGATTTTTTTTAATCCACCCTGTCCATGGTTCAGTGAGAGAGGGATCTCTGTTAGATGGCAGAGCTGAAGCCTGTGTTCATGAACCCTCTGCATGAAACCAGGATCAGCAGTGATTTCCCCACTAATGAAGAATTAGCCAATGGTTCTGTGCTGTCCTGCTGGAGTTGCAGCAGTCCCTGGTGCACTAAACCTTCTAAGAGGTCAAAGCACCCATATTCAGCTCTTTCTTCCACTTCTGGCCTTTCATTTAATAAATCATACTTTCATTTCTCCATAATACAGGAATGATGAACTGCCTGTTTCTGCTCTGGGGTGCCTGAACAATAAATGTTATGTAAATGTGGGTGCAGGGGCTGCGCCAGAAGCCGGGGAACTTTTTGGAAGGCATGATCCTGATTTCGTGCAGATGTGTAGGGGGGAAGTCAGATACAAATATAGACTTTATAAGCTGCTTTAATTCAACCCAGGCTATTTTTCCATGTGGAAGTGGCTCCTGAAGCACGTCTTGGGGCCAGTGCAGCTGCCCAAGTAGGCATCTCTGCTTCTCTGGATTTGCTGGCTGCTAGTAAAAACCTTTTGAAGCTCTGATTTCAGCTTTGCAAAGCAATTCTGTAAGGGCAGTGCTGTAATTACTTTGATTTATTCTTTTCAAATTCTAGTGGAAAAAAAAAAAATCTGGGCTGCATTCTTAGAGCTCTGAGTGGAGCGAGTGCATTTTCAGCGCACTAACAGGAATGCAGCTTTCCCCTGCCTGGGCTGGTGGATTTTCCTTTTCCTCAATCTCTTTTGGTGCTAACAGCTGCATTCGTGGAACAGGCATGTGCAAAAGCTGTCCTGTGTATGAATCCAAAACTTCCTCTATTGCAGTTGATTGGGATGGAGATGCTCTTTAAAAGAAAACACTTTTTTTTTTTTCCACTCTCTTAAATCAATACTCAGCCCTAAAATGGGAGAAACTTTCTGGCCCCCTGTGAAAAGCAGGAATTTTCTCCCAGCTCTCAGCCTGCAGCATGGCTCCTTAGAAGCGCTAAACAAGTTATTCCTGCTTCTCTGCTGGAACAGCCACTGATCCTGATAGTATCAGCACTCCTGCAAAACTCCTGCCAGGAGCCTGGTTGTGGTCATGCAGCTGGGGGTGAGAGGAGGGAAGGAAGGGAAGGGAAGGTGGCTCTCCCTGTGCAGTGGCTTGGCTTGTGGAGCCTCTGCTCCCCTGGGAGCCACAGCGCTGTGTCTTGGGCCTGGCTTTGGGATCAGCTGGTTTCCATGACCAAGGGGAAGCCTTTCTGCAAGCCAGGGAGCTTCCTTCTGGAGTTATTTGGGCTCCATTTAAATGCTGGTGGCTTTGTCAGTCCTGTCCTAACCTGTCTCAAAGTATGTTCAGCAGACTTTCCTAGGTAATTGGGCTGGGAGATATGCTCGGCTGCAGTGTTTCCTAGCCAAGATCCTGGGAACACGTAGCTCCCAACAGCTGCCTGCCTCTTGTCCTCAGCTGTTGATCTCACAGGGAGCTGTGTCATCACTTTTGTGGGACCACAGATGACCAGCAAAGTCTGGTGAAGGTGATTGTGTTGGTGACTCTAAAGATGTGTTCACCTCTTCAGCCCCGTGCCCAGGGGAAGGTACCCTGCACCTTCTGGTGCTAGTGCAGATATCTGTGGAAGCCTTTTGGATGAAACAGAAATCAGTTTAAATCTGGAGGGGACTGCCCCTCTCATCTTTGAAATGTCTTTTGCTTGGTTACTTTGTGATTGCAACTCACTCTAAAGATTAAACACACCAGTTCTCAGAGGACAAGCTAGTGTATCACCCCAAGGGTAACAGAGATCTACCTATGCCCAAGTCTCTTTAGTGGCAAGGAATTAGCACTGACCTGCTTCTGAACAGCTCAAGACCCCCAGTATCTTCAGTTCTGTTTATTTTTCTGGCTGTGTCCATTTTCTTTAGTTTTGGAAATCGGGTGGAACGTGGACGTGTGTGAACTGTACCTCAGCTACTCACTAGTGATTGCCCATAATGTAATTTCCCTCCAGATAAAGGAGAGGGTGCTCTGCACTGCATTTCCGTTGTGGGGTTGGCAGCAGCTCATAGAGAATAGTTAAAAGACTCCCAGTTGTAGCCTGCCTTCTCCTGTAATAACTGGTTCATGTGTTTGTACCTTAGATACCCTTGGTTTGGGAGACAGGTGTGTTTTTGGAGCAGGCTGCAGAAATATTTGTATTCTCTTTTTGTGAGTGCTCCACTGCCTGTGAATGCATCGCTGCTTTTTCTGGCAGAATCCTAGATGTGCACATCATTAGCCTGCTCCTGGGAGGGCCCCTGGGACTTTTCCAACTGTAGGTGTCCTGCTGACTAGCAGGAAGGATTGCGCAGTTCAAACATGACAGCAGCGGTTCTTTCCTCAGGGGAAGAAGTCAAACCAAGCCTGTAGCTGGAAGCACTTAAAAGAGCCAGATCTGAAGGCATGAGCAATCCAGGAAGATCAGGAACTGGTGATAAATATGATGTGAGAGGTTTAAATCTTGCAGCCCGTTCTTATGAAAAAGATCTTCCTTTTTGGACAAAATAGATTCTCTCCCATATTCCAGTGCCATTGCCAAGTTCTATTTTCTCAATATAAAGAGAAAACAGAATGAAAATAGGTCAGTGTAGCTCTGCAGTCCTTGCCCTTTCCGGGGCCGTGCTGTTTGTGTTGCTGATGTGCAAATGGATTTATTAAAAAAACAAACCCCATTTCCTTGTTTGTTTTGCAATGCCCCAAACCTCCTCCCTCAGTCTTCTGGGCTGATGGGGGACATGACACTGCAAGGATTCCCTGCTCTGTCAGTGTGTGGAAGTTTGAAGAGTTGGGTCACAAAATGAAATCCAACGGGTGGCTCAGCACACGGCTGTTTTCATTCAAGCTTGCATAGGAGACAGAGGACTCAGATATTCCTTTGGTTATTTAATGGCCTCTGTCTGTTCAGGGCCTTTGAAAGGTGCTCTTGCTGCTTTTGGCTGTGGTGATTAATATGAATTCTTTGTGCAGAGATTTCTTCTGTGTGAAGAAATCAGAGGCGAGTGCTGGGTTTTGCTAGGAACAAGCCTTTATGGCTTTGATCCAGGCACACACCAGTCCCCAAGGGAGCACTCGAGGGTGCAGAGTTTACAGGCTGGAGAGCCAAATTCTATAGATTTCAGCAAGCAGACAAACCCTCTGTCTGTCTTTAGTTGTGGCCTTTGTGCCTCTCTGTGTAGCTGTTGTGTGAGCTTTGAAGCCTGGCTGGAGCTGGGAGTGTGGTGCTCCCAGCAGCTGGAGACAGAGCTCTGCAGGGGCTGAAGGGGAATGTGGGCACTGGGGTTTTGGCTGCCTGGGGAGGGGGTTGTCTCTTCCTGGCTTGAAGTGGAAACTCGGTCCTGGAGGAAGCAGGAGGGAAGGAGAAGACTCTCAGAGATTGCAGTCCAATGCCTTAGCACCTGGTTAACCTCCAAACTCCTTGTGGGAGCCTCTCTGGGGTGGATCTTGTCTAATTCTGATTGAGACCCAGGGCTATGGCTTTCCTGTAGTTTGGTGGTGGTTCTTTTATCAGTAGTCACTTAGAGTTGAAACATTTGTTCAACTTCCTTCTTCCCCAAAAGCTGACCTGTGGGATCCTGCCTCAAAATGAAAGGGGAATAAGCAGGTGGGAAAGAGAGGAGGGGAGGATACTTGTTCCACATCACCTCCTGTCCCCTTTGAACACCAGCAGAACTTGACTGACTCCTTCCTCATCACCTGTAAGAGGACATGGAGCCTGCTAGGCAGTCACAGCCTGTGGCAGTGGCAGAATTGTTTCCTGAGTACTCTCTGAAACTCTTCTTGCTCTTGGCTCACTACAGATTGCCATGAAACACGTTTAGCTGCTGCTAAAGAAAGAGCACTCTTGTTTTGTCTACAGGCTCTTCAAAGCACAGGTTCTCACAGCCATTTCTAGTCAAAAGTGTTACCTAGGGGCAACATTGCTCCATGCATCCTGCTTTTCCTGAGGAATGGGGTCTGGACAGTGTTCTGTGTAAGTCAGGCAGCCTGGCAAGGAGCCTGGTGTGGCACTTCTCAGTCAGGGGTCCCAGTGTGCTGGTGGGAACAGGAGCTGTCCTTTGACTGCCCAGGCACAGCTGAGTGGGAATTTAACACTGAAGAAATCTGCAGAAGCTGGGGCTGATGCTCTGCTGAGAACTTCCCCAGGCACAGGCCAGGGATGAGGGAGGAGGGGAAACACCCCAGTGAGCGTGTAGCAACAGAAATTTAACTCTGCTTAGCCAAACTCTAGCATAGAACTTTTGTCTGTGAGCTGCTCAGGGTCTGCAGGTGCCCCAGACTGAGTTTCTCCATGCAGGCAATGAGTGCTTCTCAGCTGACAGAGGAAGAGTGAGACTGGGGAATAATTTCAGTTTGTTCCTCTTCTCTCAGAAATCACTGTGATATGGTCACAGGGCCTCTCATCTGCTGGTTCTCTGATACACAGCTGGCTTTGGAGGTAGAAGGGTTTGACACGAGGGAAGAAGGAGTCAGTGCAGAGTGTAGTTTTCTTTTTGTGAGTAAAGGTGTGTCACAGAGCTCACAGGAGGACATGGGCTGCATGAACCCTGAGGACAGAGCTGGGGACTGCTGCTGCAGCCAGCAGTGGGGTACCTTGGGTTGCTTGTGGTTCTCGTGCTGTCAGGGGTACCTGAGCAAACAAACAGGTTTAAAATAATGTGACCAAGGATTTCTGTTTGGTTCTGACCTTATAGGACAGACCCCATCACTTTTCCACCATCCTGAGCTGCCAATGGTCACAAGGTGGTTTTTTCCTGCCCTGGATGGAGGCCTGGCCCAGTGCAGTCTGAGCAACAGCAGCCCAAACATTCAGCTTTCATACTTCATGCAGAGAGAGGCAGCGTGTTGCTTCTCAGCTGTCCTTTATTTTTTGATGCATGCTCTCCTTTTCTGTACCACATCTGCCCAGCTCTACAGAGCTTCCCTGCTATTGTTTGCTGTGAGCCCCCAGCAGCACAGGCGGGGAGTGGATGACTGAATACAGCAGATTCCAAGCCAAGGAGCAGGGGATGGGTAGAGGGCCCTTAAACCCTCATATGCAGGATATCTCCTTTAAAACAGCTTGTCAAGTTTCCCTCCTGTGTAGCACAGGGAGCGTTGTCTTGTGCAGGGAACCTTTGCGTGACATTGGAAGGATGATCCTTTTCTGTGAGTCAGTCAGGGGTCATCAGACTTCCAGGGTATTCACCGGCCCACTGGCTGCTGGCTGGAGGTGTTCAGAGTTATCTGGGTGTTCAGATCCATGTCTGACATGTTTTGGCAATGGGGGCCAGGCAGTCACACAGTCTGAGGCATAAAGGTCACTTGGGGAAGCCTCTTTAATAATTTTGTTCTACTCTTCAGCTCAGAAAATCTATGTGTCTGGTTTATTTCTTTTCCCAGGGACCCTGCGAGTCAATGTGAGTATTATTCTGCCCTGTCCTCCTTGGAAGAGTGTTATTTGTTTTTCTTTTGCAGCCTAGTTTGGGTTTCTGGTGCTGTAAATGCAGGTCCTCCAGCATTCCTGGCACTCAGCAGCATCATGTTTACACCCCTTTCCCACCTCCACTCTATCCTCTGCACTTTATTTCCAGTAAGTTCCTGACTTGCTGTCACCTTAGATAAGTCACTCTTCCATCCCCTGCTTTCCCAGCTGTGGAGGGAGAATTGTGCCTCTCTGCAGAGCTGGAAAGCTTTGAGAGTGCCACAAAAGGAGCTAGATACAGGCTTGCTCTATTCATTGTGCTTGACAACTCAGTAAATAAAACTTCACTCAATTGCTCGCTCTGTAATTCACGTATAAAAGACCTGTCATTCTGATCTCCCCCACACCATGCTTGAAATGCAAAGGATGGAGTGAGACCTTCTAGTAAAGCAGCACAATTTCTGCGCAGTACAGAATGGGCTCTGAGGGTATTGTCATTAATAACTTAATGCACCTGCCTTGGCAGGAAAAGCAGAGCGCACAGGGTGAACCTGCCCTTTGTCATGACCTTCCAGCATTTAACGTGGATATTGTGACCCTTGACCTTCTGGATCCTCAGAGGGTGCAGGAACTGTTGCAGCTTTCCAGAGAAAGGAAGAGGATTTTCTTGTAGAGCTGGAGCCTGTCTTGTCACTGTGCTGAGGGAAGATGTTGCTGCAGTGTCTCTTGGGCAGGGGATCTCTCACCTTCTCTCCGGTTTGTCAGTATGCTCTGAACACACAGTTGGTAATTTGACAAGAAAGGCTTTGGTGGTAAAGGCAGCTTCAGCTGTTCTCACCCTGCTCTGGGGTTCACTGCCTCCTCTCCTGTCCTAGAACTGGGAGAGCTGTGCACATCGAGCTCAAGACATCGCCCTCCAGAAAGGGGGAGTGGGCAGGGAATTGTCTCCTGGGGAGGACAGCACCACGTGGGCTCAGGGTGCAGAAGATGGTGGATGCAGCTGTGGCCCTGTTCCAGATGTGTATCCCAGCCTGGCAGTGCTGGTGTTTCAGTGAAAAGCTTTGAGACAGTGACTCTTCTCTGGGTGGCTGGGGTGGTGTTGGTAGCCCTGGAACACCCCTGGGGAAGCAGAGGAGGGATTGAGGAGTGGATTGGAATGGCGTAGCAGGATGGTGGACACCAAGCAGGGTTTCCCACTGTGGAGCTGTCCCACAGAGGCACAGGAGTGATTTCAGCACTGTGCTGGGTAGTCTGTTCCCAGTGTTAGGTCATAGCTCGTTCTTCCTGGGTTTCCTGCAGAAATCAGGACTGTGCTGGGCTTAAAGCCAGCGTTGCCTAGGCCATGGATTTAGGGAGCAGGCCTTTGCTAAGCTGCTGCACCCCCCTGTACTCCAACACCCGGGCGGGTCAGTATGGACACGATCAGACCTTGCCTGTCTGCGCTGCTTTCTCTTTCCTGTGCTCACCTTCTTGCTTTGACCTTTCCCTTCCCTCTTTGTGTCCCCACTGAATGGCTGCCAGCCCCTGCCAGCTCTGCTCTTAGAGCTGCCACTTGTGATTCCTGAGAGGCCGACGGGCGGGAGTGAGCGAGAGCCGAGCAGGGAGCAGTTGTTTGTTACAGCAAGTTTTCTTTTTCCCCCTTCCTTCAGATACAGCACAAAGAATCCCTCCCTGCAGTCCGAGACGGTTCATTACAAGAGAGGGGTAAGCCAGCAATTCTCCCTGCCTTCCTTCAAGATTGATTTCTCAGAGTGGAAGGACGATGAGGTAAGTGTCTGCTCAGTGTCCCCTTCTTTCCACACCCGGTTGTCCCAGAAGCACTGGCCTCTGTTTAGTGCCATGAAGTTATGGCTGGAAGACACTTTCTCCCAGCTCCTCTAGTGTGCCCTGGGAGGAGCACTATGGGAACTTGGCAGGCAGATCAGGCCAACTGGGAGGAAATCCAGAGAAGTGACTTTTGATATCACTGATCAGCTGATTTAGGAGGGAGGCTGCAGGGATTGGCACTGGAGGTTTTCCTGGATAACCTGCTTTCCTTGGCCTTCCTCTCCCTGCCAGCCAAAGAGCTTGTGGGAACTAATGTCTGTTGTGATCTCTGTTTTTGTGGGTTTTAGTTTTAAGGTTTTTGGGAGGTCCTCTAGAACAGTGGTCTCCAGAGTGAGGTGCATGCAATACAGTTCATCGAGGTGTGGCAAGGACTTCAGAAATACATGTGTATAACCCATAGGTAATAAACACACACATTGGGACTATGTGCTCAAAGCACATAACTGCTGGGATAAATAGTCAGAATAGTTTGGAGACCACTGCTCTGGAAGAGTCCTGTTCTGTTAAAGGGCCACATCCTGCACTATTATCTGTAGCAGTGCAGCGTTGTGAAGAGATATTCTGCTGGGGCAGATTTACACTGCTGCATCAATGCTGAATAAGGGAATGTTTTCCTCTTCTTAATTTAACCCATAACTGCAAACAGACCAGGGCTTGGTTTAAATTAAGCTTTGTGGCTACATACCAAGATTTGTGGAGTCCTGTTAATTTTGGTATCTTTAGTGTCTGCAAAATTCCAACATGGGCAGTAAGCCTCTCGTTTCTGAGCCTTCAAACTTTGACCCAAAGGCTTCCCCTGCACATGGCATAGGGGAGGAAAGCCTTGGTCTTTCCCCTGCTCTGTGAAGAATTGTGATAAGAGATTTCAAAGGCAGAGTAGTTGTTCTGCAGCTACTGCTAATATATTTGGTTTTGTGGACCTCTCTCCCAGGAAGTGCATACTGATAATGGTGTTCATTTCCTGATCCAAGCCTGTGGAAGTGTATTGTATACGTGAACCTTGGTAGATAACTCTGCCTATTACAAAAATACCCAAAAACCAGAAAAGAAGAAAAAAAGGAAAAAAAGGGGGGAAAAAGTAATCTTTCATGTATTTGAAGGGTTGAATAGCTATTGTCCTGAAGTTACAGTTACAGCTATAATCAGTCCCGTGCCTTAACAAATGCCATGGTGGTTACCAAGAGCCTGCAGAGTCTGGTCTCCTGATGTCTTGGCTTCTCTGCCAATAGATGATTTCACAAGTTCAGCCTACAAAAGCCTGGAAGAGCTGCTTTTCAATCCCTTCTGTTGTCTGAAAGAGCTCAGTTCCCTTTCTTCTTAAAGAATTGAGAAGCTTAATTTTCACTTTTGTTCCTGTCAGCAAGGTTTTAACTCAAGTACTAAAGTCATATCCCTTTGACAGCTTAAAGGAAAAGTGAGTTTCCAGCTCTCTTTGCTTGTTCTGCTGCATCCTCTGTTTCCTCTTTTTTCATTGGTATTACTGAGAGCTGGAAAAAATGTGGGACAAGCACTGTGTTTCCAAAGTTTCCCCTCCCGTGCCAGCTCTGTGTTACATACTGGTCGTTGTCCTAAATCTTCCTAACTGGCCACCAAAATGCAGCACTTCCATCTGAGACAGCTGGCAGTGTCTTAGCTGTGTACAACTGACATTTCAGATTTCTTTCCAGCTTTGTTATTGGTGTTATTCAAAACCCCCAGATTTATTTCATATTTTTGCTTAGTGTAACACTCGGATATGACATAGGTCTTGGCTGGGGAAGAAGGGAGATTGATGTTATGTTGGGTTGCTCTGTGAAAAGCTTTATAAAAGTTTATTTTTCATTTACTGATTTGCTTGGAAATTACAGAGTATGGCTTGTGTCGATTGAGTTGTGTTCAGGGCCCTAAAAATGAATGTGAAATGGTGCCTTAAAGAGGCCTTTTGTTCGAGGACACTGGAGTTTATATGGTAAAGCAACCTCAGTTCTGTGATGTGACTTTCCCTTCAAATGGTTTATCTCTTGAGGGACTGGTGCAAGTCAGGCTGCAAATGATGCTGGGGCTGTGGCAAAGTGATGGAAGCCCCAAAGCACTGTCTGAACGGTGCTGCAGCACCTGCAGTTGGGTCTCAGTTTTCATGGAGAAACTGAAAACAGATTACCTGGAGCACCAGGGATTAATGTCATCTCTTTTTTTTCAGTCTTGGCAAGAGATGAGACAAAACATCCAAGTCGGTGATTAACAAAAACAACAGAAATCCAGTCCTGAGCCACTTCCATTCCTGGCTTAGGACAGTGTTTGTAAGGTTGCCTTTTCCTTGTATTTCTAAAATGACACGGAGCTTTTGATGTGTGTTAATGAAGTGTAGGGCAAAGGGAGAAACTGAGACTGTTTTCCTTGCACTCAGATTTTCACTCTCCCCAATGAGAAGCTCAAGGACCTGCATTTCATAACATGTCAAGAGATGAAAATCAGTCCGGTGTTTCCTTAAAGTGTTGTGTGAGCTGGAAGTTTTGCAGACTTTCCTCTTATGTCTTCAGGAACTTCCTACCAGAGCCAGAGTCTCTTTGTGGTGTTGGGAGCACAATGTGCTGCTGTGCTGAAGCCAATATATCCCATCATATGTAGGCAAAATTGTGACACTGGATATATCTTGAGAAACTTGTCCTACTTCAAATCACTCAGAAGACTTTTAGGACACGTGAATTAATGAGAATTAAATACCATTTGGAATTCAAACTGAGATCCTTTGCTTTGCTGGTGTTTAGTGCCACGTCAGTGTATGGATGTTGTAATTGACTCCCTTTTAAAATGGGTGCCTGGAATTTTAAATCCTCCTGCTCTGTTGTGTCCTTTTGAGACCAGGTGCTGGGGTTCTGTCAGAAGGACCCTCCACTGAACTAACATGATCTCCACTGTTGTCTTCAGGCAAGTCTGGTGTGAATTGTGTAACCTCAGCTTCTTTCTTTCCCTCAGCTGAACTTTGACTTGGACCGTGGCGTGTTCCCTGTGGTCATCCGAGCAGTGGTGGATGAAGGGGATGGTAAGAACTGATCTTCTGTTCCCATGGTCTTCTCCTGGCTCTCTCTGAGCTTCTGTGACCCCTTTCAGGACTGGCCTCCTTGGGGAGCCTTTCCAGAATAAAAATATTTCAGGAGTTCACCATAACTTCCCTTTATTAGAAGGGCCAAGCTAACCACATAAAAAACTATACTTTTAAAAATAGCATTTATTTTTTTTTACAGGAAAAATGGCCAGGTATTTAGTGTTGGAATAGTGTTCAGGAAAGCTCCTAGCTCTGCCACCAGTGCCAGGCACAGAAATCAGAGCAAATGACATCCTTGATTGTTGGATTTTGCTTTTGCAATGTATGGGTCAAAGAGGGTGGAGCTGGTCTTTTCTCCCTTTTGGAGGGGTCAGTTGTCTTCCTAAAAATCTGGAAATGGGCAGAGAAAAGGAAATGGCATTAAAATGCTCAGATCACTCTTCAGCCAAATGCAGCTTCATTCAGCAGTTTGGAATTATGCTTTTTCTGAGGATGTTGAATGGTTGTAATGAAAGAGCATAACCTTTCAGGAGAAATAATTGTTGATTATTTAAAAATAATGACTAATCATAATTTGTAATTATGATTAATTGATGATTATTTTTAAAGCACACTGCTGTTTTGGGGAGGGTAGACCAGTGAATATTTAGAGTATTACTTTTAGATTATTGCTCTCCTTGCATGGTATTTCCCTTAGGGGATGTGTGCTTTTGGGCTCATCTGGAGTGTCAGCAATGAACAATGAACAAGGAAGGGCACAAGGAAGTCACATTTTCTTTGAAACTGGGAACTTTTATGGTCAGCAGGACCAGCATTTCACTTCTGTAACTTTTTGTACAAAATTTAAGATAATTTGAAAAGAAAAAATCCATTGTTGATCACATTGTTCAGGTCAGTTGCTTGCTCAGTTTTTTATGTTGTAGATGTGAAAAAGCCCAGAAACTCATTGCGTTATTTTACAGTCTTCCAAGCAGACAGAAATAGAACTGAATAAGCCAATTGAAAGTGTGACTAACAAAGCACAGTGCAACATAAAGGAAATTGCTTCTAAAGTGCATCTATTTTTAGTGATTTCAGGCACCCTTAGTAAAATCGACATATATGTGTATTTCTTGACCATAAATATAAAACAGCTTCCTCTGTTTATGGAACTTCTGGCAAGGTGTTTATACTCTCTAACGCTGGGCATGTCTAGAAGGATCAAAAATAGAACAGGAGGCAGTATGGGAAGCATACATTTATGCACATACCATGCTCAGTCTTAGCCAATAATGTACTCCCATCTATTTTAATAACCTAGAAAACCAACTGCTTTTAAATCCCCTCCTGGAAAGAGTATCAGCACAAAAAAATGTGTGACATTTGAGCAAGATTTGAGGAAATTGTGTATTTTGGTTCTTTTTTATAAATGATGGGACTGGAAGGAGCTGGTGTGCTGTGTTTGCAGCACCTGGAAAATTACAGCTGGCCTGGAACCGCTTGTGTTAAATAAGGTTGAGTGGTAAATTAAAGTAGCAGTCAGGGAGATGCTGGTTTGGACTGAACTCTGCCATGGCTTGCAGTGTTAGTCCTGCCCCATTGCTGCCAGTGGGGTTGTTCCCAGGGAGAAGCACAGAACAGGAAGGAGAGGTGCTGCACAGGGCAGGTCACACCACTCTGGCCACACACACACACTCCAGGAATGCACAGAGGACAGGAATTGTTACCTCTTCCCTTGGCCATTCAGACTGAGGGAAAGGACCTGAATTTTGTTTACTCTGAGAGACAGAGCAGACTTGCTCTTGGCTGGCAGTGAGAGGAGCAAGCAGATGAATTCCCAGTTTTAACCCCCTTTTCTGCATTTCCTTGTGCTCCTGATTCCAAATTGCCATGGCCAACCTCAGTTTCCCAGCAAATCTGGAGGCAGATCTCCCATCTCACTTATGGCTGTTTCCAGACATGGTCTGTGTGCCATAGTCCAGGGAATGGTTCCTCTCTTGTCTCTGCTGTTCTGGGAGCCCAGAGGAAGCTGTGGAGCTCCTTTCCCTTTCAGACAGAGCAGGAATTGCTTCCTTGGGCTGCACCTTCCAGGCAGGGCTGCCCACCAGCTCTCCTGCCTGTGCTGAGCACAGCCCTCATCACTCCAAGCAGCATGAGTGCTTCCATGCCTTCCCTTCCCTCTGTGGCTCCTTCACAAACTCTGTCTCCCATTTCCATACAATGAGTCTGAACAGGATTCAGGAAAAGGATCCAACCGACTGGAGCTCAACAGAACCTCAGAGTCCTGAGTGAGAGAGACTGGATTGTACCCCACCTCCTCTTCTCTCTGCTGAAGGAGCCAGGAAAGCAGTCCTGAAACCTCTGACAGCCCCTTCCCATTGCTGTGGGATTAAGAGGGAGCCCTCAAGTTTGGAAGAGGGAAAATGCTTGTCTTTGGGGAAAGCTGGACAGTGATGTTTCAGTGTCTGAAATCAGTATGAGAAATAAATGTTTTATAAGCATGTTGGACTAGACAGAAATAAAATGATGGGTAACAGGGCTGGAAATGCAGCCAATTGCTATTAAACCAGATAGATCTGTGATAAATTCAGGTAATTAAGCCCAGAAGTTTCAGGGTACAGGAGAATCCCACTGAGTGCTTTGTTTTACTGTCCCTTTCCAACCTCTGCTAACCAAGAGGGATAGTTTGGAGCACCCAGGACAATGAAGGCCTGGTTTTGTAGGGCCCACCACAGAACCCAGTAGGGGTTTTGCTCTTGCTCTGTTCTGAACCAACCTGATGACAAAATAAGAAAAGTTCTAAATGCAGGAGAAGATGAAAATAGAACAGATGGGAGCTCAGAAATTTTAAGTGGACTAAAATTCAGCTCAGGGTACTTTGATGCTTGTGCTACTTGAGAGGTTTAACCAGTTCTGCCCTTTCTCTTTTTGCAGTGGTGGTTGAGGTCACTGGTCATGCCCATGTTCTTCTGGCTGCATTTGAAAAGGTAAATGAGGGGTTTTTTATCCCTCTGTCCCTGTTCTTGGGTATGTAAACATTTTCACAGGTCATTAGTTTGTGTTTATGTAACACTTGGCACAGCGGAGTCCTGACCTGTGACTGGGCTTCCTGGGTGCTGCTGTAGAATGAAGAATCACTTGCAGCAGCTCCTTTGCAGCCTGTAATTATCATTTGTACCTGAGCTGGTCACTCAGGGAATGGCAGGGGCGTTTCCTGTGTGTGGAGACGGTGTATTCCCATGGAGGGTGGAAGGTGTTGGCCATGGCTGCTGCCATGCAGTTTTCAAGGGCTTCATGATTTTTGCAGAACTGGATCTGCTGTGTCCAGACCCTGTTGCACCATTGTTAGGCCTGAGTTTACACACAAGACCAAGCCCTCTTGGAAGGATTGGGATGCATCCTGTGTAAAGGCTGAGTTCCACTACTTTTGAGTGGTGTGTTTGATGTCACTGACCCCTGCCTACATGGTAAGGCCTTGTGTGCACAAGCCTTGATAGCAAACTCTCTTCCCTTGGTAACTGGACCCTGAAAACAGTTCCAATAGCCATAGCTGGACCTATCCATAGCAAAACCCTGTTGTGTCTGATTGTGGTAATACTGCAGACACATTTTCTGGGCAGGTGATATTTGTAGTGACATGCTGAGGTGAGGCAAGAGCTGGAAATGTAGAAGGGAGCAGCATCAGTGCTGTGCTGTTGGAAATTCCCCACTTCCCAGCTGGCAGGTGGCTGACTTCTGTGTCTCAATCTGCCTGATTCCTGCCAGGTCCTAATTCTGTTCCTCCGAGGTGGATAATGTGGATGGTGAGAAGCTGAGTCAGAGGGCACGGCAAGCACAGTCAGTCCTAAGGAAGCATATGACTGGAAGATGCTCTAAGTGTTGTAGGTTGCCTTTTTTGTTGGACTTGGTCTGTGAAGAAAGTGAGTTTTCCCCTGTTAGAAAGGCTGCTCTGAGCACTGGCTTTGTAGGTAGCTTTACTCCTGGAAATTGGACATCTGTCAGAGATGAGATGGAGTCACCTGCAGCACCCCTAGGACCAGGGCAGGGATGTTATTGTCGTTTCCTCTGGCTGATGTGAAAAAACAACACACTGGAATCTTTCAGTCATAGTTCAGCCACTTCTTACCTCTCATCTTCTACTGAATGCCTAAGACAAGATTAAAATCTCCCTCTTAATGAAAAGTCACAAGACAAAGTACATGTTGAGTTCCTCATCCTCCCTGTTTGGTTAAAATGTATTCCCCCATCCTTAAAGTAATTGCAGCTTTTGAAGTGTAGGTCCATAAATCCGGGGGAGATCCTTGATAAATGAGCACTGCTGATCCCCAGAGCTTGTTCAGAGGAAAAACAGACCAGCAGGACTTGGTTACTTGCTATTTGTATGTATCTTTAAGATCAGAAGAATAACCTTGATCCTGTGTGTAGTCTGACCTTGCATCTCCTCCAAAGGAGGAAACTTGTTTGCCTGAAAACAGGACTGTTTTGTCTGTGGTGTGATGTTGTTGTCCCTTCCTTCTGAGACTCCTTCAGCAAACGGATGCAGACCTGCAGCTGTTCACAGGACCTGCTGGAGCATCCCCTGAGTCTCCTTTGCTGCTCTCTAGGCTGTGGCAGGAGAGTTGGTTTCTTTTAGTTTAGCGGCCCTTGTGGATGGTGGGGAAAGTGGAACTGGCACATTACTCCCATCACTAATTCGGGCACCAGAATTGTTCCAGCTGTGCCTGCTGCCACTGAGCAAATGAAAGGCTCCCAGCTCTGAGGATGTGAGCACATGGGACTTGTTTCTGACTCCATCCAGTGGACAAACCTTGTTCTCAGCCTCATGGCAGCCCCTTGCTCTGTCAGGGCTCTGGCCTCGAGTGACTGTGTCACTTGGTGTTATTTAGGGTGTTAACAAATATCCCCCGCCAAGTCTTGCTGGACTGCCCAAAGAAGTGTCTGCACCCAGTTGGACTGCTTGCAACCTGAAAGCATCCAGTGTGCCAGGGGAGTTTTGTGTGGGCTCTGACCCACTTCAGCCAGGTTTAATTTGAGCCAAGTCCACCTGGCTCAGCACTGGAGCAGACCAGTAGCTCTCCAATGCCCTGTTCCACTAACTCTGCTGGGAGGGACTGCTGCCATCCAGGCTGTCCTGCTGATACACACCCCACTCTCCCCTTAGCTAGCAGACACCAGCTCTGAAATGAGCCCGTTCTGATTTGTACAGTGCAGCTATTTAATGCTTTAATGTCCTTCTTTTTCCTGCTAGCACGTTGATGGCAGTTTTTCCGTGAAACCTCTAAAACAGAAGCAGATTGTAAGTACCTGTTTCCTTTCTACTCTTGGTTAAAGATTTGCTGGTGTCCCACAGGTGCCTGGCTGTACCCAGTGGGAAGGTTTGGTATTCACTGATAGCCTGAGATCTCATCTCCTTAGCTCAGATATCGAAAGCAAAGGCAGAGAGGTGCTGGCAGCCCTTAATTTTGCCATTTTGTCCCCAGTCCTGGTATGGTGTGATGTGCAGAAGCTGGATAGTGTCTTATCAAGATTGAGGTTGCATCCAGTCCTGCATCCAGCCAGAAATACATAAGCAACTGCAAACTGCTAAGATTGGCAAGAATTTCACCTTCTGAAAATAAATCTGGTAGTGATTCTGCTGCAAGGATCAGCTTAAAGTGTCTTCAAGAAAGAGATGAAATTTTGGTGGTTGATCCTTTCAGCTCTAGCTGTGTGCTGAGTTTTGGCTTTAAATGAGTTTCACTTCATCTGCTTACTTGATAGCTAGGGATTTCTGATTGGAATTAAGTACCTTTTGCTACCAAGAAGGTCATTAAGTGCCTTAATAAGACACTCTGGTCTAAGATGTTCATTCAAGTTCCTGTGTCAGAAAAGAGCTAGCTACAAGCACTATCAGTAATCATAGCTCAAGGATGGCATTTGGAAAAACACACACCACCACTGAAACTGAGATAGCATCTGCACCCTTAGGAGAACAGAGGTGTAGAGTCTGTGTCTGGTGTAAACCATCTGTATAACATTGTACATTCTTTGCCATCCCTGCTTTTCTTTTGCTTTCCCCTCCCTGCCATTGCCAGGGTTGTGGGTATCTTTTTGTGGGCATTGATCAGGAAGCAGCAGTGCATGAGCTGAACTGCTCTGTGCTGAGATCAGTTGTAGTGTAAGCACCAACCTGTCTGAAGAAAGTCAGCATGGATGAATACAAACAGATGGATCAGCAGAAAACCATGACCTGGACTTGGCCAGTGGCTCTGTGTGCATCTGCTGGGGCTGTAAATAGCAGCGGAAGCCTTTGGAAGGATGATGTAGTGTGGGATGGGTTGGAGAAGCATGAAGGTGAAGCATTGTGTACAACCACCTGCTCCTTCTGAATTACTCCCACTCTGAAAACTTAGAGTTCTTCCCAGGAAGAGCTTTGTTGGACTGCTCACCCTTTCCCTACTGGGACAGAAGCTCCTCAGGATTTTTAGAGGGAAGAAGTCAAAAGGAATGCAGACTCCTGCAGAGACTTGGGCCTCTTTCTTCCTGACCTCTTCTGTGCTTTGAGCTGACAACTTCTGCACTCAGTCGCTCATCATGATCCTCTGAGGAATCAGGATGCTGGAACAAGGCTCTCTTTGAAATGCCAAGTTACAAAAGAACATCTCCCACATAATTGTTCCCAAACTTCCTGGGTGAGCTGTGAGCCGCTGCAGAGGGTTTTGCTCAGCAGTCCAACGGCTGATCTCATTGCCATGAAATGCAGGCCTAGAACAGATTGTCTGTGAGCTGCACACTGAGTTACACAGGGAGACAGACTCGGGAATTAGTTTGTTATCACTGCTGTGTCCCAGCTCAGAGCATTTCTGAACTGGCAAACGGGCTGGGTACAGCCGGCTCCTGCGCCCACCTTGCCATGTGTCATCTTCTGCAGCACTGGAATGCCATGGCAAAGCCAATCCTCTTCTGAGTGGTGACAAGAGGAGAGTAGAGAGGCCAGTTTGACATGGAAATTACAGAGGCCTTGGGATTGACAAGCTCTTTTTCGGACTGGGGGGCTGGTGGCTTGGCTTCACTGCATGTTGGGAGCTGGACAGCTACTGGAGATGGCAGGAAAGTGTTTCCTCCCACTTTTTGTGAGATGTGCCTGTTTGGTACCTTGCAACCCCCTCACCCTTTTACCTGTCACGAGGGTTTCTGTGGAGGAACACATCCTGCTCTGGGGAAGCTGCTGTGTAACACCAGATCACAGAATCATTTAGGTTGGGAAAGCTGCAAGATCATCGAGTCCAGTCTGTGACTGATCACTACCATGCCACTCAGCCCAGTCATTCCTTGAGCACCTCCAGGGATGGTGACTTCACCACCTCCCTGGACAGCCCCTTTCAATGTTTAACAACCCTTTCTGTGAAGAAATTCCTCCTGGTGTCCAGCCTGAGCCACCCCTGGTGTTACAGATCCTTCTGCAGAGCCTTCCTACCATCCAGCAGATAAACACTCCACCAAACTTAATGTTGTCTGTGAACTTACTGAGGGTACATTTGATCCCCTCATCCAGATCATCAATAAAGATGTTTAACAGGGCTGAATCTTGACTGCCTCAGTGCTGCAATTCAGCTGCTTGGTGGGGTTTGCAGGCAGCTGCCAGTTTGCAGAAGTCATGGCTTGGAGTTCTCCCAGGCTGGGGCTCTGAGCAACTTCCATTTGTGCCTCAAGCACCTTCTGCCACCACACCCCCAATTTAGAGATGCCACCAAGGGCCTGGGGATGGCAATAAATGACACTGCACTAACGTAGAGTTATTCCTTGAGTGCTTCTCATGCTAAGGGACACGGTTTGTCTGTCCTCAGGAGCTCTCCCAGGGGATGAACAGGGAGGTGATGTGCTGCCACTGGTGTGCCGGTAAGGAGCTGTTGGCACAGCTCATCCTCTGAGGGGGACAGGCTGTGCCAACAGCTCCTTACTGGCACACCAGTGGCAGCACCATTTGCAAAAATGGGTGGAAGTTCACCTTGGTTAAAGTTACACAGTACCTCACAGAGGAGAGGACTGTAGAAGGCTGATTGCCTCTGGATTATTTGGGCTGTGGGTGTGTATTCCTGACATCTGGGACAAGCAGACTACTTGTTTTCAGATGTTTTCCATAGCCCAGCTAGCTACTTTTGTTACTCTCTGCTCAGACCAGGCAGGATAGGCTCTACTTTTTGAGCAAGAAGAGACTCATTCTCCCAGCTGTCCCTTGAAATATTTGTTTCTGTTACCTTTTTCATGTCACTCTAGGGGAGCTCTGGGTGTTACATGGTTACATTTGACACAGGGAGGGAGGGAAGGTGGTTGTAAACCGATAAGGACAGAGCAGCTGTCACTCTGGCTGTGGTGTTCTCCCCTAGGTTGACCGGGTGAGCTACCTGCTTCAGGAGATCTACGGCATCGAGAACAAAAACAACCAGGAGACCAAGGTAATGGTGGTTTTTGGACCACCCCTCAGCTGGGAGTTTCCAGCCTGCACCTTCTGCTTTTGAGCTTAACGATGGGGATTTTAAGGACAACATGGAGGTGCTTCCCAGAGTGAAGTCTGTGTCATTCCTGCAGGCACCCAAGAAGCCCAGGGATGACAGATCATCCCTGGTGTCAGGCCCAGACAGTCAGTGGGGTTGTGCTGAGGTAATTTTAGGCAGCATGAGGCTCTTGAGGATGTTCCCTGTGCCTGGGATTGCTAGGAGAGAAGGGCATCAGTGCCCCAGGGGTGTGCCAGAGCACTGTTTTTTAGGGCTTGTAGAGAGCCAGTGTCTCTGGCTCTCTGCAATCAAGGCAGACGTGCCTGGTGTCTGTGCCTTGCTCTTGTGGCTCTTTCATGTTCTGGTTGGGAGTTCTGCATGTTCCTGTAGTGTTTCAGAGAACTGAGCTCTCTGGGGTTTGCCTGTGTCCAGGGACATTCCTCTTGCATTCCCCAGCAGGAGGGAGCACAGCACCCCTAAGGGATGTATATGCAAATACCATAACCAGAAACATTTCCTATCTTGAGGCACGAGCTGCTGCTGGATCCCAGCCTGCTGCACGGCCCTGCACAGGTTGTGTGACTGCTTTATTCTTCATTTAGCCTTTGAAGAGCTGCCTTTTGCTGCCACCTGGGCTGTGGAGTGTCCCCAGTGCTGGCCTTGGGATCACACCGCTCCGGGGTGTGGAGTCCATGTTTTGCACACAGTGGAGTAGCCACAGAGCAAGGCAAGCAGGATTTCCTCTCCAGTGCCCTGCCCAGAGCATCCTGTGATCCCTCTCTGCCTGTGCTAACAGGTAGCACCTGAAGAGGCAGGAGGGAGGAGTTTTTTCTAAGATTTTTCTTGCACAGGATTGAGGGAGGGAATTAACAGCATTGAGGGCTTCTTTTTGGGCCTTCCAGAGTCTTGTGATGATTCTCGTGATCCAGTAATCCCCTGTTCCTGGCCCATCAGACAAGTGGCCTGGGGCCATTTTTGTTCTTCCTTATTTAGCAAACCATGTGAGTGGGACAGCAGAGAGGCTGCTCTCCCTCCAAAAAAACACTGGGTGAGGATGTGGCAGCAGCACAATTGCTGTTTGCACCGAGGTTGCCCATGGTCTGGCACATGTTAGCCCTGGGTGAAGGTGGACGGTACCACATCCTGGGTCATCGTGGAGGGCTCTGGCACAGCTCCTGGGACATCAGTGGGGAGATTGTGGAGTTTTCTGGTGTCAGTCTTATGGTTGGAGAGTAAGTTTGTCTCCCAGCTTGTTCAGTGGCTGCGATCCAGTTTGTGAGGCTCTGAGAAAGATGGGTGTGAAGCACATTCGTGCACACTGAGCACATTAGGTGCACACTGAGCCTTTTACCAGGGGAGCTGTGGGCAGCTGAGCACCCTGGGCTGGTTCTCCTGCAGCTGCATCAGAGCTTGTGCCAGTGAGGGGATGCAGGAGAATCACTCTCTGGCTCAGAGGTCCTGTGGAAGTTGGGCTAGGCACGGCTGGAATGACAGGCAGCACACAGCTCCTTTTGGGGCTGCTCTGTCTGTGGGGAAGAAAGGCCAGAGTTGCCAGAGAGTTCACTTCCCTACTGACCCTTGAGCCACCGGGATGGGAGGCCAGAGCTTGTTCCTGGTCAGCCTTAGTCAAGGGGATCCCTGCCCCAAAAGGGGTCCTCTCTGAACAGAGTATGGCTCTGGGGAAGGACAGCTCTGCCATGAATTCACAGTGCAGTGCCCTGAGAGGAAGGAGTGTGAGCAGGGCTGTGGGCTACACTTTGCTCTCCTTGAGGAACCCCTGCTGAGAGCTGCGGGAAAAGAGAATTTCCAGACTTTGGAGTGGGAAATTCCCCCAGGCTCCCGTCCCTTGGCAGCTTGGCATAGCCCCCAGCACTCCCGTGCCAACCCTATGCCTCTCCTTGCAGCCTTCAGACGACGAGAACAGTGACAACAGCAACGAGTGCGTGGTTTGCCTGTCGGACCTGCGGGACACCCTCATCCTGCCCTGCCGCCACCTCTGCCTCTGCAACTCCTGCGCAGACACCCTGCGCTACCAGGCCAACAACTGCCCCATCTGCCGGCTCCGTGAGTGCCCTGGGCCCGCCCCGGCTCCTGACCAGGCACCGCAGGCGGGGAGGAGGAGCCGCTTTTAGCTACCCCACCCCAAGGCTCAGCATCGCGTGTGCTGCTGCTCTCCCTGGCATCTGGAGGTTCCCGGCACGTAGAGTACACGTCCTCAGACAGGAGAGGAGAATCACTCTGTCCAGTGCCTCCCAGGCCACTCACCCTCTCCCTGGGGTGGATCTGAAGGTGCAGGTGCTCTGGGCTGTGCCGTGCCAGCAGTTCTTGTGTTTTGGTGCAGATGATGGAAAGTCCCCCAAAGGAAGGGATGGAGAAGCTTTATCCTGAGGGTTGAGAGAGCAGCTGGCACCACTGGAGGGCTGTCCAAGTACATAGCGTGATTTTTTAAATCTTCTGACAACCGTACCCAGATTTCACCAGGAGGCAGGGATGAGATAATGGTCAGTTTGCAGTGTTTTGCTCTGCCAGGAGTTACGAATGCTCTGCCAGGAATGCTCTGCCCTGCACTGCTCATCTCCCAAACGATGGAAAAACTTAAATACGTGTTTTGACACTCAGGCGGCATTTGCTGAATTCTGTGTTTTTTTCTCAAAAGCACAGAGGCACAGGAGGCCCTTGAGAAACTTGTGGTTTTGCTGGAAGGGGCAGAGTGTGTGTTTTACCCCCTGGTCTCTGAGGTATTTGATTGTTTCTAACTGACAGTTCTCAGGGAAAGAAATGAAGAGCCTAAGACAGATGTTTGGCCTGAGAAATTAAGTCCAAACAGTTCAAACATGGCAAAGAGCAGTAACCAAAAGCAAGATCTCACCAGAGGAAGTTCCAGACAGCTTTGACTATAAGTAGCACATCATAAAATACAGGAACAGCATTGTCTCATCTACAGGCTGTAGGGGAGTAGGTTGTATTTGTTTGGAAAATGGCCCCACCTCAGACTTCCTGGGAATGTGCTTCTGGGGAGTGCAGAGGCAGCAAGGATAGATTTGCACCTCTGTTCTCTGGCTCAAGGCTGATCTTGAATGGGCTGGGTGCAACAAGAACTAGGGAGACGCCTGGCAAGTTCTCACAGCTCCATCAGAACAGATGTGTGGCTCATTTGTAGCTGCCCTTGGCACAATGGAACAAGCAATATTAAAGATCTGCAGATAGAAAAGATCTGCAGGGAGTGAAGATCAAAGCTGTGGTGGTGGGAGGACTGAGGGGTGGCTGTGCTGGAGACAGGAGTACAGCCACTAACCCTTCAGCTGGAGCCTTTCATCACCACAGCTGGACCCCAGGGCTGAGGTTTGTGGGGTCTGAGGGAGCCCAAAGGGGTTTTAGTGAGTCCCCCACCCAACCTGTAGCATGCAATGCACACCTGAGGCCGAGCTCATGTTTTTCTTACTGTGTTGTTGTGACCCATCCTTCAGGGGAACTTTTCTGGGCCTCTACACTTGTACAGTAGCCGAAGTACCCTGTCCATGACTGTACTGGGGCAGGCAGTACCTGTTCTCCACGAGGGCTCTGTGCACCCAGAGTTTTTCAGCCAGCAGATCCCTTCCCTGTGTAGATCAATGGACTGGAAGCCCGACCCCATCGCTTGGCTTTGGGGCGCTCCATGGCCCGGCTCCCCATGCACAGGGGAGCTCCCTCATGCCAACAGTGTGTCTGTGGCAAGGCCAGGAGCTGTGGCAGGGCCTGGCCCTGCTGGGCTGTGCAGTCACCACCTCCTGTTCTCTCCCAGCCTTCCGTGCCCTGCTGCAGATCCGAGCGGTGAGGAAGAAGCCGGGGGCTCTGTCGCCGGTGTCGTTCAGCCCTGTCCTGGCACAGAGTGTGGACCATGATGAGCACTCTGTAAGTACCTGGTGACCCCTGTACAAAGCCTGGCCACTGCTCTCAGCCTGAGCCAGCAGCTGGTGGGTGCATGAGCTGTTTGGACTGATGGTTGGTGGCCCTGGGACTTCAGGAAGTTTGGTCAGACCCTTCACTGAGGACTCCCCAAACATTTTTTTTTTCTCAACCTGCTGGATTAGTAACACGCCTGGATTGGAGGAAACAAATCCACAGAAATCTCAGGATGACAAGGTTTCTTGTTGCCTGGCCCAACAGGAAAGTGGCAGACTCTGGGCATGACAGGATGGGAGCTGCAAAAACAGGGCAGCGGGGTTCCAGTTTGACTTGCACACACATCTCTGTGGCAGCACACGGATGAAATGCCCTTGGCACTGGGGTTCCCAGCATGGGAGTAGAAAGGCCTCCTTGTGGCACCTTCTCTGGGTGTCCTGGTATGCATCTGAGGGAGTGTGGGATGGGAAATGTGCTGGTGGCCTCAGGGCCCAGTTGCATGTCCCCGGTGTGGAAAGGGCAGCAGCTCATTGCCTGAGCAGTGCTGTTGCACAGCTGGCTCTGGTGAGACACTGAGCTTAAAATGAGAAGAAGGACAACTGCATCTAGACCATGCTACAGGCTTTCATGGGAACGGATACTGTCACAGAAAAAGGTTGAGTTTATCCTTCTGCCCTCTGCTGCCTTCAGCTGGGGCTGAGGAATAAGGCGGTGGAGAAGCCCTGAGGGTGGTTGATGTGAAGCAGAGCGTGGTGTGTGGAGGACACGGGTGCTGTCACCTGCAGCGAGGTGAGGAGATGCTGTGTGTCTCTTCCTGTCACTAACCTCAAGAAAACAACTTCTTTAAAACGTGGTTTTCTTTTGACAGCACCCCTTTAAACCCCTTAAGGTGAGCTCTGTCTCCCTGCCCAGCAGGAAGCCTAGGAGGGAAGTAAGAACAGTAAGTGGACTCAGCTGGTTGCACTTGGCAGCTGCCTGCCAGCAGTGTCACCTGCACGTGGCAGTGTTACACACGAGGGCTTGCTGACACGCTGGGTTTGGCCTGTGCCCCTGCCAGGCTGTGACACTCCACCTCCTTCACACTGGCCGTGAGATGCTCGCACCCTGCACAGAATGATCTCTGACATCCCTGGTTTGCCTGTGGAGGAACAAGCAAGAAGCAGCAGCTTGGCACAGGGGTCTGATGGTGACTCTCAGGGACTGTCCCCTGGCTGATTTATGGTTCCTGGCTGAGATGTTTTCACAGCTTCATACAACTGTGGGCAAGCTGCAGTCCCCACAGCTCACCCAAAAGCTTCCTTGCACTTACCTCATCCCCTCGGCATTTGGTGTGGGCACATCTTGGTGTGGATTGTGGTGCTGGGATCTAGAGGTGCAGCTGGAGCTGGTCTTGCGTTCAGGAGCAGTGGCTGCTTTGCTTTCATGGGAACAGGAAGGACGGAGCTTATCTTGGCTGGGACCCTCTGAGTTGGTTTGGGAGTGTGTAACTGGAGTGCTGTGCTGGGGACAGCGTGAATGGCAATTGTGGGGGAGCCCCCAGGCCAGGAAGGTTGTTTATGCCCTCTTTGTTTGCTCCCATCAAATGCAACCATGACTGTCATCTCTGTCAAGGAGGTTGCAGTTTTCTTTTGCTCAAGCAAGCCCAGATGCTCAGCCTTGTAGGAACATGGCTTGCTGGACTCGTCAGGTCTGGAGAAAACCTGGTGGTGGTTCAGGTTTGAAGCCATTCTGGCAGGACCTGGCTCTCTGCAAGCCTCCCACAGGAACTGGCAGTGTTCCTGGGGTGTGGTGTGAGTGTCCCAGATGGGAGTGGTGTCTCTGAGAGTGTCAC
This sequence comes from Chamaea fasciata, assembly GCF_029207755.1. Classification (NCBI taxonomy): domain Eukaryota; kingdom Metazoa; phylum Chordata; class Aves; order Passeriformes; family Sylviidae; genus Chamaea; species Chamaea fasciata. Next base: position 13,812,373 of record NW_027094101.1, on the reverse strand, counting down.
AGCCATCGGCTGGGAAATCCTCCTCCAGCCTCTGAGCTGTGCCGTGCGACCTGAGCTTTCACCACAGCAATGGGCAGCCTTTGAACCCTCAGGGCCTGCTCTGCACAGCCAGGAGAAAAAGTCCCAAACAGGAATGCAAGGGGGTTTGTCTCCCTGACTTTTCTCTACACAGAATAGTGCAGCTGAGCTCCCATCTGCAGATGAAAAGTTTTTTGGAGATGGCTTTTGGCCCTGCCACCTACAGCTGGCAGCAGCTGGGAATCCATTGTTTAGCTGAGCTGTTTATCTTCAAAGCTCATCAACCTCACAGGACCAATACTGGGATGTGGGTTGGTGACTGACCCCAGGTGCCACTCATTCTTCCCTCCCCATCAGACCTAACTCCTCCTGTGACCACAGGTGAGTCAGTTCAGCACTCACCTCACACCAGATTAGGGGCTGTGTTGGAACAGGCTGCTGGGCAGGTTTATTTGCAGGTGTGAGTGGGACATGGGGCATAGAGAAGCTGTGGAGGTTCATGGCCAGGCTTAGCAGCACTGTGCCATCCTCTGTACAACTTAGAACCAGCTCCTTGAGGACACAGGGCTGAAACATCTCAATTTAATGTAGCCTGAATTGTTGGAGTGTCACCTCTTGATTTGCAGCAGGCTGGGCTGAGCTACCTGTGGCCTCCTGGATTGCAGCATGAACCCCATTTGTCTCTGTGTCCACAGGGTCTTTATGGTCAGGAGGATTTCTGGAGTTATACCAGTGTTGATTTAAGGGCTTTGCAAGGGTCCCTTTGACTGTCAGCTTTGTGATTTACAGAGGGAATGGGAATTGGTGTGGTTTTCCTTCCTCCTGACGAGGTCAGTGGTTCCGTGATCCCTTTCCTGCCTTGTAGCAGAGGTGACTGTACATGGAGCCTGTGTTAGCAGCTGAGAGGACATGGGAGAAGTGGAATTGGGGTAGGCTTCAAGAGCCACCTCTCAGCTGGTGCACACATGCTCCCCTCCTTCAGCTCTGCCTTGGTGACATCGGTGGTGCTGTGAATTGAGCTGGAAGGGTCTCTGAAACACTGGAGCAGCTTTCAGAGGAAAAAATCCAAACGTACTTTATAGCAGCTCTTTAGGAGCCTGCTTTCTCACCCTCCCTGCCCAGCTCTTGACATCGCATCAGGGGGATGCCCAGTGTCTCAAGCACTGCTCTGGGAACTTGCCTGGAGCATCACCAGCGTTGCAGCCCTGAGGGGAGCGTGTGGCTGTTGCCAGGGAAGGAGCCAAGGAGTCCTGGAGAGGAGGCTGTGGGGATGGGCTGCCTGGAGGGCAGGGGGCTTCCAGCCTGGTGATATTTTCCTAACATCCCCCCTGTTTCTCACCTGCAGAGCTCTGACAACATCCCCCCAGGCTACGAGCCCATCTCCCTGCTGGAAGCGCTGAACGGCCTTCGCTCGGTGTCGCCCTCCATCCCCTCGGCCCCGCTGTACGATGAGATCAGCTACTCGGGGGTGGTGGATGGGATGCCCCCCGCCAGCCGCCCCCTCACAGGCATGGACAGAGCCCTGGAGGGTGGCCACCAAAAGGGCAAGTGCAGCAAGTCTCCAGACAGGTCAGCAGGGCACGGGGTTCACTCCTCTTGCAGGCCCTGAGGCTTGGTGGCCACACGCACTGAGAGCCAGGAGAGGGCTCTGGCTGGTCCCATCACTGCTAGCACAGCTAACTCAGAATTTTAGGGGGCCAGCAGGTACTTGTGCCAGGGAGAGAACTGGGACGTTGTCCCTGTGTTCAACATGAGGTTACAGCTTGTGTCTCCTATGGGCTGGCCCTGTCACCAAAAGAAAGAGGATTTTTAACAAGGAGAATTTAATCACAGAATGGTTTGTGTTGGAAAAGGGTCATAAAGCTCATCTCATTGCAGCTCCCTGCTGTGGACAGACAATTTCCACTATCCCAGCTTGCTCCAAGCCCTGTCCAACCTGGCCTTGGACACTTCCAGGGATGAAGCAGCCTCAGCTTCTCTGGGCACCCAGTGCCAGGGCCTCACCACCTCTACACTAAAGACTTTGATGGAAATATCTCCTTCCCAATGCACTTGGTCTTAGAATTTACATTTCATGTCCAAACCTTACTGGATTTCAGCTTTCCATGGAGCTCCTCAGGAGCAAAGGAATAGGGAGAGGAGTGACCTGGATTTCAGAGCACAAAGTGCTGAACTGAGATCCTGTAGTTCTTGCCTGAAGGCTCCTCTGTTGGCCCTGTGCTGGAGGGTTTAGGTGAGGATATGAGGCTATTCAGATCAGATCAGACTGGGTTTGTTCCTGGCACTCCTCACTGTGCTCCAGCCCAGATTTTCACCAGGGAAGGGAGCCCTGGAAGTGTGAGGAGCAGAGTGGGACCTGGGCCTCTCGTTGCTGTGCCGAGGTTTGGCACCACTGGGCTCTGTCCCACCCTGCTGCTGCTGCTGCTGGTCTCCATGTGGCCAATACTGGAGGCCCTGGTGAATTCAGCTCCCCAGTCTGAGCTCCTGCTCATGAGAGTTGCCTTGTGCTGCCCCCAAGTCCTCCAGGCCCCAGGGTGCTGGCAGCTCCCTGCAAATGGAGTTTCTCTTGCTGCAGCACACTACGGTCTCCCTCATCCCCAATCCACGAGGAGGATGAGGAGAAGCTCTCCGAGGACTCTGACTCACAGGCGGTGCTGAGTGGGGGTGAGCTGGTCCTGAGGGAGACCAGCTCTCCAGAGGTAAGTGTGTGCTCTGCTGGGAGGCTTCTGGGCCAGAGCTCTTCTGGGGGGGCTCCTGGGATATGGGAAGTGCCTCCTGAAGGGCCATTGCCTGGAGCCAAGAGTCTTGGCTGCTTTATTTACCCTTAGGGCTCCATGGGGAAGAATGTAGCCACTCCCTGTGCTCCTTACACCTCTTTGGGAGTGGAAAACCACTCAGCTGGAGCCATGGCAGAGCTGACCTTCCCCAGCATCCTGGGCGAGCCCAGCAGAGTTTGGGGCCGGGGTGGGAACTGGGACTTAGGAGCTTCCCGTGCCCGCTGCTGGTAAGACCCCTCCATCCCAGCCTGTGGTGCTACAGCACTGGGGCAGCCCCCTGCTCCTGCCCTGGAAGGCCTAGCCCCGAGCACAGCTCCCTGGAGAAAGCCAGAGCAGGAGAGTGGCACAGCAAAGGCCTCCAGCTGCAGAAGTAACCTGTGCTGTCCCTCCTTACAGAGCGTGGCAGGGGAAGAGATGGAGGAGGCCTCATCGGTGCAGCAGGGTAGGTGTGGGTGCAGGAGACCTGGGCTCGGTGTTCAGTGCTGTTGTGGTGGCTCAGGGACAACTGGGGAACGGACAAATGAGCTCAGAAACATTCAGCCCCTTAAGTCCATCTCTGAGGAGCTGTTCTTCACCAGGGAAGGGTACCAGGGGTCTTTTCTTGGAGGTGAGGGAACCAAATCCACAGGTCTCCCTGGGTTATTTGCCAAGCATCTCACCTTGCTCTGAGTGATACTCAAGTAGAGCTTTCTATGCTCTGAGCTCTCCTTGCACCAGTGAGGACACCACTGGGGCCCTGGTGAGAGCACATCCACAGTACTGGGACATGGGTCTTTGGGATGGGTCTCTGGTGCTCAGTCGGCACCCAGCGGGGACAAGGATGGGGTGAGAGAGGAGTGATGGGCACGTTTTGGGCGCCGAGGCTGCACGTGAAGAGATGGCCCTGTGAGCCGGGGCAGTCTGAGCGGCGCTCCTGGGACATCACTGGGGCTGGGGGGCCTGGGGAGCTTCCTCTCATGGAACGCCGTGAGCGCCCGCGGTCTGTGCCGGGGGCTGAGGGGCCGCGCTCTCGCCTGGTTCCAGGGAGCCGCCCGCCCTCGGTGGAGGATGTGCTGCAGGACGGCGGCTGCGGCGAGAGCCGGAGCCTGACGCAGTCCGACAGTGACCCCCCGGTCGACGTCTTCCTGCCAGGTAATGGCCGTGCCGTTGGGGCCGGAGCTGCCGCCGGGGCCCGGGGGTCTGTGGAGCTGTGTCCCGCAGCCCTAGGGAATGCTCCTCCCCGGTGCACGGGCTCCCAATTCCTCCCCGTGGGCGGAGTGAGCGCTGGGCAAGGGGGCTTATGCAGAGGGAACTTGGCCCCCCTTCTCTCTCTCCTCCTCCCTCGCCCTTGTGTCTCTGTCCTTCCCCTCCTTTCTTCTCTTTGGGCCGCAGCCACTCCTGGCACGGTTCTGTGTGCTTTTGGGTGAGGGAGGGGAACCATCTGGGCCAGCAGCTGCGGGACTGGGGCAGTGTTGTTACTGCGGGGACAGTCCCAGTGTGCCGTGCTCTGGGCACGCCCGTGGGACGCTGCGCTGTCCTCACCTCTGACTGTTGTCGTTGCAGCCTGTTTTCTTCCATAGAGTCGCAGTCTGTTCTGAGTTACCTCTCTAATGTCTCCTTCCCTCTCTGTCTGCCTTCCTCCCTCCTGTCTTGGGCAGCACTGGGTCCTGATTCCTGCTCTGTTGGTATAGAGGAGTAAGCTGGTATGTCTTCTCGTTCTTCTTATGCATCCCTGTTGTGTGGGGCAGCAGGGCCCTCCTGAGAATGCTGGCAGAGAGTGGGGATGGGGCTGCTCCTGGCCATTGGGGCAGGGAAGGAGGGGCAGCAAACCAGCCAGGCTGCGCTGCTGGCTCTGTCCTCAGTCCCTTCCCGTTCCTGGTGCAGCATCCCTGCTGCCCCTGAGTGCCAGGACGCCAGGCAGGGCAGCAGAAAACCCTCCCCACTGGTTTCTGCTGAGCGTGGGCTCTGCTGCCTCCTGGGCACCGCGAACATCCATCCCCTGCTGGCTTCTCCCAGGCTGTGGCAGATAGCGTCCCCCCTCAGGGTCCTGTGTCACACCTGTGACACTGAGCCTTCATCCGAGAGGATGAGCGGTTGGCTCCAGCCCCATCTCCTGTGGTCAGTCCTGGGTAGGAGGGATGGCTGAGCACCCTGCCAGGGCTCCTTGACGCCAGGGCTCCCGTTACTGAGGCTGAATTCTCTCTCCTCACCCAGGCTCGTCCGACTTCACCAAGACGCTCCCCGTCCGCGGCACCGGCAGCCCCACGCAGCCCCTTCTCTTCGAGCAGACCCGTCTGCACCTGGAGGACGAGCAGAGCCTTTCGTGAGCGGGGCCGGACCCTGCCCGTGCCGCCGGACCCCGCCGGGCTCTCCCGGGGACGCAGCGCGGGGCCTCGCACCGACGCGGTTTCGGCACAGCCTGTGCATGTTTCCTGGCGGTGGGTAGGGGCTGGTGTGGTTGTTTTTACCTGGGAGGTGTCTGTGGGGGCCGGGGCGGGGGGTTCGGGGTTCGAGTCGGCAGATGAAGGACACTACCGATGTATATTTTGTACTTACTGAGCACAGCCCTTTGCTGTCACTGCCCCTGTACATAGCTGTGGCCCTCCCTGCCTTGCCGGGGCGCAGGGCTCCGCGGGAGCGGGGGAGTGCGGGGCTCAGCCCCGGCCCGCCCCGAGACACGTGGGGACACGGAGATCAGCCCCGTCCCAGCCCGTTCGGGGTGACCCCCGCGCCCCTCGTTCCCGCAGAGCCCGGCGCTGCCCACGCCGTGTGCCTTGTTCTGCTTCTGCGGGGGGTCCCGGGGCACGTCCCCCCACCTCCCCGTCTATGTTTGTAGTAATAAACCCGTGGAGCAGCCCCGCGAGTCCGTGTGCACCGGGGGGAGCCGGGGCTCTGCGCCGGGCTGGGCGGGGGGCGGACACGGGGCCTGGGGGCGGGGCCTGGGCGGAGGGGCGGGGCCACACCCGGAGGGCCCATTCCGGGCGAGGGGTGGGGCTAATGCGCCGGGGGCGGGGCCAAGTTAATGGCTTGGGGTGGTGCGGAGAGGCGCGGCCAACGCGTGGGGGGGGGGCCGTTCGCTCTCGCCCCGCCTCCTTCCCGGCGTGCTCTTCGGCGCCCCTCCTTCCCGCCGCGCTTCGCTGTGATTGGCCGCGCGCGCCGCCGGCCCCCGCGCGCCCCGCTGCCCTAATAAGGCGGGCGGCGCGCGCAGCACGCCTGCCCCTCATTGACCGCCCGCGGGCCGCCCCGCCTCTGGCGCCCGCGGGGATTGGCGGGCGCCGCCGAGAGCCCATTGGCCCTGCGGCGCGCGGCGCGCTCCCATTGGCTGGGACGGGCGGCGGTCCCGCCTCCTCGGCGTCGTGGGCGCGGCGCGTGCGCGGAGCGGGCGGCGGTGGCGCGAGGCGATGGCGGCTGTGGGGCCGATGGCGGCCATGGGCCCGCTGCCCGCCATGGGCACGCTGCCGCCTCTGCCCACGCTCGGCGTGCCCGGCGTGCCCGAGCTGAAGCCGCTCACGCGGTACGAGGCGATGCGGCTCGGCCCGGGCTGGAGCCACTCGTGCCACGCCATGCTGTACGCGCCCAACCCGGGCATGCTGTTCGGCCGCATCCCGCTGCGCTACGCCGTGCTGGTGAGGGGCGGGCGAGGCCGCGCCGGGCCGGGGCTGGGACCAGGGCGGCGGCGGGCGGGCCCTCGGGCTGGGTCGGGGCCGACTGGGCTGGGTCGGGCCGCGGGCTCTGGGGGCGGCGGGCTGAGGGGCGGTGGCTCCGCGGTAGTTCCCGTGCAGGGCGATAGGATCAGGCCGGGCCCGAGCCCGGGGGGGAGCCCCTGGGCCCGCGGGCTTGTCCGGCCGGGGCGGGGAGCCCCGCCGGCCGGGCCGCTGTCGGTGAATGGTCCTGGATGCGCCGGAGCTGGTAGGGCCGCGACGGAGCGGCCGCGACGCCTCCCGCGCTCCTCCGGCTCCTCCGGAGGCCTCCGTGATGCCCCCTCGCCCCCCGCCGGGGGCCGCGCCGTGCCCCATTAACACCCTGCGCCTCTATTCCAGATGCAGATGCGATTTGACGGACTGCTGGGCTTTCCCGGGGGGTTCGTGGATCGCCGTTACTGGTCCCTGGAGGACGGTCTGAATCGGGTGCTGGGCTTGGGTTTAGGCTGTGTGCGCCTGACGGAAGCTGACTATCTGTGCTCGCACCTGACAGAGGGGCCACATCGCGTGGTGGCACACTTCTACGCCAGGCAGCTCACCCTGGAGGAGCTGCACACCATCGAGATCAGCGCGGTGCATTCCCGAGACCACGGGATGGAGGTGGGACACCCGGGAGGGGTGTGCGAGCTCTCAGTTAGCCCAGGGAAGGCGCCGCTTCCCTCCTGGGTCTGCCGGGCTGCCCTGGCCAGCCCGGCCGGGGAATGCACCGCAGGTAGAGCTGCCGGCGGCAGGTGCCCGCACCGCCCCCGGCATCGGCGTTAGGAACCGCGGCCGGGGTCGTGCCGCAGGCTCCAGAGCATAGCGAGCTTGAGCTTCAGCTTTTCCTGGTGTCCACCCACGCAGGGATGAGCCCCGTGTTACCGCTCGGCCTCAGGATGTGGGCGAGGGCCGTTTGCAGCCGGGGGGATTTGCCCCCTGCCCCGGGCCGAGTGCCCCGGACTGGACCGTGACCTCGGTGTGGTGATGTCGCTGTGACCCGAGTCCCTCCCGTGCGGGAGGCGCCTTCCTGCCCCCGGGCAGCCGAGCCCGGCTGATGGCCGGGGCAGAGCAGAGCCAGGGCTCCCGGCGCGCCCTCAGGGCGCTCGGTGGGCGTCGGCAGCCGTGTGAGCAGAGGCAGCGGGCTCTGGGTTGTGGCCTGGTTGAGGGGGACTCGTGGGTCAGCCGTGGTGTCTCCACGCAGGGCAGAGCTGGAGGGGAAAGTGGGACTCCCCATAGTGGCCTGGGGCAGCGGGATCCCTCCAAAAGGGCAGAAGGGGGAGCAGAGCCAGGGCTGGGCCGGGCAGGGACAACAGGGGCCTGGGGTGTTTGGGAAGGGGCAGTGAAGGGGCTCAGTGGGGGTGAGGGCAGGCAGGGCCAGGGGCTGGTGTGGGAGGCAGGGGCAGGACGGTGCCTACGGGCAGGGCGAGCCTGGGCCAAGGGCTGGCGGGCACTGGGTGAGGGTGTGGGGCAGAGGCGGTGTGGGGTGGGGGGGCCGGTGCTGCCGTGGCCCCTGCTGAGCTGTGTCCGTGCTGTTGCAGGTGATGGGCATGGTCCGTGTGCCCCTCTACACCCAGAAGGATCGCATGGGCGGGCTGCCCAACTTCCTGGCCAACTCCTTCGTAGGAACCGCCAAGTTCCAGCTCCTGTTTGCCCTGAAGATCCTGAACATGGTGCCGGAGGAGAAGCTGGCCGAGGCGGTGGCTGCCACGCAGAGGCCCAAGAAGTCGGCCATCGACCACGCCGGAGGGGCGGCAGGACACCACCACAAGGCGGGCAACGAGCTGGCTAAGGCGGGCAACGAGCTGGGAGAGAGGGCAGAGCACCCGGGCATGGTGCACGCGGGGGCCGAGCAGCAGCTGGTGGGGCTGGAGGGCCAGGCCCTGGCAGAGCAGCTGGCGGGGGCCGAGCTGGAGCAGGGCGCCGATGCTCTGGTGGAGCACGCGGTGGCTGATGTGATGGAGTGACGCCGCCGTGTTGGCGCTCAATTAAAAGTGGGTGAGCTGAGAGACTTGTAACTTTCCGACCCGTGGCTGGCTGCAGTGGCTGCCCACGCGATCCCACTGCCCGGCTGGGAGGGGTTGGGTTTGTCTAAAGCAGGGAAAAGCGATTTTATTTTTATGGCCATTAAACTCCTAGCGAGCTTTCCCAGATCAACCTGCACAGCCCCTGCAGAGAGTTCATGTGCTTACGTGAGGACGCCAGAGCCTTAGAATTATGCTTTGATTTCAGGGACGCACTGCTGCCGTCAGGTCCCCCTTTCATTTGTAAGGAACAAAACATCTAATTTTTTAAATGCCCTGACTTGGACGTGGCTGTGTTGGCACTGGGCACAGCTGAGCCGTGGGGCTTCTGGTCAAGCACCTCTGCCCGTGTGGCTGGGCTCCTGCTTGGGGTGCTGCCACAATGGGGCAGCTATGCCATGAATTCCCTCTGGGGCGTTGGGGATGCTCATGTGGGTCCCTACCTGGAGATCTGTGGGAACAGGAAAGTGGAATAAATGGCTTTGCTGAAAGTTTAACTCTTGGGATCGTTCTTGATGGCTGGTGCAGAGCCAAATGTGACCCAGAGCTGGGGAGGTGCAGCGTGAGGGAGCACAGAGGCCAGAGGTGAAGGCCTGGAGCTGTGGGTGGCAGGAGAGGTGTGGGCTGGCTCAGGTGCTGTACCACTGCAGCCCTTGAGAGTTTAGGTCGCTCCAGGATGGGATGTGCTCCCCAGGGCTCCAGGCAGGGGCTGGGAGCAGCTTGTCCCAGGTGCAGGAGGGGCCTTGGTCCTGGCTGAAGTGGGAACAGTCGGTGGGGAGCCCAGGGCTGCAGCTGCACAAGGCCCCTCCATTTCAGCTGAGCCTTAGGAAAATCAGCCCCTTCCCTGTCCCCCCTGTGCCTGCTCCAAGCTCATCCCTGGCTTGGAGCAGCTCCCCCAGGATACCCCCAGCCCCACGGAAAAGGGCCTGCAGAGCACAAGCAGCTGCTCAGAGGCGGAGTCTCTGCAGGGACAGACAACTGAAAAAAGGCTTGGTTTAATTGAAGATGTTTAGCGAGAGGTTCTTCAATAAATAATGGGCTAAGGTGAGGACAGGGCTGACACCTCAGGACAGGGTGGTAGGAGGGCACACAGACCAGTCACAGCTCCCTTGGGATGTGCGGAGTAGTGGAGTTGGGTTGTGTAAGGGGCAGGAGAGCAGCTGGGGCCACAGACACACATCAGCCCCAGGTGATCGGGAGAGAAGAGCTTCATTCTGGTCCAGAGGAAGCAGGTGCTGAGGAAAAAACGGGCTTGGGCTGCTAAAGAAACTGTCAACCAACAGATGTGTTAAGTAAAAGTGGATGAGCAAAAATACCCCAAACTGAGGTAACAGCTGAGGCTGGAGGGGTGTCAGGGGCCCTGAGGAAGCACTGGGGCTGGGAGAGGAGCTGCCTGCCCAGTGCCACCGGCCCTGCTGAACTAGAGGGGAGGCAGAGACATCATACGGGATGGAAGAGGCCCACTCCGAGGGCAGCCCTGGCTGGGCTTTCCATCAGGGCCCTGTTTTGACTCCTCGTGAACATCTCTTCACCTTGTCTTTGAGCCCCAGAAGGACCAGCATCTCCCAGAACAGCCTGGTGCTGGCTCCCAGACACCAAACATGCCAGCCCCCGAGGCTGCCTGCTCTCCAGCCTGGCTCTAGTCACAGCAGCTCAGCTCCTGCATCCTTTTATTAGTGAACTCCCACCCAGGGGCTGAGTCACTGACAGGGCTTTCTGTGCCCATCCAGGCTGCAAGGTCAGAATGTGCTTGTTGGCACTTCTAAGGCCCAGCTGAGCCCTATGTCACCCCCAGGTCCTGCCCAGCCCATCCAGGCCCTGCTCTGACATGGATCCCTCTGCTCCAGTCCCAGTTAAATAATTAGGTGGGAATAAGGAACATGATGCTGAGCAGAGGAAGAGCCTTGCCCAGGGCAGGGGGATGTGCCATGGGAAGACAGCAGGGCCCCTGGCCTGGCTGCAGCTCTGGGGCCTCCACACTGGCTGCACACGAGCTACTCAGTCCTGCAGCCAGGACATGGGCAGCCACTGAGAGACTGCCCAGCACAGCCCAGAGCCCAAAGCACAACGCTGAGCAGCTGGAGGATCCTCCTCAGCAAGGAAAAGCTGCTGTGGTCTCTGCACACATCCCATCCCTCGAGATCCTGCAAAATCCAGCCTGGAGCCAGGAACAGCTCTGAACCAGATTCTACATTCCCAGCTCCCCCCCCCCCCCCCCCCCGCTACATTCCATCCTGGACAAAGGCAGAAAGATCTATACAGTATAATACATATATATATTTCACTATGAAATAGCAATTTCATTCCCTGCCTTCTACTTTATGCATCCTGAATTATATACTTCTTTTTACATCACTCCAGAGGGCTGGTGGGGCTGGGTAGTTTCTCATGCGAGGCAGTTGCTCTCCCTGGAAGTTACCCACAGGACGCACCAGCAGCTAGCTGATGTGGCAGGACCTAAACATGATTCCCATTCCCCGCTTTGCCCTCCCCCAGCAGCAAGGGCAGACTCTGCCCTGGCAGCCGGGGCCTGCTCAGGCTCTCCCAGTTCATGTGAATGGTTCCTCAGTGCAGATCCGTGAACCTCCCGCAGCTGCTCTCAGCAGCTGTGGATGGAGCAGGAGCAGCAGCTGAACCCCTCGACATCCCGGGCACGGGGAGGAGCAAACGGGAGGCGAGGGGAGTGGCGGGGACAGTGCAACATGCACACGGGGAGGTGACGCCAGGGGCTGCCGCACAGCCCGGCCCGCCCAGCCCACGTGGGGAGCCGGGGCTGCAGCCCCAGGGTGAAATTCTACCAAAGGTCAGTCCCTGGGGAACAGGGAGTCGCGTCCGGGGGCTGGGTCACTGGCCACGAGCTGTCATCGCTGGAACCAGTGCAGAGCCAGGTGTCAGGTGTCAGGAGAAACAATCCTATGGAAAGAAAAGAGGGCAGATGTTTTAGGGAAACACTTAGGGAAAGTGTGCTGGGGAGCCACTGTCCTGGAAACGTCAGACACTGGCAGCAAATGGGGCTTCCAGTTACTGTGGCTCCCTCTCTGTGGGCGCTGCACCCTGCTCCACCAGCTGGGAAAAGGAAAGGGACAGCACGTTCCACCTGCTGTTGGGGTTTGGGCTCCCAAAGGAGCCCAAGTAAACAAGGTCAGAATTTGATTTCCCTTCAGGTGAAACCAGCAGGAGTTCAGCCGCTGGCTGGAGCTGGAGCACAGCTCCACCTTCCACAGCAGCAGGGTGAGCTCACTCCAGGATCTCTGTCAGAGAACAGGGGCCGTGGCAGGGAAGGGAGCTGTCCCCAGCACCCACCTGTGCTTCCTGTGCACCCCCAGTCCGTCACATTGTCCGGCTGTACTCGATGCTGCTCTTGGCAGAAATGCCAGACCAGGGCAGGAGGCTGCAGAGGAGGCTCTGGGCTTGTCTGTATATCCTCTGGGGAATGGAGCATGGGCTCAGGCTGGCTAGTGTGGAGCCAATGTGCTGTAGGTAGTCAGTGGCCACCAGTTAAGGACAGCAACACTTCCACTGTAACTTGGGAAAGAACATAAATGACTCCTGGACCCGCCCTGCCTGCAGGGACCCCTGACACGGTGGAAGCCACTCAGCTCCGTCAGATCTGCTTCTTGCAATCAGTGCCTCCACCTCTCTGTCAAAAGCAGGTCTGCTCTGCCCTGCACAGGATGGCAATGTGGGAATGGCAGCCCCAGCTTGTGTGGGAAACATCAGCTGCCAGTTCCCTTTGCAAGCCACAGAAGATCCTGTGAGAACAGCAATCCATCCACCTGCCCAGGGAGGTTGGAACTGACCAGCTACACCCAGCGAGGATCAGGCTTCTTCTCCACGATCCTTTGACCTGAAACAAACTCCCTAAGTCAGTGTGGGAGCAGCCTGCTGAGATCCAGGCCAGCCCAGACTCACAGGAGACCCCAGGCCACAGGAAGCAAGACCAAGGGATTCTCTGCCCTATTTATGCCAAATCCTGCACCCTACAAGCCAGAGCACACCCAGCACTTGGGCCTAACACCAGCACTCGCTCTCACTGGCATCCAACTTGCTCCAACCATCCTATCACATAACCCTAACATCACCTTCCTTATGGCTTCAGATTAAACCCACATCTGAGCAGGTTTCAGGTCCCACATCTACCCACACTTTGCTGTTGTTAACCCCAAACAGGCTTTGGCCTCTGCTCAGCAGCCTGCAGGGAAAGGATATAAGATTGTCCAGGGTGGGTGCCCGCCGTTGATGTACAGGACGTAGGTGAAGCCATCTTTGAGGACCCCTCGGATGGAATAGTAATAGGGGAGATAGTGGTGCTGTTTAAAGTCTCTGTTTTCATAGAAGTTTATTGCTGTGTTGTTGGTGGTGAGCACGTGCAGGTAGATGGCTTTGCAGTGGTCCTGGGCAGTGGTGGAGATGTGATCTTTCAGACTCTCAAGCAAGAGGGAACCTGTTGAAGGGAAAGCAGCAGGATCACAGTGTGTGCACAGCCCCAGGGACCCTCACCAGTGTGAGGGTGTGTGGGCCCAGCTGAGCCCTCCTGCACCAGGGATTGCTGCACACACCTGGAGACCCCAGATCCCACCCAGTTCTCACAGGACCTTCTACATGGTCTCCATACATGGTCTCACCTACGAGCACGGCTTCAAAACCCAGAGATTTTAAAGACACAAACCTCTGATGCAATAACCACAACGATGAGGCAGAACTTTGACAATACGGCCCATCCCCAGCAGAGCAACTCCTGGCTTTGGGGAAGGTCAGTGACTCATTTGCAATGGTATCAGTTTCACTCCATACATTTATTTTAAAGCCATTTGATATAGCAGAGTGTCAAAACAGGACTTCAGGAGCAGGTTATTGTATTGTGTCTGCTGAACTTGAATCAAAATCTAAGAACTGCTGGGATTTTAAGATGCCTTCTAAGGAAGAGTGGAGACAGTCTCATCCAATCTGGATTTGCTGCAGTCAGCAGGAAAAACCAGACAAGGGTACAGAGGATACTCCAGCCCCAAGAGACAAGACCTGGGGGTTCACCCACACCACCTCAACATGGCATGAGGGACCCAGCAGAACCTGCACGGGAACTTCTCCCAGCAGGTGTGGTAACACCAAGCTAAAGGATCAGCCTAACTCACAGGGGAGATGGCTTCTGCTGTTTCACAATCCCCAGGGCCTGTCACACTCCCTGGAGGAGCCACAGGATTTCAGAGCAGAAGTCAACAGCACTGACTTCATGTTCTCTTGATACTTAGTGAGAATTTGTATCAGCCAAGACCAAAAAACCACTGAGACATCGACAACGGAGCAGTTCAATTTTGTTATGAGATATTCCAGTCTTCTACCTCACATAAATCCAGCTGTCCTGTGGTTTAACAGCAGAGAACTAGAAACCAAACCCTTTTACAAAAATCAGAGGAAAATCAGAGCTTTAGTGTTCAGAAGCATGGCTGGAGTGAAGAGCCTCCTGCATGAAAGGCTACAGCTTCAAACACCAGTAGAAAAACTCAAGGGTCTCAGAAAAAGCAGGGTTTTTAGGTTGTGTTGCTACAGGTGCAAGCTCAAAGTTTTTGAAAGAGCACAGCAACACAATAGGCAGATGGAATGGATACAGGAAAGACTGACTCTGAAAGGAAAAAATTCCAGCAAGATGGAACTGGGAAAAAAAATTAGGATTTGGAAATTAAGAGGAGACTGAAAATCACCATATTTTATAGAAAGATCTCTTTACCACCCTCTGTGAACATCATTCTGTGCTATCACTTTCTTCTTTGTACAGAAAATTCTCTGCAGTGGTGTTGTAATGGAAGGTTTAAACACTGCTCTCACCAAGGACTCTGTGATCATTTCTTTATGTATCCTCTAAGTTTATATCTGTGCACACATGCCTGGGGGAGAAGGAAGGACTTGGAGGTGCTGAGTTATACCCCTGTCCACTGAAGAGACTCCAGGTGTGCACCCCTGGGCCACGCTGCCAAACCCGGCCCATTCCCTCCTGCAGAGCAAAGACCCACATCCTGCCTGGAATGGCACCTGAAGGGCAGCACTTGGTGACAGAACACCACTGCTCTCAACAGAGAGAAAGCTTTTCTGACTCCAGGGGTTCAGATGGCTGCAGGAATGCTGCACGTGGCAGCAGACAATCAGAGCTGACTTGTACATTTGAGATCTGATCAGGCACAAGTTACACTATTTTCCAGTTCCCTTTGTGGTTTTCTCACAGTTCGTTCTATCTGTTGAAGCTGAAAGATTAAAAAAGCAGCTCTGTTTTCTGCCTCAGAGATCAGACTGCTAATACCCAGAAAGAAAATAATTTCAAACCCTGCTTCTGGGTGAAGTTCTTACACTTTCAGTCTCAGCAGCAGTAGTGTGAGTTTTTGGTGTGCTCAGCTGGCCCCTGGGAACAAGACTGACAAAGGCCTGCGCTCTTTGGAAGTATTTGCACATTGTGTTGTGCCCACACCAGTAAAAACCTCCCAGTGCACCTGCACAATCCCACCTGCTGGTCCCAGTCATGGGTAAGCCCTTCCCATAGGGATACTGCAGGGAGATAATACTGCAGCTCCTTCACTCACACCCACTGGCCACACCTGGCCAACAATACCGACAGCTGGCACTTACCTATTCCGTGTTTTCTGAACTCCTTCACCACTCCAAGACTTAGGATGTAAGCAACTTGAGTGTCCACAGGAAAATTGGAAGCTAGGATATCTCCATCCTGAGTAGAGATAGGACAGGTTATTTAATAGGGTACCTGGGGAGGCACAGGAGAAAGCAAGAACCCTGTACTGGAACACCTGAAAACAAGGCTAAAGCAGGACACTTCTCTTCCATGAACAGACTTAGCTGAAGCTTTTGGAACGGAAGTTAAAATATCCAAGCATGGGGCTGTTCCTATTTTCACATCATCCTCCCAGAGGCAGAACACAAACCATGCCTTTTCCTACTGTTGGGGGTTAGATTTGTTTCTTTTTCACTTATAGAATTTTTCCCCATAAGTTGCTAGGAGACTAACTGCTGGGTACTTGACCAAAACAAAGAGATGGCCAAAAGTAAGGAGAGGACTGTAACATTGGGGCTTCCCTTCTTTTGTCTCTGGGAGTTTCCCTCGGAGGGGGAAGATAATGCTTTTGGGGGGCAGGTAAAGGACAGGGCTGGAGGCGGCTTCACTCTCTTGCTCTCGGCATCAGAGGGAGGACGGCCAGGCTGCTGCTTGCTGCGGGAGGAGTTCACTGTCACCACCAAGTCCGGTCCTGGGAAATCTACCCCCATCTGCTCGTGCGCCCAGGAATTCTGAGCTCCTCCTCCTACCCCGCTGGAGCCGGGCCGGCCCTGTCCCGCCGCCGCCCATTCTTCGGCGCTGCTTTGAGGGGTTTTTTACTACTCTGTGGTCCCGCACCCCCCTGCCCTGCCGGGACATCCCTGCCCTGCCAGCTACCACCGCGGAGTTTCTGATCCATCCCATCCACCAGCCCGGGATCTTCCACCATTCCAGCTCGGTGCTCTCAGAGTCCTGCAGGGGCTCCGAGATCAGACTGCCCCGGGCTTTGTCAAGCAAAGCCCTTCGAGGTTCCTGCTTCTGTTTTGTTCTTAATGCTGGATGGAGCTGTTGTTTGTTTGCCTTCTTATACACACTAGTAAAGAACTGTTATTCCTATTCCCATATCTTTGCCTGAGAGCCCCCTTAATTTGCAAAATTATAATAATTCGGAGGGAGAGGGTTTGAATTCCCCATTCCAAGGGAGGCCCTGCCCTCCCTAGCAGACACCTGTCTCTCCCAAACCAAGACACCGACCTATGTACATTATTTGTGGGTTCAGGGACAGACATGGTTGCTTTCTTCACCAGAAGGATTCAAAGCACCAGTTCTGGAGTCACCCAGCAGTGTTTAGACCAACCCAGCAAGTCCTTGTGGCCTGCAAGCTGCACCTGAGCTCTGCCAGCTGGAGACCTCTGCGCTGCTGCGGAGGACAAGGAGCACGTTCCACAGGCCCAATTGCCCAGAGCAGTGCCTGAATTCCTTGGCTTTCACCTTGGTTGGAACAAAAGCCTTTTGCAGAAGTTGCTGAAGATGCAGCTTCTGACTTTGATGAACTTTGAGATTAAGCCAGACAGCTGAGGTGAAGAGATCCATGTGCTACTCTGTGCTCTGGGCTCCTGTGCACCTTGGGATCATTGTTTAACCCCAACACTGAGGGCCTTCCAGGAGTTAGGCACTCCCTGCACTGCCCCTGCTTTTTTTTAGTGCTCTTCTCCCATGCTGTCTTCACTGACCATCTCTTCTTTCTCTCTCTGGTGCACTGGATTGTCTCTCCTGGCCCTCAAGCTCTGTTATCTCTGAAGTCCA
Organism: Chamaea fasciata; assembly: GCF_029207755.1. Classification (NCBI taxonomy): domain Eukaryota; kingdom Metazoa; phylum Chordata; class Aves; order Passeriformes; family Sylviidae; genus Chamaea; species Chamaea fasciata. Next base: position 13,795,557 of record NW_027094101.1, on the reverse strand, counting down.
AGCTCTGCAGAAAGGTTACCTCCCTTCAGGGCTCGGGACAGGCACCGTGTAAAGGGAGGAGTTTCTGCAGGAAGTCACCAGAGTGACTCACCCAGTACAGCTAAGGAAGCTCCTAAGAAAAAAAGAAGTTTGTGCTCCCACAGCTACAGCAGCCATGGCCAGGGCCTAGCCTGCAGGATGTGACCCCTCAGCTCCCCACGGGGCCATGCCCCAGCAGGAAGAGCCTCTGTGGTGCCACGCACCCAGCCCTGCTCCATTAGCTGGAAATCACCACCTGCTTCATTCCTCACATTAACTCAAGATCACATGCCTGAACAGGGGAGGGAAAAACCCCACCCCAAACAAGTGCCATTCCCCACGACAGGGGGTGGATTTGGATTCTGTCCCAGGGGAGTCACACACCTCTTTGTGCACCTTCGTCCTGCTCTTGATCTCTGCCACTATCATCCCCACGATGGAGCCTCTGTACGTGGCTGCCAGGGAAAAGAACTTCTTGTTGGAAGTGATATCTCGGTACCATGAGTCAGGGTACCTGGGAAGGAAGCAGAAACAGGAATGTTTGTGGGTGCAAAGCCCATGGGACAGGCATGAGATGCTCCTCCACTGCAAACAGCTGTTGCATCCCATTTGGTGCCATGGGCTCTTTCAACATGTAATGGCCTCCTGCCTTGCTAAGAGAAGCACATTTTCATCTTACAGTCTTTGCCCAGAGCTTTCACATCCATCTTTAGCAAGTTATTTTTAAATGCAAGATCCATCTGCCCTCATCTAAGAGTGTAAGGATCTCATTAATTTGATACACATGTAAAAAATGCTGCATGTTGATAGGAAAAGAAAAAAAAAAATCACACCACCAGCCTCCAGCTCTCCTCCTCCTTCTGCAGCTACTAAAGGGAAACTAATATATGTTCATTTATTTCCAAGGGAGAGTTCAGCAAGTCTTGCTTTTAAAAGAAATCTACAGACTCAAAATATTATGAATGCTTTTGCTGATTTGTTATGTTTTATTCAATCTTAATTATAATCTGCTAGAATCCTCTATAAACCTTCTCTGTGAAGCTGAAGCTAAAAATCCATGAAGTCTACAGCTGTGCTTTCCCTGGATGTCTTAGGCCAGAAATCTGCCAGTGTCCTCCAGAAAAGCTCCTGTGAGGTCATGGGCATTTACCAAATGTGGGTCTGGGGAGCTGGCCTGGGCCAGGCTGAGATCAGCTTTAAGCCAGACTACAGGAGGAGCAGCGATCCAAGGGCAGTTCTGCTGATTCAGAGCAGCCCCTCAGGAACAGCTCCGGGCCAGTTCTGTTCAGCTCTGAGGGTGCTGTCCCAGCTCCAGGACACAACTCCCTTTCACAAGCACAGGGATGCTGTCCTTTTCCCTGGAGGTGTCCTCCTTTCCCCATCTCATTCAGTCCTTCTCAAGAAGCTGATCCTTTTCCCTTTAATGACAAAGCCCATTTTCCTGCCAAAATCCGCACACAGGAAGTTTCTGATGACTCCAGCATGCTGCAGGACAGGCAGCAGAGGATCTTTAACAACAACAGCACCACAGCGCACAGAAGATTCCCAACCTGCTGCTGCTGTCCTGGCAACAACCCTGAGGCTGCAGAGAGTTGGAGCAGTGCAAGCTGACACCATTTGTCCCGAGGCCCCCCCGCCGCCCAGACATCACATACTCAATTGGGAACCAGTCTCCACAGAGCTGTTTCACGGTGTCTATGTCATCGTGGCAGAGCAGGCGCAGGTTCACATCCGTCAGTGCAGTCGGGGGCACCTCCTCTGTCATTCACGCCTGCAAGGGAAGGAAGCACCAGAGCAGAGATGGAACACAGGCTCTGATCCAACAGCACCACGAGGGGCTTGCTAGGGATGAAGCTGCTTTTCCCAGAAAAGTTGAGTTTGCAGGAGAGATGAAGCAAAACACGGCAACAAGAACCTGAGAAGGGACTCAAAGCTGTGCTGGCCATGGGGCAAGCCCAGCTCACAGCCCAGCCTGACCCATCCCTCCAGCCCCACATCCAGGCACATCCCCATCCCTGGGAGCACAGTCTGGTGACTCTGTGTGCAAGAAGCATGTGACCACCAGCCCTTCCAAAAAGACATTAAATGAGCCTACAGTGTGCCAAGTGTACCTTATGTTACATGGAGCTCTTCAAATGTCCCTGCAGGACCAACATTTTGTTAAAACAAAACTGAACAAACAGCTTAAAAAGGAAGCAGTGCTACAGGAACATTTAGAAAGTCCTCTTGCACAACCCTGCCATCTCCAGTGAGTACATATCGCAGAGGATTCCAACTCTTTAAAGTGTTCATTTGTTTAACCTATGCTGGTGAAATGAGATCTAGTTTCACTTCCCCTCATTGCTGTGTGCCACAGCTCCTCCCAGCCCAGCACAGAGCGCTCAGATACAGAAATCCCAGGACACCTTTTCTCCACAGCCCTGCCACGATCTGCTAAGCACAAACACAACACTTGCTGCAATGTTTTCAGCCCTTTTCAACAAGTACCAGAGGGAAAGAAGCAAGTGATAGCTAAAGTGGCTGTAAAAGCGTTTGTAGCACTGATGGATGACTGAAGAACATATTTTAGGCAGGACAAAGTCCCAGGAGAGACAGACAAGATTAGTGGGGAGAGGAGGAGTCATTTCCTTCATCTCTCTCACTCTGACCCTCCCAGGTAAAAGACCCAGACCAGGATGCAAATTAAAAAAAAAACAAAGCCACCGCCCTTAACAACAACAAATTACTAAAAATTTTTACTTTCTTTTCCCAGTTTTAAGTCTCGAGTCTTGGTTTCAAAGCACCAAGTTATAAGGGGAAAGCTGCACAGAGCAATGTTTGTCTATGCCCTGCTGTGAAAAGAGTTGCTCAGCTCTCCAGTGTTCCTGATGAGCTCAGAGCTCAAGGAGGAACAGACATAAACACACTCCTCACTGGACTGCATATGCCATTTGAGCAGCTTCAACACAAAAATTGTAGCTGGCAAAGTTACAATTGCCAGTTTGGTAATTTTAAGTTGCCAAATTTACCATTTAGCAATTAATTATTAAGTTACTAACCTTACTTGGACAAGCTCTCAAGCACATGGTGGGATTCCCCGGGTGTCCTGTGCAGGGCTAGGAGCTGGACTCAGTGATCCTGATGGGTCCCTTCCCTTCAGCAGAGTCCATGATTCTACTCTGCCTGTTACAGTCACTCTGTGCTGAAATGGATCACTTGTTCCTCTCCAAAGAATTCCTTAAAAAGCAGCACAGCTATTTCCCAGCCTGTTCTAGGACTGTGGCTGCATGTTCACTGAGCAGTCCACAGCACTCACAGTCAGTCCAGGTGCCAGTTTCAAAACAACTTCAGCACCTACAAAGCCTGCACTCCTTGCTGCCTTTAAAACTTCTTTTACACTCTCAGAAGTGGCTCAAGCCCTCAGAGGCCAGACTTGGAATCCATACCCTGTCACAGCAGTGCACACACTCCCCACCCCCAGCCTCTGGTGACCTTTTAAGAAGCCTCAGCTTCACCCCATGGGACCCTGAAGAAAAAAGGACAAAGATTTGCTAATCGACGCCACTGGTGATGCTGTGGACCCCAGTCTGACCCCCCCACCCCCGCTGAAGCCTTTGCTGAGCCATTTCAGAGCTGTGACACAGCACAGGATCATTTTTCTTGCAAAGTTTCAATGCTCCTGTAAGGGAATACCCCTTCTCAGCATTAATAAATCAGAGAGAAATGAAACCACCACACCAGAGCCATGGTTTTGCTAATGAGTAGAAAAGAGAGAGGAGAGGCAGAGCCAGCACAGGACACATTCCTGTGAGGATTAGTCCATGTGTATTTAACACCATACTCTCACAGAGCTGGGCAAGCATTACGCATTATCCTGCAGCTGAAGCCAGCCTCAAAAAAGTAATCCATGACTGTTGAGTTGAACAGGATAATCCCCCTCCCCTCAAATTCAGACACCCACGGCTGGTTGTGTTTGCAGGGACTCACTCCATCCATAATGTGATTCAATCCAGAGGCACCAGCACATTTAAAGGACATTTGGGACACCTGTCTGCCACCATGTCCTGCCACAGGGGTTTAGGAGAGCAGACCTGTGCCCCTTCCTCCCTGGCCAGGTGTCACTGCTGCTGGAGGAGCTGTGGTAAGTGGCTCCTATGACCAAGAGAGAAGAAATTCCAAGCAAATCAATTCCCTTCATATCCAGGTGACAGCCTCTGGGTCTTCTGGGATGCCTGGAAAAACACCCAAGAGCAGGTCCTGGCCCTGGGCACAGCCTGTGGCAACGCTGTCCTTTAGCACAGCCGAAGTCCTCAACTCAAGTCTCAACCAACACAGTGACCTAAGAATCACTTTTAGAGTCAACTTAAGAGGACAAAATACATGTTCGAAAGCACAAAACAAACCAAAAACACTATCAGTGTAAAACAAACACCTGGAAGCTAAAAGGGGGTTTAGAGGCAGCAACTCTGAAAAGTTCTGCTTGAACACAAGTTCTGCCCTCTGAAACCAGATGGTGGCTTACTGTGAAGCCAAATGCAGCCTCCAGGGACATGTGGTTAAGTCAAGGCCACTTTGGAAAGTTAAAATGAAGTTATCTTCTCTCTTTTAATATCTTTTTCTCAGGTGTCAGCCTTTGGTTCACATGATGGCCACAGTCTGGGGGGTGCCATGGCCAGCACTGCCCACTGCCTTCCCTCCCAGGGGACACAGCAACCTCACCCTTCTGTCAAAACAGGAAGCACTTGCTCAGGAGGATTACTAAATGAGCCAACATTTCATATTTCATTTAACATTTCATGCTTATGAAGGGATAGTGCAGACAAACATTTGAAAAAGCCCCGAGGACACCCTCTTACAAAATGCTGCAGTCAGGAGCAAGTAGAACTAGAAACTGAACATTTCATTCCCTTTCTAACCTAAAACCTGGAGATATTAATGCATAACAAATTCATTTCAAAAACACAGGAAAGCATAAAGGTTTTAAGCATTTTTACTAGTTTTCTGCCTTGCTCTGTTGAAGCAAATCTTGCAAAACGTTTTTGCCTCAGGTGTATTGGGTAGTTCAGAGGAACTGCTGAAATTCTTATGACTGACAAATATTTAGCAGTAATGGAAGTTGGATGAAAAGAAATAGTAAATGCATTACTAAATAAGCCAACTTGACATATAACTTTAAATTAAAGTACATTGTGAGGCCTGAACTTACTCTTACTATTTATAAATGATGTCATAAACCTTTGGCATTACTAAGCTGTGGCTATAATGAGCTAAAGAACAGCATTTCACAGTTCTGTCTAAAAGGCAGCAGAGCCTTTGGCTCCAGCACTGGCCCAAGCCATGGCTGGGCCTCCAGGAATTGTCCCTGCTCACTCAGCAGGATGGAGCCAAGTGCAGGCACTGACATTCCCACCACGAGCACTCCCAGGTCCTGTGGAGAAGGAGCAGTTCTTGTTTAGAGCCAGCTGCAGGAACAGTTTATTTACATGGACCAGTTGCTTCAGAGCTAAGACATCTCAGCTCAAGCTTTTCTCAAGAGCAGGAGCTTTTCATTCCCTCTTAGAGCTCTTGTATTAAAAGAAAAAAAATCCTAATAAAATCTACGTAAGATCACATTTTTAGAGAGACAGGCAGCCATACAGAACCAGCACTCTTAATCCAGCAGGGTGTCCAAATGAGGATAAAGCCTGATGCTTTGGCAGGCAGCTGCTTAAATGAGTTTGAAAATCCCTTGAGCACTTCCATACCTACCAAAACCTTGCCAAGTGGTTCTCCAAGTTCAGATTTCCCTTGTTTATCATTGTTAGACATGTTTTAACAATGTTTCTGCCTTATGCATCTTGCAAAATGAGTTGGATTTCACCAGTGAAGAAGACGCTGGTTTCATTAATTTTGACTTCAGCTTCCATGCAGATAAGCTCGTGAAATTCCCAAATAAAAAAATCTATGATCTAGCAACAAATATCACTGAATTTCCTAGCAGAATAAAAGCCTATCTAAAGTAATCTAAGACTAAAGTCAAACAAATAGTAACAAGGTTTGTTTACAACTCTAATTCCCAGTCAGGGACGTATTGACTTTAAATTTAGTGTTCACACAAAAACCAACGTGAAGGAATCTTCTTCACTTGCAGAAACAAAGCTGGATCGAAGTTCATCAATACCTTTTACTTTACTTAAAAGCTCCTTGAGATCAATTCATCCTGCAGAAGGCAGCAGAGCTGCAGGGAAGAATAAAGGGAAGCCCTGGCAGGCTGTGGGTGTTTATAACTGGATCCCACAATTCAGGCACACCCAGCCAGCCCGGGGCCCCGACACCTCCAACATTAAACAGTGCAGATCCTCAAAGACTCGGGATGAGGATTTTCACCTCAGGAATTCAAAGTATTCACTTGGAGCACACTCCTGCTGGATTAGTAAGGATTATCTGCTGTCCTTCCTCCGAAGGAAAAGATTAAGTTCCTGCAGACGAGTCCCAGGGGCACAGCAGGAAGGGGCTGTCCCCGAGGAACGGCAGTGACACCAAACAACGCACCGGGCACGGGGAGCCCCCGTCCTGTCAGCTCCTGCCCGGCACTGCAGGACGTGTCACAGGGGCTCCATTTCACTTTACAGACACTCCCTGGGAGATCTGCACGCAGGGACAGAGGTGGATTTCCTCGTGCCTGGTGCCCTCACACCAGAGGCGCTGCTCCAGTGTCACCACCAAATCCTTGTTTGCAACTTCAGTCGCAATCTGGACAGTCCTCAGATCCCAGTAACACAAGATTTCCAGGAAGGAAAAATTAATAACATTTGGCATCCTCTCTCACTTGTAAGTAAACAGGATCAAACAAAGTCCAGAGAGAATTTTAAAGCTACCAAAATGCAGGATTTTAGCTGTGACTGAGTACCACAGTACCCAAACCAGCCATGAAGTCTGCTATTATCTTCCAGAACACCAACAGGAATTTTCACAGCTATAAGTCTCTCTACCTCGTGCCATCTGGCACTGGGGATTTGATTTACATTAAGCCATTCAGTCTGAACCAGTCTAATTCCACAAAGCAGTAAAGATTTCCCTGCTGCATTTCATTTTCAGCTTACTGTGTTTTTAGGTTACTGGTCTCGCAGGGAATGTTGCACACAGACACCTCTGTCACCAAGTTCCTTTCATTTAATACAATGAAAGCGCAACTGGATTTCAAAATATCATGAATTCATTACTAAGAATCTCAAAGAGGTGCTTCCAGGACTTAGGGCAACATTATCCAGAAAACAGGAGTCAAATTTTTTAAGATATTTAAATACTTGGCTTGACAGCTTCTCAGCACTACTTCAAGTACGGCCATAGAATAAGAAAATATAGGTGGGAAAGACCCTTTGGGGTTTAATCCAACTTAGATCAGCTTGCTTAGGCCCACATAATGTCAGTGAGGAAGAAATCTCTTCACACTTCCTGGAATCAGACCAGTTCCTTTGGATCTAAAGGCACAACTGGAAGCTGGGGCATCTAATGTGCTGCCTGCACCAACACCGCCAGCTCTGCCAGTCTGCAGTGCAAGCACACCTGCCAGGGCATTTGTCACACTGTGTATCCATGTAATGCTCCTGCTCCTTCTAGGAATGCCACAGGGGTTCGTTTGGGACAGGCAGCACACAAAGCTGTGTACAGAAGGTACAGCTCCCCTCACTCCCACTCTGTTATGCAAACTGACAGAGCCTGGAGCTCCGGTCACACACTGCTCAGTGATTGTCTCCCCTCCACCCCTGAACACCCATCACATCCCACAGGAGTGCTGCCCAGAACTGCCAGCACTTAACTCCCTGCATTAGCAGACGCTTGGAATGAGTGAGATTCTTCATGAAAAATCTAGGACGAAATGACTGATTCCATGCCCTGGTCTGAAAAAAACCACAATAACGTGGGGGGAAGCAGGCTCTGATTGTGTGACTTTACAACTGCCCAGAACACCTTCTGATCCACGTTCTTCTGCCTTTTCTACCACAATCAAAAGCACTCAGCCTCAAAGCCCCCCGTGGAGCTCTCAGGGGTGTGCAATAGCTCAAGACTTGGCACTCCTTAATATTTAAACTCCTTCAACAGCAGCTTCTTTCCGTGCAGGAAGTGGCCTCCCCAGGCACCTGGCCTGGCACAGCCCCCCGGAACACACGAGGTTAATCCAGCCCTGCCCTGTGGACCCCACCTGTCCCCAAAGCACAGCCCAAGCACTCACGGGATTCTCTTGGGGACATCACTCTGGAGAAAGGAGTTCGTCAGTGCCTGGACTTTCTCGTCCAGGAAATCCATCCAGGGCAGTGTGCTTGAACAGCACCCCACAGTGGAGGAGGGCAAAACCCAGTGAGCTCGAGGAAAAGAAAGTTTTGCTTGTGTTGTAAAGAAAGCCGAATTCATCTCAGCCCCAGGGAGGCTGGAGGGTAACCTGGGGTTGAGATAAGACATCTGCACCTGTGAACTGTCAGGTGCCCTGAGCCAATTATTAATAAAGAATCACATCTTCCTGAGAGAGCCAGACTGATGTGGCAGGAACATACACACAGCCGAGCCCAAAGTATAAAAACTGGACAATTAAAAAAGGGAATTTTGAAGGAAGCAAAGCATGCTTCAACCTGTGTATTCCTTCCTGAGCACCCTGGCAGCGAGCACACAGAGACCAGCAACACCCCACGTGGATTTGGGTCCAGCCATGCACTGCCAACACTGTGTTAAGCTTCTGCTGTGACTTCTGCATTTCACCCAGCTAAATCAGACTCCCACTTCACATCAAATACACCAAACAGGTCAGTTGGATCTTACATTGGATATTACACCCTCCTCGTGTGGAACAGCTACAAGAGCTTGGCCAGAGCACGTTGAACTCTGACAGCCAGGGAGGCAGCACTGCCACACACGGCCTGGGAAAACCATCCTGGCAGACAGCCCTCCTCCTAAAGGCTCACCCCAGGCGGCTCAGACTGTTTGTCCTCAGCTCTCAAATTCTGAAAACACCGCTCTAAGAACGCGTTTGTGCCTTGTCTGCAGCTCCACACAACTCTCCACTCCACCCGCACGGAGGTGTGCACACCAGGGCGCTGAAAGCCTCCAAGGCAAACACCCACAATCGCTGTCATTAACACTGTGGCCTCCAGCCACGAAGGATCAGGATTTGAAACAGGCCCCAAAAGGACAGTAAGAAGTGAGAAAGCAAAATGTAGTTCTGCCAGAGTAGCAAGCATTGGTTAGTTCCTAGAAATAAAGAACACTTACTGTTAGTGAAAATCCTTTTAAACTGTACCCCTGATCTTCCACACACTCTGAGCCAGATCTGGCAGACTCCCAGCAGCAGAAACATTAATGCTTTACATGTGGGTCGTTTTCTGGGCTGTTCTCTCACCTTACAGCTCTGGAAATATTGCTGGAGCCGTGGATTTCACAGGAGCCAGTCCCCAGATAAAGGGTCTTTAAAGCATACTCCACAAGGCCTGGCTTCCTGCTGCCCCAGATACAGCAATTCCTCTGGGGAACGGCAAACAAGAATCTCTAAGAGGGTTTTGCTGTTAAATCTTTCCTTGTTAAGAGGAGGAAGGGAAAATCTGCTTTGTGACAGTGGCACTGTGGGGAGTTCAAACCCAAGGGTCAAAGAAGAGGCACACTGGCACCAAGCTCCTCGCTGGAGGGGACATTTAATACACAGCAAGTTCCCAGCAGGTGCCTCTTCCTCCAGGAAACAAACAAAAAAACCCCAAATGATCCATCACATCTGCAGTCCTGCTGCCCTTTCTAAGTTAGAATAAACAGCCACACAGAAAATGTGTGTAGTGACTGAAAAAACAGCCAGAAATGCAGCCTGCAAACCCCTGGAGAAGGGAATTTGAGGCTGCCTCCATCTCCTACACACTGTCCTCATTCTGGAGCAGCAATGACAAAACCCAGCCCCTCCACCTGCACCCTCACAGGAGACACCGACACAACGTTCCAGAGGTTACTGCAAACAAGGTGCTCTCAAATAAAATAGATTTTGAAAAAGCTTGAAAAGAACATTCCTTCCTCAGCTGTCAGACAAGTGCCCCAAACTTAACACCTCTCCAAGATCCCGACTTTAAAATTTGAGCCAAAATGCTCCTTTTCCTCTCCTTTTGCAGCAGTTTTCCAGGCACGAGACACTCAGGTTCAAATCAAAAACTCCACTGCTGCTGTTTTAAACTAATAACGTTTAAAATGGATTCTGGTATAGGTGTCTGTGCTGACAGTAACAGTAGTAAGTTGAAAAGCAGAAATAAAAAACTTAATTAAAAGCTAACGTTGGAAAACGGAGCAGCTCCTGTTCCCAGCTCTCTGCAGGGAGGAAAGTGGGTGGGGGAGACACGAAGCTCTTCTTGCAACACTCTGCACTGAAGCCACCAGACACGCTGTGACTGGTTAAAAACCAGCCAGGTGGGAGTGACCGCACTCTGGGGATGATTTTGGAGAGCACTTGGCTTCCGAGTTTGCGGAGGAGGTGCTCAGCTTCGGCAAATCTCTTCTCTATCCCTCTGAACAGCTGAAGCCCAACAGGCTCTTTAAAAGCCCCTGAGCTGTCACTGAAGGGAATCCCTGTGGCCTTGAGCAGCAGGGAGGCAGAACCACAGGAATTCCCGGGTCAGCCCTGCCGGGAAGTCCCCCACCTGCACCTGTAATTCCTCAGGTATTTCCAGCCTCAGCTCCACCTGCTCACGGCAGGATTACACTGGGAGGGGCCGGGTGGGAACAGGCAGGAAATGAGGGAATGGCGTTTGGGAGGCAGGAGCAGCTCCCAGCAGCTGACGGGCTCTGAGCCCAGCGCTGACCATCCTGCCCCAACCCCTGTATTCACAACAGCCCCCCAAAAACCCCATCCCCACATGCAAATACAGATCATCCCTCCTGGGAAAGAAATAGCAGCAGACATGAGAGAAGCACCAGGCTTTGTAAATAAAACTAAATGCACGTGCTCTGTTAAAGGCTCTAAGACCATTTCCTGAATTCCACTGGCACTTCCCACAAGGTTTCATCACATCCAGCTCCAGTCTGGATACCAGGAGTCAGGATGGTTGGCACCGGTTTAGGAAAACAAGTGAAAATTCAGAATGGCACAGGTTTTAGGAGGCATCCACAGGACACCCACTTCCCAACTAGTCAGACATGAGAGGTCAATCTGCCTCAAGCACATCAAACAACCCGCTGAGAGAAACAGCAGCAGCTTCAGAGAGCAAAACATTGTCTCAGGGCCACTCCTGAATGCTTCTTCCTCTGGCACCAAGTGCGGGAACACTAACTAGAGCAGTTTACAAGATGTCACAGAACTAATTTTTAACCTGCAAGAGGAAACCTTCTGCTGTAAAAGCCTGATCGCGGTCACTGCTGCTGAGGGGGGCAGGGCTGCTCAGGTTTGTCTTGTAAATGAGCTCACACAGTAATTATCACCCACGGGGACAGGCCCAGCAGTTGGGGCTCTGGGGGGCTGTTTGTTTGTTTTTCTCACCTCACTTGTGAGAGCCTGCTGGAGTTTATTCCAACAGACAGTGGGGTAACCTGAGAACACACCACAGTGCTCCCAAAATGCTCCCACAAGTGTCCTCCATAAAGACTTCTGAGGATACTAACCCGCACCACGGAGAGGCTGTGGCAGATTAAAATAAATTAATTATAAGAATTAATTAGATTAAAATCATCTAGGAAGAATCCAGAGTGTAAAGAGAGCCCATTCAACAGGTTCATGATAACTAGATGGAAGAAGAGAGGAACAGACAGGCAACAAACCTGGCTGATGATCCTTTGGGATAGGGCACAGATTTCCAGGATGGCAAAATCTAAAGTTACTGGCAGTTGCAGAAAGCTCCCACAATGCCAAAAGCCAAGTCAAACTGTAAGCTGGTAGATTAGAAAGAAAAAGGAATGCAGACATTTCCAATTTGTGCCGACCACTGCAAGGGGAAAAAGCATCCACAGCGAGCTCCCTGAGAACATTAGTGGCTCAGCAGGAAAGGAGGGCACAGGGAATTATCAGAGCAGACAGAGAGGGAAAAAGAGCCATCTGTAAAGAGTCTGGTCTGAGGTAGGCACAGATATTTAACGCCTCTGTGTCCGAATGAAAGGCCAGAGGGGAGGGAAGCGTGGCCGAGGCTCAGGAGCTCAGTACCATCGCCCAGAAAGGGCTGGGAGCTGCTGCAGTGCAACAAAACCGGGATAAACCAACACTTATGAGCAGGCCGAGTTCAAACTCAACTAGGTACCGTAGTTAAACGTTTAGACAGCTTGCAGTGGGACACGATAATAATTTGATGCCTGTAATCAAGAGCGCATTGTCCGAGATGCGTTTTAGCTCCTGGCCGGACACAGCAATGCCGGTGTTACCTCTGAAAACACCCGGCGGCGAACGGAGCGACCCGAGCAAACCCCGCGGGGAATAGCCCGACCCGGCCAGCCGCCACATCCCGGCCTGCCCCGGGGAAATTGGGCCGCCGAGGAGGAGGAAACGGAGACGGCCACAGGCGACAAGAGCGGCACCGAGCTCTCCGGTTACGGGGAAGGACACGAGCACAGCCCGAGGCCCCGGAGCCGCGGCCACCTAAGGCCGGGAGTTGCCATGGCGACTGCGCCGGGCCCGTCCCGGACAAAATCACCACGACAACGCCAGCCCCCTTCCCCACCGCAGAGAGCCCCCAGACTCCTCCCCGCTCACCTGCGAGGGGCGGCGGACGCGCCCTCAGCACATCCCGGGAGCGGAACCGGACGGAGAAGCGCCGGGCGCGGACACCGGCGGCACTTCCTCAACCGGGGCACCGAGCAGTAACGCGCCTCCCTATTGGCTGGCAGCCGGACACGTGACCACGAGCGCTGCGCACGCGCACAGCGGCGCGCCGGTCCTCTGAGGCCGCGGGGGCGGCGCCCGGCGGGGCCCACGGGCCGTAATTAAGGCAGCGGGAATTAATTAACTAAAGGGGCGCCCTGGAGCGCAGGCGCTTGGGAAACAAGGGCTGGGGCTGGTCACGGCCCTGGGTCACCTGGCCGGAAGTTTCCCTCAATCTTTCAAAGGAGTAGGAGGCAGAACTGTCGTGCGGTACAAGGACTTGATGCCATTCATGGTTCTAATCCTGAAATTAGCTCTAAAGGGTTTTTCCTTGCTGTTGAAGCTCTAAAAAGTGAGATGAGGCAGGATATTTCAGTCGGAAAGTACCTACAACAACTGCCTAGTCCAGCTGCCTGACCAAAAGTTTAAGATACTATTTTTATTATGGGTTCAACTCGACGGACTGGAGGTTGGACCAGGTGATCTCCAGAGATCCCTCCCAACCCTAACTCTCCATTTGTTATTAACCTTGCATTTCCTCGGTTTCCTTGCCAGCTGTTCCATTCAATCAGGTTTTCCCACCTTCCGGCTAATTTGCCCTTTTTTTTTTGCAGCCAGTGCAGAACAGGGGTGCCACATCTCCTCTCACGAGGACAGCAGAGCAGCAGAGGTCTCTGTCACCATCTCTGGTGTGTAGGAAGAATCCCTTTTTTCCTGCTTTTCCATCCTGCAGAGGGGAGCTCGGGGAAGCACAGCAGGACAATAAAGGAGCTGGACACCCCCTCTGGCAAGCCCTGCTGCCCTTCCCAGGATGATTCCATGCATTCCCCGTGCTGCACTCAGGGCTGGCCAGCACAGCGCTGCCAACCTTTGGCCATTTTCCAACCAGCATGAACAAAACACTCCAGATCTCATCCCAAAGTTTCCAGAAGCACTGCCTGAGGTGTGTACAGGGCAATTCCCCAGCAGGGAGATCGATGGGACACTGCAGCCACAGATGGGTTTTGTCCCCACCCCAACACAGGCCTGACAAGTTGGACCTTCTAATCACCGGAAAGAGAATAATCCAATTGTTTGAAATTGTTCTGACTCTTCTAATTGTTCGAAAAAAGAAAGCAGCAGATTTGTTTTATGCTTCTTAAACTGTTTCCTTTAATAGGAAGTGCTGCTTTACCCTACCTTGTGCTTCCGAAACAAACGTTTGCCTTCCAAAAATATACAGTGTACACATACTCTGTAGCTATAGATACAAACATTTACAAAGAAACAAGCGGGCTGGAGTGGGACAGCTTGGAAAAAAATCACACAAGGCCTTCCCTTCCGGCCCTCCCACAGCCGGGGCAGCCGGGCTCACCACGCTGTAAACAGCCCAGGGCTGCTGCAAAAGGCGATTGAGGAGTATCATACCCTTGGAGCAAAACCATTCCCACACACTGCAGAGGTTTGGAATTGATGGTGCCTGTTCCCATCCCCTCCTTTTGTCCCTGTGATCAGCACCAGCGTCCCCCATCCCAGCCCACCGCCGCCCGAGGGCCGAGCCCCGGGCGGGGCCAGGCTCAGCTCTGCTCCAGGAGGACAAGGCGGTTCCCAGGGGTTCGGGGTGTGTCATGAGGCTCCCCCAGCCCCGGGGAGGCCGGGACACGGGGCAGGCTAGCGGATGGGCCGGTAAGGGAACGGCATGCCCGGCATGAAGGTCTGCACGGGGTGCGCGGGCAGCGCGGGGTAGCCCAGCGGGGGCGTGTGGATGTGGGGGTAAAATCCTGGGGGCAGAGCCCCGTGGGTCGGCTGCTGCACTGGACCTGAGATCACCAGCTGGAGCAGGCTGTGGGAAGAAATTCAGACAGGAGGGAGATTATTAGAGGAGCTTTTGTCATGGCCCTAAGGACAATACACATCCAACTCGCAGCGCTGCTGAGAGCCAAGAGAACAGTGACACAGTTCTGTTCTTTAAAGCTTCCAGAAGACTTTTTTTTCCCTTTTTCCTCCTTTTTTTTTTTTTCCCTTTTCCCCCCTTTAATTTTAAGCTCTGCTCTTTTTTCAAAAAGGCAAGAAGCAATTGAGCTTATGAGTCAGGTAAAACCAGTAGGGAATTAAGAGATGGGACAATTTAGGGGCAGGTTCCTTGCTGGAATTTCATTTCCCTTTCCTGTGTCTTTGTTATAACACAGGTTGGGCAAGATCACCTACAGGTAGGAGCACTGAAGCCCCTTGCTGTCAGGAATCCAGGGAAAAAGCACCCAGAACTGTGTCACTTTCATCCTTGTGCTAAAGTGCACGTGAATAAAGGGCAAATTCCATTATGACAGATTTTTAGAGGAGATTTTGTCTCAGCAGCCCTTGAGTGTCTTGGAACATGCATCAAAGCCAACAGAGCTGCAAAAAGTCTCTTACTTGTTATGTGGTAGCCTGGAGCACACAGTCCTCAAGTCATCTGAAAGAGGACACAGGATTAACAATAAGGATAAAGCAGAAATTAAGAGTGGTTTTCCTCTCTGCTGTCCTTTCTAGGAAGGTCAGATTACAGAATAATCATTAATTTTAGAGAATAATTACTGATTACTGAATGATCAGTAATCCGTCACCATCATCAGTCAGCAGGAGATCCAGAATCCCCCTCTCAGGCCCAAAACTTGGATAGGAGAGAAAATGTTTCTCCCTTTCACCAACTTTCCCCAGCAGCCCCTTTATTGCATGTTTGACATTTAAGACAGACAAGCCTGAGGATGGATTGCGCAGTACCAATACATCAACAAGAAGTAACTGAGGCACAGGAAGTACAAGGTCTGACCCTGCCCAGTACCCGTTTTGTACTGGTTTGGGGATTTTTAACCACTGCTACTGTAGAAAATGGGTTTGGTTTCTTTTTGCTGGAACCTATCAACTAGAAATTGCACTTTTTTACCGTCTCCAAACTTCTGCTAAAGCAGAATAGCTAGAACCAAGGAATTTACCAACATATCCCATTTTTCAGGAATAGCTTGAGAACAAACTCCTGCCTTTGTAGATAAACACAGCCCCAAAATACTGAAATATCTGGTATTTTAGCAGCCCCTTACACTGAATTACCTTCCACAGAAAGAGCAAGTGCTCAGAATATTCCAGCTAAGAACAAACACAGCTGAAATCAGCCCTCATAACAAAACCCTCCAATTTCTGCTTGTTCTTACAACACTCAGAGTTACTTTACAAAAGATCAGGAGGAAGAACATTGAAATTTGACCAGCAGCACTGGTTCAGCCAGGACAAAAGCACCAGATCCCTGCATAGGCAGAGGCCACTCTCTGCAGCTGGGGTCTGCACTAAATGTCCCAGCTGTTGGAGAACTTCAAGCCTTCTGCTATACCCTAAAATTGCCCATTTTCAAGAGAATATAACAAGAAAAGAGTCTGTGTGGCTGACCCTGCCCGGTGTTGGGCCACTTCCCTTTTATCTCTCTGCATGTCTTTTGCAAAGAACTGGCTTTGGAGACAGGAAAGCCAGACAAAAGCCATGTTAGCAGCCCTTTTCTTAGTGTGTTTAACTGAATTTGGACACACTGTAATGGGGTCTCATTACAGGTGAGCTGAAGTCCCAGAAGTTTCACTTGAAGTATTATTTGCTTTTCAAATTCTTTGTCTAGTGCACCCACCGGGGTTTATGTGCTTCATGGCCTCTCCTCCAGCAGGCAAGCTCAGAGAACTCAAACTGGAGCAAAATCAAACAGTGCTTTTTAAATAGCTGCAGGTGATTCTGAGGGGAACAAAGTGTCCCCATGCCAGGCACCCAGGTAGAACCCCCTGGTGCACAGTGCAGGGCTGTAAATCAGCCCCCAGCTCTGCAAAGCAATGCCTGACTCACCCACAGCAGTGATCTCTCGTTTCTTATTCTCCATCCAGCTATTTTTTTCTGAAGTATTTTGTGCACTACCACTTTCTAAGATGGGCAAACTACTAATTATGCTGTGAACACCTCGATCTTTACTCCCCTCACCCCAAAATTGCCTCTTACAACTTTTGCACCCTGGAGGAGAAGAATCCCATGCCAGGTCACTGCCAGCCCCACAGACAACTCACCTCTGGTGCACAGGAGAGCTCCTGATGCCATGGCCACCTGCAAAGCCTGAGCCAGCCTGTCCAGAGCAAGTTCAATCTCTTTGGATGCGTTGAGAGGATTGAGTTCATCAGACAGTCTGTTAATGTCCTCCACCAGAGGAACCACGTGGTCAAAGGGTACCAGCCCCAGGCGCCCATAAAGGTTTTTCTCTGTTAAATGCCCCTGGAGCATCATAAGAACCTGCAGGACACTCAGGTGCAGCTTGGAATACAGCTGGTGGCAATCCCTGTCTTCTCCTGAAGTCGAGTCCTTGGCAATTTTGTTGGGAGCATGTCCATTGGAGAGAGAGGCTTTCTTCTTCCTTTTGTAGGCCAGGGGAGCCTTGACACACCAGCGGATCAGCCCCGTCAGCGGGGTGAGCTCCAGGAACCCCATGGGCAGGTTGGCTGCAATGGGAGTGTTCAGGAAGGTGATGAGGATCAGCCGAGGGTCCTCAAAGATCCAGGAGACAATCAGCTCCAGCAGATCCGAGGGAGGGATGAGGTCATCTGGAGAGAGGAAAGTTATTGTTGGGGAAGCTGAGCCTTGCACTGAAGCACAGGACTTTAATTTGGGCTCTAATTAGTCTCTCTCACACACACAACCATCCTACACTGTCCCAATTACAATTTCAGAACCTCTCCAACTCTGCTGTTTTGCCCAAGACACCAAAGGTAGTTTGTTCCAGGGAAGACACAACTATGTTCCTGTCACCTTCATCTTCCCCACCTATTCCAAAGACACCACCAAACACTGATGTTTATTCCCCTTCCCAGAAAAGCATCTTCCGTGGTTTTCTCCTTTGCCACCCATCATCTGCTCGTTTTTTCCCTAATTTCAGTCTCCATTTATCCCTTGCCACAGGAAGTACAATGGGCAAGGGAAATAGGAAAAACTTGTTGGGTGAAGATAAGGAAGTGCCAATAAATTAACTCATTGCTTTTAATACTTACTTACCTAAACAAACATGTCTTGTGGAAAAACACAATGCAACAACACAATCACACAACAGGTAAAGGATTATAAGATTATGTAAAGCTTCAGGTGAGAAGTGAAAGACAGTCATGAACTTGACTACAGACAAGAGAAACCCTGACACATCATCCTGTCACAGGGGGAGTGCTGGATTGGAAGAGCAAGCTCCCTTTTCTTGTGTCACCAAAAACATCTCAAATAAACTGAGGAATTAAAAAATTACTTCCTGTGACTCAAGTTATTTCCTTTCTGACGTGTCTTCTGACCTGATGATGGGATATAAAACATGCCCTGAGCTCTACTAAATACTTCATAAAAACAACATAAAGGCTAAGCCTCTCTTTCACTCTCAGTAATGCCAAGCTGTTTATTTGGAGAAGAGTTTGCAAAGCATTTCCTTTATCAATTGTAGCATTTGCTTTTCTGGATTATAAGTAGTGTTGGTACTTGGTGTATGGTTGTCCTCTGGTCCACCTTGAGCTTTCTGTGGCTGAGTAGAGATAAATCAATCTTGTTTTAGACACCTACAAGTGTGGCAGGTCACACACACAGTTAAAGAGTGCACTGGAGTTACGTTGTTGTGTTTCTCACCACGGCTCCACAGAAATCCTGCTCCAGCTTGCCAACATTCAGAACTTGTTTCTCCCCCTTTTGGAAGGGATCAGACTGACAGGCAGCCCTGACAGATCAACTTTCACTCCCAGAGCTGCTCAGTCAACACAGTCCCATGTCCTTTGCCCTCTGTGGAGGACAACGCCCTTTGTGTCAGATGTTCATGGCTGCTTCTCCAGCAAAGACTCTCCCTTGTTTCCCAGAGAGGCTGTGGACTCCAAATCCCTGGAAGTGTCCAAGGCCAGGCTGGACAGGACTTGGAGCAACCTGGTCTAGTGGAAGGTGTCCCTGCCCAGGGCAGGGGGTGGAAGAAGATGAGCTTTAAGGTCCATTCCAACCCAAACCATGCTGGAATTCTAAGTCAGCCATAGAGAGGTTATTTTTATTCTCACGCCTGTGCCAGATGAGGCAAGAGCCACACCCCTGAGCAGCTTCTGGCAATAATTACACGGTAACTCCTCTTCAGGATTCCAGCAGTTAAACCTCTTGCAACAGTCAATTCACGGTGCATTACTCTGTACCTCTTACTCAAAAAGACACAGCTGGAAAACACTTACCTGAAGAGAGGTCATAGAGTGCTGTGACTGATGTAATGAACTGGCAGCAGAAGCGAGGGCTGGCAGTGAAGATCTGCTTCAGGGTCTGGATGGAGCCTGGCACCAGGTTGCAGTAGTCATCGACCAGGGCTCGTGCCAGCCTCACACAGAACACGGCTGGGGTCCGCTGCAGGGACAGCACACAGGGGACACCAGTGACACCTGTCACAGCCTGCTCCAGGGGCTGTGTCCCTCCCCCACATGGCACTGTGGCTGCTCTCTCTCAGCACATCAAAACACCCACT
This sequence comes from Chamaea fasciata, assembly GCF_029207755.1. NCBI lineage: Eukaryota > Metazoa > Chordata > Aves > Passeriformes > Sylviidae > Chamaea > Chamaea fasciata. The sequence goes on along the minus strand of NW_027094101.1, from coordinate 13,776,277 downwards.
CTCACAGAAATGAAATCACTGTATTGCAATATTAAAACAGATGGTGATGTTTTGAGTTTACAGTACCTGTGGCTTAAAATTGAAACCTTTTAGACCAGTATTTTGACTTGGAGGGTTTTGTTTTTTTTTACTACTTCAGCAACATTTCTTCCCTGTGAGGGTGGTGAGGCCCTAGCACAAATTGTTCAGAGAAGCTGTGGCATCTACAACCTGGCCTGGAAGTGTTCAAGGCCACACTGGACAGGGCTTGGAGCAACCTGGGACAGTGGAAGGTGTCCCTGCCCATGGCAGAGAGTGGAATGGGATGAGCTTTAAAGTCCCTTCCATCACAAACCGTCCTGTGATTCCATGATTCTAACACAGGTCTGAAGTTCAACTGGTTCAGTTGCCATGCCTGATATTTATAATGTGGAAAATATTCTGTGGAATCCTCACGTGACTTAAAAGCTGCCATCTGAACTAAAAATACATCTTCTCCTGCTCTCCAGCTAATATCCCATCCTGCCCCCCCAAAAGCTCACCATGTGGGAGAAAAGGGACCCCAAGGAAACAGGTCTGCCTCCTCCCACCTTCCCACCCAGCACAGCCTTCCTGCTCCTGCCCCTGTGCCAACTGTGACTTCTGCACATCCCACAAGGGCAGCAGGAACAAAGGTGCACTTCCCAAAGCCCACACTGGGGAACCTCAGCGGGAAAGGAGCAGACAGAGGAGATCCCCAACCTACTGCATTCATAGAAGATAGACACAAGTATTTTGTGCCCAGTTTTCGAGACACGGGTTTTCTTCTTCCACACACAAACCTGCACATGGGGAAGGGTTTATTTCCCAAACTCCAGAGTCAGCTTCTTCAGGCAACATGACCATAACTGCCAAGGTTTGTTCCCTGTGTTAGCCAGACCCTGCACTGAGTCCTTTCAATATGCAGAGTTTGGGGGAGATTATTGAAACTTTCACTGACAGTAAAAAAAAAAAACCAAACAATGTTTTTCTTCCAGTGCAGCACATGAATGGACTGGCAAAGCTCTCCCTGATGCCAGAGCACAGGAACGGACATGAGCACAGACATGGGGGCAGCTGAAACTGCCAGGGAGGAGCAGCTGACTGTGACCAGCTGTGCCCACCCTGGACACTTCCCCAAGGCATCCCTGCCTGCACAGGAGCTGTACCTGCAGCCAGAAGGCAGCACACTCCAGCACAGGAACCCTGCAGACAGCCACTGCCATGGAAACCAGCTTCCCCAGCAAAGCCATCCTGCTGTCATCTGCTTTGTTCCCCTGGGGGCTGAAGAGAGATGAGAAGATGACCTGCCGGACTGAATCCTTGGTCTGCTCCTGGAAATAATTGCACATGATCTCAAGGAGCTGAAGTTCCTGAAGTGGGGTCAGTCTCTGCAAGAAAACAAAAGCAAAGCTGTAAAATGCACTGAGCCCCTTGAAGGAGCACGAACCAAGTGAAAAGACAGGAACAGTAAAGGCTCAGAGCTTCCCTTTGGGCTGAGGGATCAATCTTTATGCACAGCACACACATTCAAGCTTCCTGAACCCCCACTGCACTTATCTGCTGACACTGAAAAGCTCCAGGTTTCATCTGAACACCTGGATATCCAAGGCTGATACTTGCTGCACCTGCAAATGCTGCCCACCAACTGAAAGATGAGACTGACATTGCTGGGGGGGAAATATTTCCTTCTTCTGCAAATAACAGCACTGAGGACACTGCTGTGCAGCTGCGGGGCAGAGCTGGACTCAGCAGCACTGAGGGCTGCAGGGCCACGGCCCCCAATAGCCACCAGCAGCTGTGGTTTCTGACTGCTCCTCTCTGAGGCCCCCTAAAATCCTTGGTAGGGCCGAGCTGCAGCACTCGGGGGCTGTGGGCAGTCCCCAGCGCCTCGAGGTCCTGAATCCCGGCCAAGCCATCAGGGATTGCCACCAGTTCCCTCCCTGCCAAAAAACCTGTCACCAGCACCCCAGGGACTCTTGGGGCCTCAGCCTCCAGCAGCAGGGCCTCAGGGACCCAGCCCCGTCCATCTGAGCGCTCAGCCTCCAGCAGCAGGGCCTCAGGGACCCAGCCCCGTCCATCTGAGCGCTCAGCCTCCAGCAGCAGCCCGCGCCGGAGGGAGCCTGTCCTGTTCCGAGGCCTCAGGCTCCAGCAGGGATCCCGTCCCGAACTCCTGGGGCCTGCCCTCCATCCCCACTCGTGGGGCCGTGTCCCCGCACGCCTCCCGGGCCCGTCCCGCCCCGCCGGGCTGTCCGTGCCGCACCTTGGGCGGCGCGCCGCGCTCCTTGGGGACCTGGAAGAGGAACTCCTCGAGCAGATCGGTGGGGCCCTTGTCCACGAGCGGCAGCGGCGCGTTCTGCAGCTGGCTGCTGAAGTAGATGTCCAGGTGGTAGAGCACCTCCTTGGCGGCGCTCAGCGCGTCCCGCCGCAGCAGCGAGTGCCGGATGTCGCTCATGGCCCCGGCCCGCTCCGGCCCCGGCCCCGCTCGGCGCGGCCTCCGCTCGGCGGCGCGGGCGGGCGGGCGCTACGGCGGCCCGGCCGGGACAAAAACGCTCACGCGCCGCCGCCGCCGGTAGCGCCCCCTGGCGGGCCCGCCCGCGGGGGTCGGGGGGCTCGGCCGGGAAGGAAGCGGGGATGGGCACGGGGGACTCGGGGTGGGGGACCCCGACAGGGCGGGGAGCTTGTCCTGAGGGCCTGAGACAACGGGCCTCAACCTCGGGAGGGGCCTGGCCCTGAGGGGGTCTTGGTCCTGGAGGGATCTTCGCCCCTGGTGCTGGGGTTGAGTCACGGGGTCTCAGCCTGGAGGGCTCTGGACACGGCGGGATATCGGCCCTGGGGGCTGGTCCTTGGGCTGACTCAGGGACTCTTGACCTGGGAGAGAACTGGCCCTGGGGGGGTCTTGGCCCTGGGACTTAGCCTTGGGGGGAGTATTGGCCCTGAGGGTGGTCGAGCCCCGGGGGTCTTGGCATGAAAGGGGGCTGGTCTTTATGAAGTCTTGGCCCAGAAGTGGTGTTAAGGCCTGGGACTCTGTCTTGAGGGGGTCTTAGCCTGGGTGAGACAGGATCTGGCGGGTCCTTGGCTCAGGAGGGTCTTGGTACTGGGTCTGGCCCCTGGGGGGGTTCCTGATCTGAAGAGGGATTGACCATGGCTGGGGAAACCCGCCCCTGGATTCAACCTGGGAAGCCTTTTGGGGGGGTCTAGGCCCAGCCCTGATCCCACTGTGGGGTTCACCCCTTCTCTGCAGGGCGCTTGGCTCCAGGGGAGGGGCTGCCAGGGCCCCCCGGCCCCCTGAGGATCACTGCACACTGCAGGGGCTCTCCTGGGAAACACGGCAGCTGCCTTTGGAGTGCCCGGACATCAGCCAAGGCCGCGGGGCCAGGGCTGTGGGAGCTGTGGGAGTGGGTGGGGTGGAGGGCTGCCACCCCCTGCACTGCATGGCCCTCCCAGGGACGGGGCCTGAGCCAGGTCACCTCCTGGGGAGGGTCTGGAGATGGGCTCCATGGCAGGGATATGTCATTTTTTTGGGACTTTTGGCTTTGCACCCAAAGGCCACACTGGGATGGGCTCCTGCTGGCTCCAGTACACTCACAGCTTGTTGGAAATGTGGGGTGCTGGATGGGAATGATTCATGTTGCTGAAATAAACACTTTTAAAGAGAATTTGTATCTGGTGATGAGTGAGAGCTGCCCATGCCTCGTATTGGGAAGCTGCTGATCTCCACAGAAGGTCTCTGAGATTCATTCCACCTTGCTGAGCTCTTGTTGGCATTTTAATCCCTTCTCGGCCTTACCTGTGATGGGAAGCATTGGCAGAGGCTGAAAGGGTTCTTTCTTTTTTCACTGAGCAGACCTTTGCTTCTGTGAAAAATGCCATATGGAGCCTGAGGCCTCACATGATCTTTGGCTGGGCAACCACTTGGCAAGGAGAGAGTGTCCCTCTCCATAAATGCAGGTGCAGATCCTTCCCCTTCCAGAATCCTTGGACGACACCAAAGGTAGGTCCTGCTCCCCTCCCTTCCCACACCCCCCAGGAGCTCCCCTTGAGTGTCACCTCCTCCAACTCTATTTTACCACAATGCTCTGCTTGGCCAAACCTGGGTGAGCTCAGGGATGAATATGCCCCTTGTAGGTGCCTCTGCCTGGGAGATTCCGAGGCTGCTGTGCTCTCCAGGAGTGGGGAGGATTTATGGGGTTTTGGGGGATTTTTGACATGACCAAATCATGGCATTGCCAAATCGCTGCATTATCAGCTGAAGGGACTGTGGTGTTAGAGGGAAGTTTGCAGCTAGTGCAAGTGGGAAAAGTGAGGGTTCAACTAGAGCAGCTGCCCCAGAAGGAAAAGTGAGTCTGGGACCAGCAAATCTTTTCTCAGGCTGAGATTTGGTGTGCCAAAAGCTGGAGGGTTTGCCCATCCTATCAGGCTCTGGGTGAGTTCAAGCATTCAGGAGCCCAGGCTTGGGCAGGGCTCAGGGCTCAGATCCCACATACTGGTGAAATATTACCCCAGGCAGCTGAGTGCCACAGGAAATACTCCCCAAATACCTTCCCCTGTGGGTAGGAGCTGCAGCACTGCCTTTGCAGAGGGTCCTGAGGAAGCCAGCCTGGGTGAGGATGGGGCAGGGGCACTGCTGGGGGATGGGGGGCAGAGGAGGGGCAGGTTACCCCAGGTGAGGATGCTACAGGTAGTGAGGAAGGTGGGGAGGGGTGTTATGGAGGATCCGTCCCTTGCTCTGTACCAGGACAACTGCTGTAGGGTCTTCGGGGTCTCTGCTGCTGATCCAGGGAAAGGTAGGAGAGGCACAAGCCAAGGGATTTTGGGGTCCCCGGCCACTGTCACCAATCCCAGGCCAGAAGAGGTGTCCAGGCTGAGCTCTTCCTCATGAGGAACGAGGAAGTGACTGCTCTGTGTCACCATGAAATGGCATTCACATGTTTGCCAGGGAATTTTCCGCTCCAGCCTTGTGAGTGATCTGGCCTCCTTCCAGGAGGGACAGGTAGAATGAGGCCCCATGCAACAGAGGTGTACAATCCCTGCATCCTGATGGTTCACCAGAAAACAGATGCTTCCCAGTAAAACCAGTATGGCCAGTGGGAATACCCTGGTCATCCCTGTTGTCTGTCCCAAATCCCTCTCCCAGGCAGGAGGGCTGAGCCCCTCCTGCAACTCTGCACAGGATGGCAGCCTCGAGGCTGGTGTTGTCGCTGCTGGTCGCAGCTCTGCTGCTGCACGTGGGCACCACGCTGAAGGTCGGCGCCTTCAACATCAAAGCGTTTGGGGACACCAAGATGTCCAACCAGACTGTCGCAAATATCATCGTCTCTGTGAGTGGGGGGAAGAGGAGCAGGCATGGACATGCTCTGCTCTTTGGGATGCAACCAGATTGGGCAGTGGGACACCTGCTTCCTCCATCCATCCATCCATCCATCCATCCATCCATCCATCCACCCATCCACCCATCCACCCATCTATCCATAGGTCCAAGCCTTCATCTACCCACCCATCTGCTCTTCCCCCATCACCATCTCCCACCTCAGGCCATCTCCACTCTTGCTGGTCCCCAATCAAGGCTGGGTGACATTTGATGCTGCCCTTGGAGCAGCTGCTAGGTTGGTGGGTGGTGGACAGACAGAGCCCCTCCAAGCCAGGAGTCCCCTCCCTGGCCCTGGGATCCCTGCTGCCCTCCCACTGCCAGCCTGGGAGCCTTTGCAGCCCTGAATAGGCAACCAGGGCTGCCCCCCAGAGCAGCTCCTGACCAGGGGAGAGCAGCTCTGAGCTTCTCCCCCCAGATTCTGTTGGAGTACGACATCATTCTGGTGCAGGAGGTCCGGGATGCCGACCTGAGTGCTGTCAATGACCTCATGGAACAGCTCAACAGGTGACCCCAAAGGCTTGGTGTGGGAGTGACTGCAAAGGGGATTCTGAGATGGCCATGCTCAGCCATGCCAGGGCACCTCTGGCTCAGCTGGAGAGAGCCTGATGGAAGCTGGGAAGCACCAGGAGCCTCCTCTCACCCTCCTCTCCACTTGCTCCCAGTGCTGGGGGGCACCCATACAGCTTTTTGGTCAGCATCCCTCTGGGTCGGACCAGCTACAAGGAGCAGTACCTCTTCGTCTACAGGTAAGGGATGCTGCCAGGCATCACCTGCTGCCCTCCCCAGCAGCCCCCAAAGGGGATGAGTACCTTTGGGGGCCCTGGCTGCGGCAGGAGCAGTGTTGGGGGCTGCCCTGCTCTCCTCCCTCAGGTCAGACATGGTCTCTGTGCTGGGAAGCTACTACTATGATGATGGCTGCGAAGCCTGTGGGAACGACTCCTTCAGCAGGGAGCCCTTCATTGTGAAGTTCTCCTCACCCACCACACGTGAGCAGAGCCGACGTTGGGGGATGCCCAGAACTGGCACGGGGTCCCCTCCATGCAGGGCTCAGCCCAGATCTGTGCTCTGTGCCTGCCAAATATAGGGGGGTTGCAAGCTTCCAGCAGGGTCCCACCCATGGATGCCCAGGGGTGCTATGTCCCCGGCCAGCACAGCCAGCAATGCCTGCTGTCCACCATGTCCCAGCTCCTACCAATCCCCTTCCATCACCTGTCATCTCCCACCAGGAGTTCTCTCCAGTTGTGTGCCATCTCACATTCTCCAGCTGTTTCAGGGATGTCCTGCATCCCATTATGTGCTACCTCCCATCTTGTGCCATATCCCACCACCTGCTTCCTCTGGCTGGGTGCTATCTCCCACCATGCACCATCTATCACCTGTCATTCCCCATCCCTTCTGTCTCCCATCATGTCCCATTTCCCACTTTGTTCCACTGCCTACCCCATGCCATCACCTCCACCTCCTGAGAACCTCCTCAGGGCACACACACGATCCCATCTCCTGCCCAAAACCATATTGGCTTGGAAATGCTAGTGGGAAAAAAGCAGCAAACCCCAAACAATGCACCAAGACATGCAGCTCCCCACTGGAATTTCCAGTCTGAGGGACAGGCAGAGCACCAAACTCAACACACCCTTTCCCTTCAAATTTTCCTGGCCAGTAGCTGGGGCTTGGCCTGGGGTGGTTTCCTGGGGTTCCCTGCTCAGGGGCTGCACCCAAGCCAGGGGCTGATGGTCAGCTGTCCAGCAGAGGTACAGGAGTTTGTGTTGGTGCCTCTGCATTCCGAGCCCAGCCATGCAGCACAGGAGATCGATGCACTCTACGATGTCTACACTGATGTCATCAACAAGTGGGGGATTAAAGTAAGCAGCGTTGGGGAACTTGGCTCCTCCCCAGGGCAGCCAGGTGGGATGAACACGTCCCACGGGAGGCCTCTCGTACCCATCAGAGCAGGTGCCACCCCACCAGGGAGCTGCTGGATGGCCCTCCTGCCGTTACTGGGGGCTCGTCCCTGCACACTGGGTCACCTCAGGGGGATTTGTAGCCACCCCTTAAGATTTTAGGGAGCCTTTGCTGCCCTGTCAGGTGCGTGAGCAGGGACACAAGTGCTCTGCTCTGCAGGACATAATCCTTCTGGGTGATTTCAACGCTGACTGCTCCTACGTGACCAGTTCCCAGTGGCCGTCCATCCGCCTGCGCTCCCTCAGCGCCTGCGAGTGGCTCATCCCCGACAGCGCCGACACCACCGTGGCCGACACCACCGACTGCGCCTACGACCGGTGGGAGCCGTGCCAGGGGCTGGCATCGGGGGCTGGTGTGGGGGGCTGGCGTGGGGAGGAGTGACGGGCACTGACACCCCCGGGATGCCTCGGCAGCATTGTCGCCTGCGGCACCGCCCTGCGCCGAGACATTGTACCTGGCTCCGCCACCGTCAACAACTTCGACAAGAAATTCCACCTCCAGATCAAGGACGTGAGTGAGGGGCTGGGTGGGGCACAAGTCCACCAGCATTGGGATCTGCCCCACTATAGCTCCTGGGAGCGTGGGAGGGCTCCCTGCTCCCAAGGGTGCACCTAAGGACGGCCTGACCCCAGCTGTTATAACAAATCGACCCTCCAGATTGAGCATTTTGGGATATGGTCTAAATTTTGAGGGTTGGAGGGGAGCCTTGGGGTCCCAGCCAGCCATGACAGTGGCAGTGGGTCCAGATGAGCTCATGGTTTATGAGTTGACTCTGGTCAGGGTGACTCTGCTCTCCCCCACATGCAGGCTTTGGCTGTCAGCGACCATTTCCCCGTGGAGGTGACTCTGAAAGCCCAGTGAGCCTGTCCCCACACCAGTTGCTACCAGGACACTTCATCACACATCCCTCGTGGGAACCCACGTGCCACTGGTGCCAGCCAAGCTGTCCACTGTCTCTACAAGGAGTTCTTGGGCTCTTGTGGAAGAGTTATGCTTTCTGCTTCCATTAAAAATGAGCTTTTTTCCTGCCTCTGCATCTCTGGAAAGGAGGTCCCTTCAGTCTCCCCAGTAACCCGTGGTGCCCCAGCCCCTCAGCCTGCTGCCAGAGAGCCAGAAAGGTCCCCAGGGCTGGGGGACCTCCTGCCATCAAGAGACCTGGACCCATGGGGCAGTGAGCGCTGCTTCCCTCTCAGCTGATGGTGGCAAATGCCAGGACTCAGGGAAGGGCCTGGGGGGCTCCAGGCTTTCCAAGATGCAGGATGCTGTTCCGCAGGATGCTCACGTCCTGACAGAGCCTGCCTGGCTGCGGGGCTGCTGACAGGGCGCTGACAGCGAGGGTGCGGGGAGGACGTGAGTCAGCTCCCGGGGGTTTGGTGCTTCCCAGGGGGTTTCGGTGCCGACACAGGGACCGAGGGACACAGGACTCATCCCGAGACTGGGTGTGAGGATGCAAAACCTGGTGGTGCACATGAGAGTCTGGCAAGTCCTGGCAAGAGCAGCCGTCAGAGCCAGCTGCTCCGTTGTGATCCCCGGGGTGATGCCATGGGCCATGGTGATGCCATGGACTGGCATGGGGAATGCCAGCCCTCCTGGGGCTACTTTGGGTCACCAGTGGGGCTATTCTGGGTGACACTGGGGCTGCTACAGGGGTTTGAAGCCATCCCCTCTTGCCGTGGCTGGTGGTGCTCACCTGCCTGACCCAGACACCGGCCATTTCCTTCTCTTCCCTCTAATTACACCATCTTCCCTCTAATTACGCCAGCGCCCTTCACCTCCTGCCTGGCCACCATGCCCACTCTGTGATCCAGGTGCCACCCCAGATGGCAGCCCCCCAAGTCCCACATACCCACCCAGTCCCACAGGGATGCCCCAGCATTTCCAAGTCTCCCTGTCTGTCCTTTGCTGTGTCAGCACAGGGATGGCTGGGCTGGCCCCACCCTGTCGCCCTGTGGGATTTTTGGTTTCCCAATGTGGGAAGGAGCTCAAAGTTATGCCAAAACCCCCACGGGGGTGTCCGACTCATCCTGCTTTGCCGGCACCTCCGCTGGGAATAAAACCGCCCATCCTGCTGCCGGGAGGGCAGAGGTGCTGCGCATTCAGCAAGGTAAGGACGGATCCGGGCTCAGCGCCTTCAGCTGGCAACCAGGTAGGACTGGGATGAACTGGGAGCCGCTCCTTCCCCCAGCAGTGGGGGCTGTGGTGAAGTTTTAAGGATGTGAACAAGCCTGGGGTGCCCGGAATGCTGGCAGTGGTGGATGGGGCTGGTGGGCAGTGAAGACATCCTGGTGGGGGAGTGGAGCAGGGTAATCCCTGGAGCTGGAAGAGGCAGACTCACAGCAGTGGGACAGGATTTATCTTCTTCTGGGACTGGTGAGCTGGCACACTGCCCACACCAGCTCTGCAGCCTGCTCTGCCCACCATGACACACTGTCACACACCAGGACTTTGGAAGGATCTACATGTTTTTCCTCTACCTCAAACCCAAATAGAGTTCCAAATTCATCTCCCATCCCTGCATCCCTGTGACCAAGCATCAATCCTGGAAGAATGAGGACTGTGACACTGGAATTGTCCCTGCTGGCTGTGGCTCTCCTAAGCCCAGCCGCTGCCATGCTGCGCATCGGTGCCTTCAACATCCAGGCCTTCGGTGACACCAAGATGTCCAACAAGGAAGTGGCAGAGATCATCATCAACGTGAGTGCAGCCAGCGCACTGTGGGGATGGGCTGTGTGCTGGGACAGACCCCAACACGGCTCCTGTGCCAGGGACATGGGGATGCGGCTGAGGATGGGATGGCATTGCAGTGCTGGGGATGGCCTCGGTGGATGAAGGCTTGGTGGGGTGTCAGGCACAACCCACAGTCCCTCCCTGAGCCCTCTCTGGGGACATCTGCCCTGGCACCAAGGGACATGCAAGTGCCCATGGTGCTGAAGCCAGAACCATGTACCTGGCTGGGAGATGGGTGGGAGACTGGCCCTGAGCTGTCCCTCTTGGCTGGCAGGTCCTGCGCCGCTACGACGTGGTGCTGGTGCAGGAGGTGCGCGACTCCGACCTCAGCGCCGTCACTGAGCTCATGGAGCAGCTCAACAGGTAGAAGAAGGGCTGGGATTGGGATGGCAGCACCAGCAGGGAAAGCCAAGCTGCCTCAGCAGTAAGCGGAAACCAAAAAAGGTGTCCATCAACAGAGTTTATTTTTGGAAAGAAGAATAGGAGAAACATGCTGGGGCAAGGGGGAGACACTGAAAACAACACTGGGAATAACCCAGTGTAGGGAATGGGGATACAAGTGATACAAATCCCTTCTGAAAGCTGTAAGCTCACTAGAACATGCAGGATGGAAAGGAACTACAGGCAAGCTCTGTCTCCAAAATCCAACAGGACAGGGCAGAAGCAAGAGAAGGGGAGGAAGGGACAGGCAGACCTTGCATCCCAAGACCCTGTGAGTGGCAGGGGGACCCCTGCATGGACCCAGTGATGCATGATGCTTTGAGGGGGGTGGTTCTGGCACCCTAGGAGGAAAAGGGGCTGCTGGGGTGGGCTAAAGCTGACCACAGCAGGGTGGCAGCCTCTCCACCAGCTGGGTGCTGACCCTGTTTTGGGAGAGGGCACGGCTCAGGACCATGCGGAAGCCGCTGCTGCCGTGTCAAAAGGCAGCTAGTGCTTCTGAGCAGGTGCACCCAGCCCGTGTCCTCGCCCCTTCCGTGTCCCCTCCAGCACAGCCACAAAGCAGCCAGGGCAGGGAGGGTGACGCTGGGTGCTGCAGAGCCCCAGGCTGCTCACTGACCTAATTTAGCTCTGCTGCAAATGAAGGTGAGGAATGTCCCTGCAGAGAAAGGGTGGCAGGAGCTGCCCCATGTCATGCTGCGCCCAAGGAGCCACCAGGGGGAGAGGCACTGGGGACTTCAGAGCTGCTACACCTCATGTCACCCCCAACCAGGGCTCAGTGACCCACGGGGACTGTAGAGCAGGACCAGCTGCTGCAAACCCTGGGGCCACCCAGCTCCTGGACATGCCAAAGCCAGTCCAGGATGGTCCCAGCCACATCACTGTCCTGCCTTTGTATCTCTGCAGTGCATCCACATCCCCATACGACTATGAGATCAGTGGCCCCCTGGGACGAGAGAACTACAAGGAGATGTACCTGTTTATCTACAGGTAATGGGGCTGGCAGTGCTGCTGCCTGTGCCGTGGCACTGCAGGGCCACCAGCACCACGGAGGAGACACAGGGGCTGTGCCAAGTCCCAGGGTTACCATCCTTTTGTTCCCACAGGACAGATGTTGTGTCTGTGGTGGACACCTATCAATATGAGGACCCCCAGGATGTCTTCAGTCGGGAGCCATTCGTCCTGAGGGTCTCAGCACCCAGTGCCAGTAAGTGGGGGAACAAGTGGCCATGGGTTGTGGCATGGGGTGGCCGTGGGGCTGACATCCCTCTTCCCTGGCAGAGGTGAAGGAGTTTGTGCTGGTGCCCCTGCACTCAGCCCCACACGATGCTGTTGCTGAGATTGATGCGCTCTACGATGTCTACCTGGCCATCATCAACAAGTGGGGGACTGATGTGAGTGTCACCAGCCCTGGGGGGGGCACTGAGGTTGGGCACTGAGCCCCAGGGACTGTTTGACCCACGCTGGGACCCTGCTCCGAGGCGAGTGCAGCTGGAGCAGGAGTGGTGGGTGGGAACCCCGTTCCTGCCCTGTGACAGGGAGGTCCCTGGTGGGGCTGCTGGCAGGAACAGCCCACCACCCACACCACAAGCCTCCCATCTCCCCTGCAGAACATGATGTTCCTGGGGGACTTCAACGCTGACTGCTCCTACGTCCAGCCAGGCGACTGGGCCTCCATCCGCCTGCGCACCAGCGACGTCTTCAAGTGGCTGATCCCCGACAGCGCCGACACCACCGTGGGCAAGTCAGACTGTGCCTATGACAGGTGAGCACCGCCACCACGGCACCCCTGTCCCTTCCCTGGCACCCCCCTGCCTGCCCTGCACTGCCAGCAGGGGCAGTAGCACCCACCATCCACTCACATCGCCCCTGCAGGATCGTGGTGTGTGGCAACAAGCTGAAGAGAAGCATCGTGTCCAACTCAGCTGGCATCTACAATTTCCAGAGTGATTTCCAGTTGGACCAGGAGGAGGTGAGCCAGGATCACACATTTGGGGCTCTAGCAGGCACCAAAGCTGAGCTGGCCCAGGCTGCAGGGCTGCCCTTGTCTCTTCAAGGGGCTCAGGGTGACAAGGGACCCAAGGGTGGAAACAGCACAGGGGATTTTCGGTCACTGCCTGTCCCTATCGGGAAGAGATGTACAGGGGTTTTTACAGTCTTCCATGGGCAGGACTAAAGGTATGGGGTAACCCAAGCCAACCTTCAACCACCCATCACTGGCACAGAGCCCCCAGATGAGACACAGGGGCTTGGAGGGCAGGTGGCCCTCTGCCAGTGCCCACCCACCCAAAGCCACACCTGGGCACCTCTCCATGAGAGGTGCCAAAACTGGAGCCTTGTGTGTTGAGTGTCTTGGGGCTGGGGACAGTGTGCCCCCTCCAGCAGGCAGAAGGTTCTGGCAGAGCAATTGACTGCCCTGCCAGCCCCAGCAGCACAGTGAGGGGTGAGTGGATCACTGAACATCTCCCACCTCTTGTCCTCCTCCTCCAGGCCCTGGCAGTCAGTGACCATTACCCGGTCGAGGTGAAGCTGGCGGCCTGAGCTTCTCCTGCAGCCACAGACCAGGATCCAGCTCCAGCTTCCACCACCAATCCCCATGAAGGTGCTCCACCCAGCCTCATCCACAAGTCCTGTGCATGGGCTGCCCCACATCCCAGTCTGGAGAAGGATGGCAGCTGGCTGTGCCCAGACTCCCCAGCCCACCATGAACCAGAGCCTGGGGACAGGCCACCAGCCAGGACACTGTGACCACAGACAAGCCATGGAACAAAGCATCCATCTCCTACCTCATTGAAGATTTATTGACAAACCTCATTTCACAATTAACTGTTGGACAGGAGGGAGGACATCCAAAGACCGTCGGGCTCAGGCCACAGCATGTTGAGACCCTGTCCCTGTCCATTCCTCGGGGGCTGAGTGGGCTCTCCCTGCCCTTGGGGAAGGCAGCAGTGGTGTCAGGCACTCTACAGGCACAAAGGGAAGGGGCAGCTGGGGCGGCCGTGGGAGCAGGTGGCACGTCACCGATTGCTGGCACTGCAGGTGGCTTCGCTGTGAGACCAACAGCTACTGCAGAGGGTGACTCGACCTCCCAGGGACCAGCTGGATCCTCAGCTCTTCTTCTTCTTCAGCATCTCCATGTACATGCGAAGGGACTTCTGGATGGACTCTTTTGAGACAAAACTGATGAAGTTCTTGATGTCCTCCTCCCGGTGAGCTACCAGGCGGTCCACCACTGCCTTCCTCATCATGGTCTTGGTGAGCTGGCGGGCGTGGTCTGCAGAGTGGACAGCAAGGATGAGGAACATGCCCTCACCTCACCCCTGACCAGCTCTCAACGCCACCAAATGAAGGTCTAATGGGGAGGGATCACACAGCAAAGTGCTCTTGAAAGCAGCAGGGAAAGGGGTAAGAAAAACCCACCAGCTGGGAGCTGAACTGGATAAATTCTCATACAATAAAATATGGTTGTACTGCTCAGTGGGGAAATGACTGATCTACTGGAAAAGACGACAAAAAGTTGTGTACCTCCTTCTCTCTGTGCCCTCCAGAGCCCAATATCCACCTCCAATACACACCAGTAACCAAAAAAAATTGCTTCTTATTTGAAGCTGCAGCGGCTCTAAGCTCCCCTGAACCATTCCCTTCAATCCCTGCAAGACACCTGCTCCTGCCAACCACACTGTACAAAAGCCAGCAAGATTTCCAAGCTCATCCCTGGGCTTGTGCCATTCCACAGGGATATGTGGATGCTGCTGGGGCAGCAGAGGCTGGTGGGACTGACTGAGGCCTTGAGCACACATCTGCTCATACCCCCACAGGGCAGCAGTGATGTGGCAGCACATCTGCTGCACAGATGTTTTATTCACCCACTTAGTGACAATGAAATGGGGACTGACGCCCTCGAACCACACACTGGGAATCCTGAATAGCTCCAGCACCCGAGTGCTGAAGCCACCTCCACCCAGACAGTTGTGATTTACGGGAAGGATCTGCACAGGACCTCCTGGAAGTCAGGAGAGGGCACAGCTGAGACATGCTCCCCAGTCTGGAGGGTGAGGTGTCACTCTAACACTAGGATAGCAAGGAGTAGAGGGACATGGGGCTGGGACAGCTCAGATCTGTGGAGAGCCCTCTCCCAGCCCAGGAACCTCGTGCTGCAGTCACAGAGCAGCCGAAAAACACACTGCCTGTGCTGTCTGCCTGTCCTCATCCACACCCCCATCACTGCCTCCCAGAGTGCCAAGAGTTGATTCAGACCACAAAAGCAGCCTGGCAGCCACCCAGGGGCTCTCACCCAGCCTGTTCCCTCAGCTCCACGGCAGCTTTCCTGGGCTAACACCTCCACTGACAGAGGATTCAGTTTGTCTGTGGGGCTCAGACACCTCCAGACTGACTCAGCAGGGCTGGCGGGAGGAGCTGAGCTGGAGCCACGTCCCTGAACGTTAGCACAGTGTCCCTCTCCGTTAGCCCAGTGTCCCTCTCCGTTAGCCCAAGGCTGTGAGGACCGCTGGGCTGAGCTTTCCTACCTCCCAGCCATCCACACCTCCCCTTTTAGTGGAAACTGTCACACAGCTCCCAGGCACCAGCCCTGCCATCTACGCCTCCCACTCAGACCAGGTCCCCTCCGCTTCTCCCAGAGGCTTACCAGGAAGGGCCAGCCACTGTGCCATGACAGCTGCAGCCTTCTCCATGAGCTTCTCCTCTGGCACCAGCTCGTCCACGAGGCCCAACTTGTGGGCCTCAGGTGCAGGGTGGAGGGAGCCCAGCTGGAGGGAGCGTTCGGCAATTCGGTGTCCCACAACATTCACAAACGTGTCCTTAAACCTGCAAGGGACGGGAGGGAAAGCCAGGCTCAGGGGCAGCTCACCCAGACATCAAGAGCTGACAGCACCCTGGTCCCACTCCTCAGGTTTGGTGCTCAGAACAGCAGCTGTGGGCTCAATCACGATGGGAAAATGGTGTGAGAAGAGCCATATTTGGTAGTGCCCCAAGAGAGTTCCCTCTCCTCTGCATGAAAGTTGTTCTTTTTACTCTCAGTGCCTGTGGGCACCCACTTGCTGTGACTGAAAGCTCCGTCTCAACTGTACTTTTATACATTCCTAGGGCAAACAAGGGCCTGCGTGTCAGTATCTTTGTGCCCCTCTGCTTTCAGAGATCTCCACACCACAGGACTTTGCAGGTACACAGTGTGTACCCCGAGAAAAGCCTACTCCCAGACTGAGCCTGACCCATGAGATCTCCCAGCACTAGTTCTGGAGTTAATTGCAGGGCCAGAACTGAGGTCTTTGCTGCAGAATGTCCTCATATCCTGCACCAGCCTGAAAGCTTTTCAGATACATGCAGGGCAGGACAGGACAGAAATGAGGTGTCATCTCCTGCAGCTGCAAATACCTGACCCCTGACACATAAACCACACCGCCGTGACCAGCTGAACTAGTGTTCATCCTTGAAGATGAATTCTTTCTAGAGACCTACACGTGATTCTAGAAGTGGGAGGCACTGGCCTACCAGAAGGGAGCCACAATGCCCAGCTGGGCTTCGTTCAGGCCGATGCTGAATTTGGGGTTCTCTGCCATGATCCTGTAGTCACACGACAGGGCGACAAGGCAGCCCCCAGCTGGGCTGGACCCCTGGCAGAGAGAAGGACAGAGTGAGTCCAGGACATGGTTACAAACACCCCCCAGTCTTGCTGATCACTCCAGAGCATGGAAGACACCAGGAAGACAGAGCAGATGTCCCCCAAATTTCTGATCACCTGATTCAATACAGTCCTAAAGAAGATTCCTGATGTTTATCAGGGTTTCACAGAATCACAGGAGGATTTGGGTTGGAAGGCACCTTAAAGCCCATTTCATTCCAAGCTCCCTGCTACAGGCAGGGACACCTTCCACTAGATCAGGTTGCTCAGATCAGCTCCATCCAGCCTGGCCTCAGACACTTCCAGGGATGGAGCAGCCTCAGTGTCTCTGGGCAACGTGTTCTAGGGCCTCACCCCCCTCACAGGGAAGATTTCCCTTCCATTTGTGACCATCTTTTCCACGGCTCAGTGCTGCTCAGCCCCGCACAGGATGCCTGAGAGGAAACCCAAGTGCCTTCAATGGGGGGCTGTGGACAGACACCACCGTGAGCTGCCAGGGCAGCACCGCCCTGGAAAATGAAAACAAGACACCAAAACTGTAATGACCCATCCACGGACATGGAGACTCCAGCAGCACTTCCCTGCTGGCCAAGACCCCGGCTGGAGAAGGAAAACCTGCTGGAAATGCTGAAATGCTGCTGTAACCCAGCAGTGCCTGCAGCTTACACAGAGCCTGCAGCAGCCCACGCCTCCATACCTTCCCACAGCCCACAGAACTGAGAGTCATGAATTTCACCCGAACACCCCAACAGGTACATCCCTGGATGAATTGCAGCCTGGATTTCAGTTGTCCCTGCCCACACAGTCCAAAGCAGCTGCAGCAGGTGACAATCCCACCCTGAGGAAGGCAAGCCCAAAGGACGTACATTGACTGCAGCCACTGTCACCATGCTGGAGCCGTAGAGCCGCAGCCACACCTCCTGCACGGCTCTCCAGAACTCGGTGTAGTGCTCCATGCTCTTCCCACACATCTCAGTGATGTCCAGGCCAGATGAGAATATTTTGGGGACAGCCTGGAATTGGGAAAAGACAGATGTCACTGAGAGTCACAGAGAAGGAAGGACCCTTTAGCTCTCAGCCTGGCAGCTTGAGGGAAGGGAAAGTGATGACTATGTGATATAAATCAGGGTCTTTTGCGGTTCTAAAAATATCTCCCTGGTGCTCCCACAGCCTGGATTATCCCATTACCATGGCCTGCAGTGCTGGATCTCTGCTTGCAACACAATTTCTCATTGTCAGGGTCCCCATGTGAGTACATCAGCCACACAGCACAAAACCTGTCCTGTCCCATTCCCAGGCACCACCTTGTCCCCACACCACATCTGAAAATCAGCACTGGCATCTCCCAGCAGCTCCCTGTGGGTGAGCCAGGAGACGTCACAGGATGTGTCAGGTAGGCAGATAAGCAGATTGGATTTTCCTGACAAAGCACAACACTTGGTTGTCATTCTTCTGCTAGAAAAAGGCACCGAAGAAAGATCATGGCCCTTCCAAGAGCCCCCTGCCCTCCTCCCAGAGCCAATCCAAGGTGCCTGGGGACCCTCCTGTGCCAGTGACCCAAACAGGAGCAAACACTTGCAGAGGTGATGATCACACCCCGGCAGGCCCGGTTGTTCTCCAGCTTCTCCAGGCTTATGGCAAACTCTGTGAGGAGCTCCAGGCTGAGGCTGTTGACCGGGGGACTCTTCAATTTCATCATGGCAACACCTGTGCAGGGTAAACACAGGGACGTCAGACCCCCAACACAGCAGCCCACACTGCCCTGCCCAGGGGAGCTTCACCCACCTCCCTGTTTCCCTCACCAAACAATGTCTTCCCACTCCCACTCAACAGCACTGCTGGCTATTTAAAAGCTTCCAGAGCAGCAGAGCCGAGCACAAAGTCCTGCCTTTGCCCAGATCCACCCACAAGCCAGGGTCACTCAGCGGGTAGGTGGACCTGGAGCACAGACCAGGCCATGCGTGGTGGCACTCCCCGTGTCCCAAAGCCCAGCCACCTTCCGGGTCACAGTGCCCAGAAGGTCCCTTCTCAAGGGGAAAGGTCGAGCCTGCAGTTTCTGTCACAGCAAACAGCCTGTGTCCTGGGGGTCACACACCTGCTGGAGCCTGTCAGCACCATGGGAAGGGCTCTGAGCCCTTGCCCCTGCCCAAACTGCACTGCCCTACCCAAAAGGTCCTCTCTGAGCGCTTAGCCCGGGTGCTGCAGCCATGCCCACCCGGGAACAGCACGAGGACACACCCAGGCACCTGGAAGCAGGACCTGGGAAGCCACAAGAGGAATGTTTGTTAAGTGCAGGGATGGGACCCCATGACAGCTATTCCTGGTAGCCAGGTCACACAAACTCCCAACAGCTCTTCCCTGACGGAGCACTGCCACTCTACCAGGTGCCCACACCAGGGACCCTCAGAGAGGGGACAATTCACAGGCAGGGGACAATGACAGCCACGATTTGCCTATAGCACCAACCATCTGAAGAGCCCACAACTGGTGAGACTTCCAACCCCAAACACTTCTCCCTGAGGCTCCCAAGCAGCTGCAACATCTTTGGTGACTTTCCATGCCCAGAGCCACACACGCCGTGGGACACGGGTGGAAGGGACCCTGTGCCCCACAGTGCCCGTGGGTTGAGGGTGACACCGCAGAGGTGCCACACGCCGTACCTGAGCTCTCGTCCAGCTCCACCTGGATCTTGTTGTTGCTGAAGGAGCGGCACGGGGCGAGCGGGATTCCGGGGGGCTGCAGGGGCCCGGGGGGCGGCCGGGGGGCCCTGTCCCACGCTGGGGGGCGGCAGCAGAGGGGCAGCACACCTGGGGGACACAGACAGGTAAGGACGGGAAGAGCACAGCCCCACAGGTGTGGGGTGCGCTCCCCAAAACCGCTCCGCACGGCCAGGGCGGGACATGGGGAGCCAATCTAGGGAGAATACACCCCAACGCAGGGCAGGGGGACACGTGAAACACCCTGACGGTAAGGGGTACCCTGGCGGCAAGGGAGGGGCACAGAGAGGCAGCGGGGGCTGGGGGACACGCCGAGCCCGCCGCAAGGAGCGGTCGGGGCAGGGTCCGGGCGCACCTGAGCGGCCGATCCGGCGGGCGAGCGTCGCAGCCGCCATATTGTGCCCGGCTCAAGGGTACGGGGCGCTGCTTGGGGCGGGGCATGAGGGGCGGGGCTTAGAAAAGGGCGGGGTCCCGCTGCGCCGCCTTGAAGCCCCGCCCAGAGTCCGAAAACTCCGCCCACTAGCGGCCCTGCGGAGCGCACGTGCTGCCCCCTCGTGGTGGCCCTGCCGCATCGCCCTGCCCTGCCGGCGCTGCCCGCTCCGTCCGACCTGCCCTGCCCTGCCCTGTCCTGTCCTGCCTGCGCTCCTGGGCCTGTCCCCGCTGTCCTGCATCCAACCATGTGCCCAGGGTCCCCCACACAACTTTCTCCACCTCACAGCCGAATATCCCCGGCCCGGCCCCTGCCGCGGGACGCCGGAGCCCCGGGAGCTCTGGGCCGGGGCCAGCCGCCCCCGCAGAGCGCTGGCGCGGGGCCTCGGCGCTGGGAGCCCCGGTGCTGGGCCGTGCCAGCGGTGGCTGCGGATCTCATCATGGTGGAGGCTGTCCGGGGGGACACCACGGGGGCCGGGGCCGGCCTCGCCGTGCAGGCAGAAAGCATTCGGCTGCGGGATGGCGGGGATGGCACTGCCCCTCTGCCTGATCCTCGCTGCCGCCCTGCAGGGCGGCCTGACCCGGGCACCGGGGCCCCCAGCCCGCCCCGGCCCCCTGCTCCTGCGGCTGCGGCGCCTGGAGGAGCAGGTGGGTGCCCGGGGCGGGGAAGGGGTGCTGCCCGGCCTGTGCAGGGGGACACTCAGCACTTTAGGTTGGGCAGGGACCCGGCAAGGGAGCAAAGGTTCACCCCACATCATCCCACTCCCCTGCAGTTTCTCCGGCTCCAGGAAGTGACACGGAACCATCTCCAGAGCATCGCCAGCAACTACAACATCTCCTACAACATCGATGGACGTTTCCAGGCGCTGGCGGAGCAGGCGGAGGCGGCCGACGCTGCCCGGGCCGCCCTGGGTGCCGAGCTGACCCGCCTGGCCACCGCCGGCCGACGGCTGCGCCGCAGGCTGAAGAGGCTGGAGGGGACAGTGGGTGCCCTGAGCCCACCACACGGCCTGCTCACCCACCCACCGTCTGCACTGGTGGAGGCCGGCACCAAACCGCACGGTCTGCCGGACACTGTCCGGAGCCGGGGCAGCCAGCTGGAGCAGCAGCCACCGGGCCAGGCTGTCCGCAGCAACCCGAGCCCTCGCCGCCCGAAGACTAGGCGGTGGCAGCAGCTCCGGAGGGAGGAGGGGCACTGGTTGCCGGCTGATGCCGGGCCCGGTGGAGCGCCCGGAGCGGATGAGGAGCCCCCTCGTGATGCAGCACCAGGACCGCAGACCATGGCACCGGCGCTCCCCTCCGTCACCGCGGTCCTCCAGGAGCAGCCCCCGGCCCCCCAGCAGCCGGGAGAGGGTGGTTACGGCCCCCCCGCCTGTCGGACCGGTGCCGTCCTGCTCTTCCCCAACACCTCCGCTGAGCAAAGGGCCGTCCTGGGGCTGGGGCCACACCGGGGGCTGCGGGCGATGTCACTCTGTGCCTGGCTGGCCACCGCAGCCCCTCGCCTCGGTGTTCTCCTCTCCTACGCCACCGGGGACGGGCACAGCGAGCTGGCCGTGCGTGGCCACAGTGGGGAACGCCCTGGCTCTGCACGTTTCATCGTAGGGGACGGGAAATTTCGGGAGCTCCCGGTGGTGCCGCTCCTGGATGGCAAATGGCACCACCTGTGCCTCACCTGGTCCTCCGGCCAGGGCCAGTACCGCTTCTACGTGGACAGGAGGCTGCTGGCTGCCGGCTCCGGCTTCCAGCAGGGCTATGAAATTCCCGCGGGTGGCTCGCTGGCGCTGGGCGGGGGGCAGGACGGCCCCAACATGGACTTAGGCACTGCAGAAGCTTTTGTGGGTCACCTGGGTGGCTTCGGTCTCTGGAGACGGGCTCTCCTGCCCGGGGAGGTGGCCAGAATGGCGACCGGGCGGGGGATGCCCCGTGGCCCCCTCCTCACGCTGGCCGATGCCTCCCTGCAGGGCGGCGTGCGGAGGGTGGCGTGTCCCTGCCTCCAGCGCTGCCTTTGACGAGGCTGACAGCGGGAATGGTGCCGGCTACCAGCGGTCACGGCTGGCTCATGGTGCCGCTCCCGACATGAGCTGGATCTTCCCAGGGTGATGGGACACTCACCGGGACCGGCACCACGGGAGGGGGCTGCGGAAAGGGAAAGGGGTTTTGGCAGCCGGTACGGCAGAGGTGGGACCGAAGTCAGAGGTCGCTTGCTCCTAGAGGATGTGCAGCCCGTGGTTATTAAAATGCTCCGAACAATAAAGAAACCTAATTTTCTTCTGTCCTGCTCATTCACTGTAACCCTCGGTGCCGCTCACGGCCGGGCAGGAGCTGCTCAGCACGGGCAGCCGGGGCGGGTAACGCTGCTTGTTCCCTGCCCCTGAGTCAGAGCTGGGGAAGCGGAGCACGGGACAGCTCGTGACCGGGGTGGGACAGCCCGTGACCGGGGTGAGCCAGCGCTGCCGGAGCAGCCGCCGCCGGTCCCGTACGCTGCCCGTGCCCGCGGGGCTCCTTGGCGGGGCACGGCTTTGGGCCGAGCTATGCTGCTCCAGGGGGCTCAGGCAAAGCACACTCTCTTCCGAACCTCTGCTCTGCGGAATTCTGTGCCTGGAAAGCTGGAGCAGCGTCGGCTCCGGCCGTTCCCAGAGCCCCGAGTTCCCGGGGACGGTGGGGCTGTGCTGCTGGCTGGGTTTGCGTAGGAAAAAGCCTCGCAACCCCTCGGGCCGCCGCCACCGGGGTCCCGCTCAGCCCATCTCACTCTATCCTACGCTATTCCATTCCGTCCCGTCCCGTCCCGTCCCGCAGCGGCTCCGGACGCGGGCCCCCGCCGGAACTACAACTCCCATGGTGCCTCGGGGCGCCCCGGCCGCCCTGACAGCCACGTGATGCGGTGGTGGCGGTCACATGACCGAGCGGCGGGGCAGGCCCGGCGGAGGAGCCGCCGCCGCCCCGCATGGCCAACGTCGCCAAGAAGGTGTCCTGGTCCGGCCGCGACCGCGACGACGACGAGGACGGGCGTGCGGGCGAAACCACCCCGCTGCTCAACGGTACCGGCCCGGGTGCGGCGGGCAGCGGCCGGCAGGTGGGTACCGCCCCCGGAGCGGGGGAGCACGGGGAGGGCTGGGGCCGCGGGGCGGGCGGGTGTCTGCGCCCCGCTCCTTTCCTCCCTCCCTCCCTCCCCTGTGGTGTTTAACCGTGTTCGTTGCCCCGGGGGTGGTCGGGGTCGCTCCGGGCTCCCGCGGGCTGGGAAAGCAGAACCTGTGGGGACCCGGCGCGGGGAGAGCCGTGGCCGGACACGGGAGCTGGTGGGAGAAATCTGAGCGTGGGACTGAGTCCGTGCCCCGGCGGCAGCGGGCCGGGCCGGCTCCATCCCTGTGCGGCCCCCGGCCGCTGCTCCAACGCCGTGGGGCGGTCCCTGCCGCTGAGCAGGGCCCTGCTCCTGCCCCTGGGGCTGCTCTCCTCGTTCAGAGAATCACGGCATGGAGTGGGTTAGAGGAGACCTTAAAGCTCATCCTGTTCTACCCCCCGCCCTGGGCAGGGACACCTTCCACTTAACCTGGTTGTTCCAAGCCCTGTCTGGCTTGGCTTTGAACACTTCCAGGGACAGGACAGCCACCACCTCTCTGGGAAACTTGTGCCAGAGCGTCACCATCCTCATAAGGAGGAATGTCCTACTGACATCTAATTTATTCTCCTTTTGTTTTGTTTGAAGCTATTCCCCCTTTGTTCTGTCTGTATCTGTTCGTGTAAAATTAATTTGTACTGAATGAATTTTTGCTAAAAATGTCTTTCTGCCTGTTGCCTGACATGCTGCTGCTGCCCAGATCAACAGGTAGGGCTCAGACACCAGAGCCTCTAACACTGGAGTGGTGGAGGGTGTCCTGTGGGATGTATGGAGCTACACTGGCAAAAAGCAGGTCCGAGGTGGGCCATGTTACAGAGGGAGGCCAGTTCCTTCTGCAGGTTGATATGGGATAATTAGTGAGGACAACTTTTCTCCAGGGTACCCTCAGGCTGCCTGCCTGGTGGTCTCTCCCCTGCATGCAGCTCTGTGAAGAAAACTGAGGCACTCAGCACCTGTTCCAGAGTGGAGCTGTGCTGGGCTGTGGTGTGGATGGGATGGCAGGATGGGACCACGGAGCGCTTTCGTGCCAGCACCAGGTGGGATAGGCGTTGCTCCCAGGTGGCATCCTCGAATTTCCTGTGGAGAGTTTTCTGGGAGACTTGAGCTTAGATAGGGAGGAGCAGTGCCAGATTCTGGCAGCTGTTAGCAGGGATGTCACGCCCAGCACGATTCTGTGCTGCCCTGCTCCTGGGCAAGTCAGAACAGCAGGCTAATTAGAGGGAAATGCAGGGCTCGTTAGGCTGGAAGAGCCTTGTGTATTGCTCTGGGAGCAGGGAATGGCAGCTGTGCCATGGCAGCTGTTCTGGGGTGAAAATAAAAGTAATTCTCCTGGGCAGTGCAACTGGACCCTGTATATTTACAGCACATAGGGAATTCTGTGGGTTTGAAGGGTATTAGAATAGGGATTAACCAGATCTCATGGCTGGGGGTGATTAGGAAAGAGTTTTCCTGGTGGTTTGGAAGAAGTGCCTGAGGCCTGCTGCAGCAGGGGCAGTTGGAGGTGGCCACCCAGCCCTACCAGTGTGATTTATTGTCATTGTGTCCCTGCACAGCACAGGCAGCTCAGGTCCCAGCTGGTGAGGTGGCATTTTCCTTGGCAAGGGAGGAGAGGGAGTACCTTACTGGAGCTCCAGACCACACGTGCCCCTGGCAGTGGCAGCTGGGTTGTCACTGTAGGGCTGGGGTTGTATTTTGGTGTCGGGCAGCTGCCTCTCCCTTTGCCCCAGATGACTTTCATTGAGTTGTGTGGGTTGAAGCACGAAGGCAGGACAGCTTTGGTGGAGAAATAAAGAGAGGCTGGGGCTGCTTAGCTCAGGGGAGATTTAAACCTGGGTTGTGGTAATACAATAAAAATGTCCCCAGCAGAGCTTTTTCCCCTTTTCACGTGCTCATTTAATGAAAATGAAAGTGATCTTAGGGTGACCAGAGGAAACACGGGTCTGTAGCTCCCCAGCTGACAGCTGTGAGGGACTGAGATGGGCTTCTGGTGGGCAGGAGGTGAGGAGAGGCTGGTTAAACGCACCGGTGGCCTGAGAGAGGCCTGTCCCTGAGGTCTCCTCTGCTCTGGGGCCAGCTGAGGGGACTAAGCCCTCATGCTCTCAGCAGGGCTTTGTGGTGCCTGGAGCACATCAGGAAGTGAGAGGCAGCCTGTACCTCTGAGCATCTCGCCTGCCGTGGGCCGTCCCTTTCCTGGGCTCTCCAGCCGTGTGTGTTAGCTCTCAGGCTGGGAAGTGGGTGGGAAATTTTAGTAAGAGCAGCCAATTTCCATCATGAAACCTTTTTTTGTCGGAGATCGTTTCTCCTTGATTACCATCAAAGATATGCTGTAAGATATTTGTGCTGGAGTGCCTTGACTTGGAGATTGGTTTAATGCTCCTGCTTCAAAGGGTGCCTGGAACAAGGGCTCACCATCGTGAAGACCAGGCTGCTGCTGGGCTGGTTGTCCTTCTTAGCCCCTCTGTGTTTATTCTGCACCTCTGGATGTCGCTGATCTAATTTTCTTTAATCTCAGGTGACAAGGTGCAAAGAAGTGGCCAGGCTGCAATCAAGAAATCTTGGTGGGAGGAGGCAGAAAAAGGGAAGTATGAGTGCTGGGTGAGCCCTGATTCCTGGCAGATGGGCTGCAGATTGCACAGCCTAGGTTACTGGCAGAGAGGCTGCTTGTCCCTGCTCTTGTGAGCCTGGAGGTGACTGCTCTGGAGAGCCACTGCCCTTCAGTGGTGTCAGGAGCTTCCCCTGGCATGGGAACTTCAGAAAGTTTTCTGCAGGTTGCTCAAGCCATCGGGGACTGTGGCAGTGCTTCATCCTTGTGCTGCTCCTGCGCCAAGAGAAAGGCCAGGGCAATGACAGCATTTCCCATCCTCTTGGAGGCAAGGGTCAAGGAGCAGCTGTGCCCTGGGAATGGCAGCAGGGGCCTGGGGGCAAAAGCATAGCCAAGAGTGGTGACACCTTGGGGAGAGTCCAGGTGCTTTCCCCCCTGTTACGAGCCTGCAGGTGAGGAGCCCTGTTCTCTGCTGCTGTGAAGCATTTTGGGGGTGATGCTGGGTTGGTTTGAAGCCTGTCTCAGCTGTGGCTGTGTGTCAGAGGAGGGGGGTTTCCAAAGCCCTGCAGATCATCTCCCCCACTGCTGGAGCAGGTGACAGGGTTCTCGTGCTGGTGACACACTGGTGACACAGCCTGGAGTGTTCCACCCAGGCTGGTACCAAGGGCAGGGTGTTCTGCGACCCAGAGGGCCCTGGGGGCTGGAAATCTTCTTCCTTCCCCCTCACAGCTTCTGTGGGCTCCTTCTGTGGTCTGTGCTGGGCTTTATCTGATAGATAACGGAAAGTCACGTGCTGGCAGTTCATTACTGAGCACAGGATGGTGACAGGGGCAGTGCCTAGGGGTCTCCTCGTGCTGGGTCATGTCCTGCAGGGAGGAGCCTCACTGGCTCATCCCTGTGGAAATGGGCTATGGAGCAGAGTCAGACACTCGCTATTGATGGTTCTCCAGAGCAGTGTTTGGGGTGCACAGCTTCCAAACAGGCTGTACACACAGCCTGGGATGGATCAGAGAGATAATGCATTCAGGGCATGAGTAGAAGGTGGTGGTTGAGATCTTCTGCTAGATGTTTTTCATGTTGAGGTTGATCCTCAATTTGCTGCTGCTGGTCTCAGAGTGGGTGCCAGCATGATAAAGGGGAAAGGGACCTCAGGAGTCCTTGAGGGGGCTAGAGCTAGGGGCTCCAGTCCAGTCCCTGTTAAGAGCAGATCCCTGAGGGACACATCCAGAGGAGCTTTGGGTAACTACTCTGCACCCTGTTTGGTCCCAAGGTCAGTGTGTCACCAGCCACAGGGTGAACGTGTGGCTCTGATCTCTAAGCAGAAGTTCCCTTACTGCAGTTCATCCACTGCTTCTTGTCCCATCACTGCAAAGCTTCAAGGGAAGTCTGGCTTTATCCTGTCTGTAACCTCTTGTTGGGTGTCTGGAGATGGCATGAAGAACTCTCTGAGAAGCACCAGCTTCTCCTTGTCTATCTTGCCATGTGTTCCGGCCCCCATTTCTTTTGCTGAGCTCAATTTCTGTGCCTTTTCTGTCCCGGGAAGCCCAAACTAGATGCCCAGTCCCAGGTGTGCTATTGCAGGTACCAGATGGAGGTGTGGGATCCCTTCCCCAGACCTTCTGGCAGTGGTCTTACACCACTCAGGAGGGGTTTGACCACTTCCACTCCAGGTCTGTGCCACTGACACCTCTTCACTCACCCACAAGGTTGCTGCAAGACTTTTCCAACTAACCTCCTATCTGACCACTGGGACAAAGCCATCCATCCCAGGTGCAGGGCTTTGTATTTGCTTCTGTGGCATTTGAAGGCTTCCCTGCACCCAGTGAGGTCCCTTGGAGGAGCAGCCCTGCCTGCCAATATTCCTGCCCACTGACACTGATGATAATTTATTTTGATTCAGACCAAGGCTCCAGACATCTCTTTGAAGAGCTCAGAATGAAAGTAACTTTACCACCCAAATGGGCTGAGGGCTGGGTGCTCATGTGCCACTGGCAGAGTGAGGTCAGCATGTCCCAGAGCCTCTCCTGGGGCAGGAGAGCTGTTAACCCATCTGTGCCCTCTGGGTTTTGGCAGCAGTGCATGTTTTTATGTGGAGATAATCAAAGGACAGTCACACCAACATCACGCATAGCCAGGATCAGCAGCTGCCTTGGCCGAGTTTGAAAACATCCCAAGGAGGGCACTGCTCAGTGAATCTTTGAGCTGTGCACAAATAACCTTTTCTCTTGGCTCCAGGCTGCCTCAATTTCTCTTTTTCCTCTTATCATAGTTGGGTGCTACTGGAAGTAGCTCTTTCCTGCCCTCCTGGCATGTGATCCCTGTGGTGAGTGAGACGGGAGCCAAGCCTCTGCTTGCAGGTGCCAGAGGGGTGCCAGGACTTGGGGGGAGGAAATTAAAAATGTGCTGCTTGTCTAAGGAAGTTCAGCTTCAGGCTCCACTGCAACTCCTTTCCCTTCATCTGTGCTTGTGTCCTGCTGGTGCTTAATCGATGGGGAATTGAGCTGCGGTGCCCTGGCTGCTTTCTCCACAGGGAAGGAGGGAAGAGGGTGGGATGTCACCGGTTCAGCCACATTTGGTCTGTCTGCAGACCCCAAAGCTGACAGAAGGAGAATTTTCCCTGAAGGGATGATCCTGCCTGAGGTCTTACACAAGGGACATGGCATGAGTGACATTTTCCATCTCCTTGCCTTGATCTTGCCCTAAATGTGTGGCACCTAATGGGAACCTTAAATCCTTGTGCTTCCTCAGTCCAGGTGGGGATGTGTTCCTTTGCAAGGTGTCAGCTTTGTCCCTCCAGGTTTCAGGGCAAGGAATGTGTCCTTCCCCCTCCCCAGGATGGTGGGGGCCTGGCTGGGACCTCAGGCTGCCACCAGAGCAGCTGGGCACCGGCAGGCACTGGAACAGGCAGTTCCTGTATCCAGCTTGTGACCTTAAGTTCCTTACCCAGGGAGGTGACAGCTTTGTGTGTGCCCAGTAGAAGTCCACAGCGATCTGCTCTGACTGCTGGGAAGAAAATCCACCTGGATCCTTTCCACTGGGAGTGTGGAGCCATCGTGGACCAGAAACAAAGCCCAGGCTGGGTTTGCCAAACCAGTGTCTGGAAATGGCAGCATGGAGCACTTTGGGCTGGGGCTGATGGGGGCAAAAGGGCACCAGAGAGGGTTTGAGAAGCTGGGCCAGAACCCGTCTGCAGGTCAGGGAGTGAAGGAGAATGTGGAGCAGAGGGAAAAATGGGTCAGCTGCAAACACAAAGGGATATTCTTCCTCTGCAGTGACGTGCAGGGCTCCCAGCAGCTCTGGCCTGCACGTTCCAGACGGGATCGTGGGATTAAAGCAGCGAGGGGCTCAATCTGGGACCTGCCAGCAGAAAGAGACCAACCTGCCAGAGCCCTGCTCACCATTCCTCTTTTGTCCTCCAGTTCTTTAACCTGGCAGCTGGGGAGGGGTGAGGCTCTGGAGGGGGAGATCTGAATGCTGAGGAGTGGTGTTTGGGCTGTGCTTAGGAACAGTGCTCGGATCCTCGTGCATTCCTGTGTTTTGCAGTGATGGAGGGGTGACAGTAACTTGGGTCCCCTTGTGGCACTGCTCAGCTGCAGTCCGAGCCCCTGCCTGCCTCATCCAGAAGACAGATGTGCCCCAAACAGTCCAAAACCTCCTGTGCTGTGCAACTGTGCTGCCAGTAACGAGCCTGAGTGATCACCAGTGAAAGGAGAACCTGCTCCCGAGAGGGAGATGCAAATGCTGCTTCCCAGCATCACACTGGGGCCGGCTCACAGAGACCCTTGAGTCCCCACGCAGGAGCAGTGTGCCCACTTCCTCCTGTGTCTCCTGGCTGGCAGCCAGCCTGGCTGTCACTCTGGTCCCAGCTGCTCGGGGGGTGACAAACACGCTGACGTGACGTGCTCCTCTCCAGGCTGGGAACCGCTGCCATGGAGCAGATGGCAGAGCCAGACGTGCCCTCAGCTGCCCCTTGCTGCTGGCTGGACCTGGCAGCTGAGGGCACATCGTGGTGCGCTTGTGGCTGTGAAGGTGGCATTGTCCAGGGGTTGTGTCCCTCCCCAGCCCCAGGGCAGTGTGGAACGTGCTGCTCGGCACAGGTTTGCTGGCACTGAGAATTTCAGGCTTTCTGTTCAAACAGGCACTGACCCTCAAGCAAACACTGCGTTTGACCTGGGGCCGTGGAACAGGCTTCCAAAATTGAGTGATAGCACTGGGATTATGGGTGTGTAGTTTGAATAGAACTGTGTAATGTCACAGGGTGTAAAACTTAGAGTTTAAGAATTTAGTATATAGGAATATATATGAAGCAATATGAAGGATTTGGGATGTAGGCTAAGTTTTTCTTCTTCTTTCACCTTCTTCTTCATGGGTTTGGGTTTTTTTTTTAATTGGGTGAAAAGGTCCACTTTGCAGACCTTTGGTATTTGGTTATTGGGTTAAAAGTATAAATAATATAGGTGTCATCTTGTTATTGGATGAATAGCACTTAAAAGACCTTGGAAAGAGTTAGACACACAGCCATTTTCTGTCTTGTTAGCTAGGACTCATAACTCATGAGACTGTATTATAGATAAGAATTAATAAACATCTGAGTCTGAACATGAAACTGCAACTCCCAAGCGTTAATCCTGGCTCTAACACGAAGAAAAGAAGATAAAAAACCCACACGTGCCAGGGGCTGGTGGTGGCCAGTCCCCAGTGAGCTGCTGCTGGCTGGCACCTCCCCAGGTGAGCTGGCTCTGCCAGCTGATGGGTTGGAGCAGCTCATCCAAATCCTGGCGAGCTGCTGCTGCCTCTGGTTTCCTCCAGGGTGTTGGGAGGACACCCCACCTCCTCGGTGTGTGCTGAGAGCAGGGTGCTGCCTTTTGGGGGCTCTGGCAGTGGCAGGCGGGCAGAGCTGTGTGGGGGAGGCACAGCACGAGTGTCTTGCACGCCTGCTCCTTCCTCCTGAGAGATCTGAAGTGCATTCAGGAATTGACCTCATTTCTCCTTCTCTCCTCAGCTCACTCCTTCCTCTTTCCTGCGCATTGGGCAGCTGAGCAATGTGGACCTCAACGAGGACATCCATGAGCTGGTGAGTGCCGCTGTTACCGAGACCCCTTCCCTTCTTCCAGTAACAGCTGCTGCTGTTCCTTCCTTCACATTCATCTTGTTCCACAAGGACTCCAGCACTTCTTCCTGGGCTGGGTGACCTCCGTGGCCTGGGTGGCTGCTGCTGCCCCAGGGGCCCCTCTGGCATCCTCAGTAAATGCCCTAATTCGGGGCTGGGAACAGCTTGCACGGTCAAAGGCGTTTGGGAAACAGAATTTGGTTTCTGCCTGAAAACATGGGTTTGCTTGAAATAGCTCCTTGCTTTTGGCCTAAGGAATTTCCTGCCAAGGTGAAAGGTTGCCTTCCACGGAGAATGGAGTTGCTTGAATTCAGTGCCAGGTCAACGTGTCAGTGTGGTACCCAGCTGGACAAACCCTCCACCTGCTCCTGGGGAGACATCCTGTCATCCTGGGGTGGAGGGGTGCTTGGTGAGGGTGCCCCCCCGACAGCTGGTCCAACTGCCTTAAATCCCACACATCCACCAACTGGTGGAAAATCATCCCAGATCCCTGCCTGCCAGGCAGCTTGCACCTGCAGTCCTCTGTGCATCTCCTGGGCATCAAAAGGAGTTAAACTGACAGTTGCACATGGAATGGGAGGGCTGGACTCCAACCTGACCATCCTAAGCTGTGCATCACATCCCACAGGAGACAGAAGTCCCTCGGCAGCGTCCCAACGAGATCCCCCACAACGAGAAGCTGCTGTCACTCAAGTACGAGGTGAGTGTCCATCTGCCCCATGTCAGGTCTGCTCTCTGGGATGCAGCAGGTGAGGTATGAGCTCACAGCTGCTCAGTGAGGGCTTTCAGTGCAGAAGGAGTGGAATCGAGGAAGGAAAATAAGAACAGGAGCAGGGTGAGGGGCTGAGTGCAGCACTCCCCAGCATGGGGGTCTCTTGGGCTGGTAGACAATAACAGCATCTCGCTTTCCCAAACCAGAGCTTGGACTATGACAACAGTGAAAACCAGCTATTCCTGGAGGAGGAGAGGAGGATAAACCATGCGGTGAGTCTTGCTGGGCTGCCCACAAATCATTTCAGCTAGGGTGGACAGGGAAGCTGCTCCCCCTGCCCGGCTGCTGGGGGGCTTCTTTGTGCCAGAGGAGGTTGTGCTTAAACCTAGGTTGAGCTGGGATGGGTTTATGGGCACTGCCCAGCTTGTGACAAGCTGTGAAACCACATCAAGGACCCAGCATGAGGTGGTTGGAATGGGAGCTAATCTGGGTGCGTATGGTGGCATTGCCTGGTGGTATGGGGCAGGTCCCTGAGCACAGGGACTTCTGGAGTCATGTGGAACATCTACCCTGGGTGCTTTGGGAATCAGTGCCACAGCAAGAATCCCAACAGGATGGGCCTTATTCAGGCAGGCAAGCTGGAGAAGCACCTTAGGGATTCCACAGAGGTGCAAGAGCACTGCTTAAAATCACTAAATTGTGTCCAGGCTTCTCTGAGTCAGCCAGCATTGGTGCACCCTGGCTCTCCTCAGAGCTTCCCAGGCTTGGGACTGTGCTGGGGAAAGTGGCAGGTGTGTTGGGGTCCCCTGGATGCCAGGCTGGATGGCAGCAGGGTGTGACTGCAGTCTGCCCCTCAGGCTTTCCGGACGGTGGAGATCAAGCGCTGGGTCATCTGCGCCATGATTGGCATCCTCACCGGCCTGGTCGCCTGCTTCATCGACATCGTGGTGGAGAACCTGGCTGGCCTCAAGTACCGGGTGGTGAAGGACAGTATCCTCACAGAGCACTGGCTGCTGGCCAGCTGGGAGCTCTGGGATCTCCTGGGAGCTTTGAGAGGGGTCGTGGGGGGAAGAGGGCAGTGCTTCCTCGCTCCAGTTTGGTGGCACAGACTCTGCTGCCCAGCTCTCTGCAGGGCTGAGCTGTGGCCGTGCTGTAACAGAGGAGACTCATTTCAGCTGCCCTGGATGCTCTAAGTGGAAGGGGGCTTGCAGCAGCTTGGTCTAGTGAATGGCATCCCTGCCCGTGGCAAGGGGTTGGAAACTAGATGGTTTTTAAGGTTGCATCTAACCCAAATTATCCTGTGATTCTGTGGGATGCTGTGGTGGGAGGGATGGTACCCAAACAATACTGGCCTTTCCTTGAGCTGCTGCCCTAGACATTGACAAATTCACAGCCAAAGGGGGCCTCTCTTTCTCCTTGTTACTCTGGGCCACCCTGAATGCCAGCGTGGTGATGGTGGGCTCTCTGATCGTTGCCTTCATAGAGGTAAGAGTTTGGAACTGTTCTGGGTTCTTTGCATGGGCAAAGCAGGGTCACATTTCCAGAAAACATGCAAAATTTTGTAAACAGGGAATGTATTTCTGCCAATTTGGATCCTGGTAGCACCAGCTCCTTGGTGTTGGCTCTAGCTGTGCTGTGGGGTTTCTGTGGGGCTGTCAGACTGCTGGATGTGCTGATAGCCTGGGGCAGAGGCTGTGCTCCAGCCTTGGGTGGGGGTGCAGCTCTCCCAAGCCTCAGCCCTAGCTCAGCCTCTCTCTTTTGGGTACCTGAGTACCAGCAGAGACCAGTCTGGCTGGGTGCCTCAGGGACAGCCTCTGGAGGACAAGCCAGAGACTGGGACTCCCTGTGGATCGCTCTAATCCACGGTGCCTCCCCTGTGGCTTTACCCTTGCTCTGCCTGGCCACCAAGTATGGCCTTTCTGTAGCTGTGACGGGGTGTGTGAGTGTCCCCAAAAACCCAGCCAGCTCCTTTTTCCTGGCACATCTGCCCTTGGAAAGTGGGTGCCTCCCTCAAGCTCC
The DNA here is from genome assembly GCF_029207755.1 of Chamaea fasciata. Lineage (NCBI taxonomy): Eukaryota > Metazoa > Chordata > Aves > Passeriformes > Sylviidae > Chamaea > Chamaea fasciata. Next base: position 13,743,500 of record NW_027094101.1, on the reverse strand, counting down.
TCTCCAGAGCCTGTTGATAAGCTCTGGCCTCATCTCAGAGCCACCCTGACTGAGGGTGTGCTGTGTGTGCCTGTGCTGAGAGACAGGGGTAAGGTGGCTGGTGTGTCCCCATCCTGCGTGTGACAGCTCTCCCTGCTCCCTGCAGCCCGTGGCAGCTGGCAGTGGCATTCCCCAGATCAAATGTTACCTCAACGGCGTAAAGATTCCACATGTTGTCCGGCTCAAGGTAGGAAGCAGGAGGTGGTGGGATGGCCTGGGCACATTGTGTCCTCCTGGAGTGGTCCCTGCCCACATTGTGGCACAGCAGGAGCTGGCATGAGCTCCCAGCTCCATAGCTGTTTCCCCCCCAGTGCCCAGAGGTTAAATCTCCTGCCCTGGGAAGAGCAGCTTTGGGTAGATTTTTGCTCTGGCCAAGAAGCAAATTGACCAACCCTGTTGCCACAGTGGGGGAGGCTGAGGATGACAGATTTCCCGGGGTTGTTGGCTCCTCCCATGCCTCAGGGCCCGCTGTGTCTGTGTCCCCTGTTCCTGCCTGGTCGTGTTCCTGGTGCCGCCCCTGTGACGTGCTGTGCCCTCTCTGTTTTGCAGACCCTGGTGATCAAAGTCTGTGGGGTCATCCTCTCGGTGGTCGGCGGCCTGGCTGTTGGGAAGGTGATGTGCACAAAGCACTCTCTGACACACTGCTGACGTGTTGGTCCCCGCTGCTGGCACTTGTGTCACAGCCTGTCACCGATCCTGTGCTGGGGACGGGGTGCTGGGGGCCCTGTGGTGACTTCCCCGTGTTACTCCCTGGTGTCTGCTGGCCAAGGTGACTGCAGCACTGCCAAACTTGGGGAGCTCCTGGGGCATGTGGTGCCACTGTGCCAGCCTGTGTGTGGCTTGGCTGAGGGCAGGAGAGCAGCAGCCTCTGTCCATCAGTGGTTGTCCCTGCAAACAGTAGATGGGGGTGACTTGGGTGTCCCATTGAGGGTTTGCTGGGATTGAAGGCACGTAAGGGAAACACTTGTTGATGGTGGGAACAGGAGGTGGATAAGGCACATGATAGAATAAGGATTTCATAAAACCGTGGAATGGTTTGGGTTGGAAGAGATGCTAAAGATCATCTTGTTGCAAACCCCTGCTATGGGCAGAAACACCTTTCACTGGACTAGGATGCTCAGAGTTCTATCCAGCCTGGTCTTAAACACTTCCAGGATGGGAAGGGGGAAAATCTCAATGTCTGTATTTCCCTCAGGGAAATACTCCCATCCAGCTTCAGGACTGCAAGCTGGGGAGCAGCATTCAGCCATCCCTGTTCTTCCTTCCCCAGTCTGACTCTGCTCTCTGGCCCCTAGGAAGGACCCATGATTCACTCTGGGTCTGTGATTGCCGCCGGCATCTCCCAGGGAAGATCCACGTCGTTAAAGCGAGACTTCAAGGTTGGTGTTGAGGTCTGAGGGGTTGTGCTGCGGGTGCCCTTCTGTGCCAGACCAGGCTGTTCCCACTGGCGGCTTGGCATCATCCATGTCATACCCAGTGTCCTGCCTAACCTCAAGCCCATGGCCAGCCCTAAAACTGCCTTCACTCTTGTTTCAGATCTTCGAGTACTTCCGCAGAGACACAGAGAAGAGGGACTTTGTGTCGGCTGGAGCTGCCGCCGGCGTCTCGGCTGCCTTCGGTGCCCCCGTGGGTGTGTGTCTTGGCTTGCTGGCACTGAGCACTGCCTGGACATGGATTTCCTCAGGAGGTTGCTCCCACTTGTTTGGAGGCAGCTGTCAGGATCTGCACAGGGCACTGTGCAGAGGCCTTCCAAGTTTGCCCGCCATGCCATGCAGGTGTTGGCCCTGCCCAAGGGCAAGGGGCTCATCTCACATCCCAAACGTTGCCTCCCTGGGATGGAGAATGGCAGTGGTGGGCTTTGCTGTGATCAGTACATCACTGATGGCTTGGTGGCCTTGCCTGTGAGAGGGTCTGGGCAGTGTGGGCACATGGCCTGGGGTGGATCTCGGCTGGTGCTGTAGCCAAGGGGCTGTGGCACATGCCCCTTGTGAAGATGTTGTGTCTTGTGTTGGCAGGGGGTGTCCTGTTCAGCTTGGAGGAAGGGGCTTCCTTCTGGAACCAGTTCCTGACGTGGAGAATCGTAAGTCCTGGAAAGCAGTGGAGAGCTGCTGGTTCTGGTGTGAGGCATTGCCTTTTCTGGGTGCCCTGCAGCCCCAGGGCTCCTGACACCCCTGCTCCAGCGAGGACCCATGGGTAACCCATCCCAGGGAGCAGCATCCCAGCTCCCCTCCTGTGCCCCGCTCCTCTGGGGCTGAATTTGGGCCTGGCTGAGCTCCATCTTGCTCCTTTCCAAGGGAACTGCCTTGGGCTGTGCCCCTGGGCAACAGAGGGGCAAAAGGAGAAGTGAGACTCTAGTCAGCATAAGCTGCCCAAAGTGCTGCCACAGGGAATGTCACCTGCTGTCCCCACCACACCGTGAGCACCAAGCCTGCCCAAGGGCCTTGGGGCTGGTTTGGGGTAGTGCACAGGGCATGTGGGGAGGAAGTGGGGCTGGAGGCATCTGGCAGTGACTCTGGGCTGCATTTCCTTCCAGTTCTTTGCCTCCATGATCTCCACCTTCACGCTGAACTCTGTCCTGAGCGTTTACCACGGCAATGCGTGGGATCTCTCCAGCCCTGGGCTTATCAACTTCGGCAGATTTGATAGCGAGGTAGGCACAGGTGTTCCCCATGTGGGGCTCTGGTGAGGGTTTAGAAACTGCCCTTAGCAGCTTGGGGGACATCAATTTGTCTGTAACCTTGCCCAGGGGCTGAGGCAGGCTCTACCTTAGCAGGCTGTGGGGTCTGGCCAGATCTCAGCTCCACCAGCCCCAGCAGAAGGAATTTCTGGAGGCTGTGGGCTGTTCAGGGGAGACTTTGGGGCAGCTCTGGAAGCCTCATGCCAGCACAGAGTTATGTTGTCCCAGCAGTCAATGACTGACTGTGGGACTGCAGATGGTCCAGGAGATCTCAAAGCCACTTCTTCCTTGCTTGCAGAAAATGGGATACACAATCCAGGAAATTCCTATCTTCATCTTTATGGGAGTGGTTGGTAAGAGAATGCTGCTGTTTCAATTTGATTAGTCTGAATAATTTCCTCTGTTCTCTGTCTGTGTCTAAAAAGCTTTGGCATCCAGTTTCCTGGGGAAAATGGGGAATCCATTAAATTCTGGAGCAGAGGCTGCTTGTGGGGCTCACGCGGGAATGAGAGCTGGATCCTGGCCCAACCCTAGTAGCAAGTCAAGCCCCTTTAACCCTTGTTGAGCAGGGTCACTGCACTGCAGTCCTGGGCAGCCCCTTGCTGCCCTGTGAGCTGCCCTTAGCCCCATGGCTTTGGCCTGTCCTTTGCCTGCCTGCTGCTAGCACTGTGACACTAGCCCCTGGCCACCTGCTGCTGGTGCCAGGCTCCTCTTGGTGACAGGTCCTGGCTGGCTGCAGGGACAGCGTCCACATGCCCCAGGGCTGCTGGTCACTCTGGGTGGGTTCTGGATGATCTTCAGAAGTTCCTTGTGTTATGGGCCCTGCATGCTGAGCTCTTCCTCTCTCACATTCCAGGTGGGATCCTCGGAGCCCTGTTCAATGCCCTCAATTACTGGCTGACCATGTTCCGGATCAGGTAAGAGCTCACAGGTGACAAAGGGGATTGACATGGGTTGGCTGGTGCCTTCTGCATTCCCTCAAAGTGGCACTCCCAGATGGAGCAAGGCTGTAATCTCTCACTTAATGTGAACATCAGCAGCTCCTGAAAGATGCCACGTGCCTCTCGCTGCCTGTGGCCGAGGCTGTGACCCACAGCATCCCAGCACTGCTGTGACCCTGCCAAGTATTTCCCTCCAGTGACTGGGGGGCCCAGAGAGGTGCAGACACTGCAGACCTGACTGTCATGTGCTCTGAGAGGACTAAGAGAAGAGAGAGAGCTGCTAAAGCCAACTGAGACCAGTCTGGCCCAGTATTGGTGACAATACCTGTCACCAGCTTTTCAAGACAGCCTGGCAGGGTCTGGGCAGGGAGTAGAGGCAGCCAGACTGTTGTGTGCCTGATGTGACGTGGCCAGCCAGGCAGGGGCTGATCCTGCCCACACCCCTGGGTGCCACCCTCATTCCTCTGTTCTCTTCACAGGTACATCCACCGGCCCTGCCTCCAGGTGGTTGAGGCCATGCTGGTGGCAGCAGTGACGGCCACCGTGGGGTTTGTCATGATTTACTGCTCAAGAGATTGCCAGCCCATCCAGGGGAGCTCCGTGGCATATCCCCTGCAGGTAGGACATGCTGCAGAACAGCATTCAGGGTGGGGCCACCCTGAGCCTGGGGGGCTCAGCAGGGAGACAAGACCCTGCTGGGTTTGGGACAGTGGACCTCGCAGCTGATGCCCTCCAGTGCAGGCAGAGCTGGAGACCCAAGGATGCTTAGGTGTCCTCCCTGCCCAGAGCTGCCTCCTCGCTGGCACATGTCCCCCAGCTTTCCCTGCCACTTCTAACTCTTCCTAATCTTGCCTTTTCAGCTTTTCTGTGCTGATGGAGAGTACAACTCCATGGCCACTGCCTTCTTCAACACACCCGAGAAGAGCGTCGTCAACCTCTTCCATGACCCTCCAGGTCAGTGCACCCAGCACTAAGGCCTTGAATGTGAGCAGAGAGGGTCCATGTGTTCATTTACCACTCCTGAGACAAGGCAGAGGATGATCAGCTCATGAGGGCTTCACAAAACACTGTGCTACAGTGGTGGAAGGAGGAGGGATGGGTGCTGTTGCTGGTGGCACCTCTGAGCTTGGCCAGAGGCTGTGGTGTTGGGAGGCTCTGGGGCCAAGGACCTCGTTTTATTCTCATGCACATTTGCAGGCTGTGTTGCTTCTGAGTTGTGTGAGAGTGTGTCTGACCCTTGCTGTCTGTCTGAAGTCGATTCTGGAAATACTGCTGGGATGTTTTCTTAATTAGCAGGGCCACTTGCCCCATAATGACTTTACCTTCTGGGCAGGTTGTGGAGGTGGATCTTGGGGTTTGGATTTGCTTGAGAAATGCAGTTTGGTTCCCAGGTTCTAGCTCCATTTTTCTTGGACGTGGTGTAACCCCAGCAGCTCCTCTGCCTGCTGTGGAATCTGAGTTCTGTGCCCAGCTGCACGTGGGTGGGGAAGAGAGAGATCCCCAGCCCAGAGGGTGCAGCTTGGCTACCTGCAGCCAAGAGATGCCCATCCTGTGTCTGCAGGGGCTGCTCCCTGCCGTGCTGGGTCCTCCCTGTCTCAAGGCTTCTGTCTGAAGGAGGGATTGCAAAGTACTTGTTTAAACTAGACTGGGCTGCTCAGCAATCCCAAAATAGCACTTAGCCGGGTTGTGGGGTCAGCAGGGTCTTGCTGGGATGGCACAGCCTGTGCTATGGGACAGCATGGCACTGGCTGGAGCAGCTGTGGGAGCTGCAAGATGGGAGGGAGCTTGCAGGATCTGCCCTGCTCAGTTGATCCCAAAACTGGCAGTGGGACCTCTGTCCTCCCAACCTCGTCCTTCAGCCCTGGCAGTCCCTCCCTTGGGGCTTTGAAGTTCATCATGGGAGTCTGGGAACCTCTGGGCTGGGAGGGGACGAGTCACGAGGAATGGGATGTGAGGGCTTGGCTTAGCACTGGCTGGGTGGGGGAGTGCTGGAGGGGGCAGAAATAACCTGAAGAGCCAGTTTGAAAGGCCTGTGCTGCCAGGGCAGGAGGTACAGTCCAAGAAGGGGGCTCTTGCTGCTGGGAGAGCTCTTGTGGGGCCGCTGCTGCCTGATCTGTGGCACAGCCCATCACAGTGTCCCCTGGGCAGTGGGACCAGCACTGACTCTGTTCTGTCCCCACCCCAGGTTCCTACAACCCCATGACACTGGGCATGTTCACACTGATGTATTTCTTCCTGGCCTGCTGGACCTACGGCCTGACAGTGTCTGCAGGGGTCTTCATCCCCTCCCTGCTGATCGGGGCCGCCTGGGGGAGGCTCTTTGGCATCTCCCTGTCCTACCTGACCAAGGGCTCGGTGAGTCCTGCCTGGGGAGCCCTGGCACCCAGCCCTCCTCCCTCGCTGCTGGGCTGGTGGCATGTTCAGGCAGCGTGCCTGGAGCTGGCTGAAAGCTCTGAACTGGGCTGGCTCCTCTCTTGATGTCTTCATGAGCTGTGTCTGGGCCTTGCCATGTCCCAGTGGAACCCTGCCAGCAGCTGGGTAGTTCAGGCAGCCTCCGGCACTTCTCCCCACTTGGGAGTGGGGGTTGGAGCCAGGACTCTGCTGACTATCTCTGAATGCCCTGGAGCCAGCAGGTGACTTGGCTTCTTCTCTCTCCTGTGCTCAGATCTGGGCTGATCCTGGGAAGTATGCCCTGATGGGAGCTGCTGCACAGCTGGGTGAGTTCCCCATGGCGCAGTGTTGGTTGGGGTGAAGATGTCATGGGAAAAAGCACTCCCTGCTATCCTGACACCTCCCTTCCCAGCTGAAGCCTAGCCTGGCTCTCAGATTCCTTATCACCCTGCCAAGCACAATGAGGGCTGGGCTCACCCAGGGCACCCCTGGGTGGGCAGTCCTGGATCACTGAGAGATTCAGGGCCCTCAGGTGTTCTGTGATGCTCTCACTCTGTGTTTCCTTGCCCTTCTAAACCCCCAACCCCCCTGGGTGCCTCTGGCAGGTGGGATAGTGCGGATGACACTGAGTCTCACAGTCATCATGATGGAGGCAACGGGCAATGTCACCTATGGCTTCCCCATCATGCTGGTGCTGATGACAGCAAAGATCGTGGGAGACTACTTTGTGGAGGTGAGGGCTGGTGGTGCTGGGGGGTCAGAGGGGGCCAGGACAACCCTCGTGTGCTCACTCTGAGGGTTGAGCTGCTGCCTGGCTGTGCCCTTTGGCACCTCACCAGGCTTCTCCTGATGGCTTGACTCTTGTTGCAGGGACTGTACGACATGCACATCCAGCTGCAAAGTGTGCCCTTCCTGCACTGGGAGGCCCCAGTGACATCCCACTCCCTCACAGCCAGGTAGGTGGGCTGGGCATTGCTGTGGCAGCAGCCTTTGGACCACACTGTTGGCCTGAGCTGGGAGTGGAGGTGATGACCTTTTGGTTGCAGGGGCCTGCTGTCCCCTGGTACCACAGCTCAGTTTCTTTCCCAGCAGGGATGTGATCTGCAGTGTGTTCCTTCCTCTCTCCCTGGCAGCTTTTGGGGACAGAGGAGGCATCAGCACTGAGGAGTCGTGTGTGTTGAGGGGGATATTTAGGGTGTGGGGGTGCCCAGAGAAGCTGTGGCTGCCCCATCTCTGTCCAAAGCCAGGTTGGATGGGGTGGAGCAACCTGGTCTAGTGGAAGGTGTCCCTGCCCATGGAAAGGGTTTGGAATGAGATGAGCTCCTAAGTCCCTTCCCACCAAGCCAGTGTGTGATTGCACGATTCATTGTGCGCTGCCATGGGGCTGTTTCACCCAGAGCTTTCCCTGCAGGGAGGTGATGAGCACTCCTGTCACCTGCCTGCGGAGGATCGAGCGCGTGGGCACGGTCGTGGACATCCTCAGTGACACCTCCTCCAACCACAACGGCTTCCCCGTGGTGGAGAGCAACCCCGACACCACACAGGTAGGCTGGGTGCCCCTGGGGAGGGGATGCAGCTGGGGTGGCCACACAAGGGCTGGCTGCAGCGTGGGACCCTCACACACGGTGCCCTGTTGCAGGTGGCCGGGCTGCGGGGTCTGATCCTGCGTTCCCAGCTCATCGTCCTGCTGAAGCACAAGGTGGGTGATGCTGCCTGGAGACGGGGCTGTTTCTGCTGTCCCAATCCTGTCTCAGGCCCCTTGCTGCCTGCGTTGCTCGGGAGGAGCTGGCAGAGGGTCTCTGTCATCTCCCTCAGTTCACCCAGGGGGATGGTGGGTGCTGCCATTCGGTCATGGGGTTACCCCAACATCATCCTGCACCCCACTGGGCTCACAAACCCTGAGTGAGCGGGAAACAGGCTGTGTTCTGCAGATGGTCCATCTGTCCCACACTTCTGCCCTTTTCCCTCCCTGGCCCTGTGCATTGTCTTGGTGCCTGTGAGCTCTGTGGGATAGTCCCCAACTATCTCTTTCCTCCCGAGGTTTTTGTGGAAAGGGCCAACCTGAGCGTGGTGCAGCGGCGGCTGAAGCTGAAGGATTTTCGGGATGCCTACCCCCGCTTCCCCCCCATCCAGTCCATCCACGTCTCCCAGGACGAGCGCGAGTGCATGATTGACCTCAGCGAGTTCATGAACCCCTCGCCCTACACCGTGCCCCAGGTAATGGCCAGGGACCCCTGTGCACAGCTCCCCAGGGCTCAGGGTGGGCAGTGGGGGCTGGTTGGGGGGTTCTGCAGCTCCCCCAGCCCCGCTGTGCCTTGCAGGAGGCGTCTCTGCCGCGGGTGTTCAAGCTCTTCCGAGCCCTGGGCCTGCGGCACTTGGTGGTCGTGGACAATCGCAACGAGGTGAGTCCCTGCTCGCCGTGTCCAAGTAGCCTGGGCTCCTCCAGGGGACAGGGACACGCTGTCCCCAGGCTCTGCGTGCCCACGTTGGGCTGGACCCTGTCCCTTTCCTGGCAGGTGGTGGGAATGGTGACCCGCAAGGACCTCGCCAGGTACCGGCTGGGGAAGGAGGGCCTGGAGGAGCTGTCGCTGGCACAGACGTGAGGCAGTGCGGCCCAGCAGAGACGCGCCCCGGCCCCTCGGAGCTGGGGACCCCCTTGTGCAGGAGGTGGGGAGAGGACTGGGCCAGTCCGTGCAGGCATCACAGTGCCTGGAGCACTGGCATGGCCGTGCTGCCCCGGCCCTCCTGCCTGTTGCTGCCTTCCCACGTCTACTGCCTCCTCTTGTCACCCCTTCCTCTGCTTCCCTGAGGGATCAAAACTCACCCTTGGCTCCGTTAGCTCCTGGAATAGGCTCTCCTTGAAGGTTGGGTGAAGGCTGGAGTGTTCCATGGGGAGCAGGACTGCCCTACTGAGCTGGGCACACTCCTCTGACACGGCACGTGGCCTCTGTTGCCTCATCCACCCAGTCTGGGCTGTCTGGGACTTGGCCCTGCTCTAGTTTTGGCTGCAGGGCCTGTGAGAGGAGCAGAGGGGACATGATGGGTCTCCCTCCTGCCCCAGGCCCCCACTCCCTGCTGCCCTGCGGTCCTGCTTGCTGGGTTGGGCTGAGCTCTGGGGTTGTTTCCCTGCTCCGTGGGACTGAGGAGGTGGATGTGCCCTGCTTGGCTGTGCAATAAAAGGGCTCCCCTGGTTCTGCAGCTGCTGCCTCTGGCTCTTTCTTGCCTCCCTCAGCCACTCTGACCCCAATCCATGTGTGGGGAGACACCCCTGGGATTTGGGGCAGGGATGGGGAGGGGAGAGCTGCCTTCACTGGGGCAATGTTGGTCCTGCAGCCCCTCTGCCACTCCTGCAGTCCTCCCACCGCTGGAATCCAGAGTCACTCCTGGGGCATGTTCTGGCCCTTTCCAGCAGCCTGGGCTCTTCCAGGCACCCCAAACCCCACCACCAGTCCTGGATGTGGCCAGGGGTGGGAGCAAAGCCAGCCCTGGCACCTCACTTCTCCCATCTTCCCCGTCCTTGCACCTCTCCTTGGCCTTGCCCTGCCCCCTGCCCTGGGACTGCCCCTCCCTCCCTTGGACACCGGCAGCCTGGTGCCTGGAGAGGCTTTTGACTGCGGGATCTGTGCTGAAATAAAGTCTGTTTGTACTTTCATTGTGGTGCTGCCTGTCTCTTGCTTTCCTTGCGGCCACTGTCCAGGCTCAGGTGTCCCCTTGGGGCTGAACCCTGTCCCCATTCCTGCTGCTGGGGGGTGGGGGGGACTGCATCCTGGGCACTGCCCCCCAGCAGGGCTCAAGGCAGGGGGCTGGCTGCCCCTTCCCGGGTTCTTTTCCCTTTCAACATCAACACAAAGCCAACCACAAAGCAGAGGATGCCTCAGCTGGGCCCTGGTAACAGCCAGGTCCGCCCGTGGGGAAGAAGAGCCAGCCCTGCTCTCCTGTGTGGGTCCAGGCGCAGCCATGGGCCAGGGGAGCTGTGGGGTCCCCGGGACAGTGCTGGGTCCCCCCTGTGAGCTGACAGCCGGGTGCTTTATGAGGCCCCGCGTCGCCCTTTGCCCCGGCGCGGCCGAGATAAGGGGATGGGATCCACGGACTTGGGGCGCAGAGTAAACACGGGCTGCTGGCTCCCACCGCCACCGCGCTTCCCTCCTCTTCCCGCTGCTGCCGGAGCAGCCAGCAGCCCCCGAGGGCGACGCCAAGCCGTGGCCCTTTGTCTCCGGCAGCAGGGACGCCACAGTGGCGGCTGGCAAAGGACACCGCACGCGCTGGTGCCTGGCGGGAGTCATTTATTCACTCGTCCCATCACCGGCTTCGACCCGGCAGCTCCCAGTGCCCCGGTGCTGGCACTGGGGCCGCCAGGTTTATCATTAACTGGGCGGCACGTGGCAGGGCCGGGGGCCCCCGGGGCCGCGGTGGGGTCACAGCCCGGCGAAGGGCTCTGCCTCCAGCCCCGGGCGGCCCAGCAGGTCCCGCCCGGTGCCCGGCAGCTCTGGCCCCGGCTCCACTGTCCAGTTGGCCAGGAGGTCGCTGAAGTCAGGGGTGCCGCTGTGGAGGAGGCTGGCCGGGCCCGGGCCCGGCTCTTTCCAGAAGGAGGGCGGCAGCTTCCTGCGGTGCATGGGGGTGATGTGGCCGTACTTCCTCTCCAGCCGCTGTGTCCTGCCGCCGGCCCCCCGGGCGGGCAGGCACCGGTGCACGCCGTACTCAAAGAGCTCGGCCAGCGGCCCCAGCCGGTGCGCGGCCCCCGGGCTGTCCCGCGGGGCCGCCGCCTCGGGCGCAGCCTCAGTGCTCTGCGGTGAGCCGCAGTCCTCGGGCCCGGGGCGGCCGCTGGCCGCCTCCTCCCGGCCCCGCCGCCCGAAGTAGCGCTGGATGTCACAGCTGATGAGCTCTGAAAACTTGAGGAGACGCAGGGTGGTCTCGGCAGTGCTGGAGACATTGGCCAGCTCCGGCCTCACGCTCTCCTCCACTGCTTCCACGTCCTCCTCCTCCTCTTCTTCCTCTTCCTCCTCCTCCTCGAGGTCGGGGAAGTCGGGCTCAGGGTGCGCGGGCAGCAGGAGGCCGTGTGGGAAGGGCGAGGGCAGCCGCAGCTCGGCCAGGGGCTGCATGACACCCGCAGCCATGTCAGCACTCAGAGGCACCCCCGGGACTCACCCTGCGGGCAGGGACAGCGGGGTCAGGGTGACACACCCTGGCACCAACCCTGACCCACCGCCCGGCAGCCCTGAGAGGGCAGGGAGGGCATGTTTGTGCCACACCACGGCCAAGGTGGGGCCGCAGGGCAGCAGGGATGTCCTCCACAAGTAATGGGATGTGGGATGTGGGGCACTGGGGATGTCCCCACCGAGTTGTGGGAAAGAGGGCAGAGGGGGTATTCTCCCTGGGACATCCCCACTCAGCCCTGGGACAGCAGGCAGCAGGGGGGTCCCCACCAAAACATGGGATATGAGGCAGTGGGAGCATAACCCTGAGCTGTGGGACATGGAGCAGCAGAGATGCCATTCCCCTACAAGCAACAGGACGTGAGACAGTGGGGATATTCCAACTGAACCCTGGACATGAAGCAACGGGGATGTCCCTGTCAAGCCACGGGGTGTGGGACAATGGGAATGTCCCTAAGTCATGGGACATGGAGCAGCAGGAATGTTTGCACTGATCATGGATGTCCACACCAAGTCCTGGGATGCAGGGCAGTGGGGATGTGTTCCAGAGCTGTGGGGCAGAGGGATGTTCCCTTTCAGCCCGGGGCTGTGCATGGAGGTGAATGGGCTCAGCACCCACCCTGCCACTCTGGACTCAGTGCCATAGAGCCCCATGCCCTGCCCACACAATGGCCTCTTGGGTTTCCCTGTGACAGAGTGAACCCACCGCCTCCCTGCCCTGCCCTGGTGGGCTCTGGCCGCAGCGGGGTTTCGCTGAGCTGCATGTGGCCCCTCTGTAGCTCGTGCTACCTGTGCTGAAGGGTCCCCAGCCCTGCCTTGCTGCAGGACACCCCTGGCCACGCTCAGAGGGTCTCGGGACAGGAGCAAATCCTGGGGAACCAGACCTGCTCCTGCCACACCAAGCGTGGTGCCGAGACCTGCACCCAGCCTAAGAATGTCCTTGCCATCTCTCTGTGTCCCTCTTTGTGCCGTCCCCACCGCGGAACCCCCGGTGCTGCCCCGGGGTGGGTTGTGGGGGACTCAGCCTCACGAGGCAGCGCACACCTCCGGGCTGCGGGGCGAGGGGAGCGGGACCACCGCAGCCTGTCCCTCTGCCACCCTCAGCCAGAGAAAGCCCCAGGGCCGGAGGGCATCGCCCGGGCCGCAGTTCCGCACTCACCTTGGCGCTGCCGCCCGGCCATGCATAGGCTCCCGCGCCGCTCCCCCTGCCCGTCCCTCCACCTGGGCCTGAAGTATTTATAGCGGAGCAGCGAGCTGACGGCTGGCAAATATTTGGTAGCCGTATTGTAATAGTAGACTCGGTAAACAGAGCCGGGGTTTGCTTTAGCACCCAGCAACGGGAGAGCGGCGCGGGGAGGGACGCGGGGACGGAAGGCAGGGCTCACCTTAATGGTTCACTAGCCAGGGGATTTTCAAGTGTTGTCCCTGTAAATTCACCTATTAAATCGGCAGCCCCAGCTGCCAAACTGCCCGCACACTTGTGCCGAGGGCTCTTATCTCCCTGCTGATTGGAGGCGAAATCAAGCTTTGTCAAATAAGCGTAAAATTAAATTTCATGCTATTTTGACTCCTGGAGTAGGGATCTTCTGAAGAACATACTGCGTATCGAGCGATGCCTCTGCAAACAGGGGCTGCCGCTGCAGTGGGCAAAGCCTTTCCATGGGGTACCCCAGGTGCTGCACTACCCTCATGCAGGTTCAGACCACTCATCTCCAGCCTTGTGCCCCTTTGAGACGGATGTTGGGCTCCCCGACCAGCCCTGGGAGGGGGTTTGGAACCTGTGGAGAGTGTGGGGCCAGCCCCACGGCAGGGACAGACCTGGATGACCACATTTTCACCCTGCACTATTGCCCGTGGCTGTGCTGACCCACGCAGCACCTCCCCTGTGGGGACAGGGACAATGGCAATCAGGTCCCAGAGAGGCTGTGCCAGAGGTGCTATTTCTGCCTTGGCAGCAGGACGTGCCAGCAGGGTCATGTGGGGCAGCACAGAACAGGGCCAGGGGCACAGATGACTGGGGATGCAGGGTGACCAGGGACCCAGGATGGCCAGAGAATACAGGACAGCTGAAGGGCACGGGATGGCAAGGGTCTAACACAGCACCCAGACCCTGTCACCAGTGTTGGGGACATTCAGAGAGTGGGACACTGGCCACTGGGCTTGGGCACAGCTACAGTCCTGCTCCAGAGCTGCCCTGCACTCCTGTTTTTGGGTTGACTGCAGCTCCTGGTCTCTCCCTCGGAGCCCTCGCTGCCCCCTGCCCTGAGCACCGTGTTCTGAGGTGTCTGCAGTGCTGAGATGGAGTCCCCAGCTCCTGGCAGGGTGCAGCACTGGCGAGGAGAGTGTCCCAGCCTGGGCAGGGCTGTCACAGACCCGCTCCCCCGGCCGGCAGCCCTGGGGCTCCCTGCAGGGGCAGGGCTGGGCACCGGCTCCGCAGAGTTCCCTGTCCTCTCTCCAAACACTCACAGTGGCAACGCCGGGCGGGAGCAGCAGCCGCCCGGGCACCGCTGGGCAAACACGGCCGGGTGGGAGCTGATTAGCCACGGGCACCCTCCGGTCTGCTCCCTGATGTCACCCATTGTCACCCACCCGCCCGGCACGGCTCGGCAGTGCTCAGTTTGGCATTGCTACCGGCTCCAACCCCAGACACCGGCCCTGGGAGCCGGACAGCCACTCTGATCCCCACCCCTGCCAGGATCCCCAGGGAAAGGTGGCTTCTTCTGGTGTCCCCGGCCACCTCTGCCCCAGGCCCTCTTCCTGCAGAGCAGGAGATGGGGAGAGCTCCCACAGCCTCCGGGTCAGTCCGGCCGAGGAAAGAGCTGCACTCTCCCTTGGCCCAGGTGAGAAGGGTCTGGGCATGCTGGTGAGAAGGTCCAGGTGTGAGACAAGGTGTGAGGACCACATGACTTGGCTGCTGGCTCACAGGGTTGGGAGTGATGAGGTGTCCGTCCTCTGTGGGAAGGAATAACGCACTTAAGGAACACTCAGGGCTCAGCAGGACCGTTCCAAGGGTGAGGAGCAGGGAGAGGCAATGCCACTGCTCCTGCAGCAGGCTTGGGCCTGTGGCTTTGCACCCATTCGAGTGCCCAGGGTGGCCATCCCTGCTCCAAACTTTGCCAGGGCTGGGCATGAGGAGCTCCTGTCCCACAGGGAAGAGATCTCCTGTCTGCAGAGACCCCAGCAGACTAGCAGGGAGGTCGAAGACCCCACTCAGGTGAGGCTGATTCTGCTCACCCAGGATGGTGCACCACAGCCCTGCCTGGGGCTGGCTTACGCTGCATTTCCCTAAAAGCCAATGGAGCTTTCAATCTGGGGCAAGACCAGACATGGCAATGGCCAACGGAGCATCCTGCACCATGGCTCTGGCTCTAACCCTCGCTGCCTTTGTAGCCCTGTGGCAGTAAAAAGAGCGGGTGGGATTTCTCCGGCACAGGGAGCATCCTTTGGGCAGTTGGGGCCGAGAGCTCAAGGTGAAGAGACGAGGTAAAACTCATGGGAGTGGTCCGAACTGGAGCTGGAGCTTAGAAAGCCAGGCAGGGAACAAAGCACACGGGAAAGCTCTGCAACAGCCCAAGCTCCCTGCAAAACCACGGCCTCATCCTGCCCCCAGCAGCTGGGAGAGCAGCTACGGACCGTCCAGTCCTGTACCGCCCTGGCCTCGGCCCTCTCCTGGCGGTGCCCGTGTGCAAGGAGGTCCGTCCCCTTGTCCATGCATCCGCCCCGCCTCCTGGTGCTTCCGCCTGCCCCGGCCATGTGTCCTATCACCCCCCAGCCTCGGCAGGGGCTTTGCCTGCCCCACATTCCCCCTCTCCACATTCCCCACGGTGGCCCCGTGCTGCCACAGTGCGGTGGGGACGGCAGCCAGCACAGCCCGGGGCTGCTCCGGGCACCAGCCTGTCCCCGGGGCGCCGCTGCGGCCTGGCTACTGTGCCCACGCCCGGCAAGCCCCGGGGCGGCCGCACGGCAGCGTTGGGGTCCGGTGCCCCCGGGCCGGGCCCGGGGCCTTGCTGGGGCTGCCCCCGACCACGCCCCGCCCCCTGGCCTGGCCGCGCCCCTCGGACGCCACCGTCCCTGCGCTCAGACCACGCCCGCTCGCCCAGTCACGCCCCCTGACGTCATCGCCACCGCGCTCAGACCAGGCCCACCAGGCTCGCCCCTCCTCCGGCCCCGCCCCTCGGGCCCCGCCCCCTGGCGGACTACCCTTCCCGTCATGCAGCGCGGCGCAGGGCGGGGCCGTTTCCGCTCAGCGCTGGCCGCGCGTCGCCGCTGCTGAGGCCGCTGAGCCGCCGCCGCCGCCGCCGCCCCAGGCCCGTGTCCCGGTCTCGGTCGGAGCCGCCGCCTCCCGACCGGCGCCGCCATGTCGGCCCAGGCACAGATGCGGGCCCTGCTTGACCAGCTCATGGGCACGGCCCGGGACGGTGAGTAGGGGCGGGCGGGGCCTGCAGGAAACGCCGCGGCCTGGCGGCCGCCTCACCGCGCGGGGCCCGGCCCGGCTCGGCCGCTGCCGCCGCTCCGGACCTGCGGCGCGATCCGCCCCCGCCCGCCCGGCTCCAGCCTCGGGGCGGCGGAACGGGCCTAGGCCTGTCCGCTCTCGGGGCGGAGGGAGCCCGGGAGGGTCCGCGCCTGGCCGGCGGTGATCCCGCCGCGCCCCCGGCCCCAGAGAGCGCCCGGCCCCGCCGCTCCGGGCCCCGGCTGCCGCGGACAGGCCTAGGGCCGGCTCCGTGCCCGCACGTCCAGAGGCGCGTAGGTAGGTGTGCCTGCAGCGCCGGCCGCGCCGGGTGCTGTCCGAGACGAGAAATGTGACAGCCCGTGCAAAATACGGTCCCGCTGCGGTTTGTGTCTCCCTTCTGCGACTCGCTGGGTACTTAAATTCCCTTTGGCACGTTAACAGGGCTGTCCAGGCACTTTGCACTTTGTTTCGTAAGTGAATAAGTGCTTTTCTTTGTGTATTGAGTTGCTATTGAATTGCTTCCCATATTTTTATTTCATACAAACTGAACAATTGTGGCCCCTCTATTTTATTTATAAAGGTTCAGTGTATCTTTGCCTGCCTACATCAATCTGCAAGGGAGTTGCAGAAAAGCCTCATGTTCATCGAGCCGTGAGTCACAACCAATTTTTAAAGCTGTTATAACAAAAAAAAAAAAGTGTTTGCTTTTTTTCACAAGTAACTTTAAAAGTGTAGCTTAGAAAGAAAAAAAAAAATTAAAAAATTTCAGTAGACACAACATTATTCCTGGATGCTTGTGAATCCTAAACTATATTCATACTTTAGTATTACACATACCTGTGTCATATGCACAGATGAGCTTTAAAATTGTCACATACCATTACCACTTTGCCTTTACTTTTATGTATCATTCCCCTGACTTCCTTACTGCAGGTGTGGGCAAGAAAGCTTTTCCTTTAAAACTTTTCAACAATGGGCATAAAATTCTGCAGCTGAGGTCTTGAAGAATGCAGATGGGTATAGTATGTGTTGGAGCTCGCAGTGTGTATTGACTAACTTTGTTTCTTTTTTTTATTTTTTTTAATTTTTTTTTTTTTTTTTGCTTTTCTGATATTGTCTCGTTTAAGTGGCTCCTGAGTGTAAAATGTCCTCTGAGGGTGGGCTGTGGGTGGGCAGCACGTGGTGTGTTCCAGGCCAGGACCTGCCAGCTCCTTTTTTGCAGGGCCTGGGAGAGCACACTCTGCATAGTTGGGTTCCAGACCAGATGGACTGATGGCTCAGTTATCACCTGAGCAAAGAGCAGTTGCCTATAAATTTTGCCCAGCACAGCCCTGTTTTGTGATCTGATAGTGTGGGGTTTGGTATCTCCTGCCCCTTCTTCACTGTAAAAGAAAAAAAAAAGGTGGAAAAAATCACTGGTTTTGGCTTGGAGCCAGCCTGTCTGTCTCCTTTTCGCTTCTGGCTGTGCTGCTGCTTTATGTGGATGACAGGCCTTGGACATTTCTTGGCTCGCCAGCACTGTGTTTAACATGGTGTCCTGGATGAATAAATGCTGAAATAGTGTTTGTTGCCAATTATAAGTGTTCCAGGATATATCCTGTTACCCTCTAAGCTTTTTTCTTTTTTCTTTTTTTTTTTTCTTTTTTTTTTTTCCTTTTTTTTTGAGTAATTTTGGGGAGCAGGAGCACCAAGTATTTTAATCTGCATATTGAGGTGAAATGTTCATGCTGATGCCTGTGTTCTCTTGGTGTTCTAATGTCTCCTTGTTTAAACCACACATGAATTTCAGGAGATGAAACCAGACAAAGGGTGAAGTTTACAGACGATCGTGTGTGCAAGAGCCACCTTCTGGATTGCTGTCCCCATGATATCCTGGCTGGAACAGTAAGTATGTCCTCTGGAATAAGGGATTCTGGTGAGGAGGATGGTGGTACAATTCTTGCCTGTGCAGGGGGGTGACTTCTAGGAGAGATCAGGCTTTTTGTACTCAGGGAGCAGTCACTATCCTAATTCCATTTCCTGACACCTGTATATAGAACTGCTCTCGCTTCTCAAAAAAAACCCAAGACAACAAACCAAACCAGGAGCTCTCAAAATTCACCTGAAATGCTTTTTCTTTCACAATCCCATGGGAAGTTGCAAAATTATTTGTTTTGCAGATGATCAGAGCTTGCAGCTTGTCCTATGGTGGTTCCAGGCCTGTAGCTAGGCTGCTGCCCTGGTTCACTGCTGCATCTTCAGATGAGCAGGTGTTTTCTTAGCAGCTGCACTAATCCTTGGAGGTTTTCAGTCTCCCCTGCCCAGCCCTGATGGAAGAGCAGCTTTTCTGTGGTTGTTGGGGTGATGGTGGCAGGTGACATCTCTGGCTGAGTGTTGGCTGTTTGTGTCACTGTGCCCGGCTGCCTTCAGACACTTGTCTCAGCTCTCGGTGGGAGCAGAGCTGGCCGCCCTTCAAAGGTTTGACTCACGTGCTGCCTCTGAGAGCAGAAGGTGATGTGGGCTTTTAACAGTGAGCTCTTGTGAAGTAAGTGTTCATTTGAGGCTCCCAGATGAAAGCTGCACGTGACTTTGCAAAGGAGACTGTGTCGTTTGTCACCATGGCTGTGCCACAGTGGCAGGATGGAGGTGAATGTGGATGTTTGGAATCCATCCTTGCCCTCGTTGTTTGCATGAAATACCCTGGCAATTCATGGTGTCTGTGCACTTCACCAGATTGTTGGAAGATGCTGTGATTATTTATAGCCCATCCTGCTGCTCCTTTAGGGAGCTGGCTGGACACAGTGGGTCTCCAGCAAAGGGAGGGCTGGCACTGCTGCCCCTGCTTGTGTCACTGCCATAGCAGGAGTGTGGCAGCCCTGGTAGAAAGAGCTGTAGCAAAAGCTGCCTCTGCTCTGAGCACTCAGACTTTAGCTTCTCAGTGGCTGCCTTTGCAGAATAGGATTGGAAAAGCTGAATACCAGTCTCTGTACCTCTATTTTTTAAAATTCATTTGAAGCTCAGATTTGTTTTTCAGCAATTGCTCCATCAGCCTCCGTATGACTTCACCTCCATTTCAGAATTTCAAACTTCCATCCTTTGTATAGGTCACTGTGGTCAGGGTATGTTTTTTGACATGAGATTCTACAACAGTTTTTAGGGGTCCAAAGGGTGTTTTGAAGATGAAGGCTGCCTTCTACCTCTTCTGGCAGGTTTTCAGAAAAAGGGTAGATGGTGAGTTGAAGGGGTAGTTCAGCACAAGTGATGTGTGTGAGCTGGTGCCAAAGCATGGAGGAAGTCTGAAGTGTTTCATGTGGGTTGTGAGTCTCCTGGGGCAGAGAAGCACCTTGAGGAGTTTGTTTCTTCTGCTTTTGTTGTTACTTGTCTCGACTGGGTTGTCCTTTCCCTCTCACTGTGGAGTTTGTGCTCAGAAGCTGCAGGAGCAGGAATAAAGACTGCTCCTGCACAAGTGATCTTGTGGCTCACTCACATGATTGTGTGGTGGCCTTGAAGTGGGTGTGGAGCTCTGCACCTCTGTCAGCAGGTTCCTGGGGACCAGAGCAAGTATTGGTGCTGCAGATCTGTGTTGAAAGAACATGTGATGTCCAGAACAGGAAGAGCATTTCAGCTGTCACTGCTGCCAGTACAGAATGAAATGTAGCTGGAATGTGCAATCCCTCCTCGTGATCTCAGGCAGCCTCACTGGCACTTTAGTGCTCTGCTAATGAAGAGCTCTGTGGTGAATCTGTCTCAGCTGGGTGGGGTATAATCCACCTCTGGGTGTACTGCTGCAGAAATCAGGACCTTGGACTTCTTGGAAACTTCCAACAGATGCTCCAAGCCTTCTGGTGCTTGCTGTGTTGTGCCCTCCCCTAAGGCACTGTTATTGCTGCATCCTTCGTGTGTGCAGATATTCCTTAGTGGGAAGCTGATTGAAGGCAAGCAGGAAGCTGATCCCTTGGGGAGCTGTGCTCGGTGAAATGTGATGGAGTCCCACTCACTGACCTTCAGGTGCAGAGTAAGAAAAGGAGTCCAGACTGTAAGCAAAACTCTGGAATATTCCTGAGAGCTGCAGGAAGCCTGTTGATGTTTGTTTTGCTTAGGTGCACCAGTGTTCCTGACCATAAGAGCTGTCATTTTAAGTTGTTTTGTTCCTGTGATTATTCTCTTTTTGGCCCCAGAAACTTGTCTAAACTTGCCACTAAATAACCTACAGTGGTTCTCTTTGGTCTCTGGGTGAGGAGGAACATTCTGGGAGAACAGGAGCTGGTTTAGTGAGTCCATGGGCTGTTACCAGGCTCTTGTCGTGGACATCATTTGTGAGTTCTCTCTGTAGCTCATGGTAGGCCTATTTCTGTCAATGAAAGTACTGTAGCACGTTGAGAGATGGCATCAGCTGGCAATTGTCCTGAATTTCAGGCAATTCTCCTGAATTTCAGCTCCACTAAGAGGTGGACAGATGAGCCTCAAAGCTGCCCAGGTTGAGCATTCCTTGGAAGTTACATCCAGGGAATTGTGTCCCCTACTGGGAAATAAGAGTTGAAATCTATAGAAACAATCTAGAATTGTTTGTTGTGGGTTAAGAGGGGGTCTGTGCTTTCATTTTTCACTTGGATGACAATCTGCATCTCTGATCGCTGTTAAAGCATCTTCTTTGTGGAAATTTCTTTTTGTGGTGAGTTGCCAGTTCAGTGGAGATCATAAGAGATGGCTCAGGATGTGGATTTCTCAGCAAATGTGAGCAGGGCTAATTATCAGTGACATCTCAATGTCTTCAATCTTTGTGTGATGGGGAGTTAAATCTTTGCTCAGGCTCAGCTGGTTGCCTGTCTCACATACCTGTGTTACAAACCAGCCAGTGTTGACTGGAGCAGGTCATGGTCTCCGTGGGAGGGGTGAATATTCAGTGTCAGCCCTCCTTGGGATGAGAGGAGACTTCGAGGCAGAAGGGCTGGTGATCTTAGCCTGAAAGAGCAATTCCTGTGGAAGTCTCCTTGCACTAGAACATCTCAAAGGACGTGCAGGAAGATTTGAGGTTTATAAGCTAGTGGGAACTGAATGTTCTTCCCTGAGGGAGGTTGAGGGATTCGTTGCCTGTTAACAAGCAGGGAGAAGAATAGAGAGCTTCAGAACAAGCATTGCTGGCTGTTCTGAAGTGGTTAGAGCCCCTTCTCTGAAGTGGAGTTAGTGGCTCAGCTTGCTCGAAGAGCTCAGATAAGAATATTTGTAATGTGTGACAATCACATCCAATGCCATTATTTTCTCCCTATCTTGGAAAGTGATCTCAGTGGAATGACCAGAAGAATGAAAGATGTGTCACATCACAGGAAGTTATTTTTGTGGTAAAATAACGGTAACTCTCCAGCATTCTTTGAAGTGGCTTGCTTGAAACTGAACATGATCAAGCTCTAAAAGTACCAACGTGCTTTTTTGGGAGGCATTACATTTCTGTCATTAGAGAGCTCAGCAGGAGTATTCTGGATGCAGTGTCTGTTTCTGCAGCCTGCTGCCTGTTGGCCTCCTGATTCTGGTAAATCTGAGCAAAATGAGGAAGGCTAAATAGTGGCAAGTCATCTGGATTTTTTTCTTTTTCTAGAAGAGAAAATCCAGTAATAGGCACCTGCTGAAAACCTGAGCATAAACTGGTAGAGTTTGCTTTAGTCACTTTGCTTCATTCTGAACACTGCTGTCTGGGTGGATTGTTTCATGTAAGTGTCCCCAGCTTTAGTCTGTGATATTCCACAGGGATTCAGCAGTATCCCAGTTCAGCTTTCTCTGCGGTTCACTGAGTTGACACCTGTTGTGCCTGTTGAAGTCTGGGCTCCTGGGGACTGGTGGTGACAGTGAAAGAAGAGGGTGATGGTTTGGGATGTTCCTTCATGCAATGGCATGTACCCTGCCATTCCTACAGTGACTCACAATTAGGGCTTTTATTATTTTGGCTTTCAAAATGTCATTTTCTTTTTTCTACTCTGAGAATAAGGGAAATGTTCTTTGTTAAAAATTGAAAATGCTGAAATGCAGCTTCCATGTTTTGAGAGCATAATCGACTTTGGGTTCATGTGGCTGTTAGCAACTAGGTGGGAGAAAAAAATTACAAATTCAAGTAGCTTGGAGTGCATTGGGAGGGAAGGGCAGCTTTCTGGGAAGGGAGATGCTCTTAAGTCTCTCATTAAGCATGCTTATGTGCAGGATTTGGCTTTGCTGGGCAGGTTTTCAAATTCCAGGCTGCAGCTGGATATGGGAAGGGTCTGGCTGTGGAATTAACAGTCCGTTGTTGCTGAGTGTGGGGTTGTGCATTTCTACTGGCTGTAGCCCTTAATCCTTTGAAGTCCTTTCGTTGATAGGAAGCATTCTGTGTGCATCCTACAATTTGATATGTCATATGTTACTTGGGCTCATCCTGACACAGATGTGCGTTTCCAGAGGAGCTTTAAACAGGGTGCAGGTGTGTGTTGCTGTGCTGTGGCTCCAGGAAAAGGAGGCATTCGCAGTTGGTGCCTGTAGAAGGGGACCCACCTCCCTCACAGCCATTTCTGAGGCTGTCCTGGGACTTAGCACTGAAGTAGGACTGTACTTAAAGCATTTGGGCTGTTCTAATGTTGTTCCCAGAACACCTAGAAAAGGAGTTCTGGCAAGCATGTGGTTCTTGTGGCTGGCTCTGGTACTGAGAGGTTAAGGGGAAGCTGCTTTTCCTGAAAAGACTTTATTTTCATATGGTGCAGTTGCCAAGAGACACCTGCTGCTTGTTGCTGTAATGGAGAGTTCTTATGTGGGTTCTCCTTTTTCTTTTAACAGCGTATGGACCTGGGAGAATGTACAAAGATCCATGACTTGGCTCTGCGAGCAGATTATGAGATTGCAAGTAAAGAGAGAGACCTGTTTTTTGAGCTGGATGTAAGTATGGAGAAGTTTTAGTTCCTTTCGTGGAAACTGCTTCTTGAGGTTACTGAGCTGAACAGTAGAACTCAGGGGCCGTTTCAGCTCAACATGTTACTTGATGTGTTGTTCCCTGTCCACAATGTGCAGCCCCTTCCTGAATGTCAGCCTGACTGCTGACTTGAGAATGTAGAAGTAATTATGGCCTTTGCCACCCCATTAGCCCAGCTAGCTGGGAGGCTCCCTGGCATTCCTTGGATCCCACACCTGCAACTCTGTACCAGGTTCTTGTAACCTGATGCCCTGTCCCAGAAAGATTTAACATTAAAAGCCTTCTGCTCAGTGGTTTAACTTTGTCAGATTTAGCTTTCATTTCACCTTTCTGTGATGGAACAGATCAAGGGAAAGCACAATTCTGTCTTTCCTTTTCATGTTATTCCAGTGCTTTTGTCTTTGTGCCTGTTGCTCCTGCATAGGAAGGAAGTTCCAGTACAAAGCCGTGTTGATGTGAGCATCCTGTGATGTGTCAGAGTAAAGGAACTGGGTCAGGTTTACAGGGCAGGGGTTAAATGTAACTTGTTCTGCAAAGTGTCATTTGTTTTTTTTTCCTCAAAGCATCTGTTCTTGAGGTTGTTTGTGCATTATACAGGATTGCAGCTGTTAGCTGTCAAAGCTACATCTGGCACAGAGAGCACCTTCATTCATAATTCTTTGTCTAATCATGCAGGCAATGGATCACCTGGAATCCTTCATTGCAGAATGTGACAGGAGAACAGAACTGGCCAAGAAACGCCTGGCTGAGACACAGGAAGAGATCAGTGCTGAAGTGTCTGCAAAGGTATTGGCCTCTCATTAAACACTGGCTCTGAAAGCCTGGGTGGGAGCACTGGTGCTCTGTTTCTCTGACACCAGTAATACTGGGGAGTTAGGCTCCACAGAGGATTTGGGGATTCCAGTCATCCTCCTCCAATGGCTGCTCTGGCCATTCTGGAGATAAACTTGAAGAGCACCATGAACTCTAAAACAGATTGCTTTAGCATGGAAATAAAGCTTACTGGTTTCTTCCCCATGCTATGAAATGTTACCATAATAATTTAGAATAGTAAGTCCATCATCCCATGATTTCTCTTTCATTTAACAAATGCTCAAGGAGTTTCCTCTTTGGGAACTCGCCTAATTGGGCCAATACAATATGTTTCTGAAGCTGATTTTGTGGCCTCTGTGCTGACCCATAAGTCAGAAATGATTGGCAGATCATGATCCCTCCACATCCAGTTTCTCTCTTTATCTTGTGTCTGTGACTGCATTGACATTTGTCCAGCAGTCCCTTTTGTTAGGAACTTAGGGAGGTGCATGGTCATCTTCCAACAACAGATTCCATGATACAGTATTTCTTTTAAAGAAATGAAAAGTTGTCCTGCAGGCTTTATCATGTTTTTGTCTTAATAAAAGTAAACTATTCTCTTCAGGCAGAGAAAGTACATGAGCTGAATGAAGATATTGGAAAACTCCTAGCTAAAGCTGAACAGCTGGGAGCTGAAGGAAATGTTGATGAGTCTCAAAAGATCCTGATGGAAGTGGAGAAAGTCCGAGCGAAAAAGAAAGAGGCAGAGGTACAGTGTTGGCTCTCCCGTGAGATTTCTCAGGAGCCTGGGCTGGACTGGGTGGTTTCTACCTCTGTCCTGTGTGCCAGCACCTCCTTTTGCAGTTCCAGCCATTTGCCAGCAAGCATGTGGCAGTGTGGTGTGGTGGATGAGAACATTTTTAGAAACTTTTATCTAGTGCAGAGAGCTGACTGGGGCGGGGAGGGCTTTGTCCTCTGCAATATTTAGTCACCAGTGCCTTGCAGGGATAGACTGTCGGGTTAGCTGTGCCCACAAAGCATTTGTGTGACACTTCCTTTGTGTGAGGGTGGGGTTTGAGTCTTCAAAGCAATTCTTTGCAGGGGTTTCCCTGGAGGGTTGTGTCTATGGAAGGGTTCCCTGACATTTGTGTGGGTTTTCTTGCCTCCCTGTAGGAAGAATACCGAAATTCAATGCCTGCATCCAGTTTCCAGCAGCAGAAGCTGCGTGTGTGTGAAGTCTGTTCAGCATATCTGGGTCTCCATGACAACGACCGGCGTCTTGCTGACCACTTTGGAGGCAAATTACACTTGGGTTTCATTCAGATTCGTGAGAAACTGGATCAGCTGAGGGTAATCCTCTCTGTTTTAAACCTTCTCTTTGTAGTTCTGAAGACCTTGAACACTTCTATTAAATTAATAGAGAACCCTTTGCAGAGGGCTTGTAAAAGCTCAGAAATTTCCGATTGCAGAATCCCTAAAACATCAAATGGAGCTTTGTTTAGCCTTGTCTTGGGGTCTGTTCTGTCTTTTCTGGGTAGCTAAACATGTACCCTCAGAATCAGTCAAACCAGGGCACTGCTGTAATTTATTCCTTGGAGCTGTGGTACAGTAATTCTCATTGACATGACTGAAATCTGTTACTCTGGGTTTTTTTGACTTTGCAAGCTCTTATTGGAATGTTTGAAGTGAAGTTTCACATGGTTCTGTCAGTGATAAGATCTTGAGTAGCTGAAGCCGTTAGTAGTTTTCTGAAATGATGGGTAATGGGTTGTGGTACTGGTCTTGCTTGCAAACAGAGACCTTTAGCTGAGTAAGAGTTGTGGTTCCTGTGCCTCACAGTGCATTGAGGTCAGTGCCCAAACCGAGAAAAATGAGTACCTTGATGGAGATCTTAACTTAGCACATAAAATGCAGTGAAATGGTTTTTTGCCTTGCTTTTGGAATGGTCTTCCTGCAGATCTGACCTGTTACTGTGTGGCTGAAATATGATGTGGATTTATTTTGTTTTCCTAGAAAACAGTGGCAGAAAAGCAAGAGAAGAGAAACCAGGATCGTCTGAGACGGAGAGAGGAGAGAGAACGAGAGGAGAGGATGGGCAGACGGTGAGTGGGACCTGGGAACTGGCCTGTGCAGTTCAGAAGTATCTGATTCCTTGTACATGAGCACTGCAGGAATCCAGCATCTGCTTCTGGAGTGGCTGTTGGATGTGCTTCAGATGTTGTGTGAGCATCTTGGGATTCAGTTAAAGATGAAAACAATGCACAAATCCTCCACTCCTCCACCTTAGAGTGATTATACACGTATTCTAACCTCTGCTGTGTCTGAAAGAACTACAGGGAGTTCCCTGTAGTCTTGAGGCTTATATTGGCCTAGTCCCTGCCTTAGGGAATCTGAATCTGGATAAAATTCCCTCATCCAGAGCATCTGAGTGGGAAAATTGAAGATGAGTGAGGACTAGGCTTGTTCAAACAGCAGTAGTCATGCAGCAATTCCCTGGACAGCCCTCCTCACTGCTTGGAGGTGACAACAGGCTGGTGTCCATGAGCCAAATAGTGGACTGCCTGTAACTTTTCTACAGTAAGTGAGGTGCTTTGGCACAGCCTTGGCAAGCATTTCCTAAGAAAGCCAAGGGATCCCAAGGAGTGGCTGCAGCTATGTGTGTCACCTTCTGCTCAGATGTCTGTAATTCCTGAGCAGTGGGAGGGGCTGGAGCACTGGTTTTCTCAGGACAAGCTCTTCTGCATCTTGCCAGCTGAACTGGAAAAACCATTTCTCCTGTACTAGAACTGAAGAGGCATCTTGTGTGTAAACAGCTCAGTTAAACAGCCTGGTGTGGGGAGGGTGGTTAAATGCAGGGGTCAGGCAGAGGAAGTGGCTGGGTAGGAATGCTGTTCTGATTGTCACAGCATCTCCCTGGTTACCTCATGTGGTTCTCCTCATGTACTTCTTGCATCAAAAAGACCCCACCATTGCTGCCTGTGCAGAGCTATTTTTGAAACTCAGAGTCAGCTGAAGAGTGAATTTTTCTGAGGAATATGAGATTTATAACTGCAGTGTGCTCTAAGATGGTGCTGGCTCTGGCTATATATTGTGGGAATAGCTGACAAATACCAGCATGAAGCAGCATGGTGATTTTAGTGTATTATGAAGATGGAACCCCAAATTGTTATTCATTATGCATATTATTTTATGCATGTTATGCTTAACTCCAGTTTAGGTGATTTTATGTGGATTTTTTTCTGGGGATTACCTGGTGTGATATGACGGAGCAGTTCATGCTACAGCTTTCTGTTGAACTGTAGCACTTAAAGGAGAGCCTCACAACTTTGTTATCCATGCAACTGTAATGCAGTTGAGTTTGGGAGAACTGCAGGATCTGGAAGTAGCTGATGAGTGCAGGAGTTAATCAAAAGGGACTGCTGTTGCTGCTGCTGTGGTCAGAGATATGGAAGTGAAATGAGAAGTGTCTTCTCATGCAGCTGCTTCATGGCAGACCCACAGCAGGAGCCTGCCTAACATGGACTCACTTTGTCTCCATGGTGCCTCTTCCTGCAGGTCATTTCTCTGTGAAAGTTGCTCTACAAAGTTGCCTTCAGGAAGACCCCTCTGGGTCTCTTTGTTGATCCACATCTTCTCAAAATACTGGTTTTCTTCCTCCTTTGGTGTGCCTGTGGTTTTGTTGTAGTGTTAAAAAAAACAAACAAACCCAAGCCCTCCATTCTTGAGAGCTAAAGAGCGTCTTGTGTTCACAGGTAGTCCAAATGTAGATGCATCTGATGAGGGGGTTTGAAAGCTGCTTTTGAATGTTTATTGATGGCTTAAAATAGGAAAGCTTTAAGAACTGCATGGAGTTGGCATAAAGGCTGAGTTCTTGCTGTTTCCATATGTTACACTACTTAGAGACTGTGGCTGGCCTTTGCTCTGGCTCTGTGCAGAGGTTCCTGTGTGCTCCACAGAAAAACTTTTTATGAAGGAGTCAGGAGTGCCTTACAGAAGAGGTCAAATCAACTGCCTCTCCA
Organism: Chamaea fasciata; assembly: GCF_029207755.1. Lineage (NCBI taxonomy): Eukaryota > Metazoa > Chordata > Aves > Passeriformes > Sylviidae > Chamaea > Chamaea fasciata. The sequence continues at coordinate 13,716,131 of NW_027094101.1, read as the reverse complement.
ATATGAGAACTTGACCTGAGGGAGGACAGTAGTTCTCCAGTGGACACTGGGTGTCAGAACTGAGGTTAGGGTCCACATTTCTCAGTCACTGATCTCCCAGGAGCTGTGCACACTGTGCTCACCGAGGCATTTTTCCATCATAAACTAATTGGTGACTTCCACCGCCTTCCAGCCAGCCTCTCTTATCCAGAGCCTGGTACTTTAAGGAACCACAGGAAACATGTTTCCTTCAGAACCCTTCTTGTCATTCCCTCCTCTACAGCACCTTCATGGTGTTACTTCAGTAAGAGAAAGAGTATGACTTGACTTTAGGAGTCTTTGGTGGCTGACAGGCACTGTGACATCCCTGGAGACTTGTGGATTCCCTTGTGAAACTCTGCCTCTCACAGCTGTAATTAATTTGTCAATAAACGGTGATTCCACATAGGAATGAGTGAACTGGATTGCCACCCTAGTGATAATAAACACAAGTCTTGTGTGATGTTGCTGGTGGCTGTTGGGTACCCAGTAATCTCTTTAAGACTGGAATTCTGTGGAGAAGTGGCATGCTGGGAAATACAGGCCTCAGTGTTTGCTTCCAGAATACAACAGCACACAAGTCTGGTGGAGGTGCCAAATGGATTATTTCCTTTGTGTTAAGCTGGACAAAAGACAGGTTATGAAACTCAGCAGAAAATCTCTGTGATACAGGGACAAAGAAAGAGGAATAAATAAATAAAATAGACATACTCAGTCTCTTGCTCCTATGGACAGCAGTCTTCTTTTGTCTCCTGCTGTACAATGATTCAGGCTAGTAAGGACAATGCTGTTTTGTTGGATACTTCCTGAATTCTCAAGTTTGGTTCTAGGGAGGGATTATCAGATGTTTTTTGTGCATACTCCTGCTTGGATGATAGGCATGGAAGGGCAGCCAGGCTTTCCAGGGGATGTGGAAGGGCTTTTGTAGACGTGTGCACTGGTGGTCCAGAATAAAGTGATCAGGAGGAAAAAGAACATTAAGAACTTGGAGTAATTACAACCACCAAAAGAATCCAGCTGCCTGCCAGGTATCTACAGGAGGTCCTGCTGCTCTGTCAGGTTCTGTTACGTGGGAATGAAGGTGTGTGGTTACTGCCTTGCTCTCCTGGTTTATCAGCTTTTCCTTCACCTGGTCGTATGTGTTGCCACGGTGCATGTTTCATTTGCAGACTCCAAGTTCAGCTCCACTTTGTTTACAGTCCTTACTTGCATTCTTTTCTAAATTTGGAGGCTAGAAAGTAAATTTCTAGCATGACTGAACAATCCCACTGTGAAGAAACGTCAGACAACATAGATTTTCTTAATCTTGTCTTATCCAGGCATGGTTTTAAATGATGTTATTAAAACAGGTGCTTCTCTATTGCTTCTTAAATTCTTGTCTGTGTGTAGCTTTCATGTCAGGGTGCCAGAACAGCTCTGTGGGGTGTAAATGGAACCTCTGTGTGAGTTTGTGTAGAGTGGGGGAGCAGTTACAGGAGTGAGTCTCTAAGCCACTAAACAGGGAGTGGAGCCACTTGTTAATTAAAGCAAAACGAGACTTTTCAGACAGCATGTGGTGTTCAGCAGGCTCTGAAATGTGGCCACAGAGGAAGAGGGAGGGTGTAGCTTCCATGTGCAGAGGTATTTTAAGTGGTGCTGAGTAATGGTGCTGCTGAAGTTGAAAGAAGTCTGCCGTTGTTATTTACAAACTGTCAAGAGCTAATGCTGACAGCAGTAAGCTCAGAGTGCCACACACGAGCTCTGAAGCTCGTGGAATGTGAGAAAGGATAGCAAGGCCTGGATTATTCTTCTCAAGTGCTTTCTAAGGATTTTGAGTTTATCTGTCACTTGTCAGTAATAGTTCTCTTGTAGCTGTGTCACCTCTTTTTTCCTAGTTATCTTTCCTAAAAGGGAAAAAAATTATTGATGCAAATGTCCTTCTAATGTTTGGTAAACAAATACAAGGGGTGAGAAAAGGCTGTTTTTTCTTTATTAAAACCCCTTTAACATGCAGCTGCCTCAAGGGAACCAAAATCAGAAAACTAGCAGATGTCTGTCAGACTGGAGAGTGGCACTTCTTGAAAATGTTAGAGTTGATCCAGCTGGTGTTAGACTGCAGAGAGTAAAGAGTATTTAACACATATGCACAGAAAATTAGTTGAAGATGTTCATTGGGGTGCTTTATTAATAGTGGCTGGTTTCTAGACTTTTTTCTGTAGTGACAGGAAGCTCACTGTGCAGAAATTCATGTTTTCCAGTTTTTGACAAATTCTTGCTCCTAAAATTGAAGCTAACTAAATGGTTGTGGGGTTTTTTTGGGCGGGGGGGGGTGGGGGGGCTGGGGGGGGTTTGTGGTTTTTTTCTTTTAAACTAATGTATCACTTGAGGTATTGATTATTCCTGTCAAGAGCTGCCAGGGTGGATGAATTTTCCTACTTAAAACCACTGGCTGTGTCATAACTTCTCTCACTTAACTGTCCTTTCTAGGTCTGGATCAAGAAACAGAGATCGTCGAAGGTGAGTGTCCAGTTCTGCAGTTCTCCCAAATGCCTGTTTGTGTTTCTGTCTAGCTCCTGAGGCTTTTTCTGGGTCTCACCAGCGGAGTTCACTCAGTGCCTCAGTGTCTGGTTTGCTCCCTGAAAGAGATGGCAAGTGCAGTGTGGGCACCTCAGTGGTGCTGCTCAGCTTGGTATGGCTCTTTGGGCTGTAGAGCAGGTGCTGGGTAGCCTGGCCAGGATGGGCTCCCCCCTTTGCTTTATAATTTTTAATGAGTTAAAATTAAATCTTATTTACTCATTCCCACCCAAGTTTTAAATCGTTTATAACAGTAGCCTGGCCAGGGTGGGCTCTGTGTGCTCCAGAGTGTGAGCCCCTGAATGTCCTTGAGGCCTCTTTCAATAAATACCTGATACACTTCCATGACTGTAATGTCTGAAGTATCTGTTACATATATATAATACCTCAGATGTGAAAATACACAGATTTGATATTAAAACCCCCACATCTCTGGGAAGAGCTTGCCTTAATGCTATGGCAACATTCTCTGTTATAATGGACCTGGAGATCTCCCTGTCTACTGCTTTCCTTTGGCATCTTTCCTATTTTTAGAGCAGGGTGGAATAAATCTGCTTCTAAAGTGCAGGACTTTCATAAGGAAGATTCTCTTAGGGTTATGGTAATTTCACAGATCACTTCTTTTGGCCTCTCTTCTACTTACACGGGCCTCACTCGTGAGTGATGCAGGGTTGTGAGCTCTGCTCTGGCCCTTGCCACGTGCTCACAATAATGATGGGAGCTTTTCTAGCAGCTTTCCAGCAAACAGAATAACCCACTGGCATTTTGTCAGTAGCACGAGGCCCAGGGGGAGGCAGCTGCCCGCGGCGTGGGTGTCAGCGGGGATGTGGGGGGCAGGGGCTGCACTGTGTCAATGCTCTGGGTGCTTGTTACCCAGGAGGGTCTCAGAGGGAGCTCAGGGGTGCAGACCTGAGGCACTGAGACAGCCTGTGTTCCCTGCAGATCGCGGTCTCGGGAGCGGAGGCGGAGACGCTCCAGATCAGCGTCCCGGGAGCGGCGGAAGTCCCGCTCGCGCTCCCGGGACCGACACCGGCGCCACCGGAGCCGCTCCCGCTCCCACAGCAGAGGCCACCGCCGCGGCTCCAGAGACAGGAGCTCAAAACACAAGTATGTATTCCCCACAGGAGGGCTTCTGCAAAGGGGAGGCCTTGGCTCACAGTGACCTCCCTGGCCCGTAGGGCGAGCAGGAGCGTGGCAGGGTTCTCCAGAGCAGCTGTGCTGGCCTGTGCCAGCTCCTGGGCCAAAGCAGGATTTCCCAGGGGCCTCACATGAGGGCAGCAGCTGTACAGGAGATCCCAGCAGAGAGGAGAGTCTAGGAGATAGAACAGGTTCCCTGATTTGCAGTGCTGAGCCTCGAGATGCCCCTTGGATGGGAAGCAGCACAAAGCCTCCTTGAGCTAACTGAGTTTCCCTGGGCCTGAAAAAGCCAAGTGCCTGGGAGGCAGTTTGGATGTTACACTTCTGTAGTTATTTTCTGCTCCCTAGATTCCTTCTCTTAGTGCTGGCATTGGGAAGGAGTCTATGATTTGAGATCATCTGTTAGAAGGCTGCTTGAGAGAGAGAGAAAATTCTTTAGGAATCAGCACTTTTTCCTCCTGGAAAAGAAATACAGGAGGGGTATACCATTCTTCTGTCTCTGAGGAGAAGCACTATAGTCCAAAGAAGGGCTTAAAGTTTTTCTGAAATTCAGCGAAACAGCCTGTGTTGGAGGAATGATGAGGCAAGTGTGTGTAGAGTGTTAGAAAAATTGACTGGAATCATTGTGTTCCCTTAGAGCCCTAAGCCCAGGAGCAAGTCTGCCTCCAGGTGCTTGCTGTGGTTAGATCTGGATTTTTTTAAAGACTCCTGGTTAATATGGGAGTGCTTTAGCACTGTCACCTGATAAGGCACCAGCACTCAAGTACAGTTCTAGAAACAAACCTGTTGTTGTGTGTCTTGTGTCAGTTTAGCTAAGGGGTAAGAACAGCTTTTCTTTTAAAGATACCTGGTGAAGGGGAGGGAAATAATGGTCTGAAAAATAAGTCTGTTAATAACTGAGGGGGGGTGTAAATACTGTTGATTCTCCAATGGCTGAGATACTAAAGTGCTTTTTTAAATCTGTCTTGAACATGAAAAATAAAGAAAAGAAGTTTGGACAATTAGGAAGTGAGGAAGATCCTGTAATAACTATTACTAAAGAGCAGGTAAGGGATTACTTCGGAACCCTTGAACACATCCAAACCAGCCCACTGAGATTGCAGGGGGATTGGCCAGCTGACACACCTGCACTAAATTGCTGAGAGCTGGGGACAGGCCAGGATCAGTTCAAGAAAACATAACAAAAACAAGTGAAGAAGCAGCAAACCCCTGTTTCCTGAAAAAGGGTAGCTTCTGTTTTCACCTTGAAAGTGGATGAAATCTGCCCTCAGGTTCTGCTGGTCTGAGGTCTCACTTGCTGAAAGAAATGCAGAGTGTCACAGGATCTGGAGGTCTCAGGGTAGGAGGTCTGCATGCAGCAGGCATTGTGTGGAAAAGGTAGAGAGATAATGTCATCAGACAGACTGATGTTAAATGACACAGTTTAATGAAAATGAAATGGCTGTTGGGTTTGATATCTCAATTTTGCAGTGTTTTCAAACCTTAAAATCAACAAGAATGAAAGTGGAACCTCTAAGGTACCTTCTGTTGTGACTGTAAAAAACCCCTGTGTAGTGAGCCTTGGAGTAGAATGTAGGAGCCTGTGCTGAGCTCACTCAGGATCAGCTCCTTTTAAATCCTGTATTCCCTAAGCTGGCAGGAATCACACCAGAAACTGCCTTTCAGATTAGACCTAATGTGAAGCCTCCTGTTTAATTCTGCGTGGGCTGACACAGGGAAGTGCTGTTGAAAATCTGTGGCTGTGAAAAGATGTGCCTGTGCTGTGGGCTGTGAACATAAATCTCTGTCATCCTGACTCTGAACCCGGGCTGCTGCCAAAGCCAGCATTTGTCAGGATGCAAAGTGAGAAGCCCAGGGCTGAGCCAGCAAAGAATCCAGTTGGTATTTAAAGCAGTTGAGCAGAAAGCCAGTAGCTTAGGGCATAATGAAAAACTGCTCTGGAAGCCATGAACTGAGCTGAGTCAGAGATGAGGAAGAAGTTGTAGGCACTTCAGGATGGCCCAGAAAAATAATAAGGGGCACAGGGAAGACCTGGGAGAGCCCCTGTGGCAACAGCTTGAAAGGATCACTCAGAGGAAGGAGTAGCAAAGGCTGTGCTGTGCACTCAGTGCTGCAGAGCCGACGTTCCCTCACAGAAACCTCTCAGGGGGCCCAGAGGTGCTGTCCTGGGGGACCCAGTCCCCCCCACAGCAGCCAGGCACCTTCCTGCACGGACCTGGCATCCCACAGCCCTGCTAGGGAAAGGGGTTGCTCGGTGGTGTTTGACAGTTATTAGTTGTGAAGCTGACAGCGATGGTTTACTTTGTACTTCAGATCTTCTAGAGATCGATCTTCAAGAGAAAAGTCCCGAGACAGAGAGAGGAAAGAGAAGAGCTCTTCTGAGAGGCGGCACGAGAGCACAAATGGCAAATCTCGTTCCAAGAGGTCAGAAGAGAGAGAAGCTGGCGAGATCTGAACTCAAACGATCTGTGTTGCACTGTAAATAGTCTGATAAACATTCTACACAAAGCCTAAATTTCCCATTTATATTTACTGAATACAACTCATCTTTTGTAGTTTGGGATTTTTATTGTTTGGCAGGTAGCTGTGAGTTTGTAGAGACACAGGAGTTACGTACTGTTTAACAAGGTTTTGTTTTAGTAGGAATAAATCAATCTGGATGGATGGTTTTCAGTCCAGGCCGCTGTGGACACCCCGTGTTTGTCCCGAGGCAGTGCCCGGGGCCACGCTGTGCCTGGAGCCCTGAGCTGCCCTGACCTTTGTAATGCTTCAGCCCTTTCCAAAACACCCACCTGACCCTCTGTGAGCACACCAGTAGCACTGGTTCTCAATTCTATTTTTTCCTTCTGTTTATATATGTTAAAAGAAAATTCTGATTTTTTTTTTCTTCCTTTTAGTACTTAGCCACCTCATTTTTATGTCTCCAGCACTTCAGAGTTGCCTCACTTGCCCAGCTAAGACAAAACAGACAAAATTTGGCCCTGATCTATTCTGAAAGCTCTTCGTATTGAGGATGACCAAATGAACTGAAAGAAAATGTTGGAAAATGTTAGGAAATGTTTCTAAGCTGGGCTCAAGTCTGGTTTTAGTACCTTTACAGTTCAGATAGTTGGTGTGAGCAAAGCAGTGGCAAACCTGGCTGGTTTCTTCTTTAACGAAGCACAGCCACAGCTCATCTGCCTATTTACTGTGCACTCTGCAGTCGGAGCTTCCCCGCGGGGCTTTCTGACATGCAGATGAAAGCGTTTTGGTGTGTTTTCCAAGGCCAGTGAGGCAGGATGTGCCATGGGGCAGAGGTGACTCGGGCTGGAGCCCGTGCCGGTGTGTGTCTCTCCGGGGAGAGGCACCAGCCGTGTCCCCACGCGTGCGGGAGCCTCTGCCTGCTGCCACTCGCTGATTTGTGCCGGGGTTTGTTCCCCACGAGGGCAGGAAGGTGCCTGGCTGTGCCGGCCCCAGCCGCGACCCCCGGGCTCGGCATTTTGTGGGGATGGTGTGAGTGAGGGCCCCGTCCCCGGCCGAGCCGGGCGCTGCTGGGCACGAGCCCGGCAGAGGCGTTAATTACCGCCGCTAATTAATTGCCGCTCCCGGCGGGGGGCTCCGGCCGGCGCTCCCCCTCCCTCCCCCCAGCCCGAGCGCGGCTCCGGTTCGGCCGCGGCGCTCCCCCGGTGTCGGTCCCTAGTGCATGCCCCCCCTCCCTGTCCGTTTTTACAATTAACTCCGCGGATTTCACGTGTTGTTTTTGTAACCTCCGTGTGGGGCGCGGGGGGCGGCGGGCGCGCGCTCGGGGTGCCTGTACGTGCCCGTGCTGTTGTCCCGCGGTGTGAGCGCATTAAAGATCTGTGTTTGTGGCTCCCGCTGCTGCCCGGACTCGTTCTTGCGGGTTCTCCGCCCGCGCCGCCGCCGACACCGGGCCGGGCCCTCCGCGCCGGGCGGAAGCGCTCGCTGCGTCATGACGTCACTGCCGCCGGCCGGCGGGGGACGGAGGCGGAAGTGACGGCGGCGGCGGCGGCGGCGCGGGGTGAGTGCGGAGCGGGGCGGGCGGGGGCCGGGCCGGGGCCGCGGGGGGACCCGGCCGGGGCGGGGGGGCCCTGGGCCGCTCCTGACGCCTCTGTGGGTGCACCCCGAGAGCACGGCCTTGTCCCCGGGCCGCGCCTCCGCGCTGTGAGGGGACGGAGCCGGCGCCCGAGGCGTCCCCGCTGCCCGCGCGCTGCCGCCGGCCCCGGGAGCTCGGAGCTGGCAGTGGCGGCGCTGGGGCCGCTGAGAGCCCGCCGCTGCCAGCGCTTCCAGCCGAGCCCTGTGGCCCTCCCCGCTGAGCCGGAGGTGTTTGCCTTGAGCGGCTCGAGAAGTGTCCCCAAACCATAGCGAGAAGCCTGGGAAGGAATTTAATCCTTTTTTCCAAAGCGCAAGTTGCTCCCTTTGGCCCGAGGTCCTTTCTCCCGAGGCTGGCGGCTGTGAGGGGGCCCGGGGGACGGCGGTCCGTGCTTCAGCCAAAGCAAGCCCCTCACCTCTGCAGGGCTCAGCGCTCCTCCTGGACACGGTTAAAGGGCTGTGGCTCTTTCCCTCGGGAACCCACAGGCCTGGTTTGCAGACGTGAATTACAGGGCTTCTTGCCGAAAGAAAAATGCTGCAACGTCTTCAACTCCGACCTCATTTCCAGCCTGTTCCCCTTATTTTGTAAGGCGGAAACATCTTGCGTAAGGGCTGGGAGCAGGAGGGGCAGCCTGCCCTGCAGGGGGGGACTGGAGCCAGCCCTTCCCGGTGCCGGGGCAGCACTGGGCTGCCTGTGGAGCCGAGAGGATCCCCGGGGATGGGCGTGTGGGTGGAGGGGCCTGTCAGGGAGCTTTGCTCTGTGTGTAAGTGACAGAAAGAAAAATTCCACTTCTGGGGCGAGAAAAGTGGTTTCTCTTGAAGGTAGCTGTGAAGGACAGCAACATCTGGAGGAAGGCCAGTGTTTCATAGAATCATGGGATGGTTTTGATTAGAAGGGACCATAAAGATTGACTTGTCCCATGGGCAGGGACACCTACCCGACCAGGTTGCTCCAAGCCCTATCCAATCTTTGAACACTCCTTTCACGATGCCATAAATCTCTCTAGGCTGTGCAGGAGTCAGCATGGAATTCTGACCTCTGCAGTGGGTGCCCCACCTAAAAAATGTCCTTTTTTCTCTCTTTTGAATAAAGCCACATCAAATGACCACAGCCTTTTCCAGGGGGGTTTCATGCAGAGAGATCTCTCCAGAGTCCCTTGTGTGCTCCATCTCTGGCAGTGAGGGATGTCACTGTGCTTCTGAGGCAGGAGGGGAGCCCTGTGGGTGAGGTGGGGGTGTCTGGGTGAGGTGGGAGGTTCAAGCACCCCGCTGACAGCTGCCCGTGGAGTTGGCAAGGGGAGTGGCTTGGATGCAGTGGAGCCTGTAAGCCCAGGGGTGATAAATGACTGGTGTTTCTGCAGAGCAGTTTTTTTTTGGCCTGACCTGTGGTCAGTTCCGCACAGCTTTAATGCTGTTCTTCGTCTGAAGAGTTTTGATCTTCCCATTGCTCTCGTGGAAATCATACCTGGTTTTGTTTTGCTCTTCCCTAAACAGTTTGGGTTTCTGTGTTTGAACTCTTGTCTGGGGTGAGAACTGCCCGGGATAAGAGTTTTCTCCTCCAAATGACAGATGTATCACATTGCAAGGTAGTTGTGTTCTGGAGGAGTTTCTAATTCCCTTGCTGTGAGTGCTCTGTGGCATGTGCTGTGTCTGCACTGGAAGGTTAAATGTCATTTCAAAAGAACCTGAGGACAGCTCCAGCAGGAGAATCCCAGAATGGTTTGGGTTGGAAGGGACCTTAAGGCTCATCTCATCCCACCCCCTGCCATGGGCAGGGACACCTTCCACTATCCCAGGTTGCTCCAGGCCCTGTCCAACCTGGCCTTGGACACTTCCAGGGATGAAGCAGCCACAGATTCTTTGGGAAACCTGTGTCAGGGCCACACTAGTCCCATTGGTGGGGTTTGGATTACAGACTGTGTCCTCAGAAAGGCCTTGGGGACACGAGGAGCAGAGGTGCCCCAGTGTCAGACAGGGTCAGTGTCCCCAGGCAGCCCTGGGCTGTGACCTGATGTCAGCAAAGAGCTGTGAGCTGCACATGACCCAGCAAAATGATAAGCATGGATGCAAGCATGCAGCCTGAGTGTCTTTGGGGGAGCAAAGCTCATTTTGGGAAATCTTACTTGTTATTTCTTCTTGTCCTGATGCAAGTGGGACTGCAGAAAAAGGAACAAATGACCCGAGACTGAATGTCTCACAGCAGGTGACTGCCCTGTGAGTTTGCTGCAGTGTCACACTGTGTATGGGATCAAAACCCAACAGCCTGCTCATGGAAAAGAGCTGTGATGGGAATGTTGCATCTTATTCAGAGCAAAACCTGGCTGTTTTGTCTTTATTTAGTGCAGCTTGGGGCTTCAACAATTTCTGGCTGACAGGAAGGAAACCTCTGAGGTGCTTAAACTAACCAACCAAACAGAACCAAATCAGCCAAATCCTGTGTTTGTGTCCCTAAAATATCCAGCCAGAACCTGATTTCATCATTCTGTGGAAGATAAAAATGTGTTAAATGTCAAATCTAAGTTATGGTATGTTGCTAGAAATTTCCTGTTAAGAACTGATGCCTGGTGACATTCCAGATGCTGTGGTTTGGTGTTTTATCAGTGGAAAATGAGTTAAATCTTTCCAGTGCATGGATCCTTAAATGGTTTCTGTCACCAGTCTTCATCCACCTGACTGTCTGTGATTTTCTGTGCTTGTCAGGCAGTTCTGTCTGACTGCTGCTGATGGTTTGTCCCTTGGGTTTAGCTGTACGAGGCAGATCAGATGTGTAGATCTGCTGTGGCTTCAGGAAACTGGACAGTGAAGGTGAGTAAAGCTGTGTTTATCCTGTCCCTCTTGTTACTGTGGTACAGGAAGGGGTGTTTGTTCCCCCTCACTTTCGGCTGGGGACTGCTCCCAGCTTATCCCATGGCTGGTGGAAGCAGCTTTTAAAGCTTGGGAGCCCTGGAGTCTGAGATGCCGATCCTGGCTGTGCTGCCGCACTCCCTGGCCCATCTGGGTTCAGTTCGGGTTTGTTGCATGTGTTTTCTAATTATGTCTCATTCTCCAAGGTCTTTCTCCCATGTTTTCTCCCGTCCCCAGATCTACTGCATGTAGCAGTGTGTTACACTGCAGCAACACAGGATCCTGTCACTGCCTGCTCCCTTGGAAGGTGCCTGGATGCCTTAAACTTCCCAGCCGAATTATTTGTGTCCTCTTCCAGCAGGAGACAAGATGTCGGCTTCTAGAGGACCGTAAAACCATCTCAGATGCACACTGTCATTTTCTGCTTGTCTTCAATTAAACTGATTCCCAGCCCTCTTTGTTATTCCCAGCTCAGGCCATTCCACATGCTGCCGGCGTGTACTTTGGCAGCAGCGGGGCTGGGATTTCCTGCATTGTTTGAGTCTTTGCCACTGACCTCCGTGGTCCTCCTCCTGGCACCGCCTCTGCTCTGGCAGGGCTGCAAAGGGCATTATTCAAACCCTGAAAGAAAAGAGAGAGAATTGCTTTAAAGGCATTGAGGGCTCTTTGTACTTGGTGGCTCCGTAGGGTCATCGCGGCAAAAAGGAGGGGAATTACTGGGGTTGTCAGGATAATTACTGCTTTTTTATTGTTCTCATCCCAGTCTAGATGAGAGTGGTGAGATTTATAGTGAGTCATAAAAATACGCTATCAATGCTGTGTTAGGTGGTGTCCCTTTTGGACAGAGAGGGGAGGAACCTGCGTTTGGTTCCTTTTGGGAAGGCTCCTAGGTGCTGGTATGCCCTGGATCTTTCCCAGCTGCGTTCTGGGAGGCTGTGGAAGCTCTGCTGCAGAGGCCAGTGGGATTGTGCTGGAGCCCTGTTGCGGTCCATGCTGTGGGTGCTGGTTTTGAGGAGATCCCCCTCTTCATGCTGCTGGAGATGGGCACTTCAGGGACACACGAGCCACCTGCCCCAGCACAGGGGAGGTGACATAACTCACTCCTGCCCCTCCTGATGGGGACTCCTGTCCCCATCACTGTGGCCCTGGCTGCTCCACGCCAGTAGATCATTTGCTCAGCCTGTACCTGGACCCTTGTACCTTGAACCTGCTCAAGGCCTGGTGCAGTAAAGAGCAATGCTCAGCTCGGGACAGAGGCTGAAAGCACCACTTGATCTGTTGTTCACCTTTCCATCTGGAGCCTTCCTACCCATCAGGAGCCTGCTGTTGGTCTGGGCGCAGCCAGCCTCGTGTAGGTATCCCTGGTGTGGCTGGTGGGCTGATGAGAAGGGCGGATGAAATCCTTGGAGGAACATGTTTGGAATAAGATGCAACTTCTGCATTATTGATTTGTTTGTATGGTATTGTGTAGGTTGAATTAAATTACCTGCAGTGAGATCCTGTGCATGATGTAGAACAAATGCCAGAGTGCTCGGGTTGGAGTAAGTGCTTCAAAGTCCAGCAGGCTCTGAGGTTAAAGGGTTGACAGTGCCAGGCTGTCGTGCTGATTCTGTGCCTCAGGGTTGTCTTGCCGTGGATCTGTCCCCCTGTGAATTGTACCCAGAAGAGAAGAGGCCTCTGCAGTGAGACAGGGACAGCCTGGGGAGCCACAGCTGCCTGAAGGAGCTGAGCCTCCCCAGGGTGACTCATCTTGTGTTTCACAGAACCTGTAAATGAGCTTGGGTAGAAACGTGAGACACAGCGAGGTCTGTTGCTGTTGGAATCCCAGGCTCTCTACACTGTCTTGGTGCTGACTTTGAAGCTTTTTTCTGCTGGTGAAGTAAATGGCTGCGGTGGACAACCCAGACATGTGACTGCTGGGGCACAGTCATGGAAAATTGGCTTGGTTGTCTTGGTTATTTGCTCTGATATAACTTTTCATAACACTGTCAAGCAGCTTTTTCCAAGCCTACTGGAATTTGTTATTCTTTATTTCTTCCCTTGAGGTATTTTTTTTTAAGAAGCACTATCAGAGAATCTGTATAAAACATGGATTTTTATTGTTGTTGTGGGTAATGACTTACAGGCTTTTCTAAGTGACTAGGGCTCTTTCCCGCTCGTTCTTTATAGCAAATTAGCACAGACCCCCTCTGTTTATTGTAGCTGTAGCCCAAGGTTATGATTTGTACCAGGAGAAGCTAAAATAGCAGTTGTTAGCTCTTCCAGTCTGATGAAATCAAATTTGCCTGATTTTAGTCTCAACTTCTGCCTTGTTTTTTCTCTGGGGAGGGAAGTCATCATTCTTTTGCCTTCTGCAGGGCTGGGTTGCTGAAGGTACCCAGTGGTTTCTCCTATAAGAAGGTGTTGAATTGCTTTGGTTTGCTCCTTTATAGAACATGCTGGTGTTTGTTTCTCTCTCTCCTGGGGAAGCTCAAGTGCACATTACGGTAGAGGACAGCCTTATGTTGGGATATAAAGGTCACAAGTGTTTCCTTTCACCTCTCCAGCTGGGAGTCAGGCTGACATACACAGGAGGTAGCAATAAGTCTTTGCAACAAAAGGAGCTTTTGGGGTGTTTTCCTTGAGGGAGACCTGCAGACCAGTCAGTCCTTTCTGCGTGGGGTCTGTAGCCTTCTTTGTCCAGCTGTAGCAGAGTTGATTTCCTGCTCTGGAGAAGAATTGGTGCTGTTCCTGCATTCCACGGCCTCTCTCTGTTGCTCTGTGTGGGAGACCTCTGGCACCAGCAGGGTGTTGTATCCAGCTCTGTGACAATACACGGGTTTGCTCACCTCCCATTAAACGTTTCCAGTGTGAATATCAGGTAGTAACAGAATATTTTAATTGCTGTTTTTAAAGTATATTTCAAAATGTATTTTAACTTCTCTTTCCGTTGTTGCAGGTGAAGGGGGAGAAGGGTGTCTGAATGCTGATGAATGAGCTGTGATGGATAACAAGGACTCAGAAGCTGAGATCCACCCTCTGAAGACTGAGGATGTAAAAGCTCAGGAGAACCATGAAAACTTTGTGGAGAGGAGGATTATCAAGTCCTCGGGGCTGTCCCGGCTGTCCCGGTGGCGCACTGCTGCCTTCTTCATCTCCCTGTTCCTCTGCCTGATCATTGTGTTTGCTTTCTCCTTTATCATTCCCTGCCCAGAGAGGCCAGTTTCGGAAAGAACATGGTTCCAATACTACAACAGTGCAGGTGAGCTTGCTGCAGCAGAATAAATACTTACCAAGAGTCTTTTTCCTTTCTGTGCCATGGATTTGGGTTCTGAGCCTCTACCTAAGCACAGCATGGAGCCAGACCTGCAGGGATGCAGCCCTTGGGAGCCAGAGCTGTGAATACCTGACCTGGATAAGCAGTGGCCCATCATAATTGGAGTGGCCTTCCAGGGGGTGTTTACAGGATCTAGTGGAGGAATTAGATGCTGCTCTGAAGTGTTAACAAGTTAGCGGGCTGGCCTCATTCACAAAAAAAAAAAAAAAAAAAGAAGAGAGAAAGGGTATTTGGTATTTGGGAATAAACCTCTGCTGAAGCTTGCTCTTTAAAATGTTCCCTTGGAGTTTGAGCTGAGGTTGGAGGCAGTTAGGCATTTTTTCCTCTGTCACTTTGACTTTCTCCCTTTTCCTCATGGCTGACAGGAAGGGGAGAATAATAATTCCATCTTGTTTTTTTAATAAATTGCTCTGTAGTTACTATAGCTATTTTTATTCTGTTTGCTTTAGTTGGCTCGTTAGCCTGGGTCCTGCTCCCCAGTGGCTCGGCAATCGCTTCTGGGAGAGCTTTTCTTTAATCTTGTGTGCAGTGGGTTGTGCTGGATGTGCTGTAAATGCAGAGATAGTGCTCACAGCAGGGTCTGAGCTGTGTGTGGTGCTGCAGACATCCCAAGTTTTGCTACTCTGAGCTCAAGAAAGCTGCTTTTAGCTGATAGAAAGATGAAGTATCTGGGTTTTGTGGGGGGCTTGGGTGGGGTTCTTTATACTTCGAGAATAGCAACCCCGCTCCAAGACCAGAGTTGTTCTTTGTTGAGCATAGCTCAAATTCTGGCTGCTAGCCTCTTAAAAAAGACAAATCCTCTGGGGGTAGCAAATTTAAAAAAAAATTGTTTGGCATTAACTTCCTGTCCTTAGTACTTGTGTACATGGCTTTTTTAAATATAAAAGCCAATTTGTCTTGATGTTACACTGTCCAGGATGGAGGCAGTGAGTAGGTCTCTAGGAATTTTTGTTTTTTGCTCCAACTTTGTCTGCTGTGGGCTAAGAAAACTCTCACCAGAGCCTGGCTTGTGTTCTCTTGCAGTGCCCTACCCATTCCTTGCTATAGAAGATGTGAATGAAGACAAAGTACAAGATGTGCTCTTTGCTTTCAAGTCCAGCAGTGGCAGCAGCAGCTTCAATGTGTCCTGTCTGGATAAAGGTACCTGATTCAAAAACACCTTCCAGTGAGGGCTGTCCTTTCTCTCCTAGTTCCAGTAAGTGACTGGGAGAGAAAACTGGATGAGGAGAGGAGCTGGGTGAGTCCCAGCTCCTGGTGGTGCAGGGGCAGCTCCCTCTGATACCTCTTGTCCCCAGGGCTGCCGTCTCCCTGTGCCTTCCTCGCCGCCGTGTCTGGCACGAATGGCAGCGTGCTCTGGGAGAGCCCTGCTGCAGAGGACGTGCAGTGGCTGCAGTGTGGCATCCAGCAGCTGGGCACAGCACAGGCCCCGGGCTGCCTCGTGCTGGAGAAGCCACTGTCCCTTACAGCAGTCGACCTGCAGACAGGTGAGTGCCAGCAGAGCCCTGGACACTTTGTCACTGAGACAAAGCACTTACTTTCCTCACCCCGTGGCCTCCAGGGGGGGTGTCAGTGTGACATGACTGGCTGGGACATGAACAATGGGCACTGGGTATTTATTATCTTGGAAACCTCGCCAGAGCTGCTTGCTGGGCGTTGAGGAGCGCGTGCTCTCAGCCTCACTGTTCCAAAGGCTGGGCTCTGGTGGGGGTTTGTGCCAGCCACTGTTTCATAAGAGCAGTGTTCCAACAGCTTTTGAAACAGGAGGAGCAGTCACTAGCTGTGAATGTTACTTTATACCCTCCAGGGTTAGACACCAACCTGCACCTGCAACGTTTCCCAGTTATTTGTGTGTGCGTGCCAGGAGTGCCTGCTGTGGCAGGAGGAGTGGGAGTTGTAGGCATTTATGATTTTAAAGTTGTCAAGGAGAGCACTTAGGATGAGTGCTTGCCAGTCTGTTTCAGTAGTCTACAATTCTGCCTAGTTCCTCTCAAAAGGTTTCTTCCTTTCTAAACTTAGAGGTGGAGAAATTCATCATCATCATCTTGCCTAACGTGGGTGAGGGTAAGGAGTGCCTGTACTACTTTAGGAACAGTGATCATCTGCTGCACCTTGAACCCTCCTTGCTGATGAAGCCTAAAATACACTTCCATTTTGGAGGTCACTGTTTCAAAAGTCTAAACAATACATGTTCTCCCTAGGATCCCATCCTTTGTATCTGGTATACCCTCACACCCTTTTTTCCAAAAACTGGAAAAAAGAAATAGCAAGAGGTACAGCTCTAAGGGATCTGAGGAAAATCTGGTGAAGCTTTTAATTTCCAGTGTATAGATGGAAGTGTAGATATACACGGAGCTAGAAAGTTTCTGTACCAACAGAGACATCTTAGCACCGTTTCCCTCAGGTGTAGGCTTTAGCATGGATTATTTTTAGACTATTAATGAAGTAGTTAGTTTCAGGTCAAAGTGTAGAAAGTTGGCTGTGGAGACAAAGGCTTGTAACTGAAGACAGCCATAAAGGCAAGTGTGGAGAGAAAGAGGCAGGCTAAGCTACAGGTCATAGCAATACAGCAAGGAAAACATTCCATAGATAACTTCAAAGCAAGAGAGGAAAAAATGCCTCGGATAGAAAAGTGAATAACCCAGGAGTTTATGTATTTGATGCCTTTTTACTATTAAGTAGGTTAAAAATGGTTTCTGAGCTTAGTTGACTGGGGGTTAGGAGGGCAGAGCAGAATAAAATGTATTTAAATAGGCTAAATGTATTCAAAGAGGCAAAGTCTAACTTACATCACAGCGTGCTAAAAACAGTAGCCAGCACAATCTTTAGCTGTTAATGATTCATCATCATGGAGGATTTGGTGAGATTCCAGGGCTCTCAGGCTGTCTAGCCCCTGCCTGTTGGGAGATTGAAGGAGAGATAGGCAGATTATCATCCGAATGTGTCTGATGTGGTTTTGATCTTTAAATGCTGATAAAGGTAGTGGGGTTTTTTATCAGTTAAAGTTGTTTTAAGTCCTGCTTTCTTCATTGCCAGGAGAAGTGACCCGAGTGGGGAGGAAGGGAAGTGTAGGAGTGCATGCTCCTGTTTGTGTGGGACATCTAACATTCCTGCATGTTTATCTTACCAGCAAACTGGGACACATAGGAGCTTAAGATTAACTGTTCCAGGTCAAAGCAAAAGTCTTTGTAGCTGTGTATTGTTCCATCTCTGCCATAGCCCGAGGCAGAGTCTCAAGGAAGAGGACAGGAGTAAGAGTTTTGTTACACCTTCTCTCTTAACCTGATCCTCCAGCAGCCTGAACTGTGAGCTCTGTGGGTGGTTCTGGTCTCCTGAGGGATTTGGCAGAAAGGGCACCATGTTGATCAGATGATGGAAGTGCTTCTGTGTGAGAAACACTAAATAAATAAACCAGAACTCCAACCTGGAGAAGGTCTGACAGGGAGAAAAGTCTCTGTGTCCTCTGTGTCTGCTTAAAGGGAGAGCTGAACTCAGTCTTCTGAGTTCTGATTTTATTATTCCTTCCAGACCAAAACAATCCAGCCCTTTCACCCAGGTTAGATTTGCAGTCCAGGCACTTGCCTAATTTCCATGCTGACTCCTCTTGCCGTGCTGGTGCCGTGACCCCGGGCTCTGAGGAAGCGCCGTGGCGCTGCAGTTGTCACACGTGACAGTCCCATCTCCTGCTGATGGAGCAGGAGGGGGCTGGTTCCTGTGCTCTCTGTGGGCTGGGTTAGAGCATGGAGAACTTCTCAAGTGCTTGGTGTTGAATCCAGCTCAGTGTCACCTGTTTGTCTTAACTCAGACTCTTCTTTTAAGAGAATAAGATATTTTCTCCCAAACTCTGTCTGCTGTCTAACCACCAAAGACTAGAGCCTTCTGCACTGACAAGTGAATTTCATTAGCCTGGTCTTACTCTTGTACCTTTGGACAGTCCTGAAGCTAGAATGTGGTAATTTAAAACTTCACTTCTTCCTCTGCCTGCTTATTTTCTTCGAGGGCAAAATTCTTTGCCTTCCCATGATTTCCTAAGGAAACTAGGAAATCTGCTCTCTTCACTTCACATCTGTTGTCATAGTAACAAATCCAAGTGGTTTTTTCAGCGTTGCAGTGAAAGCTTTGGAGCAATCCTACTAGAAATACAGCCTGCCTTAAATTATTGCAGACAGCATCAAGTAGTAATTCCTTGGCTTTCAGTCCAGCTGCCTTCCTGACAAAGAACAGATGATTACTCTGCATTCCTGAAATGATAATTGCTGTGTGTGATGCTGGGTAAAGGGGAGGGTAAACATTTGCCCTGGGCCTAATCAGACACTGAAGTGTTCATTAGAAAGAAAACCCCCCCAGCAGTGTCCTCCCTGCCAGATTCCAGTGCAAATTCCACTGGTCAGTGACTGGAAAGTGGCCCACAGCCTTGGACAGTGGGTGGATAGAGCCACTCAACTAGTCTGGAGCTGGGGAAGAGAAACCTGCACCACCCACCCCGTTTTTTAAAAAGCAAAGCTTTGTGACTTCAGTTAACAAACAAGTTTGGGCTTTGTGTGTTCTGCAGACAAGGAGAGGTGGCACGTGGCCTGAGTTGTGGCTAGTCATGTCAGTGGGGAAACATCTGCAGGAACATCTGCAGGAGGCACGTAAAGGCAGAGAAGGTTCTGCCAGGAGTTGCAGCAACACTGGTCAGAATTCAGCTGCTTTATGGTCTCAAAATGTCTGTGCAGATGTAAGTGCATAGCAGCAGGGATTTGGATCACAACAAAGGATTCTCCGTGCCATGAACATGCTGGGAAGCTTGTTAACCAAAGACACAAGGGAAGCAAGCTGTTATTTGTGCCAGGGTGTTTGGGTGTCTTCCTGCAGGCAGCTAGGATTGCTTTCCAGTGTAAGATGGAATTGTGGATACTGGGATTCATTGGGAATGCAGAAAGGCAAGGAAGCACTCCGTGATGGGCATAAATGTGGCTGGTTTGTGGTGCTGATGGGCTGGAACAGGAGCATTAATAACCTTTCAACCTAAGATGCCTTTTAATGACTGTTTCCCACTGTGTTCCAGGGGAAGTTCTGTGGAGACAATCCAGGGACTTTGGAGCTAATTATACTGTGCTGACTCCTTTGTCAGTGATTCCAGATGTGGATAATGACGGAGTTCAGGACCTGATAATCTTTATTACTAAAGAAGGCCAGGTATGTCATCATCCTGAAGCTCTGAAAACCCCAGTGGCTGCCGCAGGGGGGTGGCAGGAATGCTGTTTATTTCCACCTTGTAGTCTCAGAGGAAGTGTCCAGGGGCCTCTGGTTTCTGTGGGTCTGGGCTGGGTTCTTTCCCGCCCTCCAGAGATGTGCTCTCAAATCAGCACAAGTGTTTTATGGTTTTTTTTAAAAAAAGATAAAGAGCTGGGCAGTAGTCCCTCCCCATTTTCAGTGTGTTCTCCTCACTGCATGTTCCTGTGCTGTCTGGGGAGTGAGCTGGGGCAAGATGAGCTTGCAGTTTTCTGTTTCTCTGCTCAGAGAAGTGGAAGTGAACAAACCCTGACAGCTTTGGCTCTTAGATCAAAGCACAGCTGACAGTCAGTGCTTTTCTACCAGCACTGCTCTTTTCTGATCCCTTCCCTCTCTCTGCCTGTGGTCTGCTTTGCACTGCTCTTCCCAGTGTCGCTGCGCTGGTTAATTCTGATCTGAGTTCATTTAGTGAAACAGCTGCTGGTTGTATTATCTCCCTCCAAATATTGCTTCTCCCATTTTTGAGAGGGGGAAAGTCATGTAGCTAGAACAATTTTTCTGCTAAAACATCTACATCCGTGATGGAGGGGCACAGTATTGTCTGCATGCCCAGTCTGTCCTGTTCAAAGCACACAAGTTACAGCTCCCTGTGGGTCTGATGGGGGCAGTGGGAGCCCCATGTCCTCATACCAGAGTCATGGAATCATTAAGGCTGGAAAACCTCCGAGATCAAGTCCAACCTGTGACCGATCCCCACCTTGTCACTTAGCCCAGAGCACTGAGTGCCACGTCCAGGCTTTCCCTGAACACCTCCCACAGTGGTGACTCCACCACCTGGCTGGGCTGCCTCTTCCGATGTTTAACAACCCTTTCTGGGAAGAAATTCCTCCCAATGTTCAGCCTGAGCTTCCTTTGGCACAGCTTGAGTCCATTTCCCCTTGTCCTGTCCCTTTTTCCTTGGGAGCAGAGCCTGACTCCCACCAGGCTGCCCCCTCCAGTCAGGGAATTATGGAGAATCAGAAGGTCTCCACTGATTTTCCTTTTCTCCAGGCTGAGCACCCCCAGCTCCCTCAGTTCCACTTCACAGGACGTGCTCCAGACCCTTCCCCAGCTCTGTTCCCTTCCCTGGACCTGCTCCAGCACCTCAGCGTCCTTTTGGAATTGAGGAGCCCAGAATGGGACACAGCAGCTGAGGTGTGGCCTTACCAGTAGCCAGTACAAAGGCAGAAGCACTTCCTTGGCCCAGCTGGCCACCCTATGGCTGGTGCAAGCCAGGTGCCATTGGCCTTCTTGGCCAATGTCCTCCATAAGAAAACAGGGTTTCGCTGTCCAAGGCATTGTTATTGCCAGAGTCATCAGAAATTCTATCTTCTCCACCTCCTACAGTTCTCTCTGTTTTCTTTCCTCCTTGCTTTTGCTATCCCAGTTATCTCAAGACTTCTTAGGCAGACAGGAAAAGTTTGAATGTAGCCTCTGTTCTGCAAGACTGCCTTTTGATCTGTTTTCCATTTAAGCTCTCTTGCTATCTTGGTATGAAATCCCTTCCTCCCTCTGGATTTGGCAAGCACTCTGCCAACTTAAGGAAAAGTATGTTCTCTTTTGAGAAGTCACGCAAATGTAGGAGCTGGAGTGGAGCTCTGCAGCTTGGAAGGGGCTGGTCAGAAGGGAGATCCAGCACTGAAGTAGAGGAGTTTGTTGCTATCAAGGGCTGCAGTTGAAAGGACAGAGCTGTGAGTAGTCTGTGAAGGGTCTGTGTGCAGAGGGTTAGATGGCAGCGTTTCCAGAGAGTCCCATTGACCCCTACCTGCTGCAAGCTTCAGCACAAGCACATCCTGTAAAATGTGCTGGTTTTCGGGGTCCATCTCCTGTGGCAACACAGAGGGATTGGCAGTGCAGCAAGGAAAATGTGTTTTCTCACTCCTTGTGTAAATAGCCCTGGCTGTCACTGTCCCAGGGCAGCCACTGGACCAGTGCTTGCCAGTAAAGGTGCAGCTGATGTACCCGAGCTGGTGTGTGTCTCCTCCCAGTGCAGGAGGCTGGGAATAGCTGGTGGATGTGTTGCTCTCCCTCTCCAGTTGTGTTCTCATTCTCCCCAGCAAACTCTTATCTCTTTTTCACCTGCCAGACTTTCCAGATTTGCTTTGGGAGCAGCAGATTTCCTTTGCTTTCCCAGTCCCTCCTGTTCAAGGTAGAGGCAAGGGTTCCTGCCTGACTCAGCATCTCTGATGGATGCTGTTTCTCTTGGTCAGATGTTTCTCTTGTCCCTAGAGTCCATTGCACTCCCCAGACTCTGACTGTTGCTCAGACATCTGATCCTGACTATAACCTTTATTCTCCTGAGTGAAATGTTTTTAGTGGATTTTGTTACCCTGCACAAAGAATAGAAATAAAACTCTCAGCTCTTTTATCTTCTTGGACTCACATGACCTTAAGGAGGAGTAGATTAGGGCATTTAAAACATTTAGCAGAGCTGCCATGTGTAGCCAAGTTTGCCATGTTCATATGCTGCATTGTTGCTGAGATTAGGTCATCTCTGTCTTAGGCTTGGATGGATCTTTGCTGTCCTTACAGAACTGGGGCTGCTGTTCCACATTCCTAGTCTGTAAGGAGGGTGGGTGACAGAGGTAGCAAATTCTCAGAGCAGGTGACTATGCTGGAAGTGCTTTCCAGACTTCCTGGAGAATTTGGAGCAGAGGGGTCACCAAACTCATGCCCCTTCCTCCAAAACCAAGGAGAGACTTTCCATCCAAGCCTGTGCTGCTCTCATTCAGGTGCTGTTTGGTTCCAGCTTTAACCTTGTTGGGTTTTGTCTTTAATCCCTTCCCTGCGTAGGTTAAGACCTTCATCCATTCAGGAAAAACTGGCCAGCAGATTGGCCTCAGTGGCAGCCTGAACGTGGATGGCAACGCTCGCTCCGTCAGGCTGAACCTGCGCTCCTCCCCCTACTTCTTTTTCTACACAGGTACGGCTCTGCTTGGGAATTCGGTCTGAGAGAGTGATTGTAACTGAGATCAGGATTAGTAAACATATGAGAATGTGTTTTGCATTCTTAGAAGCTGTGTGAAGCTTTAACCTAGTCAAAGAGCTGTTCAGGACCAAGAGAAGGGGGAGGCTTCTGCTTAAGCTGTGGTTTGTTATGTACTGTAGTGATTTTATTTAACAAATGTCAAGCATGTAAGGATTAGGCAGTCATTTATAGCAAATGATTACTGTGGAACACTTGGATTATGAGCAGATAAAATGTTAAAAGCATTCAATAGCAGGCTTGAGTCTCAAAATACCACTACAACTTTATGATGCAAGCCCTAAAAATATAGTTGATCTGACGGATCTGGAAAATCATGGAGTTCAGAGCAAGGGCAGGATAACTTCTCTCTCTCATTCTTGCCTTTTTTTTCTTTTTTTGCACAGAGAACTCTCTCTATGCATATTCCCTGGAAGATCTGTGCAGTGCAGTGGTTGGGACGGAAGTTAAATTTCCCAACTTCCAGCCGGATTCTCTTTGGGAGAAGCACCTTGACCGTGCCACACACCGCTCATCCCTTCTCAGGTGTGAGGTTATGTCTTGGAGGCTGGTGGAGTGGAGGGTGGTGGTGTTCCTGACAGGATGGCCTGGTGGGACTTTGTTCCCTCTTGGCTATGTGGCTTTTGGACTAGGAGCACATCCAAAGCTCAGGAAAAGTGTTGGTGTTAATGGCTTCAGCAGGGCTTCACAGAAAAGCGGAGTAAGCACGTTGGGGTTTCCTATTTGGATTTACTGTGCAGGGAAAGAACTTCAAACTTCACAGTAAAACCAGCCATAGTCTAATAAAGCTTAATCATTTCTCTGTCCTTGTTCAGATTTGAGGGCGTTCGCTACCTGGCAAAAGTTCCTGGGCAGTCGCAGGACAACATCTTAGTTGTGAACTCAGAGATGGCCACGCTCATCAACACTAAAGATCTCCAGACTGTGTGGACCCTCAATGTGTCCCGTGCTTTGAGGTAGTGTTCTCAGTGTGGGCTAAATGTGGCATTTCCAGGTTCCCAGCAACAGCAGTGTCCTGGCAGATGCAATTTTTAATTTTTCTTTTTTGCCTGGGTCATGTCTTGATCTTGCTTATTGTGTTGTGTCCTTTCAAATGGTGGGAGCTGCTTCAGGATGAAGGAGCTCAGAGCTTTGATTCCTCATTCTGTGTGATGTGGCTGGGCTCAGAGTTGGGGTGGCACCAGGCTAACCCAATGCTGTGACAGTCAAGTCTCTTACCAGGGTAGTTGTGGGAGGATTGAGGCAACTGGGAAAGCAAAGTATGCCCAGCCATCAGCGTGGGTTCAGATCTGTCCCTGCTCTTTCTCTCCCTCAGTGAGCCGCTGCTCGGTTACTACAAACCTGATGTCCATGGTATTATCCTGGAGAGTGAAATTGGACCTAGCAGGAAGAAGGTTTGAAATCTCTTCCTTTTAACTTCTCATTTCTCTGTACGTCACAGCTCAAGCAGGAATTGAGTCAAGGACAGTTGGTAGGATGTGATCCCTCTGGCCGATTTTAGGAAGCTTTAAGCTGTGAAAGGATCTTTCAACAGGTTATTGAAGCAAGCCAGCTCAGGCACTTTATTTCTCTTCTTAGCAAGAGGCTTCAGTGGCAGAACTTTGAGCCCCTTGAAGTAACTGCAAAACTTGTGATTTCACTCTAACGTGGCCAAGCCCAGATCTCACAGCTCTGTGATGCTCTGCTTCAAGTATTTCCTCATCTTCCCATGTGTCGCACACTTGTTCCCATAGACAGTGTGAGGAGAGACAGCTGACCTGACTTTTCTCTCATGGCTTGTTAGATGCCTTTGTCGTGAGTTCCGGTTCTTTCTTCCCTGCTAGGTTATGATTGTTGAGAGTGGATCTGGAGCAGTCCAGTGGGAGCTGAAGCTGAACTCGGGAGCAGGGAGCCCTGGCCCAGCCACTCTTCCCACTGCGGATCACCGCTCTGCCTTCCTCGTGTGGGGAGACTACCAGGAGCCAGGCAATGAGACAGTGAGTGGTGCTGCTGAGGGCTGCTCTTCTCCAGGCTTTGTGCCAGAACTGGTGGAGTTACCCCCTTCTCACAGTGCTGATATTCCCGCCTGTCTGTGCCTCGTGCACTGGGTGTGGGCTCGGTGTCCATAGTGTCCCTGCGGGTGGTGGCAGCATTGGCGGCTTTTGTCATCCTCAGCCTGGTTATGTAGAGAAAAGGAACTTGGTGGATCTGTGAGCAGAGTCACTGCCCTGCCTTGGTGTGGCACTGCAAGTGAGGTGGGAGACTTCTGGCCTGGTACCTCTGGAATTGCTGCTGTTTCCCCGGGAGCCTCCCATGGCAGCAGTGCATGCAGTGATCTCTGTGGCCACGTGAATATCCTCCCTGTGCCCCAGGCAGCCTCTGGCAGCCTCAGTGCACAGCTCAGCTGCTTGCAGAGCCCTTGGGGCAATGACAGGCAGCACTGGTGACAGTTTGTGTCTCAGAGGCTGCTGAAGCACCAGCTGAGCTTCCTCTGCTTCCCTTGCTTGCTCTGCCAGCCCTGAGGCAAAAATCTGTCTCCTGCCTGCAGCACACAGGCCAGCTATTTGCAGGAAGCTTGGGGTGGGAAGGAGAGCAGTGAGCAAAATCCCAGCACTTGTCCTAATGGCATCAGTCAGGATGAGCTGGGCTGACACGGACAAGTGTCTGGCTGGGTGTATCCTGTCGAGTGTGAGTAATAGCTGAGCCTGGTACTGGTGTTGTCTCTGGGATAACGTGTGAGTCCGTGTCCTGATATGTCCTGTTGCCTGCAGATTCACAGAGCTCCTCTCCAGAAGCTGTACCTTTTCCATCCTTCCTACACTAATGTCCTGTTGGAGCTCCGCAACAGCACGGACCAAATCATTGCGTTCACTGGTAAGTCCTCTCCTTGCAGCCAGCCCTCCAGCCAGGAGCTGCAGCAGGACACTGCTCCCTTCTGGGCCCTGTGGGTGCTGTGGGGTCTGGTGGGCAGTGCAGGCACGGGGGGCTCAGTCTGGGTTTCCCTGTGCTCTGTGCTGCAGCGGCGCTGTTCGAGCGGAGCCGGCACGCCTGCTACGTGCTGCTGCGGGGCCCCCAGCCCGGCCAGGGGCCAGGCCCCATGTCCCTGATGAAGAGGAAGCTGAAGGAGGATGTCTTGGTGAG